>NC_140990.1:206476854-207116854 GCF_052327205.1 Somniosus microcephalus | reverse complement strand
ACATTCTGTAGGTGTCAATCGATTTGACATTTGTTGGGTACATACAATATTACTTTTAAACAATATTAATTTTAAACAGTCTTTCTACTTCATTTGGTACGTTCAATATTAATTTTAAACAGTCTTACTTTTAAACAGTCCTCAGGTTGTGACATGTTGTTACATATTTAGCCCCAAGGTATGGTCTGTCTCCTTCTCCTAGGACTAATCTCAATTTTGACAGATCATCCAATTCCTTGAAATCTGGGGTTGTTTGGCTTAGCTTGTTGAATAATATGTTTCTTGATGTGTTGAATTTTTCGCATTTTAGGAGGAAATGCATTTCTGTTTCAACCTCGCCAGCCAGACATTGATCGCATATTCTATTCTCTCTAGGCTGCCAGGATTTCTTGTATCTGCCTTTTTCAATTTCCAGTTGGTGGTCGCTTAGTCTGTACCTGGTGAGGGTCTGTCTCTGTTTTGTGTCTCTGATGGTCGTGAGGTAGTCTGCCAGTTTATATTCTCTTTTTAGGGCCCGGTAACATTCTAATCTGCTTTGGCTTTCGGTTATTTTGTTCCAATGTTCCAGGTAGGTTTCTTTGCATTTTTTAATGATTTGGTTCACTCGGATTGGTGTTTGGACGGCTGTGTTGGTCTGGGGCTGGTCAGGGTCCGGCTGAGTACTTAGTTTCAGTAGCAGCTGACTCAGGGGACTCTTTTCTGGGTTTAGCTCTTGGGTCTGAAAGGCTTTGAAATGAAGGGTGTCTGGGGAGCTAGATTTGAGGTGATTTAGGAAGTTTAGTGCTCGTTTTTGGATGTTTATTATCAGTGGGTATCTGCCTAGTTCGGCTCTGCATGCATTTGTTGGCGTTTTTCTTTGGGTGCGAAGGATGCTTCGGCAGAATTCTGCATGTAGGGCTTCTATTGTGTGTTTTTCCCATTTAGTGTAGCTTTGGTGATTTAGCGGGCCCCATACTTCACTACCGTACAGTGCAATGGACAGGATTATGCTGTCAAAAATTTTGAGCCAGATTTTGATTGGGATTTGGATGTTGTAGAATTTTCTTTTTATTGCATATAGGGCTCTTCGGGCTTTTTCTTTTAGTGCATTCACTGCTATGCTGAAGCTCCCTGATGCTGTAATAGTTAGACCAAGGTAGGTGTAGCTCATAGTGTGTCCTATAGTGGTATCACTGAGGGTAAACTGGTATTTGTTTTCCTGACATCTGGGTCTTTTCTGAAAAATCATGATGTTGGTTTTCTTTAGATTTACTGTTAGAGCCCAATTTTGGCAGTATTTGTCGAGTAGGTCTAGTTGTTGTTGTAATCCCTGTTCTGTGGGAGACAGCAGAACCAGGTCGTCCGCATAGAACAGGGACTTCACTTCTCCATCCAGGAGACGGAGACCTGGTGACTCGCTTTGCTCCAGCATGTCTGCTAATTCATTTATGTATATGTTGAACAGGGTCGGGCTCAAATTGCAGCCCTGCCGGACGCCTCTTCTCTGGGTGAAGAAATCGGTGCGTTTGTCTCCAATTTTGACCCCGCATTTGTTTTTCAGATACATTGATTTAATAAGGTCATAGACTTTGCCCCCTATTCCACACTGAAGAAGTTTATAATAGAGCCCTTCGTGCCATATAGAGTCAAAGGCTTTCTTGAAGTCGATGAAACAGGCGAATATTTTCCCATTTTTTGTTTGGTGTATATGTTTTTCAATGAGGGTGTGAAGGGTATAGATATGGTCGGCGGTGCGGTGTTTTGGAAGAAAGCCTATTTGGTTTTTTCTGAGGATATTATGTTTGTTAAGAAAATCAAGTAATCTACTATTTAGAATACTGCAGAATAACTGCCCTCAAAAAAGCCTCAGCACCGCCGGGCACCCCCAGCTAGTGTAAGTGTGTATGTAATATATATATATAAAAAATATATATTAGATAGATAGATGAAGGGACTGCAAGTTAGATTAGGGAGAACTAGGTTGGATGTAGGGCGGTTCTGCTTTTCCCCAGAGAATTGCAGACCTGTGGAACAGGTTACCAGCTCATACGATGAACACCCATTTGTTGTATATCTTCAAGAGAGAGCCGGACCTTTTTCTGGCGGTGGGGGAGGGGCGGGGAAGAGATTACATCATACAAGAGGTAGGTACCCTGTATAAATCAGGTCAATCTGGTCTCAGACAAGTTTCGATCACCTAAAGAGGTTGGAGAGAAAATTTCCATATTCTTTCCCCTAATTGGCTTGAGTTTTTAAAATCAGATTTTTTCCTCTCTCAGTAGAGACCTTTTAGAGACTTCAACAAAATTGTCAATTAACATCTCAGTTTCCCATTCTTTTTCTGTTTTTTTGTTTTGTCGCCTTATCAACACCAAATTTAAAAATGTCTCCTGCTTTTTCTTCTTTATGTTCATGACCGTGCTTCCTTTTTCTTTCAGTTTTTCCCTCAGTTTCTTTTCTTTTGTTCTTTTTGCTTTCATTATTGACCAAGTCTGAGTCATCAGAGTCCAAGTCATAAAAACGCTTCAGGTTCTCTGCTGTGCTGTGGTTGGTTGGTCTTCCTCTCTTATCCGCTGTGTAATTCAGTTTAAACTTGTGAAAAATTCCCTGAAATCTTTTATCAATCTTGATCTTGCGGTCCTTCTCAGGAAGTACAATAGCCCAGATTTTGCAGTAGCACACAGTTATTAAATCGGACAGCAACTTCCAGCGTTCACATATGCGCAGTTAAACACGGAAATCAGGCAGTTGTTGTCTGATTTGTCCTGCTCCTCCACATATTTATTACACCGTTACCTCGCTGAGAGATTCGGCATTGAAACACATGAATGATGTGAAGTTGCAGTACTTACCCACTAGATACTCACTAAACAAGCCAGAAAAAGTTAGGACATGTCCATTCAAGTGTAAGTGAATTTTTACCGGCCTGGTAAGAGTCTTTATTACTTCCAAACAACCTCTCTGGCACTGAAAGCGTACTTTTACAAGTGTGGAGTCTCATTTCTTTTAATTATTGTTGGAGATTTTTTTTAAATTAAGTAATTTTTTCCTACATTTTCTTTGTCGTTTATATCTCTCGCTTAATCCCATTTTTTCTCTCTCTTTCTTTCATTAAAGCTATTGGATTCTCAAAAACTAAATGGTTTACTAATGTCCGTCAGGGAAGGAAACCTGCCAGCCCAACCTGGTCTGGCCTACATGCTGCTCAGCCCCATATTACATGATTATCCCCTGATGCGGTTAAAAATTACATTGCAATGGTTCAAGGCCAACCTCCTTCTTGAGGCATCTAGTGAAGGGCAATCAAAATGGCTCCTTACCAGTGTCACCCACAGCCTGGAGAAAAAACTGTATTTAAATGATCTGTAATTTAAAAAAAAACTAGTACCATAAAAAAACAACAATCAGCAATGATTATTCTATGTTAACCGCTCTGAAATCTTAACCATATTGTTTTAATAGCCTGAGTCTATGATACATAACATATTAACTAATCTTAACACTTACATTTGATAGGAGTGGGCCTTTGGCGTAGCGGTAGCATCCCCGCCGCTGGGCCAGAAGGCGTAGGGTTTCGAACCCCGCTCCAGACAGTCCCGGCAAGTGGAGTCGGAGCTCCGGCTCGAAATTCTGGGTTGACATCCAGCGGGATACTTGCGTCCGTGGGTGTGGGTGCCCCCCCCCACCACCCCTCATATGGGTTGTGGGAGCCCGTAAAACCCTCCCGCCATAGGACTAACCACCCTAATGGCTGGTATGAAGATGGTTACGGTCACGGAAGGAGCGTTAATCGCAGCCAGAAATCCTTCCACTACTTCATACAGTTCCCCAAAGGGAGCAGTATGAAGACACGTACGATGATGACTTACATTTGATGATCATGATGACCTGATGGGATTTAGGTGTGGCGTCGAAGAGATAAAAACGTTAGCCTTTAATTGTTGACTGGCTACATATGTCCATAGCCAACAAGCTAAAATCAGTATAGAGATTACTAAAGTTTTGGAATTTTATATCATCTAGTCTTGTTCCTGTCATCAACTGTTGCTTCATGTATTGTAACTAGTTTATTTTGAGGTTGAGGGGGTAAGGTTTTTTGTTGCATTTTCTCTCAGCATGCCAGAAAGCATTTTCTTGGAAGTATGTCAGTCTGTATTCAGCATTTATAAACTGCGAAAGAATGAAATCAAAGACTAAATATTCTTGGGTTTTATTTCTACCCTCCTTGGCCTCTGCTCTGCACCTGCCCTGATCACAATGCTAAGAACAGCACTTCCCTTCATAAAACATTTAAAGCAAGCAAGTCTTTATTGATGATCAACAGAATGTCCTACAATACAGAATACGAGAGGAGGAAAAACATCAACTCATATAGCAAGGTACCAAAACTGTATAGTTAAAAACTGCATGATTCCACCCAATCTACAGAAATATTTTTTCCCCCATTTAAAGTATTACATATTTAAATGTATTCTGTTCACAATCATTTCACATATTCCAGCAACATATGATTTTTATGCTAGAATTCATTTTTGTGCTTTAAAAATTTTTTTTTTAATTTTTTTTATTAAAGATTGTTGCTGTTGAGAAATGGAGCACTTGTGCCACACAGTGTTAGCATAAAATGGACACACACGTGCATATTTTTTAAACTGTGAGCAGTTTTGTATTGTGAAAATAAGAACTGCATTAAACTCACTTTATAATAGAACCCTTTAGCAGAGCAAAAGATAGGCTAATTCCATCAGTTCAGATTAGATTCAAACCCAGTATGCAGGGCCAAAAAAGACAGTATGCTAACCTAATGTACCTTATAGTTCTTCTTTATGCCACACTCAAAGAACACAATAACCTATCTGCAACATTAATACAGTCCCCACCACTAATAGCATGTGCGTTAGTGCGAACACTATTTGCCCACTATACGCGTTGGACGATTTAAATGCATCTGAATGAATTGTGATTGTAGCTCTGCATCTTGTGTTAAGCAGCATAGTAACTGAAATCTACCTCACAATCTTAAATTTCCCTATGAGATTCTCTCCTCATCTGGACAATGATGATTAATCATTCCAGCTTATTTATCCTCCAAATCAAATTTATATATAAAATGGACCCTTACTGAAATCCTGCAATCCCAAACTGACACCATGGCCAAAAAAGGATTAGTGGAAGTGCTGGTGTTTTATTCATCAGGTAACCCCTAATTCACTAACCACTGTAAGAATAGAATACTACAAAAAAAGGTCCTAACATGTAGCTGACACCATGTCAAGGTGACTAAGCATAATAAGTAACTGCGCCTTAATACTACTCACTGGACACTGGTTTCTGCCTAAAATAGTCGGAGTGCTTAACATGCTCATTTTCTTCATAGTCCACGCATGGCAAGTGCTATTTGCCCAATTTAAATGATTACCTGATTTAAACGTGGGCAGTTAAAATGGTGAGGATGGGACCTGGAAAAAAGTAAACAGAATCCTTGGTTTTGTATCTCATATTTTTTTTTTTTTCCATTCATTTTATGGGATCTGGGCGTCGCTGGCAATGCCAGCATTTATTGCCCATCCCTAGTTACCCTCGAGAAGGTGGTGGTGAGCTGCCTTCTTGAACCGCTGCAGTCCGTGTGGTGATGGTACTCCCACAGTGCTGTTAGGTAGGGAATTCCAGGGACGATGAAGGATCAGCGATATACTTCGAAGTCAGGATGGTTTGTGACTTGGAGGGGAACTTGGAGGTGGTGATGTTCCCATGCGCCTGCTGCCCTTGTCCTTCTAGGTGGAATAGGGCGCAGGTTTGGGAGGTGCTGCCGAAGAAGCCTTGGCAAGTTGCTGCAGTGCATCTTGTAGATGGTACACACTGCAGCCACGGTACGCCGGTGGTGGAGGGAGTGAAGGTTTAAGGTGGTGGATGGGGTGCCAATCAAGCGAGCTGCTTTGTCCTGGATGGTGTCGAGTTTCTTGAGTGTTGTTGGAGCTGCACTCATCCAGGCAAGTGGAGAGTATTCCATCACTCCTTACTTGTGCCTTGTAGATGGTGGAAAGGCTTTGGGGAGTCAGGAGGCGAGACACTCGCTGCAGAATACCCAGCCTCTGACCTGCTCTTGACAGAATACAGAAGCAAGGAGGGATCGTTGAATTTGTATCTATAGGGTACTGAATTTGGATGATCAGCCATGATCTCATTGAATGGCGGAGCAGGCTCGAGGGGCCGAATGGCCTACTCCTGCTCCTATCTTCTATGTTTCTAGAAGACCTTACTTGGGGTATGATGTAATTTTGGGCATTGCATTATATTAATGGAAGGCTTTAAACAGCAATGGAAAAAGGTGCAGCATAGATGCATTGGTGTGTTATCAAGGATAAGAAAGTTACTGTTATGAAGAGTAACCCAAGAAGTTAAAGTTTTATTTACAAGACCCGAGAAGGTTAAAGGGGTGACTCTGAAGAGGTTTAAGATCATGAAGAATTATAAAGAAAAGAATGAGAGATTGTTTCCACTGATTGATGAGAAGGTAAAGAGATGATACAAATTTAACACGGTGACAAGCAATGTTCCCTCTTTTTTTTGGGTGCACAGCCCTTTTACATTGCGTTCCTCCAACTCTGGCCTCTCGTGTATCCCCAACTTCCTTCACCCCACCACTGGCAGCGTGCCTTTAGCCGGAAAGGACCTAAGCTCTGGAATTCACTCTCTAACCCTCTTCATCTCCCACTACTCATTTCAGACCCTCCTTAAAACCTACCTCTTCAACCAAGCTTTTAGTCACTCCTCCCAATAGCTCCTTCTTTGGCTCTGCCAATTTTTGTTTGATTATGCTCCTGTGATATGCCTTGGGGCATTTTACTATGTTAAAAGGTGCTATTAATGCAAGTTATTGTCTCATCCAAATGTCAGTACCTCCAGCTGCACTGAAACTGCATAGAAATATCAGCCTGATTGTAAGTTCAAGGTCCTGGAGTGGGGCTTGAACCAGCAATAACCTAATTCACAGACAATACTCTCCCACAGATGCTATGTGATAAAACTACAACGACTTTACAAATATAGGTATGTAATTTTCAAAATATCAAATTATTGTAGTGCAGTCATTTTTTGTAAACTGGAAAGGCACGAGATTCCTTTGAGCTACTTTTGTGTATGTTTACATCAAATTCTCATCTGAGCTAGTTTAATAGAATGGTTTACAATTCAGTAGATGAGCCACGTAAGCTCCTCTGTGTTCTGCCATGATGCAATTGTCTCCTGCTGGCACAGGATTGTTTTTGTAAAATGGCCAAGCACACCCCAGTGATGGTGCCAACGTGCCAGAAGGAAAGTTTGCTCACTTGTTAATTATGTTTTGCTTTCATCTGCCTTCACTCCATCTTCTCATACCTGAACATTGCTCATTGTATTTGATTCATGTATTCATACCATTCTATAAAGAATACTGTATAAGAAACATGCTCGCCATCTCCCCTCAAATATAGTAACCTGGCATCACACCATACAGACAAACCCTGTAATACTCTTCAGCAAGTAATCTACTTACTGGTGCCAGCTTCTCCACGGCACAATGTATATCCTCAGGCATTTATGAGAAACATAACTGCACATCTAATACCTAAAAAAAAGTTTTTTTTTTGTTAACTCATCATGCAAAAGCTAGTCTCCTGTAGCACTTTTCATGGTTCAGCACGAAAACATGAAGCTTCTCCTCTGCACCCAGAACCTTCTTGCTGCTCAATGTTTTTTTGTAGGAGTACCAGAGGTGCTGGGAGCCAATACCAAATGGAAGAAAATAGTCATATTTTATCTAACCGCAGAAATGTGTTAAAATGGCAGCCCAGATCAAGAATCTCATGAAGTGTGTTACAAATAAAATTACATTTATAAACATATGGAGGTGTATCAAGATAAATATCAGATGATAACAGCATTAGAAGATCTAAACCAGAATTATTCCTTCAAAAATGAGGTTCACAATGATAAAATTACTTGGCTGCTTTTATAAAATCACACAGCACAGAAGGAGGTTATACAGCCCATCATGCCTGTGCTTTGAAAAAGCTATCCACTTAATCCCCCTCCCCTGCTCTTACCCCGTAGCCCTGCAAAATTCTCCTTTTCAAGTACATACCCAATTCCCTTTTGAAAGTTACTGCTGAATCTGCATCCACCACCCTGTCAGGCAGTGAATTCCAGATCCTAACAACTCGCTGCATAAAAACATTTCTCATCTCCCCTCTGGTTCTTTTCTAATTATCTTAAATCCGTGTCCTCTGGATACCAACCCTCCTGCCAGTGGAAACAGTTTCTCCTTATGTATTCTATCAAAACCCATCATAATTTTGAACACCTCTATTAAATCTCCCCTCAACATTCTTTGGCACACCGACCTTGCTTTTGTTCTTCATGCCTCTTATTTATAAAGCCCATATATTTTTGTGAATTTTTTTTTTTTTTTTTTATAAAAAGGAACCCACTGGTTATTTTGGGGCTTCTTAGCAAACGCAGATTTATTAACCTGCTAAAATACATACTTTACAACGTGCTCCATTATGAATTGAATACACAATTTTTTTTTATTTTTTTTTTAAAAAAGGGTGTTGAGCAGAAAACTAATTGACCAAATCAATGTCACATTGGAGTGGTATAATGCATTGGTTTTTGCACCAAGGAGTTTGTGCAGTTGTAGCTGTGACAGAATTAGAGTCTCTTCTTCATACAAACTGTAAAATCTCCGTAATAACCTTTCCATATGAAATATATTGCAAATTGAAGTAGTGTTCAGTAGTATCGCCGGGGGAAGATGATGGTATCTAGCATGAGGAATTCAGTCAGGTTGTCTGCACTGAAGCCCCAGTAGCCGTTCAACTTCTAAATTATCACTAGTTTTAATAAAATCAATATTTGAACCTGTAAACTCCAGCCACGGTCCAACAGACACTAGGATGGTTTTCTTTTCAGGCAAGTGTTAATGTATGCAATTTTGCAGACTGGGGAAGTGGTCACAGTCATCATTTGCGATGGCTTACCTATCGGGGGATACCTTTCAAGGAAGTGAAAGTGAAGGAAGTTTGAAGATGAACACCCATGACCTGAAACACTTCATTTGGCATAAAGACACTGCAATAGCTACTCATCTTTAGTTCACATTTAGGATCCATTTTTGGCTTCTGTAATTGATATTCAGATGCCAGAGGGGGGCACGAATACAGTCTCAGGAACATCATGCTGGGAAACCTGCATCCACTAGAAATCTTGCAGATTATCAGAGTGTCTCAGTAATGCATTCTGGAGAATCTGTTTAACCCCTTGTGGACTTTTCAGTTTTTGCACATTTTATAAGTGCTTGTGCTATCAGCATCTTGCTTTATTTGTATGTTACAGTATAATTATAAATCTTCTAAATAAATTCAGTTATGAATGTTTGCCAACAACTTATATAGCACCTTTAATGTAACAAAATGTCCCAAGGCACTTCACAGGAGTGTTATCAGAAGAAAAACAAAATTTGACACCGAGCTATATAGGGAGGTGTTAGGGCAGGTGAAAGAGGCAGATTTTAAGGAGCGCCTTAAAAAGGAGAAAAGAGAAGTGGAGAGGCAAAGAGATTTAGGGAGGGAATTCAGGAGCTTAGGACCTAGGCAGCTGAAGGCACAACCACCAATGGTGGAGCGATTAAAATCAGAGATGTTCAAAAGGCCAGAATAGACAGAGCGCAGAGGTCTAGGGGGATTATAGGGCTGGAGCAGATTACAGAGATAAGGAGGGGTGAGGCCATGGAGGGATTTGTAAACACGGGTGAGAATTTTAAAATCAAGACATTGCTTAACTGGGAGCCAATGTAGGTCAGTGAACACAGGGGAGATGGGCGAGCAGGACTTGGTGCGAGTTAGGACACCGGCGGCAGAGTTTTGGATGACCTTAAGTTTATGGAGGGTAGAACTAGGGAGGCCGGCCAGGAGTGCGTTGGAATAGTCAAGTCTAGAGGTAATAAAGGCATGGCTGAGGGTTTCAGCAGCAGATAAGTTGAGGCAAGGGCGGAGACAGGCAATATTACAAAGGTGGAAAGGGACAGTTTTAGTGATAGAATGGATATGAGGTAGGAATCTCAATTTGTGATCAAATATGACACCAAAGTTGCAAACAGACTGGTTCAGCCTTAGACAGTTGCCAGGGAGAGATCTCGAATCAGTGGAAAGGGAACAGAGTTTGTGGCATGAACCAAAGACAATGGCTTTGGTCTTCCCGATCTTTAATTGGAGGAAATTTCTACTCATCCAGTGCTGGAGGTCAGACAAGCAGACTGACAGTATAGAGATGGTAGAGGTAGAGCTGGGCATCATCAGCATACATGTGAAAACTCACATTGTGTTGCTGAATGATGTCACCGAGGGGCTGCATGCAGATGAAAAATAGGAAGGGGCCAAGGATATATCCTTGGGGAACACCAGAGGTGACATTGCAGGATTGGGAAGAGAAGCAATTGCAGGTGATTCAATGATTACGTCTGGAAAGATAGGAATAAAACCAGGCGAGTGCAGTCCCATCCAGCTGGACAACGGTGGAGAGGCGTTGGAACCGAATTTTGTGGTCAATCATGTCAAAGGCTGCAGACAGGTCCAGAAAGACGAGAAGGGATAGATTAACTTTGACACAGTCAATTAGGATATCATTTGTGACCTTGGTAAGAGCAGTTTCACTGTGGCAGAGGTGGAAGCCTGATTGGAGGGATTGGAGGGATTCAAGCAAGGAGTTCTGGGAAAGGTGGGCACAAATTTGGGAGGCGACAGCACACTCAAGATCTTTGGAGAGGAAAGGGAGGTTGGAGATGGGGGTGACAGTTTGCAAGGACAGAGGGGTCAAGGGTTGTTTTTTTTGAGGGGTGATGACAGCAGATTTGAAGGAAAGGGGGACAATGCCTGAGGAGAGAGAACCGGTAACAATATCCGCTAACATGGGAACCAGGGAGGAAAGTTGTGTTATCAGCAGTTTATAGGGATAGGGTCGAGAGACCATGAGGTCGGTCTCATTGACAAGATGAGCTTTGAAAGGGCAAGGGGGGAGATAGGAGAGAAATATGCAAATTTAGGGTTAGGGCAGGGGGGAAACGGAGAGGAAGTGAGGTCCAGCGGGCTAGGGGGAGGGAGTGAATTGAAAGCAGAAGCAGTTGAACAGATGTGGTCAATCTTTTTAACAATGAAGTCCTGAGCTCCTCACATTTATTGTTGGAGGGGAGGGAGGAGGCAAGGGAGAGTGGTTTGAGAAGATGGTTAGTGGTGAAGAGAAGTCTGGTGTTATTTTTACTATCCTCAATGATCTTAGAATAATAGACGGTTTGTGATGGAAAGGAGAACCCCATAATGCTTTACAGGATCTAGCCAAATCTGGTGATGGATGATTAACCCAGTTGTCCACCAAAGGCGTTCAAGCCTACGTCCCTTGGACTTAAGGGAGCGGGTGGGGGGGGGGGGGAAACGACTAGGGTGAGAGTATGTCATGATTTTAGTGGAGACAAGGGCCTCAAAAAGGTGGAGGAGAGGGTGTGATTTAGTAGGTCAGAGATGTCAAGGAGAATATTAGGCCAAAGGCTAAGTAGCTGGGAATTAGAAAGTGCAGTGGTAAGGGACTTGAGGGAGAGTTTTTTTCCATGGGTGAATACAAAAAGAAGTGGGTTTTAGGCAGGGGAAGGGGAATATGGGTAGAGAGTGATATAGGAAATGGTCGGAGATTGCCTTAACAGCGATGGTTACGGAGGGGACAGCGAGGCCACGTGAGATGATAAGATCAAGGGGGTGGCCATATATATGGGTGGGGGAGTTGACATGAAGGAAGAGATTAAAGGAAGGAAAGGAGGGCAGTGAACTCCGAGGAGAGGGAGCAAGATAAGTTGAGATGGAGGTTGAAATCACCGAGGATAAGAAGTTTGGGTGATAATATTGGATGATAACATCAGAAAGGAAAGGAGCGTAGACTTGAATGTCTTTGGCAGACAATTGGTGCAAAATAACAAATTTAGCAAAATGGTAATTGTTAATCCTGTGCCAGGTTAGTCCCATTCAGGACACTCATGTGGGTGTAAGTTTCTGATTATGGGAGGTGTGGATCTGCCTAAACTGCTGCAATTTGCTGTGAGCATGAAGAGAGTGTTGGCAGAGCCCAAATTATTATAGCAATATTTTGAGATTAATTTTTCAGTGGTACAGTATTTATCTCTGTTTTGTTATCAGTGAAGGACCTTACCTAAGTAACCAGTCAGTGCTGTGTCTACTTATAACATCACATTCAGCAGCTTATTCGGGTCAGGGTTTTTAGCGGATTTGTTTTTGCTGTCATTTTATTCAATATGAATTGAAAGTAAATAGATTGGAAAATTGGGTCAATATTCGCACTATATATGCATTTTCTTTAAATACCTATCTATTTTTTCTTATCAAACAGACTTAGAAATATAGGGCTGAATTTTGCCGGTGCTCAGAGTGCAGGTTGGGAGGCGGGTCCACTGTCAAAATCACAAAGATACAAAAAGGTATCCCGCTGTAAACCCACTGCCGTGTCAGTTTCCCAAGTGTCGGATCTGTCTTCCGACACCAAGCAGTGGGTCAGCCAATTTAGATAGTTAAAAGCTTATTAAAAAAGGTAGTTAAGAACCATTTCCCCATGTACTTACCATTTTAATCAGGTTTTCAACGAGGTTCCCGGAAAGCAGCTATCATGTCAGGTAAGTATGTTGGGTTCTCAATGACTGTGGATTGCTGTGAATAGGTGAAAGCTGCAGAAGTGGTCTAAAACCTACCATTTCACAGCTGTTCACTTCCCAATCATAGAAGCTGGAGCATTAATGATTTGGAACCCACTTTTGAGCTTTATGTACTTTTGAAGTGTTTGGAGTAATCTCTCTATCCACTGTCACCTCCTTGGAACAACTGATCTCAACACTGACAGATTACTTCCATCATCTCAACCTCACCTGTCATCTATTCCATCAGAGCCCTTGAAAAAATCTCACCTTGGTCCTCAGAATACCAACACGATCAGCTCCAACACCAGCACCAACAGCTACATCAATCTGTCAGTGTTGAGATAGGTTGTTCCAAGGAGGTGACAGTGGATAAGAGAGATTACTCCAAACACTTCAAAAAGTACATAAAGCTCAAAAGTGGGTTCCAAATCATTAATGCTCCCGCTTCTAAGATTGGGAAGTGAACAGCTGTGAAATGGTAGGTTTTAGACCACTTTTGCAGATTTCACCTATTCACAGCAATCCACAGTCATTGAGAACCTAACATACTTACCCAATGTGATAGCTGCTCTCCGCAATCAACAGGTGCTGCACTAGACACAGGGCATCATCATGCGTGTACATTGCTGCCCGGGACACCAGCGATGGCCTCATCATGTCCAGATTTACTTCACTTGCTGTACACCCTGGCTGCCACATGATGCGCCAGGTTGGCACCACCCCACACCAGCACCAAAAAGCATCCCTACAATGCCCAAGCCATTCCTTTCACACTCAGCACCATTGGGGGTGGGGGGGGGGGGGGGGGGGAAGAGGAAGGTTATGTCTCACCATTCACTGGAACTCATTAATAATGACACTTCCAAAGGCACACACAAATCTGTCCAAGAAGGCAAAGTGTTGAAAATAAAAGATTTCAGTGCTTGACAACACATTAACAGACACTTTACATGAACATTGGCTAAAGTACACAAGTGTCTACTCTTGTATGTTGTTAGTTTGAATGATTGGACAAGGATGAGGGCGAGTGTGAGGGGTGGCAAGTGAGATGGGAAAGTGATAACGTAGATAGAGAGGGATGTATGGAGGTGCAAGGTAAGTTGGTGTGAGTAAGGATGTGCAGGAGTAGTGTAGGGAAGGCAGAGTGATGGGGATGTGATCAGTGGCACAGCAGGATGAGTCCGAGTGTGGCTTTGCAGTAACGTTTTGTGATCTACTGAGATCATTGAAAGGTTTGCAGCCTGGTCCTCGTGAAGACATCCCTGCTTGTGCCGTCATGTGCAATGTGCAACCAGGCTGCGTTGGTCTCCTAGGGAGGGGACCTCCGCCCATGGGAGGGGAAGAGAACCTCCCTGCGTGCTGTGAATCCCTCCATAAGCATATGGAGGGGTTAATGGGAGAGACTTTCGATAAGGTGCCACATAAAAGGTTACTGCACAAGAGAAAAGCTCATGGGGTTGGGGATAATATGTTAGCATGGATAGAGGATTGGCTAACTAACAGAAAACAGAGAGTCAGGATAAATGGGTCATTTTGAGGTTGGCAAACTGTAACTTTTTTTTTTTATATGGCAAACTGTAACTAGTGGGGTGCCGCAGGGATCAGTGCTGGGGCCTCAACTATTTACAATCTATATTAATGACTTGGATGAAGGAACCAAGTGTGATGTAGCCAAATTTGCTGATGATACAAAGGTAGGTGGGAAAGCAAATTGTGTGGAGGATGCAAAGAATCCCCAAAGGGATATAGATAGGCTAAGTGAGTGGGCAAAAATCTGGCAGATGGAGTATAAAGTGGGAAAATGCGAGGTTATCCACTTTGGTAGGTAAAAGAAGAAAGCAAATTATTATTTAAATGGGGAGAGATTACAAAATGCTGAGGTACAGAGGGATTTGGGGGTCCTTGTACATGAATCACAAAAAGTTAGCATGCAGATACAGCAAGTAATTAGGAAGGCAAATGGAATGTTGACCTTTATTGCAAAGGGAATGGAGTATAAAATTGGGAAGTACTGTTACAACTGTACAGGGCTTTGGTCAGACCACACCTGGAGTACTGCGTACAGTTTTGGTCTCCTTATTTAAGGAAGGATATACTTGCATTGGAGGCAGTTCAGAGAAGGTTCACGAGGTTGATTCCTGGGATGGAAGGGCTGTCTTATGAAAAGTTGAGCAGGTTGGGCCTATACTCATTGGAGTTTAGAAGAATGAGAGGGGATCTTATTGAAATATATAAGATTCTGAAGGGGCATGACAGGGTAGATGCAGAGAGGATGTTTCCCCTCGTGGGGGAATCTAGAACTAGGGGGCATAATTTCAGAATAAGGGGGGGACCCATTTAAAACGGAAATGTGGAGGAATTTCTTCTCTCAGAGGGTCATGAATCTTTGGAATTCTCTTCCCCAAAGAGCTGTGAAGGCTGGGTCATTGGATATATTTAAGGTGGAGATAGACAGATTTTTGAATGGTAAGGGAGTCAAGGGTTATGGGGAACGGGCAGGGAAGTGGAGTTGAGGCCAAGATCAGATCAGCCATGATCTTACTGAATGGCAGAGCAGGCTCGAGGGGCCAAATGACCTACTCCTACGTCTTATGTAGCCTGGGTGCAGTCATGCACATTTGTGCAGTGCTCGTCAATATCTGCAGCACCTCAATGTTGCAGCACACTGACAGCACAACTGTCAAAATGATTGTGAACATGGTCCCTTTAAGGAAACCAACGGATGACACGTCTTCAAATGACGTCATCAGACCCGCTTCCTATCAATTGGCCGGGAACCTTGCAGGACGGGCTTAACAAGCCCCATCAATGGAATATCTTGTTGGAGGCTGGGATCGACACAGATGCGGGGTCCCCACACACCACGGACGTTGCCTGCCCCGGACCCGCTGAGGTTGGAAAAACCCAGCCCATACAGTGCAGAACAAGTCCCCATGCCTAAAAGTCAGGATAATTGAGTGTTTAGTATCATTATATTCTACTTCCTGTAAATTCAGACACTTGTTCATTTTATTATGTCATAACAACATTAACACCTACACAAATATCATGAGTCATTGGCAGCAAAGCATTATTCCTTTAAATATTTGGGAGGAATCTGAGCAGTTAAAACTTGTTCAGTAATTATAATTTGTGAAACTGCTTATAAAGGCAAATTACTGGCGAGATACACAATATATTTTGTTAACTATGGTTATGGTATCACAGAAGGCAACAGCTCCAAAACAGGCCTTTCGGGCCACTGAGTGTTGCCTCTTATTTATCTCCAAATGAGCCATTTCATCTAATCCCGCTCTCTTCGCTCCCCATTCCCTTTTAACAACAACTTGCATTTATATAGCTCCTTTAATCTAGAAGATTGACCTAAAGCACTTCGCTGAAGCGTAATCAGACAAAAATGGACGCCGAGGCATTGAAGGAGATATTAGCACAGCCGCCAATGGTGGAGCGAAGGAAGTGGGGGATGCATAAGAGACCAGAGTTGGAGGAACTCGAGAGTTCTTGGAGGGTGGTAAGAGGTTACAGAAATAGGAAGGGGCGAGACCATGTTGGAATTTGAACATGAGGGTGAAAATTTTAAAATTGAGGCATTGGAGAAACTGGAAGCCAATGTACGTCAGTGTGTACAGGGATGACGGGCGAGTAGGACTTGTGAAAGTTAGGATACGGGCAGCAGAGTTTTGGATAAGCTTACGTTTATAGAGGGTGGAGGATGGAACATTAAACCAATGCCCCAGCTGTTTACTTAGGTACAGGTTAAAGATCCCAAGGCACTATTCAAGGCAGAGCATGGTGTTCTTTTAGTATCATGGCCAACATGCATCCTTCATCCAACATTACCAAAACAAACTATTTTGGTATTTGTGGGATATTGCTGCTTGCCTACAAAACTGTGACTACACTTCAAAATGCTTCACAACTATTGAACTACCTTCGAGACATCATGAGGAAGTGAAAGGTGGTATAAAAATGTAATTTCCTTTTTTTTTTGCATCAGCTCTTCTGATCAGCATGCGGTCTGAAGGTGTTTTATTTATATATGTTATGGGCCTAGGTCTGAGGATTTGCAGGACCCGTCACGGCCTCCTGGACTAACATCAGACTGTGGATGTGAGGGCATTTCCAGAATGTCTATTTGGCCACAGCACATTCAGCCGTCATCTTTCAAGCATCAATGGAATTTGTGTGGAGTGCAACGGATTTGGCCGTCACTCATTTTGTTGCATTTGGAGGTTGCGACGGCATGTCTCCATAGTGATCTCCATTCCTCCTCAATCTTCACATCAGTTTACTCCTCGAGCCCCTAATATGAGCAATTCCATACAGTCTCGCTCAACATGCTTTGGAATTTCTTTACCTTCCCTATTAAAAACACAGGTAACAAGTTTGGTGGGCAAGTGAAATTAAATATCCCTGCCATAGGGCAAGGTTAAAAGAAAAGCTTTTCAGTGGTGATGAAGGATGAAAGTATAGATAGGTAATTAAAAGGTGTCAAAGGAAAAAAATGAACAGGATTTGCAAACCTATTGCACTTTCACTGCTGGAGACTGGACTTCAAATACAGATCAGATTGGCAAGATGAAAACTCTCTCTATGCTGGGCATAAAGATCTCACATGAAATTAAATTGGTGTCAAACAACCCAGTCCTAGTGGGTATACCATCACAGTATAAAATTTGGCACAAATTGACAATCTCATTCAGAGTGGTTTAAAGATAATGTAGGAAATACAAAAAATTCAGATTACTATAGCTGCAAATAGTGTAATGGCTTCTCTTCCCACTCCCACAACGTTACCACTGGAGTCCCCCAAGGATATATCCTAGGCCCTCTCCTAGTCTTCATCTACATGCTGCCCCTCGGCGACATCATCTGAAAACAAAACGTCAGATTCCACACGTACGCTGATGAAACCCAGCTCTACTTCACCACCACCTCTTTAGACCCCTCCACTGCCTCCGATTTGCCACGCTGCTTGTCCAGTATCGGATGAAGGAAATTTCCTCCAATTAAATATTGGGAAGACCGAAACCATTGTCTTTGGACCCTAAACCCTCCATGGCCACCTTCTTAGGCTGAACCAGACTATTCAAAACCTCAGCAACCTACTTAACCCAGAGCTGAGCTTCTGACCCCATAATCCTCTCCATCACCAAGGCCACCTACTTCCACCTCCTTAACATCGCCTGTCTCTGCGCCTGCCTCAGCCCGTCTACGGCCGAAACCCCCCATCCATGCTTGTGTTACCTCCAGGCTCCTGTTCCAATACTCTCCTGGCCGGCCTCCCACATTCCACCTTCCGTAAACTTCAGCTTATCCAAAGCTCTGCTGCCCGTATCCTGACATGCACCGAGTCCCGTTTGCCCATCACCCCTGTGCTCGTTGACCGACATTGGCTCACAGTCCAGCAATACCTTAAATTTAAGGTTTTCTTCCTGGTGTTCAAATTCCTCCATAGCCTCGTCCCTCTCCATCCCTACAACCCTCCCAGAACTCTACATTCCTCCAAGTCTGGCCTCTTGTGCAGCCCCAATTTCCTTTGCCCCTCCATTGGCGGTCGTGCCTTCAGCTGTCCAGTCCCTAAACCTCTCTGCCATCTAAGGTGCTCCTTAAAACCTACCCCTTTTTGAACTAGTCACCTATACGAATATCTCCTCGTGTAGCTCGTTGTTTGGTAACGCTCCTGTGAAGCGCCTTGGAATGGTTTACTATGTTAAAGGCGCTATATAAATGCAAGTTGTTGTCGTGTTTGAAGGTCAGTTAAGGCATATTTTTTAAATTTTTTTAAATTTTTTTTTTTTAAAAGCTTGAAAGAAGGCAGCTTCAGTATTTAACCGTATCACTCAGAGGAAACTTTAACATCTATTTGCCAACCTACCACGTGGAAATATGTAAAAAAAAAAATTCAATATTAGAAATTTACAAATGTTTTATTTGCATATTTCCAAAGCCAATGAACAAAGTTAATCAACATACTGCATACTAGATCAAATAAGGAACTAAAAATACATACAATAGGCTCAGACTTTGCTCCAGGCTGACAGCAGTGGGTTACTGCTAAAGTAGATCTGGTTACCATTTATTTTGATCATTTCCCTCTTCTTACAGTAATTGGAAGATTAGAATATGCAAATATCTTTCTGGCAGAGATTTGGCACCTAGTTCTTTTTGATTGCGACTGCCAGCAAAAGATTTGCCAAGTGGTAAGTCAGGTGGAAACATGTTAAAAAGCCCTTCATTTTGTGTACCCAAACCCAAGGATAGAATCCCCTTGATGACAAGAGTTCAAGCCACATCAGGAAGAGAGCTTTTATTTAAAAAAAATGCAGATTTCAATATTTCTTTTAAGTGAAGAAGCAGGAGACAACTTGGCAAGCCAGCTGTTCCAGTGTAATTAGCCTAGTCAGTCAATTCAGCAGCAACTCACTGCAGCCAGCAGAATCAGCAGGAGGAAGGGGGAAGGAAAGCAGGGAAAAGCACATCATTTTATGTGGCAATAATAGATGAAAGTAGCTTAGCAATTGGCAAAGTGGCAAATCCAGGCCATAACATTGAATTCAAATGTTGTACAAAACCACTTAAAATTGGTCTCTCAGTAACAGTTGCTGGAAAGCGAGCCTCAAAATGCTAAATTAGACCAAATTCTAAAATGAACTTTACAGCACTTGGTTTATCATTCTCTGCCTCGGTATTCACCAACGACGTTCATTAGAATAGGCTCCTGTATTAATTTTTGTTGAAACTTGGATTTGCGCAGTCTCAGGTTTTATGGGTTCGTATTAAAGACAAAATAAGAGGGCATAGTTTCCTACTGAATATACGGATTCTGCACACTCTTCCTTCATTCCCACTATGCTGAAAGCAAGACTCATCACAGTCTCTTATTCTAATTCATTCTTTCCTAGCACCTCCATTCTTTGTTCCACCTCGCTCACATGTCCCCTCCTCCAACTACAATTTTAAGGCCTTTAAAGCTCAACCTTAGCAGTCACCTAATCACCATTTCCCAATTTGCCTAACCTTTTCTTTGCAACAATGGTGATATTTTCTCAATTTGAAGAAAAAAAGTGGCCTTTCAAGCCATTTTGCTTTGATAGCAGTAATTTATTTACTGATACACATCTTCACACAAGTTGAAATGTGACAACTGGAAAGTACAGACACATGACTGTCTTGTACATTTTAGTTGTTTAACATTGCAGTTACTCTGTCACTATTATGTCAATGGCAAGCAATTTTTTATGCATCCTGACTCAGATTCTAGGAGGTCATCTCAACATTGTTTGGGCTTCACATCAGCTGAAGTATAATTCCAGCCCAACACATATCTGGGTTTAAATAGAACTCGGAAAAACCTGTGGAACTCCTGGGCATTGCATAAACTTGGTATTACGTCTAATGAGAAACCAGATGCTGCCTGTTGTCTAACATTAAAAACTAGTCGTCAGAGAAAAAAAGCTCTGCACATGCATGCAGAGCACACTCCTGGCAGGCAGCACAATGGTCCAACAAAGCACAGTTGCTGGTACAGCTCATGTCTTGCCAGTTGCATCTTGCACTCTACAGTCACTGGTCATAGACCAGCAGTACAGTGAAAGTGTCAGCTTGGCCCAGTGGTAGCATTCTTGCCTTGGTGTGAGATAATGGCCCAGAAATTTGGGTCTCCACGGGTGAGTACGCACGGGGTACTCACCCGTAGGCCCAATGGAAGTGCCGTTTTCCTGCATGCACTGCGCATGCATGGGAAACCGGCACTTCCGTTCCCCTGAAAGCAGGGGTTCAGAGGTCGAACGCGTGCACAGGAGAGGCTGCGCGTGCGCATCGAACTTCGTTTTTTTTTTTTAAAGACAGGTTTTCCCGGGAAGGTAAGCCTGCAGAATTTAGAAATGTAAAAAGCAGGCGTAAGTCCTGCTTTTTACAAGGTAAGTGGTGAATTAATTAAAATTAAAACATTTTTTCCACAGGTTTATTATTTTTAAATACTTTAAAGCAAGGTAAGTTTATTTTTAGCCCCATTAGAAAATAAAATTATTTTTTCAAAAATTTAAATTATTTTTTAAAATAGTTATGTCATTTAATTTATAGTTTATTTAAAAAATGTGATGTTTTTTAAAAATTTATTTGAAGATTT
Source organism: Somniosus microcephalus (assembly GCF_052327205.1). Lineage (NCBI taxonomy): Eukaryota > Metazoa > Chordata > Chondrichthyes > Squaliformes > Somniosidae > Somniosus > Somniosus microcephalus. Next base: position 207,096,014 of record NC_140990.1, on the reverse strand, counting down.
AGTGGTGTTTTGTAAGAAGGGCCCATAGTATTTCTAAGTTTGACAGCACTTCCTGTCAGACTTATGAATGGAGTATTCCCTGCTCAGATTGGCTGCCCATGGCCCACGTGATCCCAGGGGACGCTTCGAACTAACTGCGCCCCTGGGATATGCAAGCACAGCGCACCGGCTGCTGGACCAGGCCCCGGATCGGAATTCCACGGGGGCCCACAGCTCAACGGCCGGCGCGCAAGGTAAGTGCAGATCGGGGGCTTGCACCCGCGGGAAGCCCACAACCCGAATTTCTGGGCCAATATTAGGTTCAAGCCCTACTCTAGGGGCTTCAGCACACGATCTAGGTTGATACTTTGGTGCACTACTAACAGAGTGCTGCACTGTCCAAAGTACCATCTTTCGGATAAGACGTTACACCTGAGATGTGGTCTCAGTGTAAGGTCCCATAGTACTCTTTGAAGAGCAAGCTGGTTATCCTGGTCAACATTTATCTATTACTATCAGCAAAAACAGATCAACTGTGCACAAATCAGCTGCTGCATTTACAAAACAACACTACACTTCAAAAGCAATTTATTGGCTGTGAAGCACTGTATAAATGCAATTTTTTTTTCTATTGTTAGTTTTTAACCTGCAAAAATATCTAGAAACTTCAAACTGCTTAAACTAAAATGTTTGAAAATACATTTTCCAAATAGGTAAACTGCACGTGAATATTTTAGTTGTAATTTAAAATGCATCTGCCCTTTTTCTATTTATCTTGAGCAGCATTTATACTGCCACTTCTTTAATTATGAAAAGTAGTTTTAGGTGGACATTAATGCAAGTGTGGTAGTATAATTCAGAAAATGACCAAATGTGCACAAGCATGGAGATGCGAGACTATTATGAAAAACGTGGATTATTTTCTATGCAACTCTATGTATGTCATAGAGACTGCAAGAAAAAAGAAGCTGCTTTATTCCTTGTAATAGCTCTAAACTACTGTCCATCTTTTTAATGCCTTACAAAAATTACATATAAAACAATTTATTACAAAGATCTGCCAGGAAGATTGGCTACGGTCATTTTCAAAATGACTTGATTGATTCCATAATGGGAAGAAGTTGTTGTTGGTATGCTGGAAGCATGAAATGAAATGTCACCTTCATTGTGATTTTGGCTCCAAATAAAACTTTTGCCTCAAAAGTGTGATTCTGGTTCTTCAATAGAAAATTTTGTGGCATTTATATTCTTTGCCAAGTAAATAGATCAATTATTTACCAATATCAATTATATAGAACAAGAAGGGAGTCAATGGCATAACTGGACAATCACCTATGGTTCAGTTATATAAATGATCATATAGCAGTGACTAAACATTCAGCTTTCAAAATCCCACTGATGCTCGGAATGAATGTCAAGGGTGGAAAAAAATGATTAAGAAATTGTGCAGAGACAAACTGAATTAATCTGGGGCTACCCCGAACCATGCTTCATTGTCTCTCAACATTACCCCACCCAAATACACTTGAAAATCCCTTTGATCTATTTCACTGATAAGTTTTCAGTTTTATTCTGCAACCATCCAACTGAATATACATATCTATATACTAGAAGAAAAAAAAACTTGCATTATCTCTACCCAAGCTACTTTGTTCACCTCAAAATATTACAAACTCCATTCACCACACAGTTCTTCTGTTCAGAAAAAGGCCCTAGATCTTAAATATGCACTTGCCTGGTGAAAACAAGATGTCATAACATTTTATATATACTGCAGGGCCTAACATTAATTTCCACTCATTCCCAATTTAACTAGCATCCAAGGCTATGTACATTACAACAGTGACTACACTTCAAAAAGTACTTAATTGGCTGTAAAGCATTTTGGGATGTCCGGTGGTCACGAAAGGCGCTATATAAATGCAAGTCTTTCTTCTGATCTAGGTGCAGGAGGAAGATTTCTTCAGTTCACTATCTGTTAACACACTTGTGATTTTGCTACAAAGAATGAGTTTATGATTTATAAGAAATCTTCCAGCTCGGTTTCTCAATTTATAGGCCATGGGGTGAGCCCAATTGTTTCGGTCAAATTCCATAACTAGCCTCAGTTCCCTCAACATGACCCATTCTAATTTTGATTCCAAATCCACTTTACATTTCCTGCTCACTCTCCAAGTTGTTTTATCAATCCCAATTACATCTTCCAGCTGCATTCTATGCCTGAGAAAATCCAACATTACTGCAAAATCATAATTGTCATTCAATCTTTCATTAAATTGACAAAACGTTCAAAGTTCATCTTGAACCACCTGAATCAAGATTTTGGGTCACAAATTTAGTTTGTCAAGTTCTCTGATCTTGGTCTCGCAATTATCCCCATTGAAAGTCTTAGATTGATGTCAGTCAGTATTTTGATTGTTCTGAATGAAATGTTTTTGTTTCTGATCACAGACAGAGTTGGAGTACTGGGAGGACATAATATTTCAGAAGTAGTTTTATTTTGTTTAAAAGTAACTAATTTTCCTTTCTCATAAATTGGAAAAGGAAATCAGATTATCAGTTCCAAATATCTACCTGTTGCTAAAACTGTTATCCACTCTTTAATCACCTCAAGGCTCAACTTCAACAAACTCCAGCTCATCCTGTTGCCTGCATGCTGTCCTGCTTGCCCATCACCGCTATCCTCACTGACCTCCACTGGCTCCATTACCTAATGCACTGAATTCAAAACCCTCATCTTTATTTAAATATCCCTTCATGGCACTGTCCCACTCTACCTCCGAGGCTTGTTTAGTGCTAGGTCACCATCTTCAGTCCTCTGACTCTAGCCTCCCGTGCATTCCACCACTCCTCATTCAACAGCAGAGGCTTCAGCTGTCTCAGACCTACTCTCCAGAACTCTATCCTATAACCTCTTTGCTTTGCTACTCCTCTCCCCACCTTTAAATGCCCTCTCAAAATGATCTTGCATTTGGTCATCTTCCCCAACTCTTCTATTATTGATCGGTGACCACTCTTTCCTATGTAAAGTGTTTTGAGATGTTTTATTACATCAATACGTACTATATAAATCTATGCGGTTGACCATTCTTAAAGTATGATGCTTCAACAGCGACTGCTAATGACATCACTGAATGCAACAGCCGAGGAGTTCATCCTCTCATTTCAACTAGATGTTAACTTACCTTCCCCACACTTTCAGCCTCAATAACTCTTCCACATCAGTTCAAACAAATCAGTGATATCACACAAACTGCACAAGTAAATAAAATAAAGACAAACTAGAATAGAGCATTCAATGAAATACAAAACCCTTCCTAGTTCTATGAAGCAGAAAAGCCAAAAACAAAATTTAAGATGAACAAAAAAGACCAATATTATTTTTTAAAATTATGAACAGAAATAAGGAACTCAAAAATACAAATATAAAAATTACAACAAATAAGCATCTGTACTGAAAAGAATTAGAAGAGAAAAACAAATGCAGACAGTACACAAGAAAGCCAAAGCACACTTACAATAAAGACTCCTTTTCAGTATCTTTAAATTTTCCATATCTTTTTCTAACATTAATTCCTCTGTAATGTGTCAATTCATTTCTCTACAATTTGTACTACCACTACCTATTATTCTGTTTTTAAATATTTCCAAAAGTAGCATAATTTTTTTTACTAGAATAACACTGCAAAATAAACAGAGCATCATTGTTGTAAAGGAGATGGTCAAACTCATCAGAGGTGCCTCATGAATCATGGACACATCTCTCACAAAAAGGTGCTAGTTGGAATCCTTGTCTGTCAATGATAAACAAAAGGAGACAATGGAAGAGAAGTAGCTTTTGGAGCTGAATCTGTACACTCGTTATATTAAATGCTAATGCTAAGCTGTTTATGATTTTTCTATTTAGATTTTTACAGACCATATTTAGTTCATAATGAAAAATGTGTTTTCATAAAACTGCTCAAATGCCCAGTACAACTTTATTGTTGCAATGTGTAGTATTTTAACTTATTGAATATGTCATTCTGAGTTCAACATTAGGCCTACTATTGGGTGGAAAGAAAGGGGTAACAATCAGTGACAAAACCAACTTTTCTTGTATCCTACTTTTTAAACACAGTTTCATGGTTGCAAGAAGCAAGATGCCAAATGCTTAAATTAATCTTGTTTCTCGTTACTTGTTTCGCTTCACCTCCCTGATAAAGGAGCACTGACCTCAGATGTCAGGTGGATCTCCTTGTTCATTGTGGATCATTGTTCTTCTGCAGCTTTGCATAAGGCAGGTCATAGTGAGGGCAGTTGCGACATGCATAAAGCACATCAGAGTGAGGCCAGTTCTGTGGTAATGCGTAAGGCATATCAGTGACACCAGTTCTGCAACATACATTAAGCAAGCTAGTGAGACCAGCTCTACAGCTATGTATAAGATATGTCACAGTGAGCGCCGTTTGCCTGAAGCTGATAAACAAAAAAGGATGCTACAGCTTTCAACTTTTCATATCCCAAATACTGAAAACTAAATACTAAGCCTGATCGCATTTTCTTTTTTATTTAGAAACCTGAATAAAAAGGAGCAAGGCCGACAGTGCAGGTTACCACCAAGACTGCAAAGTGTATTTGGGAACAGGGGATAAATCAAGAATTAGTGCAGATTTCAAACAGTAAAAGAAATTGAAAAATAAGTGTTACATCAAACATCTGTGTGGGACCTAAGCTTTAGAAGTGTAAAATGTACGGGCGCACATACGGTAGCCAATGTACATCAGCACCACTACCTAATGATGCTAGTCTGAGTCCAGTTGAAACTACATGCTCCAGTTTCTCCCCTCCAGAGTCTTGTGTTTAGTTTCAAGATCCTAATCACAATGTTTACACATTTGAAAAGAAAAATGATACAAGAGAGTACAAGGTTTCACTGGGAGCTCTCGGCAGATGAGCTGAATCAAGACCTTTTGATGCTGTTCAAATAACTGAAGGGCTAGCAATCATGCTAATTATCGGAGAGTTAATATATTGCAATATTTAAATTTATCAGCCTTGTTGACAGTGGTACATTATAGGTAAGCAGTGATGCACAGGGCTTGACAGACCAAGGTATGCAACACAAAATATACCCATATGTGTCAGAAGTTTGAAGGGAATGGTCATAGGTCATACTCTGAGAATGTATACTTACATTTTTTAAAAACAAAGTAGACAACAAACTACACGCTGTCCTGCAGTTTGATTGGATTGTTTTCATGGAGAAAGTCATTTTAAGCGACATCGGGGAAATTGGATTTCTACTGTTCTTTTCACTCTGTCTCAGAACACAAGTCTGAACAGCGTCAATGGATCCAACTATTACAACTGGGTGAGAAGACGGGGAGGAGGTGAAGGGTTTTTTTCTGCTAGCTTTCTCCCCTCCTGCTCTCCTGACTCTGATGTGATGTAGTATGGTTCCACAGGTGCCAGGAGCACTTGCCCAAATGGCCATTCTTGAGGCGATTCAGCCACGGAGCACAGCACAGCCACTCCCAGCCTTAGCTTCACCCAATGCCCACAAATGCACTTTGCAGCAGGGGGGGGTCACTGAACAGCGAGCAGCAACCCTGAGGAATTTTTCCATTTTTAACAGTTGGTTTCAGAGCCCCTTGGTTATGTCTTTGCTGCTACCCTACTAAATTCAGATAACTCAGCACTGAGCAGGTGGGACATTCCTTGTCATTATGGCTTATCTATTCCTGGTCTTAATCAGCTGAGCCATTAGTGAAGCACTGAAAATGTTCCTTCAAACTGTGTTACATTTGTATTTTGATAAAACAGAAATGAACACTCAAATGACATTTTAGTGAACAAAAGGCTAAATTTACCCAAGGAAGGTAGTGCTAATTTTAATAGGACGAGTATGAATTATTACATGGTAAAGATGTATTTATATTTTGGCTGCAGATGGCTATTACCAACCAAGGGCTGATTTTCTATAATAAATCAAAATGCCTCTGACCCTCAAAATTCTTTCCACAAGTTATGATTCTCCAAAAATTGTTTCTTGAAGATATTTTTCCTATCTAGAGATAAAAAGCAAAACTGAAAAAAAAAATAAAAACTGGAAATAAAAACAGAAAATACAAAGCAGATCTCCAAGCATCTGAAAATGTAGGTTAATATTTCATCTGATGGAAGGTTTCAATACAAAACCTTAAAATTACCTTTTCTCTTTTTACATTTTTTCCCTATTGAATTAATTTCAGTTGCGAGGATGGGTGCCTGTTAATATCAAGTATGAATGACACATACATATATGCCTTTTGGATGGGAGCACTTAATATTTGGGCCTTTAGATATTTGTGCACAAACATCTAGAGGACATTCTACTACACTGGTTATTGCGACTTCCAAGTTTGCAGTTTTTAAACCCCTTCATTTCCACATGAGCCAAAAATATAAAAAGCCATGTCACAAAATATTAATGTAAGCCATGCGATCAAAACATTCTCTACTACACGAGGCCACTAGCTACTGAGAACCACTCAACTGACAATTTAAATGCCTGTGGCAAAAAAGCTATTAAACAAAAAGGTCACACTTCCCATAAATCAGATGGACCACTACTACACTGTTTTTAAATATAACATAAAAAAGGAAAGAATGTCTCTCTTGCTTAATGTACTAATTTGATTAGTAGGATGGAAACAAGGAAGTTTAGAGGTAAAATAAACTGGTAACCTCCATTTTGTAGCACAAAGTGGAATGATCGTCACAAGGACTGCTGATAAATTGAATGGAACACTGAAAAGCAAGTGCTCCAGTAAACGCAATGAATTTTATTAGTGACAGGATTTTGCATAGTAAATGAGATCTGGAAAATGCAAACTATGAATATCTAACTGGAAAAATCAATTTCATCTGACCAATATGAGGTTTCTATTATGAATCTTAAATTTACAAAAAAGTTAACAGCTCCACAATAAAGAAAAACATAAAATATCTGTGAATTCTGTAAACCAAACCATTGCAGACTCACACAGACTTCACTTAAGAATCAGACTGGAAGAATAAGTAAAACACTACAGGCAAAACAGTGAGTGTGACATCCATCTATAGAGGGACTGCTGTGACATCATGTTTATCAATCTTCATAGCTTAATGCTACAAAAGGCCACTGTTAATCTGAAGGCCAATACGACATCACCAGAAATCCATCTATATTAGACAGGCAGTAACTCGATCATTCCCTTTATTTAGACTGGTAGCATCTAATAGATCAGGTTTGAACACGTTAAGGAAATTATTCTGGAGTGCTGTCTTAAATCCAAAGTTCAGGTTCTTAACAGCACAATCAATTTTATATATTGCATAAATAAACACATTGAAGTTAAAATAGTAAATTCAGATGTTAACCATCACAAAACCTCTCCCTTACCTGGAAGGGGCCGCCGGGGCACCTTTAGCTCAAACTGGCCCGATTGGTTCAATGTAGTTCAATTTGAAATAACTTTGAAACAGCCAAAACCTTTTGCAACCTTAAAGCTCAAGCTTCAACTCTGTAATCTTTCGAACTGAAACAACTCCTCAAAATTTACTGCTTTACATAACATCTCCAACTAATACTAATCATCAATGCTGAACACAAGGACAAGAGCCACCTCTATTTATGTCCTAGGTGCTGTATGATTCGCGTTTGGATTATCCTGTAGTTTATAAACATTTTCTAAAAGTCCATCATCATAAATATAGAAAAGCTTCATACCAAGATGTCTTCACAATCGTCTGTTCGTTTTTTAAAAAACTCAAAATAGAACACTGGAAGAAAGCAAAACACCCATGTTGGGTTTATAACCTTCTGTCCATCGATTCCCTTAAAAAAAACCGTAACACTGTTGCACAATTTGTAACTTTTCGTTGCGTTCAGACCAGCTCACACAACTTGTCAGATACGTATTTGCCTGCATGCTCGAGCACGTAACTACTTGAGGTTTCCGCATCTCTCAACAAGCCGACTTAAAAAACAAATTTCTCAAAATCGACACACAAGGAATCAGGAAACTAACGTGCAGTAAGGGCGTGCTCCGAAGAGCGCTTGACGGGGCGTGAGAAAAGATCCCGCCGTAGACTTTCATAAGGGAGCGAATTCACGGCATTTACCTCCAAGGATCGGGCAGCGAGCTGGCGCCTGCTCCTGACATCGCCGCGCTTCTTCATCACAGCCCAGTGACAGGGCGAGGTGCACTCAATGGCTTTTGAAAACGCGCCAGCCTCTCTCTCTCCCACCCACCCAGTCTCTCTCAACAACCAAAACAGCGCCAATGCTTCAGACCAGCAAAACCAGGCAAACGATAACAAAAAGTCTTAATAAAAACAAACATTTGCATTTCCACCAGCGGCGCTGCTTCATCTCCCTCTCGCTCTTTAATTCTTGTTCACTCACCTCACACGGGGGCTCCAGTTGCAGTTCTTCTCTCCGCAATAAGCTGCGAGTTATTGAGCTTCTCTTTTTTAAAAAAAAAGCAGAGCCGACGCCGAGAAAATTGCCTCCGTGAAGGGTCGGTGCAAAACAAAATGTTCTTCCCCTTTTACTTTAAAAAAAAAATTGTGCCCGAAGACTCTCTTGTGCTTTGCTTGTATGTTGGACAGGAGTTTATCAGTGTTGTGAGCGCGCTCTGTCCCGGGTGACTGCTGCTCGTGCCCGCACCCCCCCTCTCGCTGAGTGCTGGGCGCGTCCCCGCCTGCCTAGAGGGAGCGCGCGGCAGAGAGAGAGACAGAGAGAGAGAAGCTCGCGCTTGGCGTTCCTGGAGAATGGGCACAATGCATCCAGAAAGGGGTCAAAGCAGAAGTAATGAAGCTGAAGAGAAACCGGAATACCGACTTTGCTAAAATGTCAGGACTCTTCTACTAATGCAAATGCACGGTGGTAATTACTATACTGTAATTTAAAAGGATTTTTCCCCCCAGGCAGGTTTCAAAGGTCCCCCCCAAAAAAATACTTGCATTTATATAGCGCCTTTCACGACCACAGGACATCCCAAAGCGCTTCACAGTCAATGAGGTACTTTTAAGTGTGGCCACTGTTGTAATGTAGGAAACGCGGCAGTCAATTTGCGCACAGCAAGATCCCACAATCTATTCCTGAACTATAACAATCATTACTAAATTGGCATTATGGTTTGCCGTGGGTTTATATTAAAAAGTTACATATTTCTAGATCCGGAGGTTTGGACGTCAGGCTCACAATCTTCAGTCTGATGAATTTTATGTCAGCGCGGATGTTGCTTGGAAGGGAAACCTTTGCCACACGTCATCCACTCCCTCCTCACTGCTGATTCTCCCCCTTCCATTAACAGCCCTTTATTACGTGCAGTTTTCACATTTGTTGATAATCACTCATTGAGGGCGCTGGAAAGGGCTGGTCATGTTACCGCGAGCAATGCACAAAACCATTTTAAGAGACATTCGCCTCGTCCAAGTTTTCCGCGCGATTACAGCAGAAATAAACATTAACACGTGGAGCGGGCAGGGTTTTTACTCTTGTAGCTATTCGCCGCATTGGGCAGTGAGTATGGGTTGCATTTCTGATGCTGCAAGCTTTCGTATAAAAACAAATGAAACAATAACAAGCCTAATAAGTAAAACGGCAGAAACACGTGCCTGCTCGACCCGAACCTTTCTTAACATTGCAATTAAACGATCGTTCGCAAACACGGTTTTCGATACTGATTAATCGGAAGTGTCTATTGTTGCAATAAATTAAATCGCTTCCCATCACAGACAATACCAAGCAAACAGAAGGATTGTCTTGGTTGCCATGACTTCATCCAAATGTAAACATGATATATTTTGGGACATGACGCCAACTGACATGACTACAGCTTTTTATACTTTCCAGAGTGCAGTAATGTAGCTGCAGGAGCCAGGAAAGTTTATAAATACCGTAAGCATGAAAAAATGGGTTTCGCTGCGTTGTCTGCAAAAAGAATACGCCCACGCATTATCAATCACATTTCCATTTGATTTCCGATTTCGAGGGGGGAAGGAAAGCAATGCTGCATTCTAATACTTCAGAGTAAAGTAACAGAATACATTTAGGCTGCAATCAGAAACACGTTTCGAGAGTTGATGAATTTACTGACTAGTTGCACCCAACCCCCCTGTTGAGAAAGCCTCAGTGCTGCTACCTCACGGACAAGGGGAGCAACAGATTGAACATTGTTGGGGAACTAAATATTCACGGTCACCTTGCAAAGCAGTTTAGATTAAGTCTGCAAGGTGAAGGAATCTTTTCTGTCTTCGCAATTATAGAAAAGTGCACATTAAGAATCTTATGTGGTTGAATTCCAAATTCAGTTGGAGGGTGAGAGAGTTGGATCTCAAACCAGCGTACTAAGCTTAAATAAAGGAGACTATGAAGGTATGAGAGCAGAGTTGACTAAAGTGGACTGGGAAAATAGATTAAGGTGTAAAACAGTACATGAGCAGTGGTGTACATTCAAGGAGATATTTCACAACTTAAGAAAAATATATTCCACTGAGGAAAAAAGGGAGCGTAAAAGAAAAGACAGCCATCCGTGGCTAAGTAAAGCAATAAAGGATAGTATCCGACTGAAAACAAAGGCATATAAAGTAGCCAAATCTAGTGGGAGGATAGAAGATTGGGAAGCATTTAAAAGCCAGCAAAGAATAACTAAAAGATTAATTAAGAAAGGGAAGATAGATTATGAAAGTAAACTAGCAAAAAGTATAAAAACAGATAGCAAGAGTTTCTAGTTATATAAAAAGAAAAAAGGTGGCTAAAGTGAATGTTGGTCCCTTAGAGGATGAGACCAGGAAATTAGTAGTGGGGAACATGGAGATGGCAAAAACGCTGAACAAATATTTTGTATCAGTCTTTACAGTAGAGGACACTAAAAATATCCCAACATTGGACAAACAGGGGGGCTTTAGGGGGGGGGGGGGGGGGGGGGAAGCTAAACACGATTAAAATCACTAAGGAGATGGTACTTGGTAAGATAATGGGACTTAAGGCGGATAAATCCCCTGGACCTGATGGCTTACATCCTAGGGTCTTGAGAGAAGTAGTGGTAGGGATTGCGGATGCATTGGTGGTAATTTTCCAAAACTCCCTGGATTCAGGAAAGGTCCCAGCAGATTGGAAAACTGCTAATGTAACGCCCTTATTTAAAAAAGGGAAGTAGACAAAAGGCTGGAAACTATAGACCAGTTAGCCTAACATCTGTGGTTGGTAAAATGTTGGAGTCCATTATTAAGGAAGCAGTAACAGGACATTTGGATAAGCATAATTTAATTGGACAGAGTCAGCATGGTTTTATGAAGGGGAAGTCATGTTTCAAAAATTTGCTCGAATTCTTTGACATAACAAACAGGGTGGATAAAGGGGAACCAGTGGATGTGGTGTATTTGGACTTCCAAAAGGCATTTGACAAGGTGCCACACAAAAGATTACTGCACAAGATAAAAAAAAATCACAGGATGGGTGGAAGATTGGCTATCTAGCAGAAAACAGAGTTGGGATAAATGGTTCATTCTCGGGTTGGCAATCAGTAACTAGTGGTGTTCCGCAGGGGTCAGTGCTGGGACCCCAACTCTTTACAATCTATTAACGATTTGGAGGAGGGGACCAAGTGCAACATATCCAAGTTTGCTGACGATACAAAAGATGGGAGGGAAAGCAGTGAGTGAGGAGGACATAAAAAACCTGCAAAAGGACATAGACAGGCTAAGTGAGTGGGCAGAAATTTGGCAGATGGAATATAATGTTGGAAAGTGTGAGGTTATGCACTTTGGCAGAAAAAAAATCAAAGAGCAAGTTATTATCTAAATGGAGAGAAACTGCAAAGTGCTACAGTACAAAGGGATCTGGGGGTCCTGGTGCATGAAACACAGAAGGTTAGTATGCAGGTAATCAGGAAGGCCAATGGAATCTTGGCTTTTATTGCAAGGGGGATGGAGTATAAAAGCAGGGAGGTCTTGCTTCAGTTATACAGGGTACTGGTGAGGCCACACCTGGAATACTGCGTACAGTTTTGGTTTCCATATTTAAGAAAAGATATACTTGCTCTCGAGGCAGTTCAGAGAAGGTTCACTCGGTTGATTCCGGAGATGAGGGGGTTGACGTATGAGGAAAGGTCGAGTAGGTTGGGCCTCTACTCATTGGAATTCAGAAGAATGAGAGGCGATCTTATCGAAACATAAGATTGTGAGGGGGCTTGATCGGGTGGATGCGGGGAGGATGTTTCCACTGATGGGCGAGACTAGAACTAGGGGGCATAATCTTAGAATAAGGGGCTGCCCTTTCAAAACTGAGATGAGGAGAAACTTCTTCACTCAAAGGGTAGTAAATCTATGGAATTTGCTACCTCAGCTGTGGAAGCTGTGACATTAAATAAACTTAAAACGGAGATACAGTTTCCTAGCTGATAAGGGAATTAGGGGCAGGGAAGTGGATGCGAGTCTAGGTTCAGATCAGCCATGATCCTATTGAATGGCAGAGCAGGCCCGAGGGGCCGTATGGCCTACTCCTGCTTCTTATGTTCTTATTAAGCCGAGGAAGCGTTACCGTTGCATCTCTTCTGTTTGCTTTATAAAGCACTGTCTTCAATTAGAGTACAGTGATTCCGTGATATTTAAACCTTATTCCTCCGCAGATAGATCGAAGCATCTAAACTTGTAGGTTTGAGGGAAATATTTACAATACCTGTGGTGCATGTATCTGATGTAACCATTTGTTCACATAGTATACAATAACTTAATATTTTACCCCATTCCACCCATGATCAAAATGACATTTTTGCCACAATAAAGTTGTTCCTACCGCCCCTTGACATTCAATGGCATTACCATCACCGCATCCCCCACCATCAGCATCCTGGGGGTCACCATTGACCAGAAACTTAACTGGACCAGCCACATAAATACTGTGGCAACAAGAGCAAGTCAGAGGCTAGGTCTTCTGTGGCGAGTGTCTCACCTCCTGACTCCCAAAGCCTTTCTACCATCTACAAGGCACAAGTAAGGAGTGTGATGGAATACTCCACTTGCCTGGATGAGTGCAGCTCCAACAACAGTCAAGAAGCTCAACAACATCCAGGACAAAGCAGTCCGCTTGATTGGCACCCCATCCACCACCTTAAACATTCACTCACTCCACCACCAGTGGACCATGGCTGCAGTGTGTACCATCTACAAGATGCACTGCAGCAACTTGCCAAGGCTTCTTTGGCAGCACCTCCCAAATCCACCTAGAAGGACAAGGGCAGCAGACTCATGGGAACACCACGACCTCCAAGTTCCCCTCCAAGTGGCACACCATCCTGACTTAGAAGGATATCACCGTTCCTTCATCGTTGTTGGGTCAATATCCTGGAACTCCCTCCCTAACAGCACTGTGGGAGTAGCTTCATCACACGGACTGCAATGGCAAATCACCTTCTCAAGGGCAATTAGGGATGGGCAATAAATACTGGCCTTGCCAGCGACGCTCACATCCCATAAAAACAAATAAAAAAAACATTAACTGGTCATTCATCTCATTTGCTGTTTGTGGGAGCGTGCTGCACACAAATAGGTGGGCAAAAATGGCAAATAACAATTACTGCACCCCAAAATGTAATTAATAAATAGTGTCTGAAGTGCTTTAGGACATCTGTGAGGTGTGATAAAGAGGTAGCTTTATATCGCACAATGGCAGCATGTTCAAATGTTGACATCCAGTGCATGGAGTGGTGGAATACTGGATTGATTTCCACAAAATTTTGCCATTTGCTGCTGTGGGAATGTGCAGAGTGGTGTCAGGAGATCAGTTTGAGGGAGCATCATTCAGGGCTACTTGTGCATGTCTCCAAGCAGTTGTCTCAAAAGTGGCATTGACAGAGGCTGTGGAGCTGGTCATCTAGTCATGCCTATGTCTGCATAAGGTAGAGCAATGACTCAAAAAGTGAAGAACAATGGAAGAAAATTAAAAATAGAAGAAAAGTAATATACCTTCGAAAAACAATAATATGCCTTCAGAAAAAAAAAAAAGTGAACATGTGGGATATGGCCATACCACTGATTAGTCCCCTATCAATTCAGCCTGTGAAGCCTCTGGAACTAATGTAGATGTACTAATGTAAACCATCTCTATTCAAAATATCAAAGCGTACTGTTTTGCATCAATACTTTCCTTGTCAAGTAGATTTTCAAGGAGGCGATCATCCCTTCTGGATGAAGGAAGATACCACCTCCCACAAAAAGAGATAGGTAGTGCTAGAACCTTTCCATGCAATAGCCATGACTAAAATCAGATTGAAATACAATAATAAAACATGAACTTATATATTTAACACCACAGGAATAGAAGGTTTATGAGTAAACCATACAATACAGATTTAGCTCATAGCATTGTGTGGGGACAGTGAGGGAGGAATCTGCCCAAGTAACTCCCAAGTTATTCTGGTCATGCTATAAATTCTGTGTTCAACACCATACTCTCATTGGGCTCGATTTTAATAGCCCTGAGGAGGCAGGTTTGGAGGTGGGTCAGCAGCAAAAAAATAAATAAAATAAAAAATAATTCAGGAAATAATGGCTTCAGACACCCAACCTGCCTCCATCCGCCCCCACGCAATTTACGTGAGTGTCGGGCCAGCTACTCCCAAACTGACCCGACTGGAACAGGTAGTTAAGGCAGTTAACAGCCTGTTAACTGCCTTGCTAATCCTATTTTTATAGTGGTTTCCCATTTTTGTGCTTTTGGCTCCTGTTTCCCATCTTGTCAAAAACAGGCCAGCTGCAAAGAGACGAGTTGCTGGAGGACATGATTTGTAGTCATTGGTGCAGCACTTTAAAAGCGCTCCTGAAACATGGCTGACATTCAAATGCAACAATTTTTTTGTTGGAGGTTTGGGATAAGATTTTGCAAATCTACTGACCTTGTGACTGTTCAAGCTGACACCCATCTGCAGTGTGACCTGATTGGAATAATTTCAGGCCACTTCGACTGTGCGCTTGCAAGCTTCTTGCTTCAAATGAAATCTAAAGCAACGGGATGGGAACCATTTATGTCCTCTCATCCTGGTTGTCATAATCGGAGGAGCAGCAGCCGCGTGGCTCAGCGCAGATCTTCCTCAGAAGAAGAAGAGGAGGATGAGGAAGAAGAGGAGGAGGCACGCCTTGCTGTGACCAATGCAGCATCCCTCCAGTTCACTGCTGCCTGTCAAGCAGGGGATGCACACTGCCATGCCACATTCGCATAAACTTACTCTTCAACCATAGGTGGCTACCATATGGCTCTCTAATTCCTCCAATATCACACATCATCTCTGCTATAACTAGTTCTTTCCTATCACTTTCACCATCATTACAAATGCAAGTTGCCATGAGCCCTCAATGTGCATTTGCCATTTCCCAGAACACATAGGCCACACATTCAGCTGTTTGCCATCACTTTTCTTTACTACATTGACAAAAGGATTACAATGCAAGTAGAAGCAGAAAAATCATGACAAAACACCCAAGTGAGTCCCCTTGTGACTATATGTGCTCTATCTTCCTCTTACGTGTGCTTCTACGTGGTGCTTCCCCTGTGGCTTCAGCAGACGTAGAGGCACCTTGCTGACTTAGGATGCTTTGCCTGCTTAGATGCCTTTGGCAGGTGTCCTCTGGGTTTGGGAGCCTGGGAGGACTCTGCAACAGTCTTCTCTTCCTGCAGCTGTGCAGGGGCTGAAACGGCCATCGCAGTTGGCTTTCCAAAGTGGGTCCCTGAGCGAGGGCTCCACAGTGGCATGGTCATGTGAGCACTTGGAGAGGAGCCCACACTTCCTTGTAGTCTGCCACCCTCTCATGAGTCAGCCACACCTCAGTGCTGGCAAGTGGCTGGAGAGCACCTTGCTGTACATCAGTGGGGCCATGAGGACCTGTATCTGTACTGGCAGTCCTCATAACAAGGATATCCATGAAGCTCTGGTCTCTCTGCTCAATGGCTGCCCATCTCTCCTCCAGAGATGACAATCTGACAATCTATTTTGAATACTCACCATGTTTTCATTACTCTGGCGACTTATTTCTTCCATGGCCGTAGCCATCCTTTCCACAGAGGTTGCCATCCTATCCATGGAGGTGCATTCATGTGCCATTACCTCCAACAAGGCAGTGCTGATGTTAGAGATGGACTCCTCCATTCTCTGCACACTCACACTGGAGGCAAACCCTTCCAGAGACTCCTACACTTGTTCCTGTATTTCCCGAACAGCTCTCTTTCTGGATGGCCCCAGAGACACAGCGTCTGCATGCAGCTGAGCAGAGTTCAGAGAGTCCTGCGACGAGAACTCTCCACTGCTGTCGCTGTCTCCACCATCTGCTGATGCTCACTTGAGCGGTGATAGACCAGGTGACAACACTAAGCCACGAGGGCACAGAGGTGTGCATTTCTGCACTGGTGCTGGCTGCGCTGAATCCTGGTGATGTCACTCCCTCAGAAGCTTCAGGTTCCTCTGAGTCGTCGTCTGGCTGTTTGTCCTGGGCAGTGGGGCGCTCGATGGTCCTGTGGGAGAATAAAGGCACGAGTTAGGCATCTGATATTGATGTAGCAGACACATCCTTTTGTGCAGATGATACAAAGCAAATCTCTATGAGCATCATGTGCCATTGCAGTCAATCATTAAATTTCAATGAGAGGGATGAAACTCTATTCTGTCACCAGCTTCACTAGTGCACCAGTCTCTCCATCGCCCACTTCCAGATCCTCACCACCTGACAATTTCGTGCAGTCACCTCAGTACTTGTCAACTTTGCAAGGGTTGGTGTGCCTCCTCCTGTCTGTGCTGTCTCCCTCTTATTGTGGGCTATCTTTTCCTGCAAAGAGGGACACAAGCAGAGTTTCAACCACAGTGATGGAGTGAGTGAAGAATCCCTAACATAGAAGCTTAGAGGGAGACCAAGATGGAGTGAGGTGCCAAGAGGAAGCTAGCTCCCGGAGCATTGTTAGTTGTTGTCAAAGCATAACAGTGGGAGCGAGTCTAAGGGGTGCATAGGCAGGATGGTGAAGTGATTCAGTACAGAGACAGAGATGGATAGTAAGGGTGCAAGGGAAGTAAGGGTAAGGTGGGATGTGGAGGAGCAGGCTTACAAAGCAGAGTGATGAGAAGAGAAGGGGAGCAGATTGAAGGTAAGTGTGATGTGATACTCACTTTTGATGATGGCAGAAGATCATTAAAGTGTTTCTTGCACTGGATCCATATGCGTGAACAAACGGACCTTGCACCGACCTCCTCAGTAATGCGCAGCCAGGCTGCATTGGTCTGCTGAGGAGACTTCCCCCGGCCATCCGGAGGGAAGAGAATTTCCCTGCGCCCTCTTACTGCCTCAACAAGAGCTTGGAGGGACTCGTCATTGAAGCGTGGAGCTGCGCTGCCCTGCCCTGCCCTGCCCTTTACCTTGCCTCTGGAAGCACTCATTCTAGCTCTCCAACATACACACACTATCAGAATCCAGAACACAAAGGCTGAGGCTGAATGGGACCATTAAAAGCATCTGCAATTATGACGTCATCAGAGGCGGCTAACAGACCCGATCGCAGTCATTGGACCGGCCAGCGCGCCCCAATGAAGTTAACAAGGCAATTAAATTCAATTTTTAAAACTGCAGCTGATCCAGCGGCAGCGGGTCCAGACCCCGCTCACCACGCAACCCGACTCCAAGCCGCCTTGTTAAATAAAATCACGGCCATAGTCTTTCTGGCCTCCTGCTTTATTCAGCGCTTCCCAGTTACAGCAGAAGATTGACTTCTTTTGATAACTGAAGTAAACTGTATTCTCATCAGCCGATGTGCTAGCTTCATAATCTTGTTTAAAACATTCCTAAAATATGAAGCCATTTAGATTCAATGGCAACTGTAAGTGAAAAATGGTGAATGAAAATAGAAGATATAAAAATGCATTAAAAAACTGGATTGGGAAAACTCTCAAACAAAATTTCAACTGAAGATTGTGCATATGATAAAAGATAACAAGTGATGGGAGTCCATTCAAGCCCAGTTATGACAGCAGTTGAACTATCTGAATGTGTTACAACTTGATTATTCTCCATAAACTCCATGGCCATAATTCAATGTTTTTCAGCTTACAACATTTAATTTTTTCTACATGTATGTTATCACAAATGATAATGAGCTGCACTTATTGGTTGGCAGCAGTGTTCCAGAATCTGTTTAAAATCTGTGTAACTTGCAAGGGATATCAAAATCAGTACAAAGAATTTTTTACAGTTACAGGTACATTAGGAAAAAGAGGGTGGTCAGAAGCAATGTTGGTCCCTTAAAAACTGAAAGTGGTGATATTGTTAATGACAATGGGGAAATGGTGGACATGTTGAATAATTACTTTGCATCAGTATTTACAGTAGAAGAAGAGGATAGCATGCCGGAAATCCCAAAGAAACTAATATTGAATCGGGGACAGGGACTCAATCAAATTAACATAAGTAAAATAACAGTAATGAAGAAAATAATGGCACTAAAGAGTGACAAATCCACAGGGCCAGATGGTTTCCATCCCAGGGTTTTAAAGGAAGTAGGTGAGCACATTGCAGATGCCCTAACTATAATCTTCCAAAGTTCTCTCGATTCAGGAACCATCCCTTTAGATTGGAAAATTGCGCATGTCACTCCGCTTTTTAAGAATGGTGAGAGAGGGAAACCAGGGAATTATAGACCTGTTAGCCTAACATTTGTTGTCGAGAAATTGCTAGAGTCTATAAATGTTCTTCTTCTTAGGCAGTCCCTCGGAACCGAGGATGACTTGCTTCCACACTAAAAATGAGTTCTCAGGTGACTGATAAGTCCAATGCAGGACCTACAATCTCTGTCACAGGAGGGGCAGACGGTGGTTGAAGGGGCGGGTGGGTGGGGTGCTTGGGTTGATGTGCGCTCCTTCCGCTGTTTGTGCTTGGCTTCCTCTTGCTCCTGGTGAAGAGACTCGAGGTGTTCGGCGCCTTCCCAATGCTTCTCCTCCACTTTGTGCGGTCTTGGGCCAGGGATTCTCAGGTGTCGGTGGGGATGTTGCATTTTTTCAAGGAGCCTTTGAGGGTGTCCTTGAAGTGTTTCCTCTGCCCACCTGGGGCTCTCTTGCCGTGTCAGAGCTCCGAGTAGAGTGCTTGTTTTGGGAGTCTCGTATTGGGCATGCGGATGATGTGGCCCGTCCATCGGAGCTGATCGAGTGTGGTCAAAGCTTTGATGCTGGGGATGTTGGCCTGAGCGAGAACACTGACGTTGGTGCGCCTATCCTGCCAATGGATTTGCAGGATCTTGCGGAGGCAGCATTGGTGGTACCTCTACAGTGCTTTGAGGTGCCTGCTGTACATGGTCCATGTCTCTGAAGCATACAGGAGGGCGGGTATCACTACTGCTCTGTAGACCATAAGCTTGGCGCTGGGTTTGAGGTCCTGGTCTTCAAACACTCTCTTCTTCAGGTGACCGAAGGATGCACTGGCACACTGAAGGTGGTGTTGGACTTCGTCATCGAAGTCTGCCTTTGTTGACAGTAGGCTCCCAAGGTATGGAAAGTGGTCCACTTTGTCCAAGGTCTCGTCATGGATTTTGATAATCGGGGAGCTGTACTGTGTGGCGGGGGCAGGTTGGTAGAGGACCTTGGTCTTACGGATGTTTAGTGTGAGGCCCATGCTCTCGTATGCTTCGGTAAATACATTGACGATGGTTTGGAGTTTGGCCTCAGAGTGTGCGCAGAGGCAAGCATCGTCTGCATACTGTAATTCGATGACAAAGGATGGGACGACCTTGGATCTGGACTGGAAGTGATGGAGGCTGAACAGTTTCACATTTGTTCTGTAGATTAGCTCCACTCCAGCGGGGAGTTTACTGAGGGTGAGATGGAGCATTGCAGCCAGGAAGATCAAGAAGAGCATTGGTGCGATGACACAACCTTGCTTGACCCTGGTCCGTACGTGAATTGGGTCTGTGGTGGATCTGTTGGTCAGGACCACAGCTTTCATGTCGTCATGAAGCAGGCGGAGGATGGTGACAAGCTTTTGAGGGCAGCCAAATTTGAGGAGGACAGTCCATTATTCCTCACAGTTGACGGTGTCGAAGGCCTTTGTGAGGTCAGAGAAGGCCATGTACAGCAGTTGGTGCTGTTTCCTGCATTTCTCTTGTAATTGACGCGCGGTGAAGATCATGTCCATTGTGCCCCTTAGTGGGCGGAATCCGCATTTCGACTCTGGGAGGAGCTCTTCAGCCACTGGGAGAAGGCGATTGAGGAGGATTCTTGTGATGACTTTCCCTGTGGCAGACAGCAGGGAGACTCCTCTGTAATTACCACAATCAGACTTGTCATCTTTCTTGAAGATGGTCATGATTACGGTGTCTCAGATCCCCTGGCATGCTCTCCTCCTTCCAAATAAGAGAAATGAGTTAATGTATTTACACCAATAGTGTTTCTCCGCTATGTTTTAGTGCCTCGGCGGGGATTCCATCTGCTCCTGAGGCCTTGTTGTTCTTCAGTTGTTGGATGGCCTATTCAACCTCATGCTGGGCTGGGGTTGTGCTGAGGTGGTGGTGGGTAGCATGCTGTGGGATGGAGTTGAGGGCACTCGAATCAAAGACAGAGTCTCGGTTAAGGAGATCTACAAAGTGCTCCTTCCAGCGGGCACTGACTGCTTCACTGTCATTGATGAGTATCTCTCTGTTCTTGGCCCACAGTGGGGTAGGACCTTGGGTGCTTGGGCCGTAGGCAGTCTTGACTGCGCTAAAGAATCCACGCATGTCGTGGTTGTCGGCTAGCTGCTGGATCTCCTGCGCTTTCTCCACCCACCATCTGTTCTTTACGTCACGAGTTTTTTGTTGGACCTCGGCCTTCAGGCGTCTGTAGAGCTGCTTTCTTGTTCTCGAGTTCTGTTGCTGTTTCCAGATCAGGAATGCCTTGCGCTTGCCTATAAATAAGGATAGAGTGACTGAACACCTTGAAAATTTTCAGCTGATCAGTTAGAGCCAGCATGGATTTGTGAAAGGTAGCTCATGCCTGACAAACCTGATTGAATTTTTGAAGAGTTGACTAAAGTAGTGGACAGGGAAATGTCTAGGTATGTTATTTATATGGACTTCCAGAAGGCATTTGATAAAATCCCACATAAGAGACTGTTATCTAAGGTAGAAGTCCATGGAATTGAGGGCAAATTATTGACCTGGTTAGGAAATTGGCTGAGCGGCAGGAGAGAGAGAGCAGGGTGTAGGGGGTGGTGGTTGGGTGTGGCGCATGCGCGCAGTCAGTTATGCCCCTGACTGTTTGTGAGCGGTTCGAATCGCTCCCATGTCCCTGGGTTCCAGACACTGGACTTAGGTACAGGCGGCGATACAGAAAAGACTCGAGTAGACAGGTGGTTTGGATGTAAGAAAACCAAGATTTTATTAAAATAGAAATTAACACAGTCTTACGAGAAGTTACTAGTGTAAAATTACAGGCAAATACAAAATAATATACTTATACAGGGATTGGGGAACACACGGCACATCGAGGGAAAACAAACTATATTAACAATCCCCTTATCCTTATCCCACCCCTTATACCTAACTAGATTAAGCTATGAGGGGCCAGAATTCATGCTCACCAATCCAAAATAAAGCCAACTGTTAACGAGTGCGAGTTTTGAGGTCTGGTCTTTGGTCCTTCTCGGTACCCCGTCACCACGTGGTCTTCAGGGGCGCGGTGCTGGATCTGTTACAGCTGTTTTTCTGCCCTGCCCTGCTCTGCCCTTATCGAGTTGTTATCGTCTTCTTCGTCTCTACTCGTCTTGTCTCGCCGGCCTACTGTACAAGTCCTGGGCTACCTGCTCAACTTCGTCTCGTCCCTTTCTGCGGCCTGGGCGTCCTGGGTGGCTATGGACTTGGGTCTCGTTCCCCTTCCCCGTGATTGGTATGGTGTAACTGGTTACTGAAAATCTGCTACGGGGAGCGAGGAGAGAACCCGCCACGAGGCCAGGGCATGAGTACAAGCGGCAGCCCAAGAGGCCAGAGCCACGAGAGCAGGGACCAGGGCAAGAGCAAGCGAGCAAGGGAGCAGAGCGAGATTGCTACCCGGGGCCTGCAGTTATACTCCTTACGAAAACCCTTATCTGCACGCCAAATCAGGCTAGTTCATTGTTCCAATTTTGGCAGGCTAGTTTAAATGATTGTACCAATCTAAACTAACTGTTTTTAGATGGCCGTTTATCGCACCTAATGGCCTGATGTCTGAGCTGTATTGTTATGAATGCATTTTAATTGGCCTGTCCCGCCTCGATGGCTTCCTTAAGCTGTTTCTGATTATTTATGCAGATAGCTTGATGGCCTCACGTATAGGCCCAACTGGTTTTCGTCTGTCTACGATCTGGCTTAATGCATATTCAATGTGCTGTCTGCTTTCCAAAATACAAAGTCCTTCTTCACAGAAACTGCATTTTAGGTTTTGATTTCCCCAAAAGCTGCCTGTGCCACAGAGTCCAAGCTTTTAAAATCTTGCAGGCTGTTGGTCATGAGGTGCGGACGCCATCTTTGGGTACCCTTTTTTTAAAAATGTCCATGCAGGGTCCCTTTTATTATTAATAACCTTGGGGGAAATGTGGGAATTTTGCGAATCTTACAAGGGATAATGAGTAAGTACTCAAATTGACAAGATGTGACCTGCAGGGATCTGTGTTGGGGCCTCAACTATTCAGAATATTTATTAACAACTTACACGATGGCATAGAAACTTATATATCCAAATTTGCCGATGACACAAAGATAGGCGGCATTGTAGGCAGTGCAGATGAAAGCATAAAATTACAAAGGGATATTGATGGATTAAGTGAATGGGCAAAACTGTGGCAAATGGATTTCAATGTAGGAGAATGTGAGGTCACCACTTTGGACCTAAAAAGGATAGAACAGGGTACTTTCTAAATGGTGAAAGGCTGAAAACAGTGGATGTCCAAAGAGACTTGGAGGTCCAGGTACATAGATCATTAAAATGTCATGAAAAGCTACAGAAAATAATCAAAAAGGCTGATGGGATGCTGGCCTTTATATCCAGAGGACTAGAATACAAGGGGGTAGAAGTTATGCTGCAGCTATACAAAACCCCGGTTAGACCACACCTGGAGTACTGTGAGCAGTTCTGGGCACCACACCTTAGGAAGGACATATTGGCCTTGGAGGGAGTGCAGCATAGGTTTACCAGAATGAAACCCTGACTTCAAGGGTTAAGTTACGAGGAGAGATTACACAAATTATGGTTGTATTCCCTAGAATTTAGAAGGTTAAGGGGTGATCTGATCAAAGTTTTCAGGATATTAAGGGGAACAGATAGGGTAGAGAGAAACTATTTCCACTGGTTGGGGATTCTAGGACTAGGGGGCATAATCTAAAAATTAGAGCCAGACCTTTCAGGAGTGAAATTAGGAAACACTTCTACACACAAAGGGTGGTAGAAGTTTGGAACTCTCTTCTGCAAATGGCAATTGATGCTAGATCAATTGTTAATTTTAAATCAGAGATTCATAGCTTTTTGTTAACCAAAGATATTAAGGGATATGGGCCAAAGGTGGATATATGGAGTTAGATTGCAGATCAGGCATGATCTCATTGAATGGCGGAACAGGCTTGAAGGGCTGAATGGCCTACTCCTGTTCCTGTGTTCCTATGTTTAAAGATGTATTAAAGGTGTCACTGGGAGCCATAGACAAATAGGTATTCATAGAATAATCAGTAATGGTGAGCTGCAATCATGAATCCTTGTGAGAAACTATCATGATTCAATAATTTGCCTGGATCTTTGTGCCCTTGTCATACCTGTCCTGCTGGCTTAAGGCACTTCAATTAGCCCACTAGGCTCTACTGGCTACACACAATTGGGCCAACTGCCTGCCTCTCTTCCGTGGCCATGTTTGCACCTAGGTGGCCCTGGAGATGGAGCACGCGGTGTCCGCTGGTACGCGCGAGGCCTTCCATGACCGGTTGGCACTGCAGGGACTGGAGTGCATTATCACCACCGGCAGTGGAATTTTAATTTAATTTATTAAGTTTACTTTAATGTATTAAGTTACAGCTTATTTGTTTACAACTTCACCAGATGAGTACACACAATTGGGCTGTTTAGCTTCCTCCAAAAATTAAATAATTAAAATGTAGCCTGCAATTCATTTTACAAATGCCAGACTAAATGCTAGTTTACAAAAATATCATGTAGTACATAACCTATTAGATACTTTGTAGCATGAGTATTATTTTCCTTTCTAAGTTACAGTCACCTTCTTCCTTATGGAAAAAACCTAGACTGAAAGGCATCAGGACATTTTATGAAGCAAGTAAATAAAGTTGTTATTTTATAGGCTGCGTATAGTGACACACTATGTAATGAGAAAGGAACAATTAGGAATCTTGTGGTGCGAGGCCCCTTGGGGCGGAGCGATCATAATATGATAGAATTCTTCATTAAGATGGAGAGTGAAGTATTTGACTCAGAGACTAGGGTCCTGAATTTAAATAAACAAAACTACGATGGTATGAAGTGCGAGTTGGGTAGGATTGATTGGGGAATGTTACTCAAAGGGTTGACGGTGGATAGGCAATGGCAAACATTTAAAGATCGCATGGATGAACTACAGAATTTGTTCATCCCTGTTTGGCATAAAAAAAACTAAAAGGGTGACTCAACCATGGCTAACAAGGGAAATTATGGATAGCATAATATCCAAGGAGAGGACATATAAATTAGCCAGAAAAAGCAGCAAACCTGAGGATTGGGATCAGTTTAGGATTCAACAAAGGAGGACAAAGGGGTTAATTAAGAGGGGGAAAATAGAGTATGAGAGTAAGCTTGCAGGGAACATAAAAACTGACTGTAAAAGCTTCTATAGATATGTGAAGAGAAAAAGATTGGTGAAGTCAAGCATAGGTCCCTTGCCATCAGAATCAGGGGAATTTATAATGGGGAACAAAGAAATGGCAGACCAATGAAATACATACTTTGGTTCTGTCTTCACAAAGGAGGACACAAATAACCTCCCAGAGATGTCAGGGAACATAGGGTCTGATGAAAGGGAGGAACTGAATGAAATCAGTATTTGTAGGGAAATGGTGTTAGGGAATTGACTGGATTGAAGGTTGATAGATCCCCAGGGCCTGATAATCTACATCCTAGGGTACTTAAGGAAGTGTCCCTAGAAATAATAGATGCATTGCTGGTCATCTTCCAAAATTCTATAGACTCTGGAACAGTTCCCATGGATTGGAGGGTAGCTAATGGTACCCCACTATTCAAAAAAGGTGGTAGAGAGAAAACAGGGAATTATAGACCGGTAAGCCTGACATCGGTAGTGGGGAAAATGCTAGAGTCCATTATAAAAGATGTAATAGCAGAGCACTTGGAAAACAGCAACAGGATCGGACAAAGTCAACATGGATTTACAAAAGGTAAATCGTGCTTGACTAATCTACTGATATTTTTTGAGGATGTAACTGGTAGAATAGATAAGGGAGAACCAGTGGATGCGGTGTATTTGGACTTTCAGAAGGCTTTCGATAAGGTCCCGCATAAGAGATTAGCATGTAAAGTTAAGGCACATGGGATTGGGGTAAGGTACTGACTTGGATAGAGAACTGGTTGGCAGACAGGAAGCAAAGAGTTGGAATAAACGGGTCTTTTTCCGAGTGGCAGGCAGTGACTAGTGGGGTACCGCAGGGATCGGTCCTAGGACCCCAGCTATTCACAATATATATTAACGTTCTAGACGATGGAACTAGATGTAATATCTCCAAGTTTGCAGATGACACAAAGCTGGGTGGGCGTGTGTGCTGTGAGGAGGATGCTGAGAAACTCCAGTATGATTTGGACAGGTTGGGTTATTGGGCAGATGCATGGCAGATGCAGTATAATGTGGATAAGTGCAAGGTTATCCACTTTGGTGGCAAAAACAGGAAGGCAGTTTATTATTTGAATGGCAATAGATTGGGAAAAGGAGAAGTGCAACGAGACCTGGGTGTCCTTGTACACCAGTCACTGAAGGTAAGCATGCAGGTGCCGCAGGCGGTTAAGAAGGCAAATGGTATGTTGGCCTTCGTAGCGAGAGGGTTCGAGTACAGGAACAAGGATGTCTTGCTGCAGTTGTACAGGGCCTTGGTGAGTCCACATCTTGAGTATTGTGTGCAGTTTTGATCACCTTATCTGAGGAAGGATGGTCTTGCCATGGAGGGAGTGCAGCGAAGATTCACCAGACTGATACCTGGGATGGCAGGAATGACGTATGAGGAGAGATTGGGTCGATTGGGCTTATACTCGCTGGAGTTTAGAAGAATGAGAGGGGATCTCATTGAAACTTATAAAATTCTAACAGGGCTAGACAGACTAGATGCAGGAAGGATGTTCCCAATGGCTGGGGAGTCCAAAACCAGGGGTCACAGTCTAAGGATAAGGGGTAAGCCATTTAGGACAGAGATGAGGAGGAATTTCTTCACCCAGAGAGTGGTGAACCTGTGGAATTCTCTACCACAGAAGGCAGTTGAGGCCAATTCATTAAATGTATTCAAGAAGGAGTTAGATATATTTCTTAAGGCTAAAGGGATCAAGGGATATGGGGAGAAGGCAGGGACAGGGTACTGAGTTTGGATGATCAGCCATGATCTCATTGAATGGCGGAGCAGACTCGAGGGGCCAAATGGCCTACTCCTGCTCCTACCTTCTATGTTTCTATGTTTCCCGGTCAGAATGGAGATGATTGGGTACAGTCTAGGATCCTAGAAAGGAAAGGAAAATAATACTCATGCTACAAAGTATCTAATAGGTTATGTACTACATGATATTTTGTAAACTAACATTTAGTCTGGCATTTGTAAATTGAATTGCAGGCTACATTTTAATTATTTATAGAAATCATTATCACAGCTATAGACTTTTGATGGTTGTTCATTGTTAATACTTTAAAAAATGTTACACACAAAAATGATACAACTCCCCTTTCCCTGTTGATACAATTAATGGTTGCAACACAAACCAGTGCTAATCCCCTTAATGTCCCCAAATGCGATTCCCAAATATGAGTGTATATTGTAGTTTACTGACATGCTTAGCTGCTTCACCTCAGTGTACTAGAGACTCAACCCTAGATCCCTATGTAAATCAGTAATTTGGAGCAAAGCCTTACATGAGCTTTATTTAGCAGCGGGTGTATGCTGCTTTCAAAGATGATGACGTAATTACATGTCCTATGTTATGTCTTCTGTAGCTAGTTCAAACCTTATGGTAAAAGATCAAAGCCCAGTACTGTAATACAGTGCCATAAATGCAATTTAAGTTATAATTTGTTTCCAATTTTGTATGACAATTGAGAATGAATCCCTGATAAATTTGGATCATTGATTTTTGATATCCATTTTAAAATTTGCAGTATTTACAGCAGGGAAATAGCAAACGTAATGGCAAAGCAGCAGCAGAAGGTAATGCTGCAATTCAGTGTAGTGCATGCAAGCGTAGGAGTAGACTATGGAGTACTCCATCAGCACTTTGACATCAGAAAAACCTTGAAGTACAAACAAAACCAAATTGCAACAAAGGAAATAGCTCTTCCAGTGCTTTTCATTTCAAAAATAGAAACAGCAATTTAGGATTTTAAAAAAAGCAAAATGCCTTGGTATTTACTCTTTAACCTAACTTCAATTCAAATAGCATTGCAGGTTCATTAAATAAAATTGCATTTAATAATTGAACTCTTTGCCAAAACAACACTAACAAACTGTATTATGGCATGTGTATTTTAATTATGTGAAACTAAGGTATTTCACCAAAAATTGTTGTTCGGTTATATACCGACTTAGAATGTGTTCAGAAGTAGATGGGATCTTGTGACATATTATGGAAGTTCAGAGGTAAAATTGTAATCAATAATAGCTCTGAGTTTTGCGATTCCATCTAACAATGTAACACTTTTTTTATTACTTTTAATTTATTTCATGTGACTGCAATTTCTTATGTGATGTTGGGTTTCCCATTTAACATACTAAGAAAAATCTCTGAATATATGACAAAATACTGGTACACCATTGATTATATACAGCCATTTTTTCAAGGCCCAAAACTGCTGGTATGGCTACTGTGGGGATGTGGGTTGTAATGTCAGGTGTCTGACCTCACAAACCTGCTTTTACAACCTGTGATATGGGACCAAAAATGAGGGTACATTACAGTCATGCACAGCCTCAGTAAAACAGGCAAATCCAATTTTAACTTTTTACGTGCAGAGTTTACTGACTTTGACCCAAGCTCCACCACTAACGTAACCCTCACCCATAACAACTAGACACACCAGACTGTTTGAGAGCTTGCCTATTCAAAAAGACCTCCTAGATGGAAAAGGAAAGTTTTTTTTTGTTTATTGCATTTTTATTTATCCCAGGCTGCACTTCACTCCACGCAGTTGTTAGTTTTTCTGGATGGGTCTCCATTTTTGTTTGTTTTTCTTCCACCCTCCAATATTTATCTCCAATGATATTGGCTACTGCCATATTTAGTGTCACACCTTACTAAGGGGTGTGGTGGTTATTCCTTTCGGGCTTCCAAACAAGCTGCATAATTGAAATGAGGATGAGGGATTTGTGTAGCAATAACAAATACAGGCACAATGATTTCTGAGGCATTCTGGCCACAGAAGTACACTGGCCACTGGAGTGGTAAGCTTCACTCCTACAGGAAGACATATCCGGAACCTGCACCTTCCTGTAGAAGTGGAGGTTACCACAACATTAAGCTTTCATGCCACTGCATGCTGCTAAGCTCCCATTAGAAGATATCTATTACATCAGGCAGTCCGTAAGACAGACATATCAGGGCGGCGACAACAGAGGTAATCTTCAACTTCACTGCCTGGGTGGAAACCTGGCAGAGTGGATCACCCGCCCATTGTAGAACTGAACTGATTTTCACCCAACCGATCTTCCTCCCATTGATTTCAGTGAGATGAAAATCAGGCAGGTTCTACAATGGGTGGGTAGACCACTCCACCAGCTAGATCCCAGTCGGCAAAATTGAAGATTACTTCCAACGTTCAGAAGGAGTAATAGCTTCCTTACTTTTCCTGTGGAATGGAACCATCAGCTGGATAGGACTCACAGCTTTCACAAGAATGCAAGGTTCCTTCGAGTTCAAAGGGTTGCACATGGTACCCATGTGAGCATCAGGGCTCTTCATTCCAACCCTATGGCTTTTATGATGAGAAAGAGTTGGCATTCAATTAATGTTCAGATGGTATCTCACCATGGAAATATCATCATGCACAGCAATGGCCATTATGCAGGGAGCAGCCATGATGCCTTCATTGTGTGGCAGTGCACAGTGCCCACATTATTTGAAGGAGATGAAACTGGGTGGATGGGTCCTAGAAAAACAGGGCTGTCACCTGCATCCATGGCTGCCGTCCCCACACAGAAACACTAACAGCTCTAAATAAAACCTGTATGGTGTACCGATCACAGAAAGGACACAATCCGCTTTCCGGTCCGTAGACTATAAATCAGGTGTCATGCCTTTACGAAGGATCACACCTTTAAGAAACTCAATCTGCAACATAGTTAAGCCCAGAGCGGGGGAGGAGCAGTCGAAGCTGTGCACTGATGAAAGGCAGTCATACTTTGTGTAGTCTCTGACTCCATTTTGTGTTCAGCATGCAGCCTCAACAATTAAACCTTTTCTGTTGAACCTCTCCGAGTTTAGTATTTTTTGCTAGGAGTATGTAGACTCCTACACCATCCTCCTTTAGGTCACCTCCTGCAGCAAGACCTCCAACTCTTAAGCACCAAACGGAGCAGTGTGGCCTACATGTCTCTGCTGTGCCATTTTAAACAATTAGGCAATTTTTATCTTACAAATCCAACTTCTCCTTTTATGGTGAACTGTTGCTTTTTTTAAGAGCTACTCCTCCCCCCCCTTACTAAATCCTAGTCCAATCCCTCTTGGTGGGTTTTTCTTATGACAGTAGCTTATATGGGTGGAAGTGCATATTAATTGGGCCAGAAAATAAGGGCTTTATAAGTCTGAGGGAGTTCAGCCGAGCAGAGTAATAAAGAGACCTATTGGAGGTTTTAAGACTGCAGTTATTATAGACGCTCAGGTGTGGGTAAAGCCATTTTTCTTAAAGCTCTTAGGTCCAGATTAGTGTCTTCTCTTGGGGGGACCTCCTGAGTTAAATTGGCAACATTTCAACACCTTCACCTGGAAATAACTAGACATGTACCCTAGAAATAAACCTGATCAACATTCAGTTTTATCCCACTAGCTGATGGCCTAGATTTGTATAAATGCTCAATCACTTTAAATACAAGTGGACTAATGGGTTCATGAAAGTGATTGTAGACTAATAATCTAATTGAGAGAATCTAATCATTGAATAAACAGACTGTTCCATCAGATTAGAGGATGGGTTTCTGTGAGAATTAAATACCTAGACCTCCCCATCTTACTCAAATGGTGGTGCAATCATTCTAGGATTTCCCTCCTTACCTTTCTAAGCTGTTCTAAGTTTTTGTAGTTTCTCTCTCAGAAACACAAATTTAAAATAAACAAGATTTAACTGCCCCAACTATTTAGAACTTATTACAAACTAAATAAACAATAAAGTGTCACTTATGTTGCTCATTAATACAGTTAGCTTATCTTCTGTAACCCACACACAAATAATTGTTTCGAGCGCAAAACATATATTTCTCCTATTCTGAATAATCAATTTGTTAATAATTTGAAAAATAAATTGCCTGCACATCACATATGCCACATAGGATTTATTAAAATAATAACCAAGACCATCAGAAATCTGTGGAAACCCTCAGAACTATGAAGATGCTCCTCAAACAATGCCAGGCATGGATGGTTTGGTCTGTTTGGAGACATCCACTGTTTTTACCACTGCGTGCCACAGCTGCTGATCTGTTCCTCCCCCTCTTGAACAGGATAGATTTTGCTCTGTATGTGATGTGAAACAAAGATTAGTTCACTAAGCTGTAGGAGATGTATATGATAATTTTAGTTAAATAAAATGCTAACTTTATAAGTAGCTAGTAAAAAATAAGCATTCAGGGCTCCGCTACCTTGTCACACGGTTTTATGGGACAACCTGCATGTACCACGTCCTTTATAGAGAGAGCTAGTTGCAGCTGTCATTGTAGCAAATGTTGCTGAAGTTGCAATTCTCCAATGCTCAGCATGCTTAAATAACTTACTTCTTCGATCGCTCTATTTTATACATATATATTTATACAAATAATTTTTTTTTGAAACTGGCATTGACTGCAAAAAAGTGCATTTAGGCAAGGAAATTCTGCAGTCACGCAGAATTCCTAGAAAAGACTCGTGTGCTTGAAAAATCGACATTTTCTTAGGAAAAACCTAGATTTCTAATGGTCTTGGTGATAATTCAAAGATCATAGATCTCCAAGCCATATTTCAGTGACATATTTCCAGAGTTTTAATTCCCTCTCCACATGAGCACATATTCATGGTTTGTTTATGCAGATGCAAGGAGCACTTTCCATTAGCATCCAAGGGGAGGGGGAGCTTCATTTTTGCTCACATGTAGTGCTTTTTCTATTGCAGTCAACTGTAATTCAGAACAAAGATGAATAAGTTGGGGATATGGAATGGTTAGGGGACAGCTAAAAATTCAGAATGGTTGGGATAACTGATATTTGTACTGAATGAATGCAAAACACAGGAGTTGTTTAATACAAAAGTAAAGTTCTCATGCAGAGTTACACATGAAATGCTAACCTATCTTTCTCTTTCAGATGCTGACCAAGTTGCTGGACATTTTCTCCCAGAAAGATTGGTTATTATGTAGGAATGTCTGGTTCCTGTCCAAAGACTGAGGTCCACTCAGGCGCTTAAACAAAACGAAGTTTAATGGAAACGAACAGGTTTAAACAAGTAACTGCAGGAGAACATCGAGTGTAGGTCTATTCAGTTCGGAGGCTCCACGAGGACTGCTGGCTGGTCCCGTGGTTGACGTCATGACGTCATCACGTTCTTCCCGCCAGTGGAGGATCACGTGATGTACGGCGTGACGTCATCGCGTTTACCCGCGCTGTTAAAGTAATCACACTCTATACAAATAAACAGTACAAATAAAGATACAGACTCAGGTTGTAGCTAACATGTTGTTAAAGGGAATTATATACAAACGGTCTGAGTCCTTTAGTGGCTCCGCCACATGCGCCCCCCCCAGAATTATCTTTAACAGCAAAAGTGAGACGGCGAGGAGGCCTGACAAGCCTGTCCGAGCGACTTCTGTAACCCTGAAGTGGAAGCTGATGGCCGGTGGTCGAGCTGTCGGGCGGTTGTGGTGGATCTGGCACGGCGACTGTGGGCAGTCGGCCCCGTTTTGGCGGTTGAACTGGGCTGTCCAGGTCTAAGTGCACCAGCTTCAGCCGGTCAACCGATATGTGGTCCGGTTTACCTCCGATATCGACTGAAAAGGATTTGTCTCCTGGTTCTATGACGCGAAAGGGACCAGTGTAAGGAGGCTTGAGCGGGTCCCAGTGAGCGTCGTGGCGGATAAACATGTACTCGGCGCTTTTCAGCTCAGTTGGGACGTGGGAGCTCTGTAAGCCATGATGCGACGTAGGCACTGGAGCAAAACATCTGGCCACTTCCTGGTGGCTGACGAGTTGCTGGGATGCGGACCATGGCTCTGTTGGAGACGGGAGGAAATCCCCTGGTACTCGTAGTGGTTGGCCATATACGAGTTCCACCGAGGAGGATTGTAAATCTTCTTTGGGCGCCATACGAAGACCCAAAAGGACCCAGGGAAGTCTGTCCACCCATCCCGCGCCTTGAAGACTGGCCCACAGAGCGGCTTTGAGCGACCTGTGGAATCACTCGCACAGTCTGTTCGCCTGTGGATGATAGGCGGTGGTGCGATGTAATTTGGTGCCGAGCTCCTGAGCCACAGCGTTCCAGAGCTCAGAGGAAAACTGCGGTCCACGATCGGAAGAGATGTCCGCCGGTACACCGAAACGAGCAACCCAAGAGGAGATGAAAGCTCTGGCCATGTCTGCTGAAGTGGTGGAAACCAAAGGAACTGCCTCTGGCCATCTAGTGGTGCGGTCTACCATTGTGAGGATGTGTGTAAAACCTTGAGAAGGTGGAAGCGGCCCCACGAGGTCCACATTCACATGGTCGAATCGAAGCTCTGGAACAGCGAAGGTGGCCAATGGAGCTTTTACATGGCGCTGTACCTTGGCCTTTTGGCAGACCACGCAGGTGTTGGCCCAGTCACGGACATCCAGGTGCATACCCCTCCAGACGAATTTTGACAACATCAGCCTTTGCGAGGCCCTCATGCCAGGGTGTGACAAACCGTGTATGGCGTCGAAGACTTTTCGGCGCCAGGCGACTGGAACTATAGGGCGGGGAACTCCCATGGAGACGTCGCAAAGTAGCGTGGTGCCAGCGGCATGGAATTTGACATCGGCCGCTTGGAAGCTGGAGGGGCTGGTCCTGTATGCTTGGACCTCCGGGTCCGAGGCTTGATCTGTAGCCATGAGGGCATAGTCGATTCCGAGCGTGCAGACTTGCACGGGAGAGACAGTCCGCCACCAGGTTGTCTTTGCTGGACACATGCTGAATGTCCGTGGTGAATTCTGAAATGAAGGTCAGGTGACGTTGTTGCCGAGCTGACCATGGTTCGGCGGTCTTGGCCATAGCGTACGTTAGTGGCTTGTGGTCCACGTAAACCGTGAACGGACGTCCCTCTAGTAAGAACCGGAAATGGCGAATGGCTAGAAAAAGGGCCAGCAACTCCCGGTCGAAAGTGCTGTACTTACTTTCGTTTTGCCGTAGTTGACGGCTGAAAAATGCAAGAGGTTGCCACGTCCCATTCACCCACTGTTCCTGCACTGCGCCGATTGCGTAGTCCGACGCGTCGGTGGTAAGGGCAATGGTGGCACCTGGAAGTGGGTGCGCCAGCCTGGTTGCGTTGGCCAAGGCGCCTTTGGTGTCGACGAACGCCCGGTCCATCTCGGGTGTCCAGCTGATCGGATCCTTACTGGACTGGCCTTGAGGGCCTCGTACAAGGGCTGCATAAAGAGCGCCTTAGGGACGAACCGATGATAAAAATTTACCATCCCGAGGAACTCCTGTAGGGCCTTTACGGACTGCGGGCGCGGGAAAGATGTAACCGCCTTGACCTTCGTCTGTAAGGGAATTGCGCCGTCTGATGTAATGCGGTGGCCCAAGAAATCAATCCGCTGCAGGCCGAACTGGCACTTGGCCAGGTTGATAATCAAACCGTGTTGACTGAGGCGTGTGAAGAGGGTACGCAAATGGCGGAAGTGCTGCTCTTTGCTAGGGCTGGCGATGAGGATGTCGTCGAGGTAGACAAAGAGGAATTTTAGGTCCCAAAGCACGGAGTCCATTAAGCGCTGGAAAGCCTGTGCAGCGTTCTTTAATCCAAATGGCATCCGCAGAAATTCGAACAGGCCGAATGGAGTGATGACTGCGGTTTTTGGGACGTCTTGCGGGTGCACGGGGACCTGGTGGTAACCGCGGATGAGGTCGACTTTCGAAAAAAAGGTATTTCCTGCCAAATGGGCCGAGAAATCTTGGATATGCGGGATCGGATACTGATCCGGAGTAGTGACGTCATTCAGGCGTCGGTAGTCGCCGCATGGCTGCCATCCGCCGCCGGGTTTCGGAACAATGTGGAGAGGCGAAGACCAGGGACTATTCGACTGGCGAATAATCCCCAGCCGCTCCATCGCGTCGAACTCCGCTTTCGCAGCCGCGAGCTTGCCGGGTTCGAGTCATCGGGCCCGTACATAGACCGGGGGGCCGGTGGTGGTGATGTGATGTTCCACACCATGTTCAGTAGCCGAGGAGGAGAAAGTGGGCCTGGTCAGATCCGGGAACTCTCCGAGGAGCCGAGTGAAGTCGTCTAGAGGTGGGAACGCACAGAAGACAGTGCGCAGCACGGCGTTACTGCGGTGGCATGGGATGGAGTGGAACATGGCTGCATTGATCAACCGGCGGTGCCTGACATCGACCAGGAGGCTGTTGGCGCACAAAAAATCTGCCCCAAGGATGGCCTGCGTGACTTTGGCCATGATGAATTCCCAGTGGAAACGCTGGCCGCTGAAACACACCTGGACCCGCTGCCTTCCGAAGGTCTGAACGGCTGCGCCATTACCCGCCGCGAGGGTGGGACCGTGGCCCCCAGCTAGTATATTGAGATGCGATGCAGGTAGGATGCTACACTGCGCCCCGGTGTCGCAAAAGAAACGTCATCCAGAATGGGAGTCGGTGATGAAGAGAAGCTTCCCTGAGTCTCCAATGGCCATCGCAGCCGCAGGGCACTCGTTAGACTTGGTCCTCTTTCGCCAGGGTGTCTGTAGATGTTTTTTTTTGTGCGAAAAACTGCAGGGAGGGCGGCAGCATCTTGCTTTCACGCCAAAACAGGCGTGGTAAAAGCACAACCCCGCTGATTGAGGAGCTGGAGCAGCGTTTGTGGGGGAGGGGCGCCTCGTGGCCGCACAGTGCTGTTGTGTCACCGCGAAGATCTTGTCCGCTTCGGCAGCAAGCTCCGCGCAGTCTATGACTTCGGACCTGGCTAGGGCAGCCTGAACTTGCTCCGGGAGTAGGCTGAGGAATAGCTCCCTGAAGAGGAAGCATTCCGGTTCGGACCCGAGGAGCGTGAGCATCTGGCTCATGAGCTCGGATGGCTTGGAGTCCCTGAGGCCGGGCATAGCGAGCAGCCGGCGAGCGCACTCTGACTTCGTGAGCCCGAAGACCTGCAGCAACCGCGCCTTTAAGGTGTCATACTTGCGATCAGTAGGTGGACTACCGAGTAGGCTGTTAATCCGCGAGGCTGTGGTGCTGTTGAGGGCGGAGACCACATAATAATAACGGGTCTGATCCGCAACGATGTCCCTGATGGTGAACTGGGCTTCAGCCTGGATGAACCACGCGGCTGGTTGTTGCTCCCAGAACTGCGGTAGCTTCAAGGTAACGGCGTTCGTTTCCATGTTGATTATCTTCTGCGAAAACCGTTCGCAAAAGTCGGGGTCACCAATGTAGGAATGTCTAGTTCCTATCCAAAGACTGAAGTCTACTCAGGCGCTTAAACAAAACGAAGTTTAATGGAAACTAACAGGTTTAAACAAGTAACTGCAGGAGAACATCGAGTGTAGGTCTATTCAGTTCGGAGGCTCCATGAGGACTGCTGGCTGGTCCTGTGGTTGACGTCATGACGTCATCACGTTCTTCCCGCCAGTGGAGGATCACGTGATGTACGGCATGATGTCATCGCATTTACCCGCGCTGTTAAAGTAGTCACGCTCTATACAAGTAAACAGTACAAATAAAGATACAGACTCAGGTTGTAGCTAACATGTTGTTAAAGGGAATTATATACAAACGGTCTGAGTCCTTTAGTGGCTCTGCCACAATTATATCTATTAATAAAAATGGTTTAATACAAAACCAATGACTGTATTATAATCTTTCACTGCAAGGTAGAAGCTTTTCATCTTTCTAGCAATATAAATAGTTCTGAGGGTTTCCACAGATTTCTGATGGTCTTGGTTATTATTTTAATAAATTCTATGTGGCATATGTGATATAGAAACTCCTTTCTAGCAATATAAATAGAAGGAGTTTTCCAACCTTGTTTAAATGTGAAAATAATTTAAAAGTAGCTCTTTTGTACATGAGGAAAATGGAATGATATCTTGGGTACATGTTTCTTTGCTCACTATGTTTAGTGAAATGTTGGCATGTGTATAATGGCTGGACCATCAAATTCGACTTGTGTTTTTCACTAAAATTAGTGAACAGAAAAAATGCCGCAATGTTTAAAAAGATTTACCAATAGTTTTCTTTATTGGTATTTTGTTCCTTTTATACAGTTCAATTTTCCTTTGATGACACCATAAATAAACTTGATCCATTTTGTGTACTACAGTTCTCAAGTTAGGGTACATTTGCACTGTGCATTAGTGAACAATTCACATGGCTCCAAACCTGTGGTTTGATTGATCTAGTATTACAATAGGATGGGTGCTATGCTAAATTTTCCACCCCACCTCCCATTTTAAGTCCCCTGTTCCACTGACTATTCTTAACTAAGACAGTGGGCAGGTGCACTGTTCCTGCTCCCATATCTTTGCCCACCAGTCAGTATTTGGTGCCTGAGTAGCCTGGGATGACAAATTCTGATTTTGCATCCTTCCCTCTGGGTAAGTACTTCACTTCCACTTGGCACATCTGCCAGATGACTCAGTTCATGCTGCGAACTTACTGTGTGGGGACTCACAGGCATGGGTCTACATTCTGTAACACTGCAAAACAATGTGTTAGGCCAAGATAAAATTAACATTTTAACCTTCATCTTTTTCAGCACTTAAACACTTCTCAGAAACAGACACAAAACATTCACATTCAATGTCAGCTCATACACATCAGTAGTTCCACAATCACTGAGGGCTCTAATCTTGTTTTTCAAAACCTCCAATTAAAATAGTAAGAAATTTCAATGTTTGCTGTGGGATATCTCATTAAATGGATGTTGCCAGCAGGACAACCAAAAAAACAGTCAATCATGTTGCACCTCTTGTAGTCATAATACTTGCATTTATATTGGGGGGATTTTCAACTGCCAGCTACCCGTTTCTTGCCCGATAAATGGACAACCAGCAGAGGAAAATCTGGTGGAGATCTTGGACATATATTTGCCCACCTTATTCAATTTTTAGGCAGGCTTTTAAATGGGCATCCAGCACTGTCACCAAAAACAGATAAGAGACTGTTTAAATGTGAAAATTGGAGATCTACGACAGTTGTAGGAGCCTGATTGCAATTTTCACTAAGGAATGGGTGGAGCATGCAAAGTGTATGCTAGTCCCAGTTTTTCCAGGTATTGAGCAGCCTAACTAGCCGTCCTTAAAAGGACCACTGGTGGCCACTCAGAAAAGATAAGTATTTGTTTCTTTTGTCAACTGATTTATATGGGGCCAGGAGGAGTGCTCATGCTCTTCCTAGCCCCACAAGAATCTTCTGACTCACCACCGGCCCTTTCTCGCCTCTCCCCGGGATCTACTCCCTCCACCCCCCCCCCCCGCAAAAGGACCTATTGCTGGCCCACTCTGCGCAGAAGCTACCTGTTTGGCTTCCGCAGCGTGTTGGTACAATTTAAATGAGGCCCAAACTTGAAAGTGGTTTGGACCTCCTGACCGTGGGCACACTGCCAATATCGTACCTGTTTTGAGCCTGACATGAAAATCTCTCCCATAGTGCCTTATCACATATTCCACATTTTTCAAAACTTTATCATGTAATTGTCATTAGTGCAAGATTTTAGCGCAAGTGGTCAGAACATTTGGATAGATTTCAAAGGATCGCAAAAGTTAATATGATGAGGTGGCTATTTAACCCATCTTAGTTCATCAAATTAAAAAAATGCCTACATTCCATCATGGCATCCAACTGTGTCTTAGATGATTGCAAGGTTTTTGTTGTGTATGTACCTTTAAGAGAGAACTGCTTTTATACTGTAGTACCGGCAGTGACCACACCTGTATATAAAGCCGTAGCAGGCTTCTGTACTTTCAGTTCCAGCATACCCTCTGTTCAGTAAACACCTGTTATTATCGTTCTCCTGCAGTCCGTGTGTTATTGATACGCGGACACTACACTGGCGACGAGCAGGTTCGAACTCGCCTGCAGTACTGCATCACCTCACGGGGATCCATCCCTGAAAAGAAGCTTCTTGGAGGTCAAAGTCAGAGCGACGGGTGTCGACCGCGGGCAACCGCCCAGTGATCCATCAAGGTGTTCCAGCAAATCGTGCTGGTAGCAGGTAGTGCGCTGACCCTTCCAGACTGCGGCGGGCTTGAGCTTGATCAAGCGGCTCTGCAAAGGGGCCGTGCAGCGTCGTCGGGAAGGAAAAGAGAGAGAGAGGGTGGAGCGCACAGGGCACGGTCGGTGCTCAAGAACCGGGCAGCGTAGAGAAAATAAAATGAGGGGAAGGAAAAGAGAGATGCGCCGAAGCCGCGGGGCGCTGCCATTACCCTTTAGAACGCTAGGAGCAGCGTTGGCAGCAAGGGGAAGAAGGAAAAGCGCGGGAGGTGCCATTTTATTCCATTGGGGAAGAAGGAAAAGCGCGGGAGGCGCCATTTTAATCCATTGGGGAAGAAGGAAAAGCACGGGAGGTGCCATTTTAAACCACCCAAGATGCCGAAGAGTGGCAGTATCACTGCTTTCGACAACGAAATAGAAGACTGGACCACGTATGTGGAAAGAATTGAAGTGTACTGCAAGGCAAATGAGGTGGCCGATGGAAAGAAGGCGTCGGTATTATTAAATTTGATGGGCGCGAGAATGTACGACCTATTGCGGAATTTAATTACCCCAGCTAAACCAATGGAGAAAAGCTTTGAAGAGATTGTCAATATCTTACAGGAACATCTAAACCCTACACCGCTGCTGATAGCAGAAAGATTCAAGTTCCATAAAAGAAACCAGCACAAAGATGAGAGCAATGCTGACTATCTTATGGAACTATGCAAGTTATCGAAGCACTGCCAGTTCGGAGCAGGACTGGCAGATACCTTAAGGGATAAGTTTGTCTGCGGGCTCCAGAGTGAAGGAACCAAGAAACGACTACTTTCGGAAAAGGACCTGATGCTAGAACAGGCTTTCAGCGTGGCAGTATCCTACGAAGCAGTAGCACGGGGAGCTGCGGAAATACAACAGAAACCACAAGAATATAGCACTAACGAAATGGCATATGGAGCAGAAAAGTGCTATCGCTGCGGCAGAACAACCCATGATCAGAAGGACTGCTGGTTTAAGGACAAAGTATGCAGGCAATGTGGGAAAGTGGGACACATAGCAAGAGTCTGCAGGTCGGGAAAGAAAAGCAACACTAAAAGAACTACTAAGGAAAAGTACAAGAAAGTAAAAAAAAATGACAGACAGTAGTTCAGAAGATCAGGAGAGTGATAATGACTCTGGAAGCAGGACACTAAGTTGTCTAAAGTTACACAACGTGATCGCAAAGGAGGATCACCGAACCATTTGGGTCACCCTCATGATAGCAGGGTCCCAAGTAAAGATGGAATTGGACACAGGATCAGCCCTAACTGTCATGAATCGACGAGACTTTGAGCGGCTATTCTCACACATACCCTTGAAGGACACGTCCATTGTATTGAAGACATACACGGGGCAAAAAGTCTACCCCAGAGGAAAAATAAGGGTGCCCGTTAAATACAACGGCAAGGAAACACAGAAACTGTATCTATAATTCAATTCAATTCAAATCGCTTTATTGGCATGACAAGGTACATCTTATGTTGCCAAAGCATCGAAAAACATTCATGGTTGTACACAAAAATACAGATCTATCCATACAGTGTATAAACAGATATATCCCTGAGTGTATATAAATATACATTCATATAATTTGTATATACTCTTTTCTTATATTTAGTGGTTGTCCCT
Organism: Somniosus microcephalus; assembly: GCF_052327205.1. Classification (NCBI taxonomy): domain Eukaryota; kingdom Metazoa; phylum Chordata; class Chondrichthyes; order Squaliformes; family Somniosidae; genus Somniosus; species Somniosus microcephalus. The sequence continues at coordinate 207,055,557 of NC_140990.1, read as the reverse complement.
CTGTTTATGGCAAGCTGTAACATAGTGTGCCACTAAGGTTACACAATTTCTCTCTTCCCCTAGTAGGTATGGGAGTTTTTGGTCGTCATTCAAATTTCTGAATTCCGGGCATATTTTTGTGAATTTTGGGTAGAAATTCTCCCTTATGCCCTGATATTTTCTACAAGCTGTGAGGAAGTGCATCTCTGTCTCCACCACTCCCTGACTGCAGTGAGAGCATATCCTGTCCTCTCTTGGTAGCCGGGTCTGCCTGTGTCTACCTTTTTCGATCGCCAGGCTATGTTCACTAAGTCTGTACATTGTCAAGGTTTTTCTCAGTTTGCTATCCTTTACCCTGGTCAGGTAATCAGCCATGTTGTATTGTCTGTTTATGGCCAAGTAGCAATTGAGTTTGCTTTGGGTTTTTGTTGTTTCTGCCCAATATGACAGATATTTTTCCTTTTGCTTAGCGACGATTGTGTTGGGTCGAATTCTTTGTGTTACGCTGTCACTGTCCTGGGGCTGGTTATTGTTAGTATTGTTAGTAGTTACTTCACTGAGTCCCAGGACTAGTTGACTGAGGGTATTCTTCTTTATGGTCCTCTCTTGGCATTTCAGGGCTTCGTAATGATAGCATTGGGGGTTGCTCATTTCTAGGTGTTTCCAAAATTTGGTGGCTCTTTTTTGGATAGTGATTATTAATGGATATTGGCCTAGTTCTGCCCTGTATGCATTGTTTACGGTTTTCCTTTGAGTCCGGAGGATACTTTTACAGAATTCTGCATGTAGGATCTCAATTGGCTGTTTGTCCCATTTTGCAAATTCTTGTTGTGTTAGCGGTCCCCACACCTCACTGCCATAGAGTGCAATTGGTTCAATTACTGATTTGAAAATTTTGAGCCAAATGCTAATTGGGATTTCTATTTGGATTGATTTTTTAATGGCATAGAAAGCCCTTCTTGCTTTCTCTTTCAGTTCATTCACAGCCAGATGAAAATTTCCCGTAGAACTGATTTTTAAGCCCAAGTATGTGTAGTTAGTGGTTTGTTCAATTTTGGTTGTTCCTAGTGTGAAATTTATTTTGGGTCCCTGATGTCTGGATCTTTGCTGGAACACAAGGACTTTGTTTTTTTGGGGATTTATTGTCAGGGCCCAGGTCTGGCAGAACGACTCTAGCAGATCCAGGTTCTGCTGTAGACCCTCCTTGGTTGGTGACAGCAGAACCAGGTCATCTGCATAGAGGAGGAATTTAACCTTGGATTCATATAGGGTGAGGCCGGGTGCTGTAGATTGTTCAAGTAGTTTTGCCAATTCATTTATGTAAATATTAAAGAGTGTCGGTGAGATGGGCGAGCCCTGCATCACCCCCCGCCCCGTGGGAAGTATTTTGTTTGTTTGTCTCCAATTTTAACTGCACATTTGTTGTTTGTATACATTGATTTAATTACATCATATGTTTTTCCCCCTACCCCGCTTTCAATAAGTTTCAGGAATAAACCGTCGTGCCAGATGGAATCGAAAGCCTTCTGGAAATCTATAAAGCATGCGTAGATTTTGCTTTTGTTTTGATGAACGTGTTTGTCAATTAGGGTCTGTAGGGTGAAGATATGATCTGATGTTCTATAGTTTGGCAGGAATCCAATTTGGCTTTTACTCAAGACATTGTGCTCCTCAAGGAAGTTTATAAGTCTTTTGTTTATGATACTACAGAATACCTTCCCCAGGTTACTGTTTACACAGATGCCTCGATAGTTATTTGGGTCAACTTTGTCCCCACTTTTGTATATGGGCGTTATGAGTCCTTTGTTCCAGATATCAGGGAAGTAACCGACACTCAGAACCAAGTTGAAGAGTTTTAGGATAGCCAGTTTCATTTTATCGTCTGTGTGTTTAATCATCTCGCTTAGTATGCCGTCTGCACCACAAGCTTTTCCTGGCCGCGGGTCCTTGAGTTTTTCAAATAGTTCTTTTTCTGTTATTATGGAGTCTAGCGGGTTTTGGTTATCTTTTATGGCCATTTCGAGCTTTTCCAGTTTTTTGCATATTTGGTGTTGCTCTGGCCTTAGTGTGTTTTTCTGGTATAATTTTTCAAAGTGGTTTTCCCATGTGTCTCCATTTTGAATGGCCAATTCGTCGTGTTGTTTTTTGTGTAATGTATTCCAGCTGTCCCAGAAACAATTGGAATCAATGGATTCCTCAATGGAGCTGAGTGTATTCTTAATATACTGCTCTTTTTTGGTTCTGAGTGTGTTTTTGTATTGTGTTAGTGTCTGACAATAAGTAAGGCGTAATTCCTCGTTTTCTGGCTGTCTGTGTTTTTGGTTTGATATTTTTCTAAGTTTTTTCCTCATGTTATGGCAATCTGGGTCAAACCATTTTTCATAGTTTTTTGTTTTGGGTTTGTTCTTGCGAGCTTTCAAGTTTGACCTTGTTGCCAAATTATCAAAAATATTGTTTAGGTTATTCACTGCCCGGTTTATGCCTTCTTTATTGTGAGTGTATATGTTATCCAGAAAGGTGTCCAAGAGAGCTTGAGTTGATTCATTGCTAATTGCTTTCTGGTATTTTTCCGTGCTGTTTTTGGCCCATCTGTACGTTTTTTTGGTGTTGTACAGCTTACTGGGTTGTGTTTCTGTGTTGGTTGTTTCTGTCTTTTTAAGATACATAGTAATTTGACTGTGGTCTGACAGTGTTGTTTGTGGTTTGACTGTGAACGCTCTGAAAGAGGATGGGTCCAAATCCGTAATCATATAGTCTACGGTGCTACAGCCAAGAGGTGAGCAATAGGTTGATCTTCCTAGGAGGTCTCCCATGAACCTACCATTGACAATGTACAGACCCAGGCTTCGACAGAGCTGCAGGAGCTGTTTTCCGTTGGTATTTGTCTGCTTGTCGCAGTTATGCCTGTATGGAAGGGAAGGGATATCGAAGTGGTTATTCCCGAATATGTAGTTGTTTCCCTGATTATTGGTGAAGTCTGGTTCTTTGCCAGTTCTTGAATTGAGGTCACCACAGATCAACACATTCCCCTGGGCCTGGAATTGGATAATCTCCCTCTCAATGTTGGAGAAGGTGTCTTCTTTAAAGTACGGGGATTCCATTGGGGGGATATAGAGTGCACAAATGAAAACATCTTGGGTGTTAGAGATAGTCCCCCTCTCAATTTTGAGCCACATGTGGTTTTCGCCCTTTTTTATCAATTTGATGCAATTCTTAAGCTCTGTTTTAAACCAAATCAGTATGCCTCCGGAGTCTCTGCCTTGGGTTACTCCTGGCAATTTATTGGAGGGGACCACCAGCTCTGTGTACCCTTTGGGACGGCCAGTGTGTCCTTCTCCTCTATACCAAGTTTCGTGTAAAATGATAATATCCAGATCTTTAGTTTCATCTATGAACTCTGGGGTCCTACTCTTCACGTCGAGCACCGAAGAGCGTAAACCTTGGATATTCCAGGTCGAAATATATAAGGATTTCATGTTAAGTTTGATCTTTTACTATGATAGGTTAAAGAATGATATGTGTTTGTCGTGTCTAAATGGGGAAAAAAAGATCATCTCAATTGTCTATAAATGCTAATACTACTTGGTTACAATTCTTTCTAGTAATTAGTCCTTGATTTTTTTTTTTTCCTTTTCTGATGCATAAGGTGAAAGTAGATGCTGCTGCACGTCTGCTTAGTGTCTCTTAATGGATTGTCTCTGCCTGAGGTATTGCGTACGCCCTGTACATCTCTCCCTCTGTCTGGCTGGGAGCGGTCCTGTTCCCCTGTATGACAGGAGTGGTGCAGGTCTGATGTTGTTGTGCATGGGGATCCTCTCTGGTCCCGGTTGGTGTAGTGGTGGTCTCTGTAGTAGTCCTGGTATGTACCCCGCTGATCTCTGGTGGTCAGGGGGGGTCCTCCTGGAGTCTGGGTATGGACCCGATTAAAAGCAACGTCCTATATATACTACAAGATGGAGGACCACCATTATTAGGACGTGAATGGATCCGAAAAATACGATTGGATTGGCATTCCATTCAGGCTCTAACTGTGGCTGACAAAAGGGATGACGACGTCACACCTGGACGACTGTCAAAAATTCTAACTGACGCGAAAGAGGTGTTCCAGCAAGGACTTGGGACTCTAAAAGGAGTAACGGCAATGATAAAAATTGAAGATAACGCAAAGCCAAAATTTTTTAAGGCCAGACCGGTACCGTATGCGATCCGCCCAGCCATTGAAGCAGAGCTGGAGAGTCTGGAGCATTCGGGTGTGCTGTCCAAGGTGGACTGGAGCGAGTGGGCCACACCCATCATTCCTGTAATGAAGAAATCATTGAGCAGCACGCCTGGGGAGCCGAAGAAGGTTCGCATCTGTGGGGACTTTAAGGTAACTGTGAACCCAGTCCTGCACACAGTACAATATCCACTTCCACGGATAGAAGATATTTTTGCCTCACTATCTGGAGGGAAACGCTTTACGAAGATTGATCTGGCCCAAGTGTATCTACAAATGGAGGTGGAAGAAGCATCTAGAAAATACCTCATGATAAACACTCACAAAGGTCTTTACCAGTACAACCGACTGGTATTCGGGGTAGCATCAGCCCCGGCTATTTGGCAGAGGGCGATGGAACAAGTCCTGCAAGGGATCCCGGGGACCCAGTGTTATTTGGACGACATCCTGGTTACGGGCGAAAACGACAGTGAACACCTTGCCAACCTGGAGCAGGTGCTCACTAGATTACAAGAATATGGGCTACGAGCCAACCGCCCCAAATGCGAGTTTTTCAGGAGACAAATCTCGTATTGTAGCCACATGATTGATGAGGAGGGGTTACATAAGTCCCCAGACAAGATTGAGGCAGTAGTCAAGGCAATGTGTCGCAACTGAGGTCGTTCCTCGGGTTGGTGAACTACTACCATAAGTTCTTGCCGAATTTATCTACAATTCTGCACCCACTGAACGCCCTGCTGCAAACTGGAGTAACATGGAAATGGAGTGATGAGTGTAAGCGTGCCTTTCAGGAATGTAAATGCCTAATCACTTCGAAAGAAGTATTGGCCCACTACAATCCAACACTACCGATTCGGTTGGCGTGTGATGCGTCTCCCTACGGCATTGGAGCGGTGCTGTCACAGAAATTCCTTGACAGTTCAGAGAGGCCAATAGCCTTTTCGTCGCACTCGTTAACCTCAGCCGAGCGTAACTATGCCCAGATTGACAGGGAGGCCCTCAGCCTGGTGTGGGGGGTGAAGAAGTTCAATCACTATCTGCACAGGCAGAAATTCACCCTACTGACTGATCATCAGCCTCTGGTCTCCATTTTTAACCCAAAGAAGGGCGTTCCGGTGATGACGGCACAACGGCTGCAAAGATGGTCCCTTTTTCTAGGGGCACATCAATACGACATAGAGTACAAGGGTACGAAACAGCATGGAAACGCTGATGGGCTGTTGCGCCTACCGTTGCCTACGGTGGAGGAAGCACCTGCAGTGGACCCTGTTGAGATATTCCATTCGACCATAGTCGAATGTCTACCTGTTCCAAATTCAAGTATAGAGAAGGAAACCCGAAATGACCCGACACTGTCTCGGGTCTATGATTTAACGGTGAAGGGATGGCCAGCACATGGCAACTCACTGTTGCCAGCATTCTCGCCAAGGAGAGAACAGCTGTCAGTGTGCTGGGGGGCCTTGATGTGTGGATCCCGAGTGGTAATTCCACCCAAGTTGAGAGATAGAGTGCTCAATGAGCTTCATGAGGGTCATCTGGGAGGGGTAAAAATGAAGAGCCTAGCCAGGGCGTTTGTGTGGTGGCCGGGAATCGATAAAGAAATCGAGGATATGACCAAGAGATGCACAGGATGCCAGAAGGTCCAAAACGCTCTGATGCGCTATCAATAACTCAAAAGACTGAGATTAAGCGAGTAATTAAAAGGCTTTTATTAACAAGAGAATGAAGGTGTGCCTCGAGTGGTCGACCGGTCCAGAATGTAGAGGGACTGTGGAGCAGTCACCTTTATACCTGGACTCATGGGAGGAGCCAGCCGAGACATGTACAGGTATGTACACAGTGGAATACAAACAGTGGTTTACCACATTCACCCCTTGTTTAAAATTGAGTCCGGCGGGGTGAAGTGTATTAAAAGTTAGTGTATTGGAGTCTCTCCGGAGGTCTTGTCTGCCGCTGTGATCGACGTGGCGACGGCAGGGGTAGTGAAGCTTCCGGCGTCGAGTCCCGCGTAGGCTGGGGCACTGGTGTGTAGTCCTCATAGGCGTCGAGCGGGTCGCAGGGCCCAGGCCTGCCATCTGCTGGGGCTGGATATCGGATCGTGGGGGGGGGGTGGTAGTGGGTAGTGGGTTACTGCGGCCCCCGAGGGTGCGTGGTCTCGTACGGAGACTGTGTCCTCCCGCCCGTCCGGGTACGCAATGTAAGCATACTGGGGGTTGGCGTGGAGGAGGTCGACCCTCTCGACCAGGGGGTCCATTTTATGGGTCCTCACATGTCTTCTCAGTAGGACTGGCCCTGGGGACGTCAGCCATGGCAGTAGCGATGTCCCCGATGTGGACTTCCTTGGGAAGACAAACATTTTCTCATGAGGGGTGGTGTTAGTGGCAGTGCAGAGCAGTGACCGAATAGAGTGGAGCGCATCGGGGAGCACATCCTGCCAGCGGGAGGTCGGAAGGCCCCTAGCCTTTAAGGCTAGTAGGGCGGCCTTCCAAACTGTCGCATTCTCTCTTTCCACCTGTCCGTTCCCCCGGGGGTTGTAACTGGTGGTCCTGCTTGTGGCAATACCCCTAGCTAGCAGGTACTGACGGAGTTCGTCGCTCATAAACGATGAGCCCCGGTCGCTATGGATATAGCTGGGGAAACCGAACAGGGTGAAGAGGTCGTTCAGACATTTAATGACCGTGGCACTGGTCATGTCCGGGCAGGGGATGGCGAACGGGAAACGGGAGTACTCATCAATAATGTTGAGGAAGTACACATTGCGGTCGGAGGAGGGGAGAGGCCCTTTAAAATCAACACTCAGGCGCTCAAAGGGGCGAGTGGCTTTTATCAGGTGAGCCCTGTCTGGTCTATAAAAGTGCGGTTTGCACTCAGCGCAGACTTGGCAGTTCCTGGTCATGGTCCTGACCTCCTCAATGGAGTAAGGTAGGTTGCGGGCCTTGATGAAGTGGAAGAACCTGGTGACCCCCGGGTGGCAGAGGTCATTGTGGAGGGCCCGCAGTCTATCGATCTGCGCGCTGGCGCAGGTGCCACGCGATAGAGCATCCGGGGGTTCATTGAGCTTCCCGGGCCGGTACAAGATCTCGTAATTGTAGGTGGAAAGTTCGATTCTCCACCTCAAGATCTTGTCGTTTTTGATTTTGCCCCTCTGCTTGTTGTTAAACATAAAGGCAACTGAACGCTGGTAAGTGAGCAGGGTAAATCGTTTTCCGGCCAGGTAGTGCCTCCAATGACGCACAGCCTCCACAATAGCCTGGGCCTCCTTCTCAACAGCGGAGTGTCTGGTCTCCGGGCCCTGGAGGGTTCGTGAAAAGAAGGCCACGGGTCTCCCCGCCTGATTAAGGGTAGCGGCCAGGGCAAAGTCGGACGCGTTGCTTTCCACCTGGAAGGGGATGGATTCATCCACTGCGTGCATGGTGGCTTTGGCAATGTCTTCCTTGATACAGTGGAAGGCTAAGCGGGCCTCTGCCGTCACGGGAAAGGAGGTGGACTTGAGCAGCGGACGGGCCTTGTCTGCATAGTAGGGGACCCACTGGGCGTAATAGGAGAAAAACCCTAGGCACCTCTTCAGGGCCTTGAGGCAGTGGGGCAGTCGGAGTTCCATAAGGGGACGCATCCGGTCTGGGTCGGGACCGATGACTCCGTGTTCCACAACACAGCCAAGGATGGCGAGGCGGGTTGTGCGGAATATGCACTTCTCCTTGTTATACGTCAGGTTCAGGAGTTGGGCGGTGCGGAGGAATTTTTCGAGGTTTGCGTCATGGTCCTGCAAGTCATGGCCGCAGATGGTCACATTGTCCAGATATGGGAAAATGGCCTGCAACGCATTTTGATCGACCATCCGGTCCATCTCCCTTTGGAAGATGGAGACCCCGTTGGTGACGCCAAAGGGAACCCTAAGGAAGTGATAGAGGCGGCCGTTTGCCTCAAAGGCAATATACTGGCGGTCCTCAGGGCGGATAGGGAGCTGGTGGTATGCTGATTTCAGGTCAATGGTCGAGAAGACGCGGTACTGCGCGACCTGGTTGACCATATCAGCTATGCGGGGGAGTGGGTAAGCGTCCAGCAGGGTGTAGCGATTTATTGTCTGGCTGTAGTCGATGACCAGGCGCTGCTTCTCGCCGGTCTTAACGACCACAACCTGGGCTCGCCAGGGGCTGGTGCTGCCCTCAATAATCCCCTCCTTCAGGAGCCGCTCCACTTCGGTTTTAATGAAAACTCTGTCCCCGGCACTGTATCGCCTGCTCTTTGTGGCGATGGGCTTACAGTCGGGGGTGAGGTTAGCAAACAGTGGGGGGGGGGCGTGACTCTGAGTGTGGAGAGGTTGCACCTGGTGCGCGGCGGGCAATTTTGAAGCTGCTGGCTGCGGACTGTGAGTGGGGGGAGGGGTCCACCGTTCGCCATCATAACACTTTTAAGGTGGCACTGAAAATCTAACCCCAGTAGAACGGCAGCGCAGAGGTCAGGCAGGACCAGAAGTTTAAAATTATCGTACACAGTCCCGTCTACTACGAGTGTCACCACGCAGTAGCCGCCAATGTCCGCCGACTGGGACTCGGAGGCCATAGAAATCCGCTGGTGCGCAGGCAGGACTGGGAGAGAGCAACGCCGCACCGTGTCGGGGTGGATGAAGCTCTCCGTGCTCCCAGAGTCAGAAAGGCAGATTGTTTCGTGACCATTTGCCTTAATGTCCATTGTGGACTGGGCCAGTTGGTGTGGTCTCGCTTGGTCCAGCTTAACGGAGGCCAGCGTAGGGGTCGGTATGTCGCTGCGGGTATCAGACGAGGTGGTGTTGGGGGCCTGTTGTGTCCTGGCTGTTGTCCAAGATGGCGGCATCCATGATCCCCATGTGGCTGGAGGCGTCCAAAATGGCTGCTGTTCCGGTGGTTCGCACGTGGCTGGGGAGGCCCAAGATGGCGGCCCGCACGGCCCACACGCGGTGCTGCTGGGGTTCGGGGTGGCTTTGGCTCTGCAGACGCTGGCGTAGTGTCCCTTCTTCCCGCAGCCCGAGCAGGTCGCATTTTTCGCCGGGCAGCGCGCTCTGGGGTGTTTGGTCTGGCCACAGAAGTAGCATTTCTGGCCTTGGGGCACTGCTGTCTGGCCTTGGGACACTGCTGCAGTAGTTGGGCCGTTGCTGGGCTGTGGCTGGGGTGGCACGGCGCTATGAGATGGTCCTATCGTGTCCCAGGCTGTCGTTCCCCGCGGCGTCCACGGTGCAGAGGAGTAGGCATCCATGCCCCGGTAGGCTGCGTCCAATGATAGTGCGAGTTCAGAGGCCTTGTTGAGATCGAGGTCACTCTGCTCCAGCAGTCGCTGTCAGGTGTAATTGGACCTGTGGCCCGCTACAAAAGCGTCCCGGATAAGTTCCTCTGTGTACACGGCGGCCTTTACATCCTTACAACCACAGGCCCGGCCAAGCACAGACAGTGCCTGAAGGTATTCCTCGGTCGATTCCCCAGGTTGTTGTTTACGTCTCCTCAGGAGGTGCCTAGAGTACACCTCGTTCACTGGGCGCGTGTACTGGTCCTTGAGGAGCTTGATAGCATCCGCGTACGAGGTCGCGTCCTGGATGACCGAGTACACTCGGTGGTTCACTTTGGAGGTCAGGACATCCAGTTTGTCCTCGTCCGATTTGATTGCAGCGGAGGCGGTCAGGAATTTTTCGAAACACCTAAGCCAGTGAGTAAACTTGGTGGATGAGTCCGCCTCCCGATGATCTAAGTCCAGGCATGCTGGTGTGAGGATCTTCTCCATTATAAAAATCTTGTTAATAAAATTGATGCGCTATCAATAACTCAAAAGACTGAGATTAAGCGAGTAATTAACAGGCTTTTATTAACAAGAGAATGAAGGTGTGCCTCGAGTGGTCGACCGGTCCAGAATGTAGAGGGACTGTGGAGCAGTCACCTTTATACCTGGACTCGTGGGAGGAGCCAGCCGAGACATGTACAGGCATGTACACAGTGGAATAGAAACAGTGGTTTACCACACGCTCCACCACAAGCCCCGCTACACCCATGGGAGTGGCCCTCATCTCCATGGCAACGGGTACACATTGATTTTGCTGGTCCATTTATGGACTCAATGTTTTTAATCGCCGTGGATACACATTCGAAATGGCCAGAGGTCATTAAAATGTCCTTTCACACCACGGAGAAAACTATTACAGTCCTACGGACCATCTTCGCCAGGAATGGCTTGCCAGAACAGATTTGCTCCGACAATGGACCACAGTTTGTGTCCAAGGATTTCCGGAGGTTTTTGAGGAATAATGGGGTAAAACATTACACATCTGCCCCATATCATCCAGCCACAAATGGATTGGCTGAGATTCAGACCTTTAAAAAAGCAATTAAGGCGATGTATAATGACGACATACCACTACAACACAAGGTGGATAATTTCTTGTTTGCTTACCGGAATGCGACACATGCAGTCACCAACCAAGCTCCGGCCATAATGTTCTTCAGCCGAAGGTTAAGATGTCGCCTGGATTTGCTCAAACCAAACATAAGACGAGATGTTGAGGATAAGCAATTCCAGCACATCAATGAGAAGCCAACCAGGAGCTTCAAGATAGGGCAACCAGTCTTGGCCCGCGACTACCGAACAGAAAAATGGCAGCCAGGAACGATATGCACACAGCAGGGACCACTAATGTACACAGTGGACGTTGGAGAGAGCATCGTGAGATGCCATGCTGACCAGATTCTAGAGTCACAGGAACAAGTCAAACCCATACCATGAGCATGCGCACCTGGTGATGAACCCGAAGTACAGATTGCGTCTAACATACGAACATAAGAAATAGGAGCAGGAGTAGGCCAATCGGCCCCTCGAGCCTGCTCCACCATTCAATAAGATCATGGCTGATCTGATCCTAACCTCAAATCTTCTATCACTCTCCATCCACCCGAACCCATGTGATCTCCCGGGAGAGGCGAAAAACCAGATAAAAGACCCAATGGCCAATTTGGGAGAAAAAAATCTGGGAAATTCTAGGCGATTGAAATTCTTCCAGGAGATCACTCTGTCCCTATATTTTCTACAGTACTTACCTTCTGTAAAGGCGATCTCCACCCCAGCCAGGAACAGGAATAAAACCATCTCCTGAAATCTAACACAGAATTAGAACACAGTAGGAGCAGAACCAGGCTACACGGCCCCTGGGCCCACTCCACTACCCACAGGGCCATGACCATTCCGAACCTAGACTCACGTCCAATTTCCTGCCCGCTCCCCGTAACCCTTAATTCCCTTTACTTCTAGGAAACTATCTATTTCTGTTTTAAATTTATTTAATGATGTAGCTTCCACAGCTTTCTGGGGCAGCAAATTCCACAAACCTACCACCCTCTGAGTGAAGAAGTTTCTCCTCATCTCAGTTTTGAAAGAGCAGCCCCTTATTCTAAGATTATGCCCCCTAGTTCTAGTTTCACCCATCATTGGGAACATCCTCACCGCATCCACCCGATCAAGCCCCTTCACAATCTTATATGTTTCAAATAAGATCGCCTCTCATTCTTCTGAACCCCAATGAGTAGAGTCCCAATCTACTCAACCTCTCCTCATATGACCACCCCCTCATCCCCGGGATTAACCGAGTGAACCTTCTTTGTACTGACTCGAGAGCAAGTATGTCTTTTCTTAAGTATGGACACCAAAACTGTATGCAGTATTCCAGGTGCGGTCTCACCAATACCTTGTACAACTGCAGCAATACCTCCCTGTTTTTATATTCCATCCCCCTAGCAATAAAAGCCAACATTCCATTGGCCTTCTTGATCACTTGCTGCACCTGCATACTAACCTTTTGAGTTTCGTGCACCAGGACCCCCAGATCCCTTTGTACTACAGTACTTTCAAGTTTCTTGCCATTAAGATAATAACTTGCTCTATGATTTTTCCTGCCAAAGTGCATAACCTCACACTTTCCAGTATTGTATTCCATCTGCCAAATCTCTGCCCAGTTACTTAGCCTGTCTATGTCCCTTTGCAGGTTTTTTATGTCCTCCTCACTCACTACTTTCCCTCCCATCTTTGTATCATCTGCAAACTTTGATATGTTACACTCGGTCCCCTCCTCCAAATCGTTAATATAGATTGTAAAGAGTTGGGGACCCAGCACTGACCCCTGCGGAACACCACTAGTTACTGGTTGCCAATCTGAGAACGAACCATTTATCCAAACTCTCTGCTTTCTGTTAGAGAGCCAATCCTCCACCCATGCCAGAATATTACCCCCAATCCCGTGATTTTTTATCTTGAGCAATAATCTTTTGTGTGGCACCTTGTCAAATGCCTTTTGGAAGTCTAAATACACTACGTCCACTGGTTCCCCTTTATCCACCCTGTATGTTACTTCCTCAAAAAACTCAAGCAAATTTGTCAAACATGACTTCCCCTTCATGAAACCATGCTGAGTTTGTCCTATTAAATTATGTTTATCCAAATGTCCCGTTAATGTCTCCTTAATAATGGACTCTAACATTTTACCAACCACAGATGTTAGGCTAACAGGTCTATAGTTTCCAGCCTTCTGCCTACTACCCTTTTTAAATAAGGGTGTTACATTAGCAGTTTTCCAATCTGCCAGGACCTTTGCTGAGTCCAGGGAGTTTTGGAAAATTATTACCAATGCATCCACAATCCCTACCGCCACTTCCCTCAAGACCCTAGGATGCAAGCCATCAGGTCCAGGTGATTTATCCGCCTTGAGTCCCATTATTTTACTAAGTACCACTTCCTTAGTGATTTTAATCATATTTAGTTCCTCCCCCCCCAGAGCCCCCTATTTGTCCAGTGTTTGGATATTCTTAGTGTCCTCTACTGTAAAGACTGATACAAAATAATTGTTCAGCATTTTTGCCATCTCCATGTTTCCCACCATTAATTTCCCGGTCTCATCCTCTAAGGGACCAACATTTACTTTAGCCACCCTTTTTCTTTTTATATAACTATAGAAACTTTTGCTGTCTGTTTTTATATTTTTTGCTAATTTACTTTCATAATCTATCTTCCCTTTCTTAATCAATCTTTTTGTTATTTTTTGCTGTCTTTTAAAGACTTCCCAATCTTCCATCCTCCCACTAGATTTGGCTACCTTATATGCCCTTGTTTTTAGTCAGATACTATCCTTAATTACTTTACTTAGCCACGGATGGCTATCTTTTCTTTTACACCCTTTTTTCCTCAGTGGAACATATTTTTTTTGGAAGTTGTAAAATAACTCCTTAAATGTACACCACTGATCATGTACCGTCTTACCCTTTAATCTATTTTCCCAGTCCACTCTAATCAATTCCGCTCTCATACCTTCATAGTCTCCTTTATTCAAGCTCAGCATGCTTGTTTGAGATCCAACCTTCTCACCCTCTAATTGAATATGGAATTCAACCATGTTATGGTCACTCATTCCAAGGGGATCCTTTACTAGGACATTTTTAATTAATCCTGTCTCATTACACAGGACCAAATCTAAGGTTGCTTGCCCCCTGGTCGGTTCAGTTACACACTGCTCAAGTAACCCATCCCTAATACACTCAATGAACTCATCCTCAAGGCTGCTCTGCCCAATTTGATTTGTCCAGTTAATATGATAATTAAAATCCCCCATAATTATAGCTGTTTCCTTATTGCAAGCCTCAACTATTTCCTGATTAATACTCCGTCCAACAGAGTTGCAACTGTTCGGAGGCCTATAGACTACACCCAGTAGTGTTTTTTTCCCCCTTATTATTCCTTATCTCCACCCAAACTGTTTCACTATCCTGCTCCTTTGACCCAATATCATTTCTCTGTATTATAGTGATTCCTTCCTTTATTAACATAGCCACCCCACCTCCTCTCCCTTCCTGCCTGTCCTTCCTGATTGTTAAATAACCTGGTATGTTTAATTCCCAGTCATGGTCACCCTGCAGCCATGTTTCTGTAATGGCCACAAGATCATACCCATATGTCGTTATTTGTGCCGTTAACTCATTCATTTTGTTACGAATGCTATGTGCATTCAGATAAAGAACTTTCAAATATGTTTTGTAACACTTAGTTCCTGTTTTTTCCCTTCTATCTCAGAATCAGTGGTACTGGAAGCTGACGAACCAACCAATGACAATGAGTCAGAATCGACTCTGCCGCAAGAACAGGATACTCCAGAAAGGCGCTGTCCAGCCAGGATCAGGAAGCCTCCTCAAAGACTGAATTTACAAATGATTACTTCAGTTGATGTATATAGTACAGAGAAAATTGTAATTGTAATTAGTTATTATTTAATTGTTAAATGAATGTTATGTACTGTTTATCTAAAAGGGGAGGAATTGTTGTGTATGTACCTTTAAGACAGAACTGCTTTTATACTGTAGTACCGGCAGTGACCACACCTGTATATAAAACCATAGCAGGCTTCTGTACTTTCAGTTCCAGCATACCCTCTGTTCAGTAAACACCTGTTATTATCGTTCTCCTGCAGTCCGTGTGTTATTGATACGCGGACACTACACTTTTTGCCTCAGTATCCTATCTGGAGGTCAATTCAGGTGCTGATCACCCTTTGGGGTAGATCTTGACTTTGTGCAATAGTGTAAAATGGGTGATAGCGAGTTCGTAGCACATTTTACGTCTCTCCCGATTTTTTTATTTCCATTGACTTCAATCTTACAGAATCAATCCTGAAGGAAAGGAACAAAATTGTAGAGGTGATTAAAGCATCCACTTTAATAAAAATCGTTAAGCTGCACAAACTAGTGGATTTAACTTTTATGATTTTATTTTCTAAAAGCTGTGCTGACACTTGGAATTATTTCCTTCGTTAGCTAACGCATGTTCTAAGCTGGAGTACAAGACTTAATTTTCATTTATATCCCCCACCCTCTCCTGAGCAAATTTGCATGAATTTGGTCTTAAGGTCTTAATAGTCCTTAAAAAGCAACATTTATTTCTCAGCAATTTCTGTTAACAGATTTTAGAATGGGAGCCAGACTCAGTAGCTGCACAAATGGCCATAAAATCCATTCCAGTTTTCTATCAATCTTATTCTCTTCATATCTGCTTTTCCATAAAATTAATACACAGTGAAAAGTATTACCCCAAGATTGTTAGCAAACTATTCTGCTCCTTTCATTGTTTCCCCTGTAACATTTGCTCTATGCATATTTGTTACGGTTCATTAGATAAGCCGTAAGCAGATCTCTCGCCATTCTCTGTATTTCTACTCTGGGCGCCATTCACTTTAAATTAGAATCCAAGAGCACACATTTTAATGCTTTTTTCAGAATCCGGTTCATCAGACCAATAGCATTGGGGAAATCTAATAGAGACTTGCATGATGATCTCATCCCATACAACATTTCGGGTAGAAATTGGTATGCTTTGTGTCCATTTTGGGGCAAAAATCGGGTGCAAAGCAAACCAATTTAGCAGTGAGATAGCCTGCGCCCAATTTACACAAGTAGCGTTCCCACTGCTAAATTTATTAGGCAAATGTCCCCTTAAATATGTAAATTAGGAGCCTAATACCGGTTACTGACCCCATCGAGAATTTCATCAGCGATGAGCGGGGTACGCATCGGGCTTGATCGACTCAGGACTCTTCCGGGGCCACCGCAGCCGGCAACTAAAGATTTTTTTTAAAAACCTATCCTGTGGAGCTAGGAGGAGCAGCAGTGATCCTCCTACTCCACAGGAGTTGTGATTCCTCCCCTCCGCCATAGCCCACTCCAATCCCCCAAAGTACTTGCCCGAGGGCCGCTGCCGTCGAGGCTGGTGGCCCGACATTAATCTCTTTGTTTGGGTGGTGAGACCAGCTCGTGCTGTGTATGCTGATGAGGTCCGAGGACCAATTCCCATCGGTTTTCAAGCCTCTCAGTTCGGGTATGCATTGATCGTGCAGTGCCGAGCCTAGGCCTGAAAACTTTAAGACTTTATCTCTAAATAAGCATCACTATCATACATCTAGAAAACATTCCTTTCTGAATAATATAGACCAATATGCTTTGTGTGACTTAGATAACAAAGTCAGACTATCAAATCTGAAAGGTATCCCTGTTAAAGAATAATTAAACCATTTTTACCCACGTGCATTTTTTCAGAATATAACCATCAGTGAGGGGGACAATAAATCAGCAGTTGTTGTGGTCTCGGGAGGTCCCAGTTAACACCTCAGAACATTGCATTCTTTGTTACCGTTCTGTCATGATACACATAAACTTGTCTTAGTGATAGTTTCATGGCAATAACTTTACATAGTTGTTATGTTCATAAATAAATAGACGTTTTCATTCTGAACAGCTAGCTTGAGCTAGTCATTTATTCAGCCATGTGGACTAGTGTACAGGCATCCATCTTGACTACTGCCTTGTGGGTAGCCCCCTACTAAACATACAGCTCCACCTAGTGTACCATTCTAGAATGACATGTTACTGATCATTACATCCCCCTTCCTTAGAGGTTAAACAAAATCAATATCAATCAATCATAACGACATAAACATCTTCACAACAGTCAACACATTTTCAAAGCTTTACTTTATGAACTCTAAGCTTTTCATTCTTTCATTATAGTTTTCTTTGTACTCAAAGATTAAGTCTATCAGGCTTTTTTACTTCACGTGTGGATCTTCTCAGCACAGCACAGGTAAGTCTGATGTGTTTTCATGAGAGCCTGTATGTGTGTTTGTGTTAGATTGTTCTGGTGGTGAGTGACAAGATTCAGTTGCGGCATTGTCATCGATTTGCTCTTGGATAGTTTCTTGTGTTTTCAGGAGGGAACGGCGGTTCCTCCTGAGAATCTGTCCTTCCTCAGTTCTAACAGTGTATGACCTTGGTCCTACTTCCTCAAGAACTGTAGCTTTCCTGTTCCATGCATCTGGATCTTCAATCCTGACAACATCATCCCTTGTCAATGGTTTCAGAGTTTTGGATGTCTTGTCATAGTGTGATTTCTGTTTCAGCTTTAACAGTTGAAGTCTCTGTCTCAGTTCCTTACTCTCCTTTTCTTTTGCACAGCAGGGTAGCATGGTGCGCAACTTGCGACCCATTAGGAGTTCAGCAGGTGAAGAACCACAGTCTAAAGGGGAGGCTCGGTAGCTCAGCAGGGTGAGATAAGGATCAGACTTGCTTTCTGTTGCTTTCTTCAGTAGCTGTTTGAGAACTTGAACACCTTTCTCTGCCTTACCATTCGACTGAGCATACAGAGGACTGGATGTGATGTGTTGAAAGTCATAATGTGCTGCAAACTGTTGCCACTCCTTACAGTTGAAGCACGGACCATTGTCGCTAACGGCAATCCTGGGAATTCCATGTCTGGCGAAGATGGATTTAACATGCATTATGACACTGCTTGCTGATGTGCTTGAGAGCAGCGCCATCTCAGGATAGTTAGAATAGTAGTCAATCACTATTAGACAGTCTTTACCATTCAAATGAAAGAGGTCCATACCAACCTTTTGTTATGGTGCTGTTGGTAAGTCAGCTACTATCATTGGTTCCTTTGCTTGTTTGTTTTGGTGTTTCTGACATGTCTCACATATGCCTATCATGTTCTCAATGTCCTTATTTATGCCAGGCCAATAAACAGTGTCTCTTGCTCTCCTTTTGCATTTTTCAATTCCGAGGTGTCCCTCATGAATCCTTTTGAGCATGTCTTGACGTAGAGCCTGTGGAATGACTATTCTGCTCTGTTTTAGTAATAGTCCACTTGCGACACTTAACCCTGACCTGATGTGATAGTACTTTGGACAGGAACCTTTTGGCCAACCATGATGAATGTTCTCTATTACTGTTTGTAACACTGTATCTTTTACTGTTTCTTCTGCTATTTGCTTTGATTTTGTGTCTGACACGGGCAGCGCAGCAGTGACCATACTCACATGAACATCCACGTCTTCCTCAGTAGAGCTCACATGACTCAGTGTGGGTGCTCGGGATAGTGCATCTGCTAAGACTATGTGTTTGCCTGGTGTGTAGATCAGTTCAAAGTCATATCTTTGCAGCTTCATCATGAGTCGTTGAATCCTTGGAGACATCTCATTCAGATTTTTTTTTATGATGGCAACCAGTGGGCAGTGGTCTGTTTTAACTGTGAAGGTGGGAAGTCGATATATTTAGCCATGGAACTTTTCTAGTCCAACTACCAAGCCTAGACATTCCTTTTCAATCTGGGCGTATCGACACTCAGAGTCAGTCATAGACCTGGAGGCATAGGCAACAGGCTTCCAATCTTCACCCTCTGCTTGTAGCAAGACTGCGCCTAGGCCATCTTTTGATGCATCCGTTGACACTTTGATTCTCTTTGTTGGGTCAAAGAACATAAGAACATAAGAAATAGGAGCAGGAGTAGGTCAATCGGCCCCTCGAGCCTGCTCCGCCATTCAATAAGATCATGGCTGATCTGATCCTAACCGCCAATCCACTATCACAGAACCATCTCCTGAATCTAACAGAATTAGACACACAAAATAGGAGCAGGATCAGGCTATACGGCCCCTGGGCCCGCTCCGCTACCCACAGGGCCATGACCGATCCGAACCTAGACTCATGTCCAAATTCCTGCCCGCTCCCCATAACCCTTAATTCCCTTTACTTCTAGGAAACTGTCTATTTCTGTTTTAAATTTATGTAATGATGTAGCTTCTACAGCTTTTTGGGGCAGCATATTCCATGGACCTACCACCCTCTGAGTGAAGTAGTTCCTCCTCATCTCAGTTTTGAAAGAGCAGCCCCTTATTCTAAGACTATGCCCCCTAGTTCTAGTTTTACCCATCATCGGGAACATCCTCCCCGCATCCACCCGCTCCAACCCCTTCACAATCTTATATGTTTCAATAAGATCGCCTCTCATTCTTCTGAACTCCAATGAGTAGAGTCCCAATCTACTCAACCTCTCCTCATATGTCCATCCCCTCATCCCTGGGATTAACCGAGTGAACCTTCTTTGTACTGACTCGAGAGCAAGTATGTCCTTTCTTAAGTATGGACACCAAAACTGTACGCAGTATTCCAGGTGCGGTCTCACCAATACCTTGTACAACTGAAGCAATACCTCCCTATTTTTATATTCTATCCCCCTAGCAATGAAAGCCAACATTCCATTGGCCTTCTTAATCACTTGCTGCACCTGCATACTAACCTTTTGAGTTTCGTGCACCAGGACCCCCAGATCCCTTTGTACTTCAATACTTTCCAGTTTCTTGCCATTAAGATAATAACTTGCTCTACGATTTTTCCTGCCAAAGTGCATAACCTCACACTTTCCAGTATTGTATTCCATCTGCCAAATCTCTGCCCACTTGCTTAGCCTGTCTATGTCCCCTTGCAGGTTTTTTATGTCCTCACTCACTACTTTCCCTCCCATCTTAGTATCATCTGCAAACTTTGATATGTTACACTCGGTCCCTTCCTCCAAATCGTTAATATAGATTGTAAAGAGTTGGGGACCCAGCACTGACCCCTGCGGAACACCACTAGTTACTGATTGCCAGTCTGAGAATGAACCATTTATCCCAGCTCTCTGCCTTCTGTTAGATAGCCAATCCTCTATCCAATCCCGTGATTTTTTATCTTAAGCAATAATCTTCTGTGTGGCACCTTGTCAAATGCCTTTTGGAAGTCTAAATACACTACGTCCACTGGTTCCCCTTTATCCACCCTATATGTTACTTCCTCAAAGAACTCCAGCAAATTTGTCAAACATGACTTCCCCTTCATAAAACCATGCTGACTTTGTCCTATTAAATTATGATTATCCAAATGTCCTGTTACTGTCTCCTTAATAATGGACTCCAAAATTTTACCTACCACAGATGTTAGGCTAACCGGTCTATAGTTTCCAGCCTTCTGTCTACTGCCCTTTTTAAATAAGGGTGTTACATTAGCAGTTTTCCAGTCTGCCGGGACCTTTGCCGAGTCCAGGGAGTTTTGGAAAATTATTACCAATGCATCCACAATCCCTACCGCCACTTCCCTCAAGACCCTGGGATGTAAGCCATCAGGTCCAGGTGATTTATCCGCCTTGAGTCCCATTATTTTACCGAGTACCACTTCCTTCGTGATTTTGATCGTGTTTAGCTCCTCCCCCCCTTTAGCCCCCTGTTTGTCCAGCGTTGGGATATTCTTAGTGTCTTCTACTGTAAAGACTGATACAAAATATTCATTCAGTGTTTTTGTCATCTCCATATTTCCCACCATTAATTTCCCAGTCTCATCCTCTAAGGGACCAACATTTACTTTAGCCACCCTTTTTCTTTTTATATAACTATAAAAACTCTTACTATCTGTTTTTATATTTTTTGCTAATTTACTTTCATAATCTATCTTCCCTTTCTTAATCAATCTTTTTGTTATTTTTTGCTGTCTTTTAAAGTTTTCCCAATCCTCTATCCTCCCACTAGATTTGGCTACCTTATATGCCCTTGTTTTTAGTCGAATACTATCCTTAATTTCTTTACTTAGCCACGGATGGCTGTCTTTTCTTTTACACCCTTTTCTTCTCAGTGGAATATATATTTTTTGGAAGTTGTAAAATAACTCCTTAAATGTACACCACTGATCATGTATCGTCTTACCCTTTAATCTATTTTCCCAATCCACTCTACTAAATTCCGCTCTCATACCTTCATAATCTCCTTTATTCAAGCTTAGCACGCTTGTTTGAGATCCAACCTTCTCACCCTCTAATTGAATATGGAATTCAACCATGTTATGGTCACTCATTCCAAGGGGATCCTTTACTAGGACATTTTTCATTAATCCTGTCTCGTTACACAGGACCAGATCTAAGGTTGCTTGCCCCCTGGTCGGTTCAGTTACATACTGCTCAAGAAACCCATCCCTAATACACTCAATGAACTCATCCTCAAGGCAGCCCTGCCCAATTTGATTTGTCCAATTAATATGATAGTTAAAATCCCCCATAATTATAGATGTTCCCTTATTACAAGCCTCAACTATTTCCTGATTGATACTCCGTCCAACAGAGTTGCCATTGTTAGGAGGCCTATAGACTACGCCCACTAGTGTTTTTTTCCCCTTATTATTCCTTACCTCCACCCAAACTGTTTCATTATCCTGATCTTTTGACCCAATATAATTTCTCTGTATTACAGTGATTCCTTCCTTTATTAACATAGCCACCCCACCTCCCCTTCCTTCCTGTCTGTCCTTCCTGATCATTAAATAACCTGGTATGTTTAATTCCCAGGCATTGTCACCCTGCAGCCATGTTTCTGTAATGGCCACAAGATCATACCCATATGTAGTTATTTGTGCCATTAACTCGTCTATTTTGTTACGAATGCTACGTGCATTCAGATAGAGAACTTTCAAAGATGTTTTGTGACACTTAGTTCCTGCTTTTGACCTTTTTATTACTTTACCTTTTACTCCATACCTTCTGCCCCTTCCTGACACGCTCTGGTTTTCAATTTCCCCACTGCTACCTAAGTCTATGACCTTCTCTGTTGTCATTTTTATTATTTGCTCTCTAGGAACCTCCCCCCCACTAGTTAGTTTAAAGCCCTCTCTACAGCCCTAGTTATATGATCCGCCAGGACTCTAGTCCCAGCACTGGCCAAGTGAAGCCCGTCCCAACGGAACAGCTCCCTCCTGCCCCAGTACTGGTGCCAGTGCCCCAGGAAGCAAAACCCATTTCTCCCACACCAGTCTTTGAGCCACGCATTTAACTCTCTGATTTTATTTGTCGTAGCCAAATTCGCTCGTGGCTCAGGTAATAATCCAGAGATTATTACCCTTGTGGTTCTGCTTTTTAATTTGGCCCCTAGCTGCTCAAACTCCCTCAAACCAAGAAGGTGAGTACAGGTGTGGTTGTCAGCACTGTTTTGAGGTTCATCCACTCTTGTTCATGTCTTTCTGTCCATGCGAACTCATTTGTTTTATGTAGCAGGTCTCGCAGGCAGGCTGTCTTGGCTGACAAGTTAGGAATGAACTTTCCAATGAAGTTTATCATCCCCATGATGCGTAGCACTCCTTTTTTGTCAGTGGGTCGGGTCATTTTGAGTGTGGCGTTTACTTTTTCCATATCTGGCTCTATTCCTTTACCAGATAGATTATCTCCTAGGAAAGTGACTTCCTGGACGCCAAACTGACAGTTGGCTTTGTTGAGCTTCAGTCCATTCCGGCGTATGCTCTGTAGCACTTTAGTCAGTCTCTCATTGTGTTCTTTCAGTGTGGAGCCCCAGATGATGATGTCATCAACATAGACCCGAACTCCTTCCAGACCTTCAATTATGTGTTCCATCACTCTATGAAAGATTTCAGATGCAGATATTATCTCGAAAGGCATTCTGAGGAAACAATACCTGCCAAATGGTGTGTTGAAGCTACAGTATTTGGTGCTCTCTTCATCCAGTTTTAGTTGCCAAAATCCTTGTGAGTCATCGAGCTTTGTGAAGTATCTGGCACCTGACATTTCACTGGTGATTTCTTCTCGCTTGGGAATCTGGTGGTGTTCACGTTTTATGTTTGCATTTAAGTCCTTTGGATCCATGCATACTCTTAGATCATTGTTCTTTTTCTTTACACATACCATGGAGTTAACCCAGTCTGTTGGCTCTTCGACTTTCCTGATGACTCCTAGTTTGGTCATTCTGTCCAGTTCTTTCTTGAGCCGGTCATGCAGGGGTGCTGGAACTCTCCGTGGAGCATGTAACACTGGCTGAGCATCCTCCTTTAGCTGGATCTTGTAAGTGAATGGTAGAACTCCAAATCCTTTGAACACATCCTGGAAATTATTCACTACAGAATCCACTGAGTCATCTGGTCTGCTTATGGCACAGTTTATACGGTAGACTCTCTTGACCAGTTCTAAGTCCTCACAAGCTTTGTCACCTAGTAGTGAATCAAGTCCTTCAGCCACAACAGAAAACATGAGATGATGCAATTTGTCTTTGACTGTCACTTTAAGTCTGCATACACCTAAGCTATCTATTTTCTGTCCATTATAGTTCTTCAGTAGTACTGACTTTTTCTGTATTTTGGGCTTTTCTTTCATATTTTTAATGTCACTCATACTGATTATGTTTGCTTTTGCCCCAGTGTCTAGTTTCAATGTAACTAATGCTCCATTTACCTGCAGTGGCATTATCCATTTGTCCTCTTTTACTGCATTGACTTTATGTTCAGCATTGTCCATTCCTGAGGGCTGCACTTTTTCTGTATCCTTTTCTATATTGTCACATGACACCATTCCTACAAAAAATGTCTCACTTAAATCATTGTCCTCAATCACATTGACTCATTGCCCTTTCTTTGTTTTTACTTTTAAAAAGCATTGTTTGGCAAAGTGATTCTTTCCATTACATTTTGTGCACATTTTTCCAAACGCTGGGCATTGTCTTGACTGGTGCTGGTAACCACAGCGTTTACAATTAAAAATTCCATCCTCCGATTGCTTTTCATTTCTGTTCTGCCCATGTTTCTTCCCCTCGTAGGACACAGCACCGACAGCAGCACTGTCCATTCCTACAGTCGCATCATTATTAATTTCACTGAAAGTCTTTGTGTGCTGCCGAGCTAGCTCACTGGCATGGCATATTTTCACAGCATCCTCCAATGTTAGTTCGGTTTCTCTCAACAAACGTTCCCTGACTTTTTTATCATGAATACCAAACACAATCTGGCCACGAATCATGGATGATTTCAGTTCAGAGAAATTACATGTCTGTGCTTTCAGTTTCAGATCAGTCACAAAGCTATCAAAAGTCTCATTTTGCTGCTGTGTCCGTGAACGGAACACGTACCTCTCATAGGTCTCGTTCCTTTTGGGAGAACAATGTGTATCAAACTTCTTTAGCACATCGTCCATTTTTTCTCTGTCCTCCTCTTGATCAAATACAAATGTATTAAATACCTCTATCGCCTGCGGGCCTGCAACTGTGAGCAGTAATGCTATTTTCCTTGTGTCTGGCATCGTACCGAACCCGATGGCGGCAATGTAGAGTTCGAATTGTTGTTTGAAAGTCCGCCAATTGCAGTCGACATTCCCCATGAGTTTCAAACCCTCCAGTGGCTTCAAATTCTCCATGTCGCATTTCGCAATATTCAGCAGATATTACCACTTCTGATACCATGTTATGTTCATAAATAAATAAACGTTTTCATTCTGAACAGCTAGCTTGAGCTAGTCATTTATTCAGCCATGTGGACTAGTGTACAGGCATCCATCTTGACTACTGCCTTGTGGGTAGCCCCCTACTAAACATACAGCTCCACCTAGTGTACCATTCTAGAATGACATGTTACTGATGATTACAATAGTTGGCTCTGATGTAGTTAAAATTAGAATAGAAACCCAGTCAAATATATGGGGCCTGGCGTATCTGGGTCCCAGTCTAGTTTCCTGTTGTACTGATGTCCACCCACTTAAGTCATAGCAAGAGTACAGCCATGGACTTTCGAGGCCAATGTTTTTAGTTGCGTAGAAATCTCAGTATCTGAGCAGAGGATGTCATTTCTGATGTTTGAATACCATCTGTAGGATTTTAATCTAAGTCTATAGGGTGATAATTACTAGTTTTTAATGGGCACACAGATTACAGTATTCCCATTTGCAAATAAACACATTACATTCAACAAAGCTTTATGAACTTCAAAAAATATCTGATTACTGAGGTGTAAGTCAGCCTTCATCAGCATGCACACGCACAACACCCCAATGTGACTATTCATGAAATGAAGCCAATATCTGAGGACAAGCCACTGGTAAAACTTAAAATTAAATGGACTGTGTTTATAAACAAAAATATGCTTGCGTAGTTACTATACAGACTCATTATGGAACAGCACTCAGCGCTGTGGCTTTCTAGGATTCTTGGAAAAGGAAGCCCTGAAAATGGCAGCTGCAGCCCTTTAAATAACAGGAGCAGTGCCTTAAAATTCTGACAGTGTGCGTGAGCTCCCAGAGGCTGCCCGTTGGATGTGGATGGCACCTCGTACTGACTGGAAAATCTGTGTAAACCTTGAATATCTGATGAGGATTGCTATGTGCTAAAACATAATGGGATTTGCTGCAGTGCATCACGCCTACCAGAATCGTGCATATCCAGAAATTTCTACCCTATTTAGTCTTTTCTTCAACCAGAATGTAAATAGGGTTATCTCAGCAGTCTCACACGGCTCTAATAACTCACAGCCAGCTTAGTTGAGGCATCACATGGCTTTTTACTCTTTAGTTTGGCCGTACTGAGAACTGGGAAAATGCAAGAAAAGTCAGAAATTAGAAAAGACAATTGGGCCAATCAAAGTTGACCTCAACTTTTCAAAAGCACGCCTAATTATTGTATCTTGTTTTATTTTGAATAATGCCAATGTTTTTGCCTTTGATATCCTGCTTATTAGATTATTCTAAACATTTATCTCTCTGTAAATGAAGACGTTTTTCTTGATAGCTGTTCTATCTTTTGACTATTTTTGACTACTTTCCACTTCTGTTCTCTGGTTCGATTTTCTTTGATGTAACAATCTGTGTTTAACTTGTCTTAACAGTTTGGGGGTGAAATTGGTCTCCACCAGTAGCGTGAAACAGGCTCATAGTGAATTGGCAGTCTGTTTTACCCCATGCCTGATTGAAGTCAATGGAAAAGAAAATTGGGGTTGCCAATTGGCTATGAGCCCATTTTGCACAACTGGAAAGACCAATGTAACACTTAGGGTGAAAAATTCAGTTAGTTAGCGTCTCCCGTTAGCGCCAGCTGCTGGCGCTAATGGGGTGCTGATGCAGTAGCGCCAGGGCGAGGCGAATCCAGCACCTCATGGTAAATCTGGTCCCCCTGTTGCGCCACCGGTAGAAGGTACCGCCAGGGATGTCAACGCTAGGCAGATCATGACGTCAGTGAGTGTGCAATGCTCACTGGGTGCCCGATCTGCAAAATTGATTTTCACCACCTACCTTAGCGCTTCGACCAGACAGTGACAGGGAGAGGAGGTGTCAAGCAGGCGGAAGCTGACTCCAGGACCATTATTTAAAGGGATCATAAGTAATGAGGCCCAGCTGTCAGGTTAGTGGAGTTTCAGTGCTTTCTTGCCAGTTTGACATTGTGCAACAGTTTAATTCAGTAATTTAAAGGTTCTTTTGTATCAGGAGTGTTGTGGTAACTAAAAAGTAGTTACATTTATTCTTAAAAAACATCAGAGTGCTACACTTGGCTTACATTAATAGGGGCTGTATGGCGGAGGGAGCAGAGGCAGCGAGAAAGACTGGAACATGTGGCCAGGGGGAGGACGAGGGCCATCAGGGCTCTCAACAGGTGGTCTTACCCTCCGAGGGTACTCCGACAGCACTTCTCCTACCTCCAATTAAGCAAGGAGCAGTGTATTAGACAGCTCCGCATCTCAGCTCTGCCACTTCCTTGAAACAGACCTCCAGCCTCACACCAGAATGACTTAAACCCTTTGCTCACCACATGCCCATCATACCATCCCTGTGTCATGCTATATCACAGCGTCCTCCTGGGTGCAAAGCTGAAATGAGAGAGACCACAAAATATTGCAAACTCCATGAATAAATTTATGCATAAACATATCACATATCACATTCATTCTCATAACTAATGACCCTTGTGCCTGCCATGGTGGAATAGCTGTTATTGTGTGCAAGGTGTGAGATGTGGGTTTGAGTTTTGGTAGGTAGAGATTGTTGGTGGGTGAGGTGCTTTGGGCAGTGTGTGAAGGTTGTGGTACAGATGTTGTTTGTAGCATTTGTTGAAGCATTCAATCACCCTGACCACCCGACTGAGGAGAATCTGCAATGAGCACACCTGCTTCAGTCCTCCGGCTCCTTTTCCTTGTTCTGCTTCTCCTTGCTGAGGCAGCTGCACAGCCAGCAATGCAGAGAATGAGGTGCTGCAGCATCAATGAACCTCCCCTTTAAGTACTGGGAAAAGTCTGTGGCAATGATGAGTTGCGATTCAACTGTACCCGATATTGGTTCACCCTTTGAGTGCAACACCACTGAGCTAGGCCTTTAAGACTTGATTTAGCGCCCCAATCATTTCTTTGAGCAGTGAGAATGAATTTTGTGTGCAGTCTAAAGCATTAACACCTGGCACTAATTCTCCAGCTTTTCTAATTTAATCGCCCATTCCTGGGCTGTAATGAATTTCTAGCCCGTAGTGTCTTACACGATTTGACGAAGTCCTCCGTTACCTGCTGTCTTTCTAAACAATAAAGCTCAAGCTTCTCTAATTATTCTTTATAGCTCATTCCCTTTACACCTGGGATCAGTCTTTTTGGTAGGTTACTGTCACAAACTCTCTAGTTTGGAGAAAACATAACGCGTACAACAGAAATACCTCCTCTACTTCGTGACAGATAGCATCCGTTTTCCCATGACTACACAAGGGAAGATTTACTGAAATAGCAGTACAGGTAGACTATCCTTTATCGGAAAACCTCGGGACCAGCCGTGTTTCGGTTTTCGGAAAATTTCAGATTTCGGAAGGTATTTTATAAGACTGGGAAATTTGTCGGGGGTGGGTCGGCGGGGGTCCGTGGGGGGGTCGGCGGGGGGGTCGGCGGGGGTCCGCGGGGGGGTCGGCGGGGGTCTGCGGGGGGCTCAGCAGGGGGGTCGGCGGGAGTCGGGGTCGGCGGGGGTCGGTGGGGGGGTCGGTGGGGGTCGGGGTTGGCGGGGGGGTCGGCGGGGGTCCGCGGGGGTGGTCCACGGGGGGTCGGCGGGGGGGTCGGCGGGGGTCCGCGGGGGGGTCGGCGGGAGTCGGGGTCGGCGGGTGGGTCGGTGGGGGTCGGGGTCGGCGGGGGGGTCGGCGGGGGTCCGCGGGGGTGGTCCGCGGGGGGTCGGCGGGGGGGTCGGCGGGGGTCCGCGGGGGGTCGGCGGGAGTCGGGGTCGGTGGGGGTCCGCGGGGGGGTCGGCGGGGGGGTCGGCGGGAGTCGGGGTCGGCGGGGGTCCGCGGGGGGTTGTCGGCGGGGGTCGTGCGCCACTCTGGTCATGTCGTGCGCACGACTTACGCTGAATGAAAAAACCTTCGGTTTTTAGAGGGTTTCGGTTTTCGGAAGTTCGGATAAAAGGTAGTCTACCTGCTACTCCTATACTTTGAATGAGGTTGAAACTGGCAACAATGATCTATGTAAGGGGAGAGATGCTTGCAGTTAACCATGTTTGAAAAGATTTTTGTCTTAGTGTTCAATTATTTGTTTTAATCTGATGGAAAACTCCATGCTGTAAGTTATCTAGAGATGATTTGTTTATGTTTAAAAGCCTGTCCCTTAAGCTTCAGGTTTTATTACTCAATATTATATGTCTGCTGTATTGACTGAAAATTCTTGCAACCTGAGAATCATGTCACTACAATGCCTGAACTTACATGTCAGCCTCAAGATTTCACTGCTTCAGTCATTGCCTCAAGAATATTAATGCAAATACCGAACACTGCACAGCAATATCCTGAGCCTTTGACTACTGTTAGGGCAGTGCCAAACTATCAAAGCAAGGTTGAAAGGAAAATATTTCACATAAAGCCTGTTTCAGCGTAATATAGTATCACAATCTCGAAGTTGAGGTATCAGGTTTGATCATTTTTTCCACTTGTAAATTCATGACTTTGTCAGTCACAATGTGGCTGACAAGTTGCTGCACAACTTTCTCCCTATGTATTGCACATGCAAATATTTTCACCCTGGAATTTATATTGTTTACCTGTTACTTCACCTCCTGCCATATTTGGT
The DNA here is from genome assembly GCF_052327205.1 of Somniosus microcephalus. Taxonomy (NCBI): domain Eukaryota; kingdom Metazoa; phylum Chordata; class Chondrichthyes; order Squaliformes; family Somniosidae; genus Somniosus; species Somniosus microcephalus. The sequence goes on along the minus strand of NC_140990.1, from coordinate 207,026,679 downwards.
TATTGTTAACAATGCAGCGTTCAAACCCATTAATGAGCAGGCGAATAAACATCATTTCCGAGAGCTTAGATTTACTTCCACATTTGTCAGGATTATATCATATCCCCGAAATTCCACAAGGGTTCTGCCAGACTGCAAGGAGAATATAGCATCGGTAAATAGCAGGGAGCCTTTTGCGGCAGGTCTCCATTGTTTCTGGAACCTTCTGGCCTTATAAAGGGCAGGACGTCCTCCACCCACTCCTTATGAAGAAAATGAGGCCAAGGGTCCAGCACTGGATCATGGACTTCCTACACTGGGAGTTCCCGCTTCCATTGCTATGCCGGGACCAGTGTTGAACTAGAGGCTGGCACACTGTGTGCGATGACACATACCAGTCTCCATAAGGGCACTGGCTAGCTCCAGCGTGGTTGGGTAGGGGGTGGGGGTTGGGGGGGCGGGGCTAGTGGGATTCAGACCAGGGAAGCAGCCTGGATCCCCAAAGGATGCCCAGGATTATTATTATCTTTCAAAAGTCAAGATCAGCCCGCTTACACAGGGGGCTAAGCAACTACACCAATAGGCAGCCAAGAGTTTCCAGCTGCACAGGGCAGGCGGATCATGGAGATGCACCTGTGGTGCTGTGAGCACCCTCCAGCCCCTCACAAATGAGCTGCCTTCCTGCTGACCCCAAAGCTCTGGCAAGGTTCATATTGGAGGGCACGAGAACGTGTGATCCTGGCGTAGCCACTGGGGTCACATTTTGCAGAATTTTGGGGCCCATGATTATTTACACACAGGGCTAAAATCTTGCTGTTCTGCACAATGTGCATGGAAAGGAGGGAAGGGAGAAAGTGGACAATATTGGTGGAAACAACAAATGCATTTTCATTTGTCAGCTGTGGCTCAGTGGGTAGCACCCTCGCCTCTGAGTCAGAAGGTTGTGGGTTCAAATTCCACTCCAGGGACTTGAGCACATAAAGCTAGGTTGACACTCCAGTGCAGTGCTGAGGGAGTGCTGCACTGTTGGAGGAGATGTTAAACCGAGGCCCTTCTGCTCTCTCAGGTGGACGTAAACGATCCCATGGCACTATTTCCAAGAAGAACAGGGGAGTTATCCCCAGTATCCTGGCCAATATTTATCCTTCAATCAACATAACGAAAACAGATTATCTGGTCATTATCATATCGCTGTTTGTGGGAGCTTGCTGTGCGCATATTGGCTGCCGCGTTTCCCACATTACAACAGTAACTACACTTCAAATAGTACTTCATTGGCTGTAAAGTGTCCGGTGGTTGTGAACGGCGCTATATAAATGCAAGCCTTTCTTTCTTTTGATTCGTATCTAAACATTGACCAAATTATGAGTGGCTCTGAAAGCTGAGTGCCAGCAGTGTCTTGGTTTATGGCGTAATTTTAAAAATAGCTATTCAAAAAAAATGGAAGCTACAGTTGAGCAACATTGATTTTACGATTATTTGCATTCATTGCCCATTGTTTTCTGTTTGTAAAGCACGACTGTTGAGCAGTATTTTCCATAAACTGCATGCATTCATAATACACTATTTCCACTGCTGTTTTTCTACATTTCTCTGTCTAATCTACTGATCTAACTTTGTAAACTTTCTTGTATATAACACTAAAACCAATTAGCCTGTGAACTACATCGGGTTTGTTGGAGGTAGAGCGGCTTCACTTGTTTGCTGACGGATTGTCATTGTGACTTGATTTGAGTTTTTAAAATTGGTGAGGAACCATGCAGATCTGGCACACAAGCCATGTAAATGGCATATAAAGAGCTGCATAAACTGCAGCTTTACAATTATTGGATTAAGTAAGTGTTGTGGCTCAAATATCAACCCTAATGAACAAGTAGTAGAATTTCATATCCCTTGGTAGTCTGTATTTTTTGTGTGCAAGTGGGCACTATGGATGCACTTCTGGTAGTAAATGGTTCCATTTAACCTGGCAGGTACTGCTGGCAGTAAGGTCCTATTTAAAATATTTCAGCACAGAGATGTAACCCATGTATAAAGTGTTGGGTGGGAAGGAACTTTGCAGCAAATCTCATATTTGAGAGTAGCATAGTGTACGCTAAAAAATTTGGGGAAACAGGACATACCCGCCTCATCTTCCCAGTGGATGGGCTTATGTTGGTACTCTCCTGTGTTAACATCAGGTAAAATGGCCAGGGAGTCCAGAACCAGGGGTCATAGTCTAAGGATAAGGGGTAAGCCATTTAGGACTGAGATGAGGAGGAATTTCTTCACCCAGAGAGTGGTGAACCTGTGGAATTCTCTGCCACAGAGGGCGGTGGAGGCCAATTCATAGGGTACTGAATTTGGATGATCAACCATGATCTCATTGAATGGCGGAGCAGGCTCGAGGGGCCGAATGGCCTACTCCTGCTCCTATCTTCTAAAAAAAGGAATATCACTGATGGGAAGAAGATGGAGAGACCTCTGGTCCAGCTGTAAGTTCAGGCATAAAAAGTAATTTATTCTACGCAACATGCAGCTGGGGAACACATGGCTGGAGTGCTGTTCCTCAGAGACACAACCATCACTGGCTGTGTCTGTGAGGAGAAGGCTATGTCATGTAAGCGCAGGCTTATTTGCTAATTCAAACCCATCCCCGCCCCAAAACTCAACACCCTATGGTTATTGTACAACCATGTGTGCTAATCAGCAACTGCCTGCAGAGAATTAATTTAACCTGTCAAACACCATTCATAGCAAAATTGAATGGTAGTTGTGTCAACCACAATCAAATCCAAGACAATTCTTTCATGCAATAATACAATGGGAAAAGTGGGCTATTTCTTAAAGATAATTATTGGTGGTTAATTAATCTTTTGTTTTTACGGCATAAAAATATCAACTTTTAGCTGTTTCATTGGTGGCTTGCTAAGTAAGAAGTTATTTTCATCATTTCTACATCTGGCTCATTCCAAACTAAAATAAAAATTACACTGAGGAACATGCGCTGTGAGATGGTCCTCTCAGATAGAACTTCCAAGCAGTTAAGTTCATGTACGAATGCTTAACTTGCTCATACTTCATTCCTTTGTGCACTCTTTCTATTGAGGTGCTTATCCATTTTAAATCAACAGGTTAAGAAGAGCGTTCACAGGAACGTACAAGCGCATTAGATGTTCCTACGTGAACTTCACTTACTGGATTTTTGTGCATTCACTTCCTGGACTGCAATGCCATGTGAGCTGTTTCCTTATCCACTGGGTCCAGAAATGGACTTACTTTGTGCCAGCTAGTTCATTAAAAAAAATCAGTTGGATCGAGTGCAGTTTCTGTTAATGTGGTGTTTGGTACTTTAGTAAACTGTAATGTATTGTGCAACCATTTTAAGTAGGTTTAAATGTCTTACATTGCTTTAAAATAATAAGTTAATATGAAATTACATCATTTTCTATGTTACTGTAGTTACACCAATCACATCACATTTACCACTGAGTTTATGTCACAACTAATAGCACCTGAATGATTGGCTCCTTGATTGATCTTGGTCTCAAACTGTGCCACCTATGGACAACACCTTAGGAAGGAGAAAACTTCAAAGTGACTTAAAGTTTTTAAGATCATGAAGGGAATTTGGCAAAACTGATCCAGGAAAATTGTTCACTATTGTGAAGGGTTCAAATGCCATTCAAAATTTAGGACACATATAGATGGGTTCAGGAGAGAATTGGATGTGTTTACGGGGAGAACAGGGGGTGAGGCGGGAAAGCAGGTAGTGTCTAATAAGTGAAAAAGAGACAGGCTTGTTGATCCAAATAGCCTTTCCCAGTTCCTAAAAATCCTTACTTTTTTTTACTTTAAACCATCATACACAAGAAGAATGTTACCTCAATGAGGCTCCTGGCACATCCACAAGCACCATTTAGAATGTATTGATATTTCAAGGAATGTTTCAGGTTGCTCAGGAGTGTTCTCATCATACACTAAATAAAGTGCACAATATTTTTATTATTACTGAATGTTTTATTTTATATCCTTTTGGTGGCATTGGCATTGAGAATTCAGAAGACATCAGCCAAGGCGAAAGGGCACATTGGACTCCAGCAGCTTGTAAGACAAGGAAGTGCTTTAGCAGCAAAGGAAACAGTGATGGATTTAGCAGAAAAACATTTCATCCAAAAAGTCAGAAATATAAAATGATCTTCAACTTTGAAGTCGCTTCCAAATTTGAAGAGAATGTTCAACATGTGAAGGATAAACACCAACAGAAACACAGCACCAGTAATATTAATTATGATAGCCATAAATGAAAAAGAACTAAACCATGTTGTTATCTTCTGAATCCTTACTAGCACTGAAAGGGGGACTATAATGTCACCAAGATAACTTTGGACAAAAATGTCTTGAAACTTCAGAATTCACATATGCAGTAGTGAAACTGGTATGTAATATATTAATCTTTAATTACAATAGTTCTAATTTCATTTCAATATATGCAAGGTAATGAAAGCAACACAGAGTAATTGTGCCACAGTTATTGATAAAAATAGTTGTGTGGGATGAACTATTTATTGTATTCACTGGGACAAATTTATGGTTATCATAGTGTTGCGATGATCAGCCAGCATCAAAGACGAGTCCGGGGCTGCGCTGCGCTATCGGTTTTCTGTAGAATCATGCCTGCAACCAAGGGTTTCTTTTCCTTTATCTTGACTTACCACTTCTTAATGCCCTTGCCCCATTAGCTTTGGGAAAGTATTTCCATCCCTTTAAATTTGACTTGCGCACAATATTTCTTCTGTTACCAATGTTGTCATCCCTACACCCATCTGAGTTTGCACCTGCAGTTGTGAATCATTATGCAAATGAGGTTAGATCAGAAAACTGAGTGCTGTTGACATTAGAGATTCAATCAGGTCTTAAAGCAGTGTTAGCCAAATTAGAATTAAGTGGAGTACTTGAAGATGAAAATATGACAATGGATATGTATAATGCTTGAAAGGCTACCAATCAGACGGTGTGGTAGTTCCCAATTTACACTTGTACCGTGCTTGATGGGTCTCAGAAGAAATGTGTGTAACAGTGAGGAGCACTTTCTCCAGACACCTGCAAATGTCTTCCTTATTTGTAGCCAAGCCCAAGGGTGGTCACATGGACTCAGACAGCAACCTCTCTCAATGCAGTTTCCACTTGTGCTTTTACTGTAGTGGTCTTTAGCCCCATATATGGCCACCCACCTTTGGTATGCTTCCTGGGACAGGACGAACAACTCTTCTGCTTCAAAGAGGGCAGTGTTGCCCACATGTCACCACTTGCTATTGTTCACATATCTGCCCCACCACAATATCCTCTTCTATGGTGAACTGCAGACCTTTAAGAATTGCTCCCTTGTCAGATTTTGCAATTCTCACTTAAGTGTGCCATAGGCCAAGTTCCCTGGGGTAGCTTTTCCTGTCTCTTGGCCATTTTTAAAATAAGGGGTGAGGATCCCAGGGGAAAATTGGGCTATGCTAGGCCAGGCCAGGTCCATTACTTCAGCAGCAGTAAAACCTACTATCATGTCAGAGGATGGCATAATAGGAATGATTCCTATTTTCCAGTGGCAGGCAGTGACTAGTGGGGTACCGTAGGGAGCAGTCCTTGGACCCCAGCTATTCACAATATACATTAATGATCTAGATAAGGGAACTAGATGTAATATCTCCAAGATTGCAGATGACACAAAGCTGGGTGGGCGTGTGTGCTGCGAGGAGGATACCAAGAAACTCCAGGATGATTTGGACAGGTTGGGTGATTGGGCAGAAGCGTGGCAGATGCAATATAACATGGATAAATGCGAGGTTATCCACTTTGGTGTCAAAAACAGAAAGGCAGACTATTATCTGAATGGCAATAGATTGGGAAAAGGGGAAGTGCAACGAGACCTGGGTGTCCTTGTGCACCAGTCGCTGAAGGTAAGCATGCAGGTGCAGCAGGCGGTGAAGAAGGCAAATGGTATGTTGGCCTTCATAGCAAAAGGGTTTGAGTACAGGAGCAAGGATGTCCTGCTGCAGTTGTACAGGGCCTTGGTGAGACCACACCTTGAGTACTGTGTGCAGTTTTGATCACCTTATCTGAGGAAGGATGTTCTTGCCATGGAAGGAGTTCAGCGAAGATTCACAAGGCTGATCCCTGGGATGGCAGGAATGACGTATGAGGAGAGATTGGGTCGATTGGGGTTATACTCGCTGGAGTTTAGAAGAATGAGAGGGGATCTCATCGAAACTTATAAAATTCTGACAGGTCTGGACAAACTAGATGCAGGTAGAATGTTCCCAATGGTCGGAGAGTCCAGAACCAGGGGTCATAGTCTAAGGATAAGGGGTCAGCCATTTAGGACAGAGATGAGGAAGAATTTCTTCACCCAGAGAGTGGTGAACCTGTGGAATTCTCTACCACAGAAGGCGGTTGAGGCCAAGTCTTTAAATATATTCAAGAAGGAGTTAGATATATTTCTTAGAGCTAAAGGTATCAAGGGATATGGGGAGAAGGCAGGTACGGGGTACTGAGTTTGGATGATCAGCCATGATCTCATCGAATGGCGGAGCAGGCTCGAGGGGCCGAATGGCCTATTCCTGCTCCTATCTTCTATGTTTCTATGTAATCCTACGCTCTGAGCAGGAAGCCACACTCACAGTGAGTCCAGGTAGGAGAATCAGGCCATAATGTTGTAGCTCTAGCTGATCAGCAAACCCTGCTGGAGGTTTGGTTGGGACAGTGGAATCACCCCTGCTCAGGGGTGAACTGGCCGTATAGGAAATCGGGAGATTTCCTGAGTGCCGTCGTGAATGATTCCACAGCGCGGTATTATTGGCGCCCCCCGCCCCTTATCCTGCACCTTTTCAGGGGAGCCAGTTCACCCTGCCCTGAACTTTTTTGATGTTGCTTCAAATGACATATAACTTGGATTCAACATGGCAACAAGCACAGCACTGACTAAATATCCACTATCCTGCTTTAAAAGATTCTAAATCACGCCATACAGGCAGATGGTGTTGACCTGGTTGAGATCAGTGTGATTGATACTGTGCATGTCTGGTAATCCTTCATGGTGCAAACAGGAAGTTATCGTCCTTAATGTCAGCCAAGCCTACAGCGAGAGCTGTACGTATTAGAGCTTCTGTGTCATCGAATCCATCATTATGGTCAAATTATACTTCAGTATCTAGGCTAGTAAAGCCAACAATGAGATCAGATTGTACACCAATCCCACGCAAGTTAAAGTAACCTGTGTACTGAACAAAATTTGTGCCAACTAAGCTTCCAGTAAATGTTGCAAGCCATTAATTCAGCTTTGTAAGCCTTGCACAACAGTCTGCATCACTCCTTGTAAATTGATCATGCCATTGTGCAAGGTGGAGGGCCGTTCTCCATGTTCTGAGGATTATAGATTTCCAGTGGTGCCAAAATCCCAGTCTCAGACTATTAACCATTTATAAGGGCTGATTTTAATTTTTTTGGTGGTGGTGGAACCAGGCGGTATTGGACTGGCTGCCCATTGTACACCCTGCCCTATTGTCCTTTACGTTGATTTCGATGAAAAGGAAAATCAGGCGGGGGCGGATAGCGGGCGGTCGATCCGTTACCACCTGTTTTGTGCCGCCCGCCGAAAGTTAAAGTCAGCCCCGTTGTCCCAGTGCCTTTTTAAAAAAAACTTGTGTGAAAACACGGAATAATTTTCACCTTTACCACTTGGGCAGCAAACTGGTGGTGCGGATTGCCCGACCGTTATATAACCCGCCCGACTTTCATTTCCATTGATTCCAAATATCGGGCGGGTTATATAACAGCTGGGAAATCTGCTCAGCCAATTTGCCACCAGAGCGGTGAAGTCGACAATTAACTCCCACCCCCCACCCGCCTTACTATGTTTTGAAATAGAACATTTAAAGACCATCTCGTTCTCTCACCGTAAGTGTGCTGCCTGCACACATCCAACTCTTCCTCGGAAGGTGTGTATAATTATGATTATAAAGCAGAAAATTGGGTGCAAATAGCACACTTCACTTCAGGGCACTGTAAATTCCATTTCAAACCATTCATACATAAGCTGCATCCATATCAGAAAATCTATGCTTAACAGTAACTAAACATATTGGGCAGGATATTGCGATCCCTACGGGTGAGTACGCGCTGTGTACCCACCCGTAAGGACACTGGAAATGCCGGTTTTTGGGCATGCATTGCGCATGCGCTGGAAACCGACATTTCCGATCTGCCAAGAAAGCTCCGGCTGCCTGGAGCAGGGCCTCTGCGGGCGGAGAGTTCCGCATTTTGGAGACTCTCCGTCCGCAGAAAACACTTACAATTCTTGTGCCTGGTAAAAGCAGGTGTAAGGTCTGCTTTTACCAGGATAAGAGTAGAAAAAAGTAAAAAAAAAAAATTTTTTTGCCACTGATTTATCATTTAAAAATACTTTTAAAAAGTTTATTTTTAGCCCCGTTAAAAACTTTAATTATTTTTTTCAAAAATTTAAATTTTTGTTTCAAATAGTTAATTTATGTAATTTCAAGTCATTTTAAAAATGTGATAAAAAAAAAATTATTTGAAGTTATACTATGTTTTGGGGGTGCTCTCCATTCATATATTTGACAGGTCTTCCTGTCAAATGTATGAAGGGAGATTCCCTTCTCTGATTGGCTCCCCATGGCGCACATGATCCCAGGGACGCTGCGAACTAACTGCGCCTCTGGGATACATGGGCCCTGCACACTGGCAGTTTGGAGAGGCCCAGCAGCGGAAGTGTGCGCCTCCCGGGAGCCCTCAGGTAAGGGCGCAGATTTTTCCAGATCGCAGCCCTCCGCCCGTGGGAGGCCTGCGATCGGAATATCTTGGCCATTGCTGCTTTAATAAATGGAAATTGCATATATTCACAACCACAAGTACATACATTGGCCGAGAAATTCGGGTTGGGGGCTTCCCGCGGGTGCAAGCCCCCGACCTGCACTTACCTAGCGCGCCGGCCATTGAGCTGTGGGCCCGCGTGGGATTCCGGTTCTGGGCCTGCTCCAACTGCCGGCGCGCAGTGCTTGCGTATTCCAGGGACGCAGTTAGTTCGATGCATCCCCTGGGATCACGTGGGCCATGGAGAGCCAATGATAGCAGGGAAATGCTTCATTCATAAGTTTGACAGGAAGAGCTGCATATGCGTACAGATGCCTCCTATCGGGAAAAAATCTATGCCCTTACCCAAGCGCTCCTGAGGTCCAGACTCTTTCACTCCTGGGCCTCTCCTGGTCCGCACGCACAAAGGCCCAGGTATCCCAGGGGTGCAGGCGGTTCGCAAGCGTCCCAGGGATCACGTGAGCCAGGCGGTAGACCTGTCAAAAGTATGAATGGGGATCACTGAAAAAAGACATCAAAACATTAAATACATTTTTTTAATCACATTTTTAAAATGAGTTAAAATAATATTAAATTAAATATTTTAAACAAAAATTAATTTTTTGAAAAAAATAATTAAAGTTTTTTTACAGGGCTAAAAATAAACTTACCTTTTTAAAAAGTATTTTAAAATTATAATTGAGTGAAAAAAATTATTTTAAAAATCTTTTTAAAACTCTTATGCTGGTAAAAGCAGGCCTTACGCCTGTTTTTACCAGGCGTAAGATTTCTAAGGGTTTTCAGCGGGCGGAGGTTCTGCAGAAGGCGGAACTCTCCCCCCACAGAGGCCCTTCTCCAGGGCAGGCGTCCAATCTGTCAAGAGCATTCTTGACAGATCGGAAATGCCGGTTTTCAGCGCCAACATTTCAGGCCGATGACCTTTCTTCAGAATGTTCTGACGAAGGGTCATCCGCCTGAAACTCTGTTTCTCTCTCCATAGATACTGCCTGACCTGCTGAGGATTTCCAGCATTTTCTGTTTTTATTTCAGATTTCCAGCATCTGCAGTATTTTGCTTTTGATATAGAAAAGTTCATGTTTTATAACAACTTGCATTTAGATAGCGCTCATGTGCAGGAAGCAAGAGTGCTCTACAATAAGGAGAAATGGATGCAGTAGAGATCAAACATGTGGAAAGGGTGACCCCGAGCTTCCGGTCACCTGTCATTTTAATTCACCGCCCCATTCCCACTCAGACCTCACCGTACTCGGCCTCTTGCATTGTTCCACGGAAACCCAGCGTAAGCTCGAGGAACAGCACCTCATCTTCCGATTAGGCACTTTACAGCCTTCCGGACTCAATATCGAGTTCAACAATTTCAGATCATAACCTCGGCCCCAATTACATTTTTACATATATTTTTTATCCACACCTTTGTTTTGGCCCTTCCCCCTTTTTCTCTCTCCCACATGGCAGCTGTCTCCCATTCTGCCAGCGCATTTCACACCTAATCTAGAGCCGTCTTTTGTCTCTCCACTAGTCCTATCACCATCTCGTCTCGTTTTGAATACCTCTTAATGTCTCTTCACTTCTCTTTTGTTCTTTCATCCCCATTTCCCAGCCCCCAAACTGACCTTTTAATCTGTTTCATTTCCTGTGTTTTTTCAGTCCTGATGAAGGGTTTTGACCTGAAACATTGACTCTATTTCTCTCTCCATGGATGTTGCCTGGCCTGCTGAGTTTTTCCAGCATTTTCTGTTGTTATTTCTGATTTCCAGCATCCACAGTATTTTGCTATCATGGAAAGGGTAGCGATATGGAGAGAATGGGATATGGAACTGAGGGTACAGTTGAAGAGGGTTTGCCAAAGCCTGTTAACATTGGGGGAGGGAGGTGGTCCTAGGTTGTGGGAGGATAGAGATTGGCATGTTGCTCCAGCAATATTGAGGAGGGGCAGAATATTGGAGCATTGCTGCCACATCCTAAGAGACAGGCCAATGACAATGTGGCCGTGTTCACCCACACCCAAATACCCAGGCCAGTTCCCAACCAACAGGCAGCCACCAACCCCCCACCCCCGTCACCACCCCACCCCCAACCAGATTTCTGAGCTGTTAATCAGGGTTCCAGCTTGAAGCAAGTTAATACGTATTAGTATGCTGTAACCATGTTTTCTGATTGTATGCTAACATATAGTTGGCAAATATAATACTTAAAATGATTTTCATGATTCAAACTGGGACACATTTCCCTGGGATCTTCCCCCTTTCACTGTTGTCAGATCCCATGTGCATGTCAGTCCTCCCAGTCTCCAGGACCTCCCTCCTTAGTCTTCTCAGAAGCATGAGCTCAGGGTGGAGAGGGTCATCTGATGGCCACAAAGTGGTATGATGGCTGGGAATAGGTTGGAGAAGGGCCTGGTGGCCAAGAAGGGTCACATGGGATGGCAGGTAAGTATGGGCTGGGAATGCAAGTGGCTGCGGGAGGTGCTGACATCCAGAAGTGTGTTGTGACAGGTCACACTCTCGCTCACACATTCCATCTGGCTCTGTCTGTATTTCTTTCTCTTTCACTGTCTTTCTACATTCTCTCTGTCTCTTTTTTCCCTTTCTCTGACCTTCTTTCCCTTTCTGTGACTGCTATTCTCTCTCTGTGTCCCTCTTTCCTTCTTTCTGTTCCTTTTTGCCACTTTGCTTATCCCTACCATTTTCACTGTTTCTCTTTTTATCTCTTTCTGTCTCACATATACACCAATTTTAACATCAGTCAATATAAATCTGAAACTTACCTCATTTGACTGAACAGTCAATCTTAACTACAGTGAGGCCAAAATGAAGAATGAAGGGGCTCTCTCCACTAAGAAATATAAATTAATTGTTTTGCTAAGCGGGTATAAACAAGAGAAAGGACAGCTATCATTTACCTGCTTGTCTGAGATAAAATTTAAGCAGTTTAATTTGGCAATGGAGAAAAATTAAAATGTAAACATTATCAGTAGAAAAAAAATGAAAATTTGTTCTTCATGTGTTTTGGAATCATTTGGAAGAATAAAAATCAGAAATTGTGTCACAGGACAAACAGCAGTACAGGTAGACTATCCTTTATCCGAAAACCTCGGGACCAGCCGAGTTTCGGATAAAGGAGAATTTCGGAAGGTGGGTCGGCGGGGGGTCGTGCGCACGACTTACGCTGACGCTCAGCGTAAGTCAGTCGGGGTCGGCGGGGGTCGGGGCCGGCGGGGTCCGCGGGGGGGGTCGGCGGTTGTCGGGGCTGGCGGGGTCCGCGGGGGGGTCGGCGGTTGTCGGGGCTGGCGGGGTCCGCGGGGGGGGGTCGGCGGCTGGCGGGGTCCGCGGGGGGGTCGGCGGTTGTCGGGGCTGGCGGGGTCCGCGGGGGGGTCGGCGGTTGTCGGGGCAGGCGGGGTCCGCGGGGGGGTCGGCGGCTGGCGGGGTCGGCGGTTGTCGGGGCTGGCGGGGTCCGCGGGGGGGTCGGCGGTTGTCGGGGTCCGCGGGGGGGTCGGCGGTTGTCGGGGCTGGCGGGGTCCGCGGGGGGGTCCGCGGGGGGGTCGGCGGCTGGCGGGGTCGGCGGTTGTCGGGGCTGGCGGGGTCGGCGGTTGTCGGGGCCCGCGGGGGGGTCGGCGGTTGTCGGGGCTGGCGGGGGGGGTCGGCGGGGGGTCGTGCGCACGACTTACCCTTTATCCGAACTTCCGCAACCGGAACCCTCTAAAAACCGAAGGTTTTTTCGTTCAGCTTAAGTCGTACGCACGACTTACGCTGAACGAAAAAACCTTCGGTTTTTAGAGGGTTTCGGTTTTCGGAAGTCCGGATAAAGGGTAGTCTACCTGTAAGGACATTCTACTGATGCATGGTGGGGAATTGAGCAAACCACACATATTTAAGACTGCAGCAACTCCCTGAAGCTAACAGACTAATAACTCCAGGTCAAAATGTAAACCAGGCTTTTGAAAAAAAACTGATGTCTTCATGTAAAAACATTCATGAAGCTGCTTAATTTTATATGTAAGTTGAATTATGTTGTTGAGAAATCTAATTTTCATTTTTTATTAAATTAATACATTATCTTGGATATTAGAAATTTAAATTAGTGGGGCAATGGCCGATGGAAGTATTTGGAATTTGTTTGTGATCAATTTGAGTAGTATGCTTGGCTGCCTTTCTAATAAAGTAATATATGAGCAAACCTGAATGAATAAATTTGCATATCATCTAATCAGCTGGAGGAAGTTTGCAGCCTAAATTTATAAATGAGCAAATTAGACTCTGATTAAGAGTGACACAGAAGCGATATCTGAAGTGTGCGACAATATGTGCTATATGCAATATATATTTATAGTTCCAGCGTTAATTTTCCTGCGGCATTGTTTCTGTTGCCGCCGCTGTTTTGGGGCTACATTAATGGAGATGACAGAGCGGATTAGGCGGTGGTCTGTCCAGCAGTCATCAGCTTCTGTCATGGCGCGGGTGATGTGGATGTCCTTGTGGTCCCTCGCTCGGACGATGACGTAGTCCAGCAGATGCCAGTGCTTGGAGCGAGGGTGTTGCCATGAAGCCTTGTATTTGTCTCTCTGACGGAACAAGGTGTTGGTTATGACAAGGCCATGTTCTAAGCATTTCGACAGGAGGAGGGTACCATTGGAGTTGGCTTTCCCTACCCCCTCTCTGCCGATCACACCTCCCCAGAGGTCTGTGTCCTTTCCAACTCTGGCGTTAAAGTCGCCAAGGAGGATCAGCTTGTCGCCCGTTGGGACTCGCGACAGGGACTGTTCGAGGCTGGAGTAGAATTCCTCTTTGGTCTCGTCTGTGGCTTCCAGTGTTGGGGCATACGCACTGATGACCGTAGCGCACTGGTTCCGGGCTAGGGTGAGTCGAAGAGTCATGAGGCGCTCGTTTATACCGCTAGGGGAGTCTCTGAGATGCCCAACCAGTTCATTTTTTATGGCGAAGCTGACCCCATGGAGGCGGCGTTCTTCTTCAGGTTTGCCTTTCCAGGAGAAGGTGTAACCACCACCTTGCTCCTTGAGCTGGCCTTCCCCTGCCCACCGGGTCTCACTTAGGGCGGCGATGTCAATGTCGAAACGTCTGAGCTCCCGGGCAACGATAGCATTACGGCGTTCCGGTCTGTCACTGTTGGGGTTGTCCATGAGGGTCTTGACGTTCCAGGTCCTGAACATCATTTTAAAGTGTGGAAGATGCCTGTGCGTGAATTCTTTTAACATGGGGTGGCCGTTGCACACCAGCTACCACATGGGCTTGACAGAGCAAGGTCTTGGTCCAATAACAAGGGGATCCAAGACGATTGGAGACCAGGCTCTGCTACAATGGCCTAGATCACACACACAAACATACTGCTACTCAAAGCACTCAAAGACCCCGCTAAGAAAGCTCTATTCAGCCTGTGCCTCACAAACAACCTAACGACTCCCAGTGATGCAGAGACACAGATTGCCCACAGCGCCTGGTCTGCACTCAAGGCCTCCATAATCAGCACCTGTGAAGAGACGCTCGGTCACTCGACCAGGAAACACCAAGACTGGTTTGACGAGAACGACCAGGAGATCCAGGAGCTAGTAAGCCGCAAGCGCAAGGCATTCCTGATCTGGAAACGGCAACAAACTTGAGAGCAAGAAAGCAGCTCTACAGAAGCCTGAAGGCCGAGGTCCAACAAAAAACTTGCGACCTAAAGAATAGATGGTGGGTGGAGAAAGCGCAGGAGATCCAGCAGCTAGCTGACAACCACGACATGCGTGGATTCTTTAGCGCAGTCAAGACCATCTACGGCCCAAGCACCCAAGGCCCTACCCCACTGCGGGCCAAGAACGGAGAGGTACTCATCAAGGACAGAGAGGCAGTTAGTGCCCGCTGGAAGGAGCACTTCGAAGACCTCCTTAACCGCGACTCTGTCTTCGACGCGAGTGTCCTCAACTCCATCCCACAGCATGCTACCCGCCACCATCTCAGCACAACCCCAGCCCGGCATGAGGTTGAAAAGGCCATCCGACAACTGAAGAACAACAAGGCCTCAGGAGCAGATGGAATCCTCGCCAAGGCACTAAAGCATGGCGGAGAAGCACTACTGGTGCGAATTCATGAACTCATTTCTCTTATCTGGAAGGAGGAGAGCATGCCAAGGGAGCTCAGAGACGCTGTAATTGTGACCATGTTCAAGAAAGGTGACAAGTCCGATTGCGGTAATTACAGAGGAGTTTCCCTGCTGTCAGCCACAGGAAAGTCATCGCAAGAATCCTCCTCAATCGCCTTCTCCCAGTGGCCGAAGAGCACCTCCCAGAGTCGCAATGCGGATTCCGCCCACTAAGGGGCACAATGGACATGATCTTCACCGCACGTCAATTACAAGAGAAATGCAGGGAACAGCACCAACAGTACATGGCCTTCTTTGATCTCACAAAGGCCTTCGACACTGTCAACCATGAGGGATTATGGAATGTCCTCCTCAAATTTGGCTGCCCTCAAAAGTTTGTCACCATCCTCTGCCTACTTCACGACGACATGCAAGCCATGATCCTGACCAACGGTTCCACCACAGACCCAATTCACGTACAAACCGGGGTCAAACAAGGCTGTGTCATCCCACCAACGCTCTTCTCGATCTTCCTTGCTGCAATGCTCCATCTCACCCTCAGTAAGCTCCCCACTGGAGTGGAGCTAATTTACAGAACAAACAGGAAACTGTTCAACCTCCGTCGCCTCCAGTCCAGAGCTAAGGTCGTCCCATCCTCTGTCATTGAATTACAGTATGCAGATGACGCTTGCGTCTGTGCTTACTCGAGGTTGAACTCCAAACCATCGTCAACACCTTCACCGAAGCGTACGAGAGCATTGGCCTTACACTAAACATCCGTAAGACAAAGGTCCTCCACCAACCTGCCCCCACCACACAGTACTGCCCCCCCGATGATCGAAATCCACGACAAGGCCTTGGATAACGTGGACCACTTTCCATACCTCGGGAGCCTACTGTCAACAAGGGCAGACGTCGACGACGAAGTCCAACACCGCCTTCAGTGTGCCAGTGCAGCCTTCGGTCGCCTGAGGAAGAGAGTGTTTGAAGACCAGGACCTCAAATCCGGCACTGAGCTCATGGTCTACAGAGCAGCAGTGATACCCGCCCTGCTGTATGCCTCAGAGACATGAACCATGTACAGCAGGCACCTCAAAGCACTGGAGAGGTACCACCAATGCTGCCGCCGCAAGATCCTGCAAGTCCATTGGCAGGATAGGCGCACCAACGTCAGTGTTCTTGCTCAGGCCAGCATCCCCAGCATCGAAGCTTTGACCATGCTTGATCAGCTCCGATGGATGGGTCACATTGTCCGCATGCCCGATACGAGACTCCCAACACAAGCGCTCTACTCGGAGCTCTGGCACGGCAAGAGAGCCCCAGGTGGGCAGAGGAAATGCTTCAAGGACACCCTCAAAGCCTCCTTGAAAAAGTGTAACATCCCCATCGACACTTGTGAATCCCTGGCCCAAGATCGCACAAAATGGAGGAGAAGCATCCGGGAAGGCGCCGAACACCTCGAGTCTCTTCGCCGGGAGCAAGCAGAAGCCAAGCGCAGGCAGCGCAAGGAGCGCACGTCAACCCAAGCACCCCACCCACCTGCCCCTTCAACCACCATCTGCCCCAGAGACAGAGACTGTAGGTCTCGCATTGGACTAATCAGTCACCTGCGAACTCATTTTTAATGTGGAAGCAAGTCATCCTCGGCTCCGAGGGACTGCCTAAGAAGGAGAAGAAGATATTTATAGTTACTTTTCCAATGCTATGCTATGGAAAAATGGTAATACTGGTTACTTTATCATGTGACCCAGTTTTGTTCTAGTTCTGTCAGTTTTTCTTTCATCAGAAAAAAACAGCACATTATTGGAAATGCACTTGGATAGGAACAAATTATTTTAACTAATAGCATTTGCCTGCCTGTCTGAGATAAAATTTAAGCAGTTTAATTTGACAATGGAGAAAAATTAAAATGGGTGTGGTGCCAGAGGACTGGAGAATTGCAAATGTTACACCCTTGTTCAAAAAAGCGTATGAGGATAAACCCAGCAACTACAGGCCGTTCAGTTTTACCTCGGTAGTGGGGAAGTTTTTAGAAACGATAATCTGGGACAAAATTAACAGTCACTTGGACAAGTTTGGATTAATTAAGGAAAGCCAGCACGGATTTGTTAAAGGCAAATCGTGTTTACCTAACTTGGTTGAGTTTTTTGATGAGGTAACAGAGAGGGTTGATGAGGGCAATGTGGTTGATGTGGTGTACTTAGACTTCCAAAAGATGTTTGACAAAATGCCACATAATAGGTTTACCAGCAAAGTTGAAGCCCATGGAATAAAAGGGACAGTGGCAGCACAGATACAAAATGGGCTAAGTGACAGGAAACAGAGAGTAGTGGTGAACGGTTGTTTTTCAGACTGGAAGAAGGCATTCAGTGGTGTTCCCCAGGGGTCAGTACTAGGACCACTGCTTTTCTTGATATATATATATGACTTGGACTTGGGTGTACAGGGCACATTTCAAAATCTGCAGATGAGACAAAACCTGGAAGTACAGTGAACAGTGAGGAGGAGAGTGATAGATTTCAAGAGGACATAGACAGGCTGGTGGAATGGGCGGACACGTGGCAGATGAAATTTAACACAGGAAAGTGCGAAGCGATACATTTTGGTCGGAAGAACGAGGAGAGGCAATGTAAACTAAAGGGTGCAATTCTAAAGGGGGGTGAAGGAACAGGGAGACCTGGGGGTATATGTGCACAAATCATTGAAGGTGGCAGAGCAGGTTGAGAAAGCGTTTAAAAAAGGATACGGCTTTATAAATAGAGGCATAGGGTGGAAGTTTCCCTACTGAGTCGGGTCGGGTGCGTGCGGGTCGGTGCCATGATGGATTGATCATCCCGCTCCTCAGAGCGACTTTAGCGTAATGGCCCCTATTAAGGCAGACATGTGCGTTTCCCGGCTCTATTAAATAGTTCGGTTCTGATGACGTCATCGATGACTCATTTCCAGCGGGGACATTTAAAGCAACCTTGGCCACTTCGCATTTGAAGGTTCATGTAGGAGTGTGGAGGGAGGATTGGAGAGGAGTGTCTTGTTGTGCAGAAATAGAAAAATGACTTCCCAAAGATAGAAGGCTACATCCCGCTTTTCCGATGACTTCCTACATATTCTTGTGGAGGGAGGCAGAGCACGTAGGGAGGTCCTCTTCCCTGCTGATGGGTGGAAGAGACTTCCCAAAGAGACAAAAAGAGCCTGGTTCCAAATTGCTGAGGAGGTCAACAGCAGGGATCTCGTAAGGCTGACCTGGGTACTGTGCCAGAAGCGCTTCAATGATCTCATGAGATCAGAAAAGGTGAGTGCAAAGCCACACTCACCTTTATCCTAAGAACATAAGAAATAGAAGCAAGAGTAGGCCATTTGGCCCTTCAAGCCTGCTCTGCCATTCAATAAGATCATGGCTGATCTTCTACCTCATCTCCATCTTCCTGAACTATCCCCATATCTCTTGATTCCCTTAATATTCAAAAATCTATCGCTCTCTGTCTTGAATATACTCAATGACTGAGCCTCCACAGCCCTCGGGTAGAGAATTCCTAAGATTCATCACCCTTTGAGTGAAGAAATTTCTCCTCATCTCAGTCCTAAATGGCCGACCCCTTATTCTGAGACTGTGACCCCTGGTTCTAGACTCTCCAGCCAGGGGAAACATCCTCCCTGCATCTACCCTGTCAAGCCCTGTAAGAACATTTCTCTCACTGCTTTTAAATTTACTCTTTCCTGAATCCTCCCGCACCCCCCTTCATTTGTTTAAAGCCCTGTCTACTGCCCTAGTTATTTGATTTACCAGGACACTGGTCCCAACCCGGTTTAAGTGGCGCCCAACCCAACGGAACAGCTCCCTCTTTCCCCAGCACTGGTGCCAGTGCCCCATGAACCAAAACCCCTTCCTCCCACACCACTCTTTGAGCCACGCATTTAAACCTCTAATCTGTTTGTCCCTATGCTAATTTGCACGTGGCTCAGGTAACAATCCAGAGATTATTACCTTTGAGGTTCTGTTTTTTAATTTGGATCCTAGCTCCTCAAACTCCCTCAGCAGAACCTCATTCCTAGTTCTTCCTACGTCGTTGGTTCCTACGTGGACCATGACAACTGGATCCTCCCACTCCAAGTTCTTTTCCAGCCGCAAGGAGATGTCTTTAACCCTGGCACCGGGCAGGCAACACAATCTTCGGACCTCTCGGTTGCGGCTGCAGAGAACCGTACCTATCCCCCTGACTATACTGTCCCCTACCACAACTACATTCCCTTTCACTCCCCCCACTTGAATGGCCTCCTGCACCATGGTGCCATGGTCAGCCTGATTATCCATCCTATAGGCTCTTCCCTCATCCACACAGGCAGCAAGAACCTCATACCTGTTGGACAAGGGCAAAGGCTGAGGCTCCTCCAGCACTGCACCTGGGGTCCCCTTACCTGCCTGAGTTGCAGTCACACCCTCCTGCCCCTGACCACTGACCAGACCTGTACCATTACCTTACCTAAGGGGTGTGATTGCCTCCTGGAACAAAGTGCCCAGATAACTCTCCCCATCCCTGATGCCCTGCAATGTCTGCATCTCAGACTCCAGCTCAAAAACTCTGAGCTGAAGTTCATCAAAATGCAGGCACTTACCGCAAACGTGGTTGTCCGGGATCACAATGCTCTCCACAAACTCCCACATGCTGCAGTTGTGGCACACCGCCTGCACTGCCATCCCTAGATGACCTTGATTTATTTAATTAAATTTAATAAAATTTGTACTTAAGTAACTTAGTTTACAGTGTAGTTTCCTGACTAATTACTTGATCTAGATTAAGTTAAGGGTACTGAAATTTAATATCTACAAAGCACTACAAGTAGTGCAGGCAAAAAGCAACAACTCCTTCCCTCTCTTCTCCAAATTCCCACTCTTTCCAGACAGCACATCCACATCACTCTGCCTTCCCAAGCCTACTCCTGCACATCTTTACTCATACCAACATACCTCAGACATCCACCCATCCCTCTCTGTCTATGCACATACTCACATCCCCATCTGACTAACCACCCCTCACACTCACCCTCATACTAATGCAATCATAGCAAGTAACAGCACAGAAGACGGCCATTTGACATTGACAGCTCACTCCCTCATAGTCACCCTCTACAGATGTAACGCACACAATCCTTGCTCTCATGCCATCATTTTCACTCAAACTTCTCTTCTTTCCCTCCTTGCAAAAGAAGAGAGCACACAGCAACAGGGAGTAGGAGAGAACTGGAGGTTGCCCTCCATCCTTCAGCACTTTAACTGCTGCAGAGGAGGTCGCCCTGGAGGTCTCAAGAGTTGCAGAGCTAATGGCGGTGGGAGACGGAGAGAGGGAGATGTCTCAGCAACCTGGTGACAGAATTACATACAGTCGCATGGCATACAGCAGTCACTCATATGGTGACTGATGTCAGCAGTCAGTGAATGTTTATCATGTGCATAATGGTATCGTTACCCGTCCTTAATACAACATTTCTAAATCATCTCTTTACTCTCCCACAGGCCCATCAAGAGCCTCTCCCCCACCCGCCCCCGCACTGTCCAGCCGGAGGAGGAAGACGACTCCTCAGAGGTGCCTCCAGCCTCTGAGGGCGCACCGTCACCAGAGCCAAGCACACTCAGCACCCGCGCAGATATGCACACCTTGATGGGTCCTATGCGAGATAGAGTAGTTTTGTCACCTGGTGTCTGACAACTCACAAGTGTGCAAGAGCAGATGGTGTTGACAGGAACAACAGTGGAGACTCCTTGTTGGAGGGTGCAGGATGCTCCTAGCTTTGCTCAGCTGCATGCAGACGCTGAAGCTCGGAGGTCATCCAGAAAGAGGGTGATCCTGCAGGGGCGGTAAGAAGTGCAGGAGGCTCTGGCAGGTTTTGCAGCCGCAATGTCTGAAAATGTGCAGAGAATGGAGGAGTCCATCTCCAACATGAGCACCACCATGTTGCAGGCAATGGTGACTGTAGGCTCTTCCATGGAAAGGATGGTCACCTGCATGGAACAGCTAATGCACCACTCACAGGAGCACATGGAATCTATGGACAACAGATGGCAGAGGCTCCTAGACTTCCTCTCTAGGAGGGATCTAAACTTAGACTTGGGCGTTGCTCGTCCCACTGCCGTGCAGCAAGGTGCTCTCTAGCTCCTTGCTAGTAGGGAAGTGCGGGTGGCCCATGAGACGGATGATGGTGACAGGGGACATGGAAGTGGGGGTGTTATAAATCTCATCATAATCAAGAAACGACTCATGAAATAACACTAGACGGCCAGCTGGTGGCGCCGTGCAAGGAGTATAAATACTCAGGCGTGGCCCAGCTTTCCAGGGACATTTTGTAAGACAAGGAACTAGTGAAGTACAACTAGACCTCCATGTTCTGAAACAAGTTGATTAAAGCCTTGCTTTATGCTCAAACCAAGTGCGTAGTGAGTTTTATTACGTCAGGGGGCTTCTCTCAAAGCCCGCACACTTCTCCCCCGTTGCCCCCCCACCCTCCTCAGTCAGAGCCCCAGATGCTTCCTTGGATCGCGATGGCTGAGCCTGCCCCTGCACAGTTGCATCTTCAGCATGCCTATTGTTTGCTCTATGTGGTCATGTGGCTTTCATTATAGCGCTCTACAGCCTCAGTTCTTGGCCTCCTAAAGGGAGTCATGAGTCACGTCTTCAGTGGATAGCCCTTGTCTCCAAGCAACCAGCCGTTAAGTGTGTTTGGCGGTGCAAAGAGCTGAGGGAAGGTGGGCTGGTGCAGGATGAAAGTGTCATGACAGCTGCCAGGGAATTTGGCGCACACATGCATGATGATCTTCCTATGTTTAAAGATGAGCTTCACATTGAGCGAGTGGAAATCCTTGAGGTTGACAAAGACTCCTGGGTGATGTGGGGGTGCCTCGATGGCCACATGTGTGCAGTCGATGATGCCTTGCACCTGTGGGAAGCCAGCCAGAGCAGCAAACTCGAGCGCCCGCTTAGTAACACTGGCTTCATCAGTGGCAAACTTTACATAATTGGCTGACTTATTAACCATGGCATTGGCGACCTGGGTGATGCATCTGTGAGCGGCCGACTGCGAGATGCCGCAAATGTCTGCTGCAGATCCCTGGAAGGAGCCTGAGGTGAAGATGTTGAAGGCGCTGATGATTTTGACAGCCACTGGTAAGGCATGTCCACCAGGTCCTCTGGGCTGCAGGCCTTGTTCCAGCAAGTTACAAATGTCTGCGATGACCTGGCACGATAGCCTGAGCCTCCTTTTTCACTGCTGCTCAGTCATGTTGAGGAAGCTCATCCTCTGCCTGTATAGCCTGTGTTGGGGGTATCGCCTCCGGTGCGGTGCAGCCCTGTGCTGATGCTTTCTGTCCTGTGAAGCATCTGGTCATTGAGGAGAAGGTTGTTGGTGTTGTTGCTGCTGCTGCTGGTGTTGGGGCTCACCCAGGTCCAATTGTGAGGACCAAGGTGAGACAGTATAAGCAGCACCCATGCTGATGTAATAGACGGCAGGTCAAGTAGAGATCAGAGGAGCAATCTGTCAACGTTGTGATAGTTACTCGCAATGTGGTGAGAATGACTTTCGAGGTTGCAGAAAATACTTGCAAACTGTAGACACCTAAATCTGTGCTCAAAATGGAGCCAGCAAGAGCCTTACCCTTAGGCAAGTAATGAGGTGTCATGTGGGAATATGTGGATTTCCATGCTCTGCATTAATGACCTCGCTCAATGGCCACTGAGCTTCCGCCTCACGTTGACAGACGAGGTTCCCGAGCTGCGTGATTCCCGTGGTCATCCAGTGAAAATCAAAAGATTTGGTTAAAATCCCTCTGAAGGGTCTCACAACAAGGATTTAATGAGCTTAATTAGGTTGCCCGTCTCAGCCGTTCGGGTCAGTGCCGCGCTGGAAAATACGCCTGAGTTAAAGGCGCGAGGAGGTGCTCGCATTTTCTGCCACTTTTACTGCCGAACCACCTCCAAACCCACACGCACGGCAGCGAGAAAATTCCGGCCATAGAGTAAAAAGCAAGGAAGTTATGATGAACCTTTGTAAAACACTGTTTCGGCCTCAACTGGAGTATTGTGTCCAACTCTGGGCACTGCACTTTAGGAAGTATGTGACGACCTTAGATAGGGTGCAGAAATGAATTACAAGGTTTATATTTATTTGTTCATGGGATGTGGGCGTCGCTGGCAAGGCCAGCATTTATTGCCCATCCCTAATTGCCCTTGAGAAGGTGGTGGTGAGCCGCCTTCTTGGATCGCTGTAGTCCGTGTGGTGAAGATACTCCCACAGTACTGTTAGGTAGGGAGTTCCAGGATTTTGACCCAACGACGATGAAGGAACAGCGATATACTTCTAAGTCAGGATGGTGTGTGACTTGGAGGGGAACTTGGAGGTGGTGGTGTTCCCATGCACCTGCTGCCCTTGTCCTTCTAGGTGGAAGAGGTTGCGGGTTTGGGAGGTGCTGCCGAAGAAGCCTTGGCGAGTTACTGCAGTGCATCTTGTAGATGGTACACACTACAGCTACGGTCCGCCGATGGTGGAGGGAGTGATGTTTAAGGTGGTGGATGGGGTGCCAATCAAGCGGGCTGCTTTGTCCTGGATGGTGTCGAGCTTCTTGAGTGTTGTTGGAGCTGCACTCATCCAGGCAAGTGGAGAGTATTCCATCACACTCCTTACTTTTGCCTTGTAGATGTTGGAAATGCTTTGGGGAGTCAGGAGGTAAGACACTTGCTGCAGAATACCCAGCCTCTGACCTGCTCTTGTTGTCACAGTATTTATGTGGCTGGTCCAGTTAAGTTTCTGGTCAATGCTGATCCCCAGGATGTTGATGGTGGGGGATTCAGTGATGATAATGCCATTGAATGTCAAGGGGCGGTGGTTAGACTCTCGCTTGTTGGAGATAGTCATTACCTGCCATTTCTGTGGTGCGAATGGCTGGATTGGATTTATCCTGCTTTTTGTGGACAGGACATACCTGGGCAGTTTTCCACATTGTCGGATAGATGCCAGTGTTGTAGCTGTCCTGGAACAGCTTGGCTAGAGACGTGGCTAGTTCTGCAGCACAAGTCTTTAGCATGACATCTGGGATGTTGTTGGGGCCCATAGCATTTGCTGTATCAGCCGTATCTTGATATCACGTGTAGTGAATCGAATTGGCTGAAGACTGGCTTCTGGCTTCCATGATGATGGGGGCCTCAGGAGTAGGCCGATATGGATCATCCACTCGGCACTTCTGGCTGAAGATGGTTGCAAACGCTTCAGCCTTGTCTTTTGCACTCACGTGCTGGGCTCCACCATCATTGAGGATGGGGATATTCATGGAGCCTCCTCCTCCCGTTAGTTGTTTAATGGTCCACCACCATACCCGACTGGATGTGGCAGGACTGCAGAGCTTTGATCTGATCCGTTGATTGTGGGATCGCTTAGCTCTGTTTATAGTATGCTGCTTCCGCTTTTTAGCATGCACGTAGTCCTGTGTTGCAGCTTTCCCAGCTTCCTCATTTTTAGGTACGCCTGTTGTTGCTGCTGGAGTGCTCTTCTACACTCCTTATTGAACCAGGGTTAGTCCCCTGGCTTGATGGTAATGGTAGAGTGAGGGATATGCCGGGCCATGTGGTTACATGTTGTGGTGGAATACAATTCTGTTGCTAGATCTGGTCTGAATCTATTCCATTTAGCACGGTGGTAGTGCCACACAACACGATGGAGGATGTCCTCAGTGTGAAGACGAGACTTCGTCTCCACAATGACTGTGCGGTGGTCACTGCTATCAATACTGTCATGGGCAGATGCATCTGCGACAGGTAGATTGGTGAGGATGAGGTCAAGTAGATTTTTGCCTCATGTTGGTTCTCTCACCACCTGTCGCAGGCCCAGACTGGCAGCTATGTCCTTCAGGACTCGGCCAGCAGTGCTGCTAGCAAGCCACTCTTGGTGATGGACATTGAAGGCCCCCACCCAGTAGCGCCCTTGCTACTCTCAGTGCTTCTTCCAAGTGGTGTTGTCGCTGGAGGAGTACTGATTCATCAGCTGAGGGAGGAGCTGTAGGTGGTAATCAGCAGGAGGTTCCCTTGCCCATGCTTGACCTGAAGCATGAGACTTCATGGGATCCAGTGTCAATGTTGAGGACTCTCAGGGCCACTCCCATCCCGACTGGTGGTTCTGTCCTGCCAGTGGGACAGGACATACCCAGGGATGGTGATGGAGGAGTTTGGGACATTGGCTGAAAGGTATAGATTCTGTGAATATGACTATGTCAGGCTGTTGCTTGACTAATCTCATCCACTTTTGGCACAAGTCCCCAGATGTTGGTGCGGAGGACTTTGCCAGGTCAACTGGGCTGGGTGTGCCATTGCCATGTCTGTAGCCGGTGCCGAGTTCATATGCTGGGTGGTATGTCCAGTTTCATTGTTATTATTGTGTTTCGTAGCAGTTTGTTACAACTGAGTGGCTTGCTCGGTCATTTCAGAGGGCAGTTAAGAATCAACCACATTTCTGTGGGTCTGGAGTCACATATAGGCCAGACCAGGTAAGGACAGCAGATTTCCTTCTCTAAAGGACACTAGTGAACCAGATGGTTTTCATGGTCACCATCACTGATACTAGCTTTTTATTCCAGATTTATTTAATTAACTGAATTTAAATTCCTCAACTGCTATGGTGGGATTTGAACTTTTAGTCCAGGCCTCTGGATTATTAGCCCAGCAACATTACCACTATGCTACCCTTCCCATTCCAGTGTTGAGGGGCTTCAGTTACATAGATAGACTGGAGAAGCTGGGGTTGTTCTCCTGAGAGCAGAGAAAGTTGAGACGAGATTTGGTAGAGGTGTTCAAAATCATGAGGGGTCTAGACAGAGTCCCATTGGCGGAAGGGTCGAGAACCAGTGGACACAGATTTAAGGTGATTGGCAGAAGAACCAAAGGCGACATGAGGGAAAACTTTTTATGCAGCGAGTGGTCAGGATCTGGAATTCACTGCCTGAAATAGTGGTGGAGGCAGATTCAATTGTGGCTTTCAAAAGGGAATTGGATAAAACCTGAAGGAGAAAAATTTGCAGGGCTACGGGGAAAGGGCGGGGGAGTGTGTCTAGCTGAAGTGCTCTTGCAGAGAGCCGGCACGGGCTCGACGGGCCAAATGGCCTCCTTCTGTGCTGTAACCATTCTATGATTTTAGGATTCATTCTATGATCCGTGTACTCATTTTAACTGAAATGATCAAAAATGACTTAAATACTATTACTTTTAGTTTGTTGTTATACATCACAAGCTGATCTGAGTACAACTTATGACTCCAGTAGTGAAGCAGATTGACAGGGTGATGCATGTAAAACTGTTCAGAATTGACGCTTTACTAATGTTAATTGGATCCACCCTCTCCCTCCTGATAATTGGCTCAAATAGTGCTCTTGCAGAGAGCCGGCACATCTCAATGAGCCGAATAGCCTCCTTCTGTGCTGTAACCATTCTATGATTCTAAAAATTCACTGCCTAGGTGATACATGACACAGCAATTTCATCTCAAAGGTTCAGATTACGGACATAATCAGCTCAAATTTTGCAGCGTGTGATGCAATCTGAGGCTCAAATGGATTACTATACTATCTTATAGTTCACTTATCCATTATCCTTTATAAATCCTTTTTCACCAAATGAAGGCTGTTCAAATGGAATTGAGTGATAACACCTTGCTGACCAGAACTTCGGGTCCCCACGGGTGAGTACGCGCTGGGTACTCATGCGTAGGCCCAACAAAAGTGCCGGTTTCATGCCTGCACTGCGCATGCGTGGGAAACCGGAACTTCCGTTGCCTTAAAGGAAGGGGTTCACAGGTCGAATGCGTGCGCCGGAGAGGCAGCGCGTACGCCTGGAACTTTCGTTTTTTTTGCAGGTTTCTCCGGGAGGGTAAGTCTCCAGGAGCTACACTTTTAAAAAGCAGTTGCAAGGCCTGCTTTTAACAAGGTAAGTGGTGAATTAAGTAAAATTAAAACATTTTTTCACAGGTTTATTATTTTTAAATACTTTAAAGAAAGGTTGTAGGAATTGCCTCTAATTCCTATCTAAGAACTGAGTTCGACTCAGGCGTTCAAACAAACGAGTTTTAATGCAAAACTAATGAGTTTAAACAGTTTGTACAGGAGAACCACGAAAACAGGTCTTTGCTGGTCGGAGGCTCCACGAGGACTGCCAGGGCGGTCCCGTGGATGGCGTCATGACGTCATCACGTTTTTCCCGCGCTTGGGTGGTCACGTGATTAGCGGCATGACGTCATCGCGTTTACCCGCGCTTTGCCGCAGTCTTAAAGGGACCACGCCCCGTGCATGCAAACAGTATGTACAAACACAGAAATCACTAACAGACTGGTACAGGCTTAGGTTGGAGCCAAACCTTGTTAAAGGGAATTATGTACAGTCGCTCAAAGTCCCTCAGTGGCTCTGCCACATGCGCCCCCCCAGAATTCTCTTTAACGGAAAAAGTCAAATGGTGAGGGGGGTCTGACAAGCCTGTCAGAATGACTCCTGTACTCCTGAAGCGGAGGCTGCTGGACGGCTGGCGGTCGAGCGGGCGATTGCACTTGATCTGGTGTGACGACGATGGGTGGCCGACCTCGTCTTGGCGGCTGTGCTGTCTCGACGGGGCGGTCGAGGTCCAATTGTGCCGGCTTTAAACGGTCGACTGAAATGTGGTCCGGTTTACCACCGACACCGAACTTGAAGGTTTTGTCTCCTGCCTCTAACACCCGGAAAGGACCAGTATACGGGGCCTTGAGCGGATCCCGATGTGCATCGTGGCGGATGAAAACGTATTCAGCCTTTGTAAGCTCTGTGGGCATGTGCGATCGCTGAAGCCCGTGGCGCGACGTGGGGACCGGCGCGAAACATCTGGCCGCCTCCTGGTGACTGTTAAGCTGGCCTGACGCGGACCATGGCTCCGTCGGCGTTGGCAGTAAAATCCCCCGGGACTCGCAGCAGCTGACCATAAACCAACTCTGCAGAGGAAGAGTGAAGGTCTTCTTTGGGATCTGTGCGAAGGCCCAACAGAACCCACGTTAGCTTGTCCGCCCATCCAGCGTCCTGGAGACTGGCCCTCAGTGCGGCTTTCAGCGATCTGTGAAAAATTTCACAGAGGCCATTCGCTTGAGGGTGGTAGGCTGTAGTGCGGTGCAACTTGACGCCGAGTCCCTGAGCCACTGCGTTCCAGAGTTCAGAGGAAAACTGCGGTCCTTGATCCGAAGAAATGTCAGCGGGCACTCCAAAACGGGCGACCCAGGAAGAAATGAATGCCCTGGCCACGTCCGCCGAAGTAGTGGATGACAGGGGCACCGCTTCTGGCCATCTGGTGGTGCGGTCTACCATGGTCAGAATGTGAGAAAAACCATGGGAAAGTGGAAGTGGTCCTACCAGGTCCACATTGACGTGGTCAAAACGCCACTCCGGAACTGTGAAGGTGGCTAATGGGGCTTTAATGTGGCGCTGTACCGTGGCCTTTTGGCAGACGACGCAGATTTTGGCCCAGTCACGGACATCCTTATGCATGCCGTGCCAAACAAATTTAGCCGACATGAGCTTCTGTGAGGCCTTCATCCCTGGGTGCGACAACCCATGTATGGCGTCGAAAACCTTGCGGCGCAAGGCGACCGGCAAGACAGGGCGAGGGTCCCGTACGGAGACGTCGCACAGCAGCGTGGTACCTGCCGAATGGAACTCAACGTCGGCTAACTGGAGACTAGTGATGTTGGCTCGGTAAGCCTGAACTTCCGGGTCCGAGACTTGGTCCGCCGCCATGAGGGCGTAGTCGATGCCCAAGTGGACTGCATTGACAGTCGCGCGGGAGAGGCAGTCTGCCACCAGGTTATCCTTACATAAGAACATAAGAACATAAGAAATAGGAGCAGGAGTAGGCCAATCGGCCCCTCGAGCCTGCTCCGCCATTCAATAAGATCATGGCTGATCTGATCCTAACCGCCAATCTACTATCACAGAACCATCTCCTGAATCTAACAGAATTAGACACATGAAATAGGAGCAGGATCAGGCTACACGGCCCCTGGGCCCGCTCCGCTACCCACAGGGCCACGTCCGATCTGAACCTAGACTCATGTCCAAATTCCTGCCCGCTCCCTGTAACCCTTAATTCCCTTTACTTCTAGGAAACTGTCTATTTCTGTTTTAAATTTATGTAATGATGTAGCTCTACAGCTTTTTGGGGCAGCATATTCCATGGACCTACCACCCTCTGAGTGAAGTAGTTCCTCCTCATCTCAGTTTTGAAAGAGCAGCCCCTTATTCTAAGACTATGCCCCCTAGTTCTAGTTTCACCCATCATCAGGAACATCCTCCCCGCATCCACCCGATCCAACCCCTTCACAATCTTATATGTTTCAATAAGTTCGCCTCTCATTCTTCTGAACTCCAATGAGTAGAGTCCCAATCTACTCAACCTCTCCTCATATGTCCATCCCCTCATCCCCGGGATTAACCAAGTGAACCTTCTTTGTACTGACTCGAGAGCAAGTATGTCTTTTCTTAAGTATGGACACCAAAACTGTACGCAGTATTCCAGGTGCGGTCTCACCAATACCTTGTACAACTGAAGCAATACCTCCCTATTTTTATATTCTATCCCCCTAGCAATGAAAGCCAACATTCCATTGGCCTTCTTAATCACTTGCTGCACCTGCATACTAACCTTTTGAGTTTCATGCACCAGGACCCCCAGATCCCTTTGTACTTCAGTACTTTCAGTTTCTTGCCATTAAGATAATAACTTGCTCTACGATTTTTCCTGCCAAAGTGCATAACCTCACACTTTCCAGTATTGTATTCCATCTACCAAATCTCTGCCCACTTACTTAGCCTGTCTATGTCCCCTTGCTCACTACTTTCCCTCCCATCTTAGTATCATCTGCAAACTTTGATATGTTACACTCGGTCCCCTCCTCCAAATCGTTAATATAGATTGTAAAGAGTTGGGGACCCAGCACTGACCCCTGCGGAACACCACTAGTTACTGATTGCCAGTCTGAGAATCAACCATTTATCCCAACTCTCTGCCTTCTGTTAGATAGCCAATCCTCTATCCATGCCAGAATATTACCCCCAATCCTGTGATTTTTTATCTTAAGCAATAATCTTTTGTGTGGCACCTTGTCAAATGCCTTTTGGAAGTCTAAATACACTACGTCCACTAGTTCCCCTTTATCCACCCTATATGTTACTTCCTCAAAGAACTCCAGCAAATTTGCCAAACATGACTTCCCCTTCATAAAACCATGCTGACTTTGTCCTATTAAATTATGATTATCCAAATGTCCTGTTACTGTCTCCTTAATAATGGACACCAAAATTTTACCTACCACAGATGTTAGGCTAACCGGTCTATAGTTTCCAGCCTTCTGTCTACTGCCCTTTTTAAATAAGGGTGTTACATTAACAGTTTTCCAGTCTGCCGGGACCTTTGCTGAGTCCAGGGAGTTTTGGAAAATTATTACCAATGCATCCACAATCCCTACCGCCACTTCCCTCAAGACCCTAGGATGTAAGCCATCAGGTCCAGGTGATTTATCCGCCTTGAGTCCCATTATTTTACCGAGTACCACTTCCTTAGTGATTTTGATTGTGTTTAGCTCCTCCCCCCCTATAGCCCCCTGTTTGTCCAGTGTTGGGATATTCTTAGTGTCCTCTACTGTAAAGACTGATACGAAATATTCATTCAGTGTTTTTACCATCTCCATATTTCCCATTAATTTCCCGGTCTCATCCTCTAAGGGACCAACATTTACTTTAGCCACCCTTTTTCTTTTTATATAACTATAAAAACTCTTACTATCTGTTTTTATATTTTTTGCTAATTTACTTTCATAATCTATCTTCCCTTTCTTAATCAATCTTTTTGTTATTTTTTGCTGTCTTTTAAAGTTTTCCCAATCCTCTATCCTCCCACTAGATTTGGCTACCTTATATGCCCTTGTTTTTAGTCGAATACTATCCTTAATTTCTTTACTTAGCCACGGATGGCTGTCTTTTCTTTTACACCCTTTTCTTCTCAGTGGAATATATATTTTTTGGAAGTTGTAAAATAACTCCTTAAATGTACACCACTGATCATGTATCGTCTTACCCTTTAATCTATTTTCCCAATCCACTCTACTAAATTCCGCTCTCATACCTTCATAATCTCCTTTATTCAAGCTTAGCACGCTTGTTTGAGATCCAACCTTCTCACCCTCTAATTGAATATGGAATTCAACCATGTTATGGTCACTCATTCCAAGGGGATCCTTTACTAGGACATTTTTAATTAATCCTGTCTCGTTACACAGGACCAGATCTAAGGTTGCTTGCCCCCTGATCGGTTCAGTTACATACTGCTCAAGAAACCCATCCCTAATACACTCAATGAACTCATCCTCAAGGCAGCCCTGCCCAATTTGATTTGTCCAATTAATATGATAGTTAAAATCCCCCATAATTATAGATGTTCCCTTATTACAAGCCTCAACTATTTCCTGATTAATACTCCGTCCAACAGAGTTGCAACTGTTCGGAGGCCTATAGACTACGCCCACTAGTGTTTTTTTCCCCTTATTATTCCTTACCTCCACCCAAACTATTTCATTATCCTGATCTTTTGACCCAATATCATTTCTCTGTATTACAGTGATTCCTTCCTTTATTAACATAGCCACCCCACTTCCCCTTCCTTCCTGCCTGTCCTTCCTGATCGTTAAATAACCTGGTATGTTTAATTCCCAGGCATTGTCACCCTGCAGCCATGTTTCTGCAATGGCCACAAGATCATACCCATATGTAGTTATTTGTGCCATTAACTCGTCTATTTTGTTACGAATGCTACGTGCATTCAGATAGAGAACTTTCAAATATGTTTTGTGACACTTAGTCCCTGCTTTTGCCCTTTTTATTACTTTACCTTTTACTCCATACCTTCTGCCCCTTCCTGACGCGCTCTGGTTTTTAATTTCCCCACTGCTACCTAAGTCTATGACCTTCTCTGTTGGCATTTTTATTATTTGCTCTCTAGGAACCTCCCCCCCACTAGTTAGTTTAAAGCCCTCTCTACAGCCCTAGTTATATGATCCGCCAGGACTCTAGTCCCAGCACTGGCCAAGTGAAGCCCGTCCCAACGGAACAGCTCCCTCCTGCCCCAGTACTGGTGCCAGTGTCCCAGGAAGCAAAACCCATTTCTCCCACACCAGTCTTTGAGCCACGCATTTAACTCTCTAATTTTATTTGTCCTAGCCAAATTCGCTCGTGGCTCAGGTAATAATCCAGAGATTATTACCCTTGAGGTTCTGTTTTTTAATTTGACCCCTAGCTGCTCATACTCCTTTAACAGAACCAGCTTCCTAGTCCTATCTACGTCGTTTGTACCAACATGGCCTACAACAACTGGATCCACCCCCTCCCACTGCAAGTTTCTTTCCAGCCCAGAGGAGATGTCCTTAACCCTGGCACCGGGTAGGCAACACAGCCTTCGGGACTCTCGCTCTCGGCTGCAGAGAACTCTATCTATCCCCCTAATAATACTATCCCCTACCACTGCAACATTTCTATTTACTCCCCCCTCTTGAATGGCCCCCCGTTCCACGGTGCTGTGGCCAGGTTGCTCATCCTCCCTGCAGTCCCTGCTCCTGTCCCCACAGGGAGTAAGAACCTCGAACCTGTTGGACAAGAGCAAGGGCTGCGGCTCCTCCAGACCTACCTCCTGGATCCTTACCGGCCACGTGCTGGATATCCGTAGTAAATTCGGATATGTAAGTCAGCTGACGCTGCTGCCGGGATGACCACGGTTCGGCGGTCTTGGCCATGGCTTGTGGGCCACAAAAGCGGTGAAAGGACGTCCTTCCAGCAGGAACCGAAAATGGCGGATGGCCAGAAAAAGGGCTAGTAACTCCCGGTCGAAAGTGCTATAGGGTCTTTCGTTCCGTCTAAGTTGTCGGCTGAAGAATGCCAACGGCTGCCACGTCCCGTTCACCCATTGCTCCTGTACGGCGCCGATTGCGTAGACTGACGCGTCGGTGGTGAGGACAATGGTGGCTCCTGGTAATGGGTGTGCCAGCATGGTCGCACTGGCCAAGGAGCTTTTGGTGTTGGCGAATGCTCGGTCCATGTCAACCGACCAGTCTACCGGGTCCTTGCCGGTCCTGCCCTTGAGGGCCTCGTACAGGGGCTGCATGAGCAGTGCTGCCTTAGGCACGAAACGGTGATAAAAGTTTACCATGCCTTGGAATTCCTGCAGGGCCTTTATGTTCTGCGGGTGTGGAAAGGATGTCACCACCTCCACCTTCGCTTGCAAAGGAACCGCCCCCTCTGCGGTGATGCGATGCCCCAGGAAATCGATTTGTTGCAGGTCAAACTGGCACTTAGCCGGGTTGATAATCAGGCCGTGTTGGCTGAGGCGTCGAAACAGGGTGCGAAGGTGACAGAGATGTTCCTCTTTGGTGGAGCTGGCAATCAGAATGTCATCCAGATAGATGAAGATGAAGTTGAGGCCCCGCAACACGGAATCCATCAGGCACTGGAAAGCCTGGGCGGCGTTCTTTAAGCCAAACGGCATGCGCAGAAATTCGAAGAAGCCGAATGGGGTGATGACCGCTGTCTTCTGGACATCCTGTGGGTGCACTGGGACCTGGTGGTAGCCCCGGACGAGGTCGACTTTGGAGAAGAAGTTGCTTCCTGCCAAATGGGCAGAGAAATCTTGGATGTGGGGGATTGGGTACTGATCCGGAGTGGTGGCGTCATTCAGGCGTCGATAGTCGCCGCAAGGTCGCCATCCGCCGCCAGGCTTCGGAACGATATGAAGGGGTGAAGACTGGGGACTATTCGACCGGTGAATAATCCCTAACTGTTCCATGGTCGCGAACTCCGCCTTTGCAACCGCCAGCTTGCCAGGATCCAGGCGCCGAGCTCACGCGTAGACCGGGGGACTGTTGGTGGTGATGTGGTGTTCCACACCGTGTTTCATGGCTGTGGAGGAGAACGTGGGTCTCGTCAGGTCGGGAAATTCTGCGAGCAGATGGGCGAACTCGTCGGGAGTCGGGAAAGCACAGGCGACCGTGCGTGACGTAGTGTTACTGTGGTAACAGGGGATGGAATCGAAGGTTGCCGTGTTGATCAACCGCTGGTTTTTCACGTCGACCAGGAGGCTGTTGGTACACAGGAAATCCGCGCCGAGAATGGGTTGAGAAACCTTGGCCATAACGAACTCCCAATGAAACCGCTGGCCCCCGAAGCAAACCGCCACACGCCGTCTGCCGAAAGTCAGAATCGCTCCGCCATTGGCTGCTTCAAGGGCGAGGCCGTGCTTCCCTGCCTGTACATCGAGGGCGGATGCTGGCAAAATGCTGCACTGTGCTCTGGTGTCGCACAGAAAACGACGGCCGGAGAGCGTATCGGTAATGAAAAGCAACTTGCCGGCATTGCCAATTGCCATGGCGGCCGCGGGGCGCCCATTAGGCCCGTTCCTCAATATTCGCAGTTGTTTTTTTTTGGGGAAAGCTGCAGGGAGGACGGCACCGTCTTGCCTTCGCGCCGAACTGCGTGTGGTAGAAACACAGCCCTGTTGATTGACGAGCTATGGCGGCGTCTGTGGGTGAGGGGCGCCTCGTGGTGGCTTCTGCGGGGGATGGATGCCTTGTGGCGGTACAGTACTGCTGCGTGACCACCAATATTTTGTCCGCCTCTGCCGCGAGTGCCGCGCAGTCTTCTACCTCGGATATGGCCAGGGCAGCTTGCACCTGCTCAGGCAGCTGGCTGAGGAATAGGTCCCGGAAAAGGAAGCATTCCGGTTCGGAGCCCAGGAGTGTGGCTCACCAATTCCGAAGGCTTGGAGTCCCCCAGGCCCGGCATGGTGAGCAATCGACGTGCGCGCTCTGATTTAGTGAGCCCGAATGCTTGCAGCAACCGCGCCTTGATGGTATTATACTTGCCCTCCGTCGGAGGGTTCCCAAGGAGGCTGATGATCCGCGAGGCGGTGGAGCTTTCGAGTGCCGAGACCACGTGGAGGTATTTAGTTTGATCTGCAACGATGCCTCTCAGAGCGAACTGGGCTTCGACCTGGATGAACCACGAGGTCGCCTGCTGCTCCCAGAACTGTGGTAGCTTCAACGAAACGGCGTTGGCCTCCATGTAGTGTTCCTTTCGCGAAAAACGTTCGCAAAAGACAGGGTCACCAATGTAGGAATTGCCTCTAATTCCTATCTAAGAACTGAGTTAGACTCAGGCGTTCAAACAAACGAGTTTTAATGCAAAACTAACGAGTTTAAACAGTTTGTACAGGAGAACCACGAAAATAGGTCTTTGCTGGTTGGAGGCTCCATGAGGACTGCCAGGGCGGTCCCGTGGATGGCATCATGATGTCATCATGTTTTTCCCACGCTTGGGTGGTCACGTGATTAGCGGCATGACGTCATCGCGTTTACCCGCGCTTTGCCGCAGTCTTAAAGGGACCGCGCCCCGTGCATGCAAACAGTATGTACAAACACAGAAATCACTAACAGACTGGTACAGGCTTAGGTTGGAGTCAAACCTCATTAAAGGGAATTATGTACAGTTGCTCAAAGTCCCTCAGTGGCTCTGCCACAACGTAAGTTTATTTTTAGCCCTGTTAGAAACTGTAATTAATTTTTTCAAAAATTTAAATTATTGTTTAAAATAGTTATTTTATGTAATTTATAGTTATTTTAAAAATGTGATTTTTTTTCATAATTTATTTGACGTTTTAGTTATGTTTTGGGGCTGAATTGTATTCATAGATTTGACAGATCTTCCTGTCAAATCTATGAATACAGATTCCCTGCTACCATTGGCTCTCCATGGCCCATGTGATCCAAGGGGACGCTTCGAACTAACTGCGCCCCTGGGATACGCAAGCACTGCACACCGGCAGCTGAAGCAGGCCCAGGATCGGAATCCCACGCGGGCCCACAGCACAATGGCCGGTGCGCTAGGTGAGTGCAGGTCGGAGGCTTGCACCAGCGGGAAGCCTCCGACCCGAATTTCTGGGCCAATAGCAATTGAACTTCTCCTTTGAATGGCCACCAAAACCATCATATTTGCAGGGTGCATGTAACAAGCCACCCGAGATAGTGGTTTTATAAAAGATCTTGAAACCAGTGACAGCAATGATTATCCAAAATTAAAAACTGTTACACTGGGCAGAGTGCTACCCTACAATGTTTGAAAAATCATACTGGAGTTAGGCAAAATGTCCGTAACTAGGAAATGACTAAGCTAAAACTGATAATTTAAAGCAAATTAAACAAATAAAAAGAAATATAAGTGGCACACACAGATTGATGGACATTTGGTCACCAGGCTTAACCTCGGGTTTATTCCCAGGGTTGTAGGAATGTCTAGTTCCTATCCAAAGACTGAGGTCTGTAATGATATCAGCAAATAGAGATGGTATTTGCCTGTTCGATTATGATGCCTTACCAGCATGATTGCATGTATTGATTGCTTGTGCCTGACCAGCAGAGGGCATGTGACAGAGACAAGCAAGGCAGTTCGGTTTAGTTTCAGTTTCGCTTTAGATGGATTTCTAACATGATGTCTCCTGTAAATGCTGTTAACTGAGATGAACAAGCTTTAGATTAAAACTCATTCTCTTTCATGAATGTGTCATCATTGAACCCACAAAGAAAGCAATACATGGTGTCAGAAGTGATTGAAAGAGATGAAGAGAAAAAATCTGAAGTTAAATCAGCTCTCCACAAATTAGCAAGCCAAAAGAGAACATCGTTACTTACCATTAGAGAATAGCTAACGAAGTGAAAAATGGAAGGTTTACTCCCACCGGCGATGCTTCAGATGACAGATAATGTGGCTGAAAATTGGAGGAGATTCAAACAACGTGCAGAGTTGTATTTAGCGGCAATCGGAGCTGACGAGAAAAGTAATAAAAAGAAATCATCACTGTTCTTACATGTCGTGGGTGATGAAGCACTGGAGGTGTATAATAACTTCACATTCGCTGCTAATGGAGACAAAATGAAGCTAGATAAAATAATGGAACAGTTTGAGGCCTACTGCATACCTAAACATAACGTGACGTTTGAGAGGCACAGATTTTTCACATGTGTACAGAAAATGGGAGAGACTATTGATCAGTATGTGACTGAACTGAGAAACTGAAGCAAAACATGTGAATTTGGGGGACTGACAGACTCGCTGATAAAAGACAGACTGGTGTGTGGTATTCCAGATAATGGTCTAAGGGAAAGACTGCTAAGAGAGCAAGATCTAGACCTGGGAAAAGCCATAGCACTGTGTAGGGCTACAGAGACTGTGAAGTTGCAGGCAAAGGAGCTGTTCAGTGACAGTAGCTGCAACGTGGATGCAGTGAGAATGAACGGACACAAACCGTTTAACAAAAAGAGCGCCAATGTGAAAAAAGAGGCGTGGCCAGCGAACAAAAATGAAAGGGGCAATCGAAAGTCATGTAGTCGATGCGGTACACAGCATACACCAAAAAAGTGTCCAGCATATGGTAAAACATGCAATAGTTGCAACAAAAACAACCATTATGCCCGTTGCTGTAAGAACCAAGTGCAACAAAGCAAGGTCCATACAGTAGATGAAAGCGAGATAGAGGATTTCTATGTAGATGTTGTGTCTGAAAACAAAGAAGAAAAAAGAGACTGGATGTTGACACTAAAAGTGAATGACATACATATTCCATTTAAATTGGATACTGGAGCACAAGTTAATGTGATATCAGAGGCTGATTTTAAGAAAATTAGACCCAGACCAAAGATACATGGAATCAAAGAGAAAGTGACAGGATACTCAGGTACTGAAATACCAGTGAAAGGAAGATGCATTGTCAAAGTGACACACAAGGACAGAGAGCACACGTTAGCATTAATCGTGGTGCCAAAGGATGTGCAAGCCATACTAGGTTTAATAGCCTGTGAGAGACTGAACCTGGTAAAGAGAGTCCTTGTTGTGGAAAGCGAAGGAGAGACAGTCTATGATGAACTCATGAAAGAGTACAACGACCTATTTAAGGGTCTAGGCTGCATTCCAGGAGAACACACGATCAGAGTAGATAAAAGTATGACACCGGTCATACATCCATGCAGAAAAGTTCCGTTTGCTCTTCAAAAGCAACTGAAGGCAGAGTTGGACAGGATGGAAAGCCTGAACGTGATTCAGAAGATAGATGAGCCAACTGAGTGGGTGAGTTCCCTCGTCGTAGTGGACAAAAAGAATGGAAAGCTCAGAATTTGCCTGGATCCAAGAGATCTAAACAGAGCAATAAAGAGAGAGCACTTCAAGCTTCCTACACGTGAGGAAATCATGGCACAGTTTGCAAATGCAAAGTATTTCAGCAAGTTAGATGCATCATCAGGATTTTGGCAGATGAAATTGGACGAAGCAAGTTCAAGACTGTGCACGTTCAACAGTCCATTTGGCAGATACAGATTCCTAAGGTTACCATTTGGCATTGCCTCAGCTCCTGAAGTGTATCACAAAACTATCCATATGATCTATGCGCACCTGGAGGGAGTTGATACATCAATGGATGACATCATAGTATGGGGAACCACGAGAACTGAGCATGACGAGAGACTGAAAAAAGTGCTGGAAGCAACAAGGAAAACAAACCTGAAGCTGAATAGAGAGAAATGCCAGCTCGGGGTGACAGAACTGACATTCGTGGGAGATATCCTTAGCAGTGAGGGCATCAGACCAGATCCCAGAAAGGTGTCCGCCATTGAGAATATGCCAAAGCCACAATGCAAAAAGGACGTGCAGAGGTTTAATGGAATGATCAACTACATGGGTAAATTCATATCCAACCTCTCAGAAAAGATGGCGCCACTGAGAAGACTAACTGAAAAGAACATAGAATGGGAATGGAATCATGAGCATGAGAAGTCATGGAGCGATCTAAAGAAACTGCTCACAGAGGAACCAGTTCTGAGGTTTTATGACCCAGCGCGACCCATCAAGATATCATCAGATGCATCACAGAGTGGGCTCGGTGCCGTTCTTCTGCAAAAATATGACTACTGGCAACCTATTGCATATGCATCGTGCTCAATGACAGACGTGGAGACGCGATATGCTCAAATAGAAAAGGAGCTGCTCAGCATCACATACGCCTGTGAAAGATTTCACCAGTTTGTGGCAGGACAAGCAATCAGTGTAGAGACTGACCATAAGCCCTTGATTGCATTGTTCCAGAAGCCACTAAATAGCTGTCCGCTTAGAATACAAAGAATGATGATCAGGCTGCAACGCTATACACTGAATGTTGCGTACACACCGGGTAAGCTGATGTATACAGCAGACACGTTGTCCAGAGCTGTTGACCCAAGTGAGCCCGCAAATACCACAATGGATGAAAAAGTGAACGCCTACGTGGACATGATCACAAGTGCACTGCCCATAGCAGATGCAAAGATGGAGCTCATAAAGACTGAGACAAACAAAGATGAAACAATGAGACGACTGAGGAAAAGCATCTTGGATGGATGGCCCAACATGAAGCAAGACTGCTCACCTGACATGGCAGAGTACTGGAACTGCAGGGCGGAACTATCAGTGGTCGAAGACATCATCTACAAAGGAAGTAAAATAGTTATCCCAAAGAGTCTGAGAAAAGAGATGCTAAAAAGGATCCATGGAGGACATCTGGGAATCGAAAAGTGTAAGAAAAGAGCACGAGAGGTGATGTACTGGCCACGAATCAACCAAGATGTGACAAATGAGGTGTCAAACTGCACAATATGCCTGAAATATCGAGCAAGCAATCCGGCAGAACCACTAAAGCCACACCCAGCGCCAGACAGACCTTACCAGAAGGTAGGCGCTGACCTATTCGTATGTCAAGGGAAGGACTATCTTGTAGTCACAGACTATTACTCCCTGTATCCAGAGGTTTGTAGACTGTACACCACCACTGCAGATGCTGTGATAACATGTATGAAAGCCATATTCTCCAGACATGGCGTGGCAAGCGAGGTCTTCACAGACAACGGACCCCAGTTTTACAATGCAAGTTTCCGACACTTTGCCAAAGAGTGGGACTTTGTCCACACAACGTCAAGTCCTCACTTTCCACAGTCCAATGGACTAGTGGAAAAATCGGTCCAGACAGTGAAAAGACTGATGTACAAGGCAAAAGACAGTGGAACTGACTTCTACCAGAGCATGCTTGTATACCGCACAACGCCGCTCGAGTGTGGTAAGTCACCAGCCCAACTCCTTATGGGACATCTGCTAAGGTCAAACCTACCCATCCCGGAGAACCTCCTGAAAACAAAAGAGGGGGAGAAAGTGAGGAAGTTCAAAGAACAACAGAAAGAGAAGCAAAAGTACTACTATGACAGAGGAACACAAAACCTACCTGAACTCCACACTGGTGACCAAGTAAGGTTCAAAGACAAAACAAACACATGGACTCAGAAGGGAACTGTCCTGAGTGAAGTTCAACCAAGATCATACACCATTCAGACAGATGAGGGTGCTGTTCTGAGAAGAAATCGTCGAGATCTTCTCATGGGACCAGCCACAGCAGGTCAAGAGACTGATACTGTTGAACAATCTGATCACACAGCTGAGAAACCATCATCTGAGGCAACAACTCAGATTCAAGGACAATCAATCAGAAAATCCTCAAGACATGTGAAGCCTCCTGAGAGACTCATTGAGCAAATTTAAGGACTATTGTTATAGAAGGAAGTAATGTTATCTTATTCTTTCTTCAAGTTCTAGTGTATTGACATATTTCATGTGAACACACAAAGCAAGGTTAAAAAACCTTGATCATGATAATGATAATGTAAGTTCATTAAGTGTTACAGTTAAAATGCAGATTAATACAAAGAAAACATGTTGTTAGTTAAAAGTAAAATACTTTTGTTTTAAGAAAAGGAGATGTAATGATATCAGCAAATAGAGATGGTATTTGCCTGTTCGATTATAATGCCTTACCAGCATGATTGCATGTATTGATTGCTTGTGCCTGACCAGCAGAGGGCATGTGACAGAGACAAGCAAGGCAGTTCGGTTTAGTTTCAGTTTCGCTTTAGATGGATTTCTAACATGATGTCTCCTGTAAATGCTGTTAACTGAGATGAACAAGCTTTAGATTAAAACTCATTCTCTTTCATGAATGTGCCATCATTGAACCCACAAAGAAAGCAATACAAGGTCCACTCAGGCGCTTAAACAAAACGAAGTTTAATGGAAACTAACAGGTTTAAACAAGTAACTGCAGGAGAACATTGAGTGTAGGTCTATTCAGTTCAGAGGCTCCACGAGGAGTGCTGGCTGGTCCCGTGATTGACATCATGACGTCATGACGTTCTTCCCACCAGTGGGGGAATCACGTGATGTACGGCATGACGTCATCGCGTTTACCCGCGCTGTTAAAGCAATCACGTTCTATACAAGTAAACAGTATAAATAAAGATACAGACTCAGGCTGTAGCTAACATGTTGTTAAAGGGAATTATATACAAATGGTCTGAGTCCTTTAGTGGCTCCGCCACATGCGCCCCCCCAGAATTGCCTTTAACAGCAAAAGTGAGACGGCGAGGAGGCCGGACAAGCCAGTCCGAGCGACTTCTGTAACCCTGAAGTGGAAGCTGATGGCCGGTGGTCGAGCTGTCGGGCAGTTGTGGTGGAGCTGGCACGGCGACTGTGGGTGGTCGGCACCGTTTTGGCGGTTGAGCGATTTCGACCGCCGGCTTCAGTCGATCAACCGATATGTGGTCCGGTTTTCCTCCGATATCGACCGAAAAGGATTTGTCTCCCGGCTCTATGACGCAGAAGGGACCAGTGTAAGGAGGCTTGAGTGGGTCCCGGTGAGCGTTGTGGCAGATAAACACGTACTCGGCGCTTTTCAGCTCAGTTGGGACGTGGGAGCTCTGTAAGCTGTGATGCGATGTAGGCACTGGAGCGAAACATCTGGCCGCTTCCTGGTGGCTGACGAGTTGCTGGGATGCGGACCATGGCTCTGTTGGAGACGGGAGGAAATCCCCTGGTACTCATAGTGGTTGGCCATATACGAGTTCCGCCGAGGAGGATTGTAAATCTTCTTTGGGCGCCGTACGAAGACCCAAAAGGACCCAGGGAAGTCTGTCCACCCATCCTGCGCCTTGAAGACTGGCCCGCAGAGCGGCTTTGAGGGACCTGTGGAATCGCTCGCACAGGCCGTTCACCTGTGGATGATAGGCGGTGGTGCGATGTAGTTTGATGCCGAGCCCCTGAGCCACAGCGTTCCAGAGCTCAGAGGAAAACTGCGGTCCACGATCGGAAGAGACATCCACCGGTACGCCGAAACGAGCAACCCAAGAGGAGATGAAAGCTCTGGCCACGTCTGCCGAAGTGGTGGAAACCAAAGGAACTGCCTCTGGCCATCTAGTGGTGCCGTCTACCATTGTGAGGATGTGTGTAAAACCTTGAGAAGGTGGAAGCGGCCCCATGAGATCCACATTCACGTGGTCGAATCGATGCTCCGGAACAGCGAAGGTGGCCAATGGAGCTTTTACATGACCTTTAGGCAGACCACGCAGGTGTTGGCCCAGTCGCGGACATCCAGGTGCATACCTCTCCAGACAAATTTTGATGACATCAGCCTTTGCGAGGCCCTCATGCCAGGGTGTGACAAACCGTGTATGGCGTCGAACACTTTTCGGCGCCAGGCGACTGGAACTATAGGGCGGGGAACTCCCATGTAGACGTCGCAAAGTAGCGTGGTGCCTGCGGCATGGAACTTGACGTTGGCCGCTTGGAATCTAGAGGGGCTGGTCCTGTATGCTTGGACCTCCGGGTCCGAGGCTTGATCTGCAGCCATGAGGGCATAGTCGATTCCGAGTTGAACTGCGTGCACAGTCGTGCGGAAGAGACAATCCGCCACCAGATTGTCTTTGCCGGACACATGCTGAATGTCCATGGTGAATTCTGAAATGAAGGTCAGGTGACGTTGTTGCCGAGCTGACCACGGTTCGGCGATCTTGGCCATAGCATACGTTAGTGGCTTGTGGTCCACATAAGCTGTGAACTGACGTCCCTCTAGTAAGAACCGGAAATGGCGGATGGCTAGAAAAAGGGCCAGCAACTCCCGGTCGAAAGTGCTGTACTTTCTTTCGTTTCGCTGTAGTTGACGGCTGAAAAATGCAAGAGGTTGCCACGTCCCATTCACCCACTGTTCCTGCACTGCGCCGATTGCGTAGTCCGACGCGTCGGTGGTAAGGGCAATGG
This sequence comes from Somniosus microcephalus, assembly GCF_052327205.1. NCBI lineage: Eukaryota > Metazoa > Chordata > Chondrichthyes > Squaliformes > Somniosidae > Somniosus > Somniosus microcephalus. The sequence continues at coordinate 206,983,538 of NC_140990.1, read as the reverse complement.
TGGCACCTGGAAGCGGGTGCGCCAACATGGTTGCGTTGGCCAGGGCGCCTTTGGTGTCAACGATCACCCGGTCCATCTCGGCCATCCAGCTGATCAGATCCTTACTGGACTTGGCCTTGAGGGCCTCGTACAGGGGCTGCATAAGCAGAGCCGCCTTAGGGACGAACCGGTGATAGAAATTTACCATCCGGATGAACTCCTGTAGGGCCTTGACGGTCTGCGGGCGCGGGAAAGATGTAAACGCCTCGACCTTCGTCTGTAAGGGAATTGCGCTGTCTGATGTAATGCGGTGGCCCAAGAAATCAATCCGCTGCAGGCCGAACTGGCACTTGGCCGGGTTGATAATCAAGCCATGTTGACTGAGGTGTGTGAAGAGGGTACGCAAATGACGGAAGTGCTCCTCTTTGCTAGGGCTGGCGATGAGGATGTCGCCGAGGTAGACGAAGAAGAATTTTAGATCCCGCAGCACGGAGTCCATTAAGCGCTGGAAAGCCTGTGCAGCATTCTTTAAGCCAAACGGCATTCGCAGAAATTCGAACAGGCCAAATGGGGTGATGACTACGGTTTTCGGGATGTCTTGTGGGTGCACGGGGACCTGGTGGTAACCACGGACGAGGTCGACTTTCGAAAAAAAGGTATTTTCCGCCAAATGGGCCGAGAAATCTTGTATATGCGGGATCGGGTACCGATCAGGAGTAGTGGCGTCATTCAGGCGTCGGTAGTCGCCGCATGGCCGCCATATGCCGCCGGGTTTCGGAACAATGTGGAGAGGTGAAGACCAGGGACTATTTGACCGGCGAATAATCCCTAGCCGCTCCATCGTGTCGAACTCTGCTTTCGCAGCCGCCAGCTTGCCGGGTTCGAGGCGTCGGGCCCGTGCATAAACCGGGGGGCCGGTGGTGGTGATGTGATGTTCCACACCGTGTTTAGTAGCCGAGGAGGAGAAAGTGGGCCTGGTCAGATCTGGGAACTCTCCGAGGAGCCGAGTGAAGTCGTCTGGAGGTGGGACCGCACAGAAGACAGTGCGCGGCACGGCGTTACCGCGGTGGCATGGGATGGAGTGGAACGTGGCCGCATTGTTCAACCGGCGGTGCCTGACATCGACCAGGAGGCCGTTGGCGCACAAAAAATCCGCCCCAAGGATGCCCTGCGTGACTTTGGCCATGATGAACTCCCAGTGGAAACGCTGACCGCTGAAACACACCTGGACCCGCCGCCTTCCGAAGGCCTGAATGGCCGCGCCATTAACCGCCGCAAGGGCGGGGCCGTGGCCGCCAGCTAGTATATCGAGATTTGACGCAGGTAGGATGCTACACTGCGCCCCGGTGTCGCAAAGGAAATGTTGACCAAATTGGGAGTCGGCGATGAAGAGAAGCTGCCCAGAGCCTCCGATGGCCATTGCCGCCGCGGGGTGCTCGCTAGACCCGGTCTTCTTTCGCCAGGGTGTCTGAAGATGGTTTTTTTTTGTGCGAAATGCTGCAGGGAGGGCAGTAGCATCTTGCTTTTGCGCCAAAACGGGCGTGGTAAAAGCACAACCCCGCTGATTGAGGAGTTGGAGCAGCGTCTGTGGGGGATGGGCGCCTCGTGGCCGCGCAGTGCTGTTGTGTCACCGCGAAGATCTTGTCCGCTTCGGCAGCAAGCTCCAAGCAGTCTGTGACTTCGGACCTGGCTAGGGTAGCCTGAACTTGCTCCGGGAGTAGGCTGAGGAATAGCTCCCTGAAGAGGAAGCATTCCAGCTTGGACCCGAGGAGCGTGAGCATCTGGCTCATTAGCTCGGACGGCTTGGAGTCCCCGAGGCTGGGCATAGCGAGCAGCTGGCGGGCGTGCTCTGACTTCGTGAGACTGAAGACCTGCAGCAACCGCGCCTTTAAGGTGTCATACTTGCGATCAGTAGGTGGACTACCAAGTAGGCTGACGAACCGCGAGGCTGTGGCGCTGTCGAGGGCGGAGACCACGTAATAATAACGGGTCTGATCCACAACGATGTCCCTGATGGCAAACTGGGCTTCAGCCTGGATGAACCACGTGGCTGGTTGTTGCTCCCAGAACTGCGGTAGCTTCAAGGTAACGGCGTTCGTTTCCATGTTGATTATCTTCTGCGAAAATCGTTCGCAAAAGTCGGGGTCACCAATGTAGGAATGTTTAGTTCCTATCCAAAGACTGAGGTCCACTCAGGCGCTTAAACAAAATGAAGTTTAATGGAAACTAACAGATTTAAACAAGCAACTGCAGGAGAACATCGAGTGTAGGTCTATTCAGTTTGGAGGCTCCACGAGGACTGCTGGCTGGTCCTGTGGTTGACGTCATGACGTCATCACGTTCTTCCCGCCAGTGGGGGATCACGTGATGTACGGCGTGACGTCATCGCGTTTACCCGCGCTGTTATAGCAATCAGGCTCTATACAAGTAAACAGTATAAATAAAGATACAGACTCAGGCTGTGGCTAACATGTTGTTAAAGGGAATTATATACAAACGGTCTGAGTCCTTTAGTATTCTGCCACAGGGTAATGATATTATAAAGACAAGGACAGGGTGGTCCTGCTTGTATCTAATACCTAGCAATTAATCTAGAAATCATTATATCAATATTATTTTGGTTGAGAATAATACTGTTTCTTTCTTAAGGAAATTTTCACATCCTCTTTTTTGATATTGCCCCACACTGAGATAGCTGAGATTGACAACCTTTGTTCTTCCACTCTGTGGTGCTGGAATTTGGGTCAGTATACTTGACCACTCATTTAAATATTTCATTTAGCACATTGGTAGATGCACTGCCCAGGAGGGAAATGAACGAAACAGACCAGGAAGGTCCTGAGCCTGGTTTCTGGACTGTATTGAGTTAGCTGCTGGCGCTACACTTGGTCTCAGTGTGCCTGGCCGAAGAGTATGGGAAAAAGACCATGGCTGAGATTTTCCTTACCTTAGCGGGTCCAGAGCGGGCGACATCAGTGGCGGGTCCCGAACCCGCTGCTGGCTCCATCCACTCTGGAAAATGACTTTCCATTGATAGGGCTTGTTAAACCCACCCAGCTAGAGGAAGTGGGTCTGGTGACGTCATCCACAACGCGTCATCAGCCGGTTTCCTTAAAAGGACCATGGCTAACTTTCTTTTGACATTTGTGCTGTCTGTGTTCCACAGCACTGAAGTGCTGCAAACACTGACAATCACTGCACAGAGATGCAGGGCTGCACCCAGGCTCTCCCATGACTAACTCCATATGCTTATGGAGGGAGTCAGATCATGCAGGGAGGTCCTCTTCCCTTCCGATGAGCAAAAGAGACCTCCCCAGGAGACCAAAGCAGCCCGGTTGCAAATTGCAGAGGAGGTCACAAGCAGGGATATCATCAGCAGGACCTGGGTGCAGTGGCACAAACCTTTCAATGATCTCATTAGAGCATGAAACGTTAGTACAAAGCCACACTCATCTCCATCTTGCTCATCACATCCCCATCACTGTCTTTCCTACCCTACTCCTGCACATCCTTACTTACACCAACTTGCACCTCCACTCATCTCTCTCTCTCTATCACATCCCCATCTCAGTAGCCACCCCTCACACTCACCCTCATCCTAGTGAAATCATACCAACGAACAACACACAAGGGTAGCCACTTGAGTGATTTATGCAATGTTCATGTAAAATTTCTGTTAATGTGCTGTCAAACATTGAAACCTTTATTTTCAACACTTTCTGTTCTTGGACAGATTTGTGTGCACCTTTGGAAGTGGCTTAGTGAGTTGCAGTGAGTGGTGAGACAAAACGGTACCCCCCGCAATAGTGATGAGTGTGAAAGGAATGGTTTGGACATTGTAGGGATACTTTATGGTGTTGGTGTGGGGTGGTGTCAACTTGGCGCATCATGTGGCAGCCAGGGTGTACAGCGTCAAGTGAAGTAAATCTGGCCATGATGAGACCATCCCTGGTTGGGTGCTGATGCCCTCTGGCCTGTGCAGCATCAGATGATTGTGGAGAAGGCTAGTGGTGTTGTTGGTGGTGCTGGTGTGCCTGGTGCTGCTGGTGTTGGGGCTGATCGTGGTCGGATTCTGAGGAACAAGGTGAGACAGTATAAAGGGCATCCATGTGATGAAATAGATGGCAGGTGAAGTAGAGATGACAGAAGCATTCTGTTAATGGTGAGAGAGTTCTTCCAATGAGGTAAGAGTGGATGGAGAGTGGAAAGCCTGCAGAATCTGTGCTGGAAACAGACAGAGAAACAGCTTGTGGCTGAGGAAAGTGATGATCTGTCAGGTGGGAGCTTTTACTGTACATTTGAAGCGGTCAAGTAATCAACTGAAGCAATGGCTACTGAACTCTCACTTCAGGTTCAGGTTCACAGATGTGGTCTCCGAACAGTGTGGACCAAGAGATTGATTAGGGTGGGAAAAATAAAGTATGAGAGTAAACTTGCAAGGAACATTAAAGCAGACTGTAAAAGCTTCTACAAGTATGTAAAAAGAAAAAGATTAGTGAAGACAAATGTAGGTCCCTTACAGTCAGAAACGGGAGAATTTATAATGGGGAACAAGGAAATGGCAGAGCAGTTAAACAAATACTTTGGTTCTGTCTTCATGGAAGAGGACACAAATAACTTCCCAGAAATGTTAGGGAACCAAGGGTCTAATGAGAAGGAGGAATTAAAGGAAATTAGTATTAGTAAAAAAATAGTGCTGGAGCAATTAATGGGACTGAAAGCCGATAAATCTCCAGGGCCTGATAATCTGCATCCCAGAGTATTAAACGAGGTAGCCATGGAAATAGTGGATGCATTGGTTGTCATCTTCCAAAATTCTATAGATTATGGAACAGTTCCTGCAGATTGGAGGGTGTCAAATGTAACCCCACTATTTAAAAAAGGAGGGAGAGAGAAAACAGGGAACTACAGACCGGTTAGCCTAACATCAGTAGTAGGGAAAATGCTAGCGTCTATTATAAAGGATGTATATTATAAAGGATATAAAGGACACTTAGAAAATATCAACGGGATTAGACAAAGTCAACATGGATTTATGCAAGGGAAATCGTGTTTGACAAACCTACTGAAGTTTTTTGAGCATGTAACTGGGATGCCCAATGGATGTGGTGTATTTGGATTTTCAGAAGGCCTTTGATAAAGTCCCACATAAGAGGTTAGTGTGCAAAATTAAAGCACATGGGATTGGGGGTAATATACTGGCATGGATTGAAAATTGGTTAACAGACAGGAAACAGAGAGTAGGAATAGATGGGTCTTTTTCAGGGTGGCAGACGGTGACTAGTGGGGTACCGCAGGGATCAATGCTTGGGCCCAGCTATTCACAATATATAGCAATGATTTGGATGAGGGAACCAAATGTAATATTTCCAAGTTTGCTGACGACATTAAACTAGGTGGGATTGTGAGTTGTGAGGAGGATGCAAAGAGGCTTCAAGGCGATTTAGACAAGTTGAGTGACTGGGCAAATACATGGCAGATGCAGTATAACGTTGATAAATGTGAAGTTATCCACTTTGGTAGGAAAAACAGAAAGGCAGAGTATTATTTAAATGTTGATAGATTGGGAAATGTTGATGTACAGAGGGACTTGAGTGTCCTTGTACACCAGTCACTGAAAGCAAACATGCAGGTGCAGCAAGCAGTTAGGAAGGCAAATGGTATGTTGGCCTTCATTGCAAGAGGATTTGAGTACAGGAGCAAGGATGTCTTAGTACAGTTATACAGGGCCTTGGTGAGACCACACCTGGAGTACTGTGTGCAGTTTTGGTCTCCTTACCTAAGAAAGAATATACTTGCCATAGAGGGAGTGCAGCGAAGGTTCACCAGACTGATTCGTGGGATGGCAGGACTGTCGTATGAGGCGAGATTGGGTCAACTAGGCCTGTATTTACTAGAGTTTAGAAGAATGAGAGGGGACCTCATTGAAACATATAAAATTCTGACAGGGTTAGACAGACTGGATGCAGGGAGGATGCTTCCCCTGGCTAGGGGGTCTAGAATGAGGGGTCACAGTCTCAGGATAAGGGGTAGGACATTTAGGACTGAGATGAGGTGAAATTTCTTCACTCAGAAGGTGGTGAACCTATGGAATTCTCTACCACAGAAGGCTGTGGATGCCAAGTCACTGAATATATTTATGAAGGAGATAGATAGATTTCTAGACACAAAAGGCATCAAGGGGTATGGGGAGTGAGCGGGAATATGGTATTGAGATAAAGGATCAGCCATGATTATATTGAATGGCAGAGCAGGCTCGAAGGGCCGAATGGCCTACTCCTGCTCCTATTTTTCTATGTTTCTATGGCCATGAAGTTAAAGTCAAAAGGTAAGTTAAAAAAGCCTGTTAATCATCTGTCAACTAGATGCTAATTGGGTCGCCCACTGCTGCCTTTTGGGTCTGCTCAGCGCTGACAGACCCGACATTGGGAATGGGGCATTGCGGTGGGTTGACAGCGGGGTCCCGACCTGCTGTCAAAAAAAAAATCAAATTTCCCACCCGACCTGCCGCTGCTGACCCCCCTGGAAAATTCCCCCTCTGATGTCTGTCCACTGACTCCTGTTGGAAAACAACAGGATTGGGCTTGATGCCTCCCATGGTAAAATCAGCTGAGCACAAAGTCCCAGAGGTTGGGCCGACACTGCTGCAGCCGCTTCCCAGTGTGAGTCAGCAACTGAAGGAGAGGATGGATGAAAACTGGAAAGAAAAGATTTATATAAAAATAACATTTGAAAATATTGGCCTCTATTGCATACTGCAAATGTATTTCACATTTTATAACTTTAATATTTTTTCTGTACTGCATTAATTACTCTTATTGGTTTTGACCAAACAACTATAATCATCAATTTGTGATTATAGTGAAAACAATCTATTCAAATAAAGGCTCTGGGTTTAACAATATTAGCATGGATGCTGCAGGTATAAGTGTTGGAAGGTGGTGTACATCCAAGGTTATACCAATCAATATAGATTAGATTTATTGAGATGCTGCAATATATCAATATATTGTGGTGACGAGTAAAGGCCCTGATAATGCTACTACAATTATTAGCTACATAATAATCAGGCCCAATTAACAGAAAATGACGAGGAATACCATAATGAAACCTTTTCAGGTGAATAACGTTGTGTCAAGTAGAAATGATCAGTACAATAGTGTTCTCCAATTATATATGTATATATATTACAGTCAGGATAATGCAGCATCAGTTTGAATTCACAATTGTAAAAGGGCACTGTGGGTGTGAGGGAGTTAGGTTTCCCTTTCATACTCAAACTAAAATCAAAACATACCACCCACAGCTGTGAAATTATTTTAAGATATGTTTATTCTTTGTGTTGCTCCATCCACGTTTTTACATATTTCATAATATTTTCTGTGTGTGTGTCTTTTTTAAAGAATGGTTCTGTGGAGCTCTTAAGGTGATGCAGTAGAGGTGTTTGAATTTGTTCTGGAAAACAGTCGATGGTGCTGTCAGTCATGTGGCAGGAGAAGAAATTTATGCACAGTTCACTTTTAAAGGGATGGGGACAATTAAGCAGAGTGTCACACGGAGGTGGATAAAATTATAAAAGCTTCTGGTGAGCATTAGTGTCTTAACTCATCAGCAGCCCTTTCCAGGGCTGAGGGAGCAAGGGAATAATAAATTCCAGGCCAGCATGAAGAGAAACAAACCCTTTGATGCGGTGAAGAGCCCACAGACAAATTAATGTGCAGCTCAGCACCCAGCCTTGTCCTTGATGACTGTTGAAGTCGAAGTGGTTCTACGTGAGATGCTTGCAAGGAGGATTTTTCTCTGTGCCACTTCACAGTATAATTTTATAGGTCAGCATGTCTGCAAGAAAATATAGCCAGATATCCGACGACAGTTGACCCTTACTGTCCCTGCACACGTGCATGCACTATACTCCTATCCTCAGCCTGAGGCCTCCTACCCACAATCCTAGGCCTCCTACCCTCAGCCTGAGGGCTCCTACCTACAATCCTAGGCCTCCTACCCTCAGCCTGAGGCCTCCTACCCACAATCCTAGGCCTCCTACTCTCAGCCTGAGGGCTCCTACCTACAATCCTAGGCCTCCTACCCTCAGCCTGAGGCCTCCTACCCTCAAGCCTAGGCCTCCTACCCTCAGCCTGAGGCCTTCTACCCACAATCCTAGGCCTCCTACCCTCAGCCTGAGGGCTCCTACCTACAATCCTAGGCCTCCTACCCTCAGCCTGAGGCCTCCTACCCTAAATCCTAGGCCTCCTACCCTCAGCCTGAGGCCCTCTACCCACAATCCTAGGCCTCCTACACTCAGCCTGAGGGCTCCTACCCACAATCCTAGGCCTCCTACTCTCAGCCTGAGGCCTCCTACCCTCAATCCTAGGCCTCCTACCCTCAGCCTGAGGCCTCCTACCCTCAATCCTAGGCCTCCTACTCTCAGCCTGAGGCCTCCTACCCACAATCCTAGGCCTCCTACCCTCAGCCTGAGGCCTTCTACCCACAATCCTAGGCCTCCTACTCTCAGCCTGAGGGCTCCTACCCACAATCCTAGGCCTCCTACCCTCAGCCTGAGGCCTTCTACCCACAATCCTAGGCCTCCTACCCTCAGCCTGAGGCCTTCTACCCACAATCCTAGGCCTCCTACTCTCAGCCTGAGGCCTCCTACCTACAATCCTAGGCCTCCTACTCTCAGCCTGAGGGCTCCTACCCACAATCTGAGGCCTTCTACCCACAATCCTAGGCCTCCTACCCTCAGCCTGAGGCCTTCTACCCACAATCCTAGGCCTCCTACTCTCAGCCTGAGGCCTCCTACCCACAAACCCAGGCCTCCTACTCTCAGCCTGAGGGCTCCTACGCACAATCCTAGGCCTCCTACCCTCAGCCTGATGCCTCCTATCCATCAGTTTTCATTAGGAATGTTGGGGACTCAGTGCCCAGCATGCCCTTGAGCCAGTATTTGGTGTGGTGCCCCTCTGTGCCCCATTTTACATATGGTAATGAAGCTTTTGCCTATTTCAGGTGAGCGCTTTAGTCACTCGGCCAGCACCCCATCGGAATATACAGCGGGGTCCAAAACCAATGGCAGAAGTCAGGAAATCCGGCAGAAATTGGTCCTGCCTGATTTCCCGACCATTAGAATTGGGATGTTAACACGAGCAAAATTGCTCCCCCACCATTTCTTCTGTACTTGGATAGCATTGATTTACATTAGAATGAATGTATGTTTTGTGTCAAGAGAAGATCAGACTACTTAAGAAAATAACATGGCAGAACCATGTGTTTCAAATATCAAGTTAATTACAGGGATCAACTGCTACCTTCTAATAATCGAGCTGCTAATACCTTTGTTGTTGGATGTCTTGATGGCTAATGCCTGAACCCAGTGCAGCAGAGGCTTATCATTTTTGGTGTATATGTAAACTCTAAAATTGTATTGTGTCTAGAATTTGACTTCAAGATGCAGTGTGAAATAAGCAAACACGATTCACTTAAATCTTATGGCCTAGAAATTGAGTGCCCTTAGCGCCGATTTTGCGGCGCTAGAGGGCCCAGCGCTGCAATTGGCGCCGGCGCCGAAATTGCCTGGGGCCCTTCCGCCGCGGTAGACCGGTAGCGCTGCGCCGGCACCGATGACGTCATCGGTGTGCGCAGCGTCCCGGTTGCCATGCCGACGGGCCCCAGCGCCGAAATTCAGTTGCGGCCGCCTCGCCCGTGGCAGCCGCAACTAAGACTCTGGCAACAGAGTCTTACAAGTCTTTGCACCGGCGCATTAAAGGCCCCGCGGCGGCCGGCCGCTTTCCCGCCGGCCGCCTGGCCGCAGCTCCCTCCCCGGACTTCCCCCCTCCCCCCCCCGGAACAGAAGCAAGCCCGGCACTTGTCCGAGGTGCCGGGCTCATTTTTTAAAAGATTTTCGCGGGCCGCGGCCGGGTGCAGGCAGCTCCTCCTTAAGGGAAGGAGGAGGCCTGCACTTCCCGAGCCTGCCGCACCGCATCGGGTGCCGCAGCGCCGGAATTGCGGCGCGAAACGGCAGTTAGCGCCGATTTACTGCCGCAAAGACCCTTCAGTAGCGCCGGCAGCCGTTTGGGCGCGGCCCTGCTGAATTTTTGGCGCGCGCAGGGGGACTTAGCGCCGGCACTAACTTCTGGCGCTAAAGCCCTGGCTAAGCCAAAACTCAATTTCTAGGCCATTGTGTATAAAGACAAATATGAAGATTAATAAAATCTTGTTTGGCTGATCCTGTTGTTTTTCCCAACAAGGCACCTTTGTAATTAACAAAAATAACATTAACCTTGAGCACATTCATTGTGGAACATACCTACTGTATACATTCAGACAACAATATTTTCTTCATGGATCAAGTTACCAAGCTGCACAGCAAGATATCGGCAAAAATAGCATGATTCAAAGGCATCAGTTCCTTCTTCACACAGAAAGCAGCAATTACAGTGTACAATGTATGCACTAATTCTGCTTCACTTTAATTACTAAGATGTCGACAGGCGACAGTGTTCAAACAGTCACTTGCTGGAACTGATAATATAAAACAAAGCAAGTAGAATTATATTAAATTATAATGTCAAAAGAAATAACTTTCTCAAAACTTAAATGGCTACCTTTGGCCACCATGATGACAGACAACTTGACTGCTTGAAGTACAGATGCTTTATGAAAATAGCTCCTAGATATACAGTGCTTCGACACTCCAAGTTTAGCATCAATGCAAAGTGATTTCCACCTCATACCAATGCTAAACTCGCACTGTAAATCCAGAATCAGGGCCCAAATTAACTCTGGAGTGAAGTGGACTGAGACTCCCTGGAGGCAATACTCTCACATTGATTTAGTTTGACTTAACATGGAGTGTAAAACTTTTAAAATCTACCTTACTTCAGTTTAAATATTTAGATAGCATGAATGTTATCCTCCTCATATTCTAAACACTTAGGCCCCACTGCCCTTCTGGCGCACTCTCGCTGTAACATTGCCCAAAGAAGAAAGGATTGTTTTCAACCCCATGTGCCACACAAGTCTCCAAGGAACAGTGATACAATTTTCTGCCTATTGATACACAATTAATACACAACATTACTCCCTGTCAATACGTATTCAGCTCCCAACATCGCTCTGTGTTCATCTGTGGTCAGTAGTCAAAGTTTAACACAAGCAAACAGAAGCAGTGAACTAAACAGTAGGAAGGATCAGTGGGTTCCCTTTGATTTATGTTATATTCATTTTCTCTCTGTTGTATTTCTAAGCTGCCCTTGGACACTGTTAACAGGTTTTCAAGCTTACTTGGGACCTCTTGTATCAATGGATCAATACACAAGTAAATACAATTGAACATTCATATTGTGAGGTGTTCATATTTTACATTCTGGCTTCCTATATGCTAATGTATGTATTATGCATAAAACAAGCAACTCCATTAAGATGCATTATAATTCGTATGATAGAGAATGGCAAGGACAAAACTTCCAGGTAGTTGTTCAGAAACAGCACCCAGGCAAGTATGAAAGTTCAAATGGATTTCTAGTCCTCTATCCTTTTGTACTATACTTACAATTTAAGTTGTTATTTAAAGTTTATTAATGAATTAGAAGAACATCATTATGATGATTAAGATTATTTGTTAAGTTTTTCTCTTACATAATTTCTCAGCTGAAAGCAGAAGTGGGCAACCAATCTCCAGGCATCTGCTCATGGCATCACGAACTGACCACGAGGATATCAGCAATATCTGCACAAGGCAATAATCCCTCTGATTATCTCTTATCCTCTCTGGGAAACCACCTGGGTTGCGCTTAAAGTCTCTTCCTGAAGATGCAGCAAAAATTAAGAACTCATCAAGGTTGTAGGCAACTTGACTCCCTGAAGCACAGATGCTTTATGAACCTAGCTCCAGTATATCTAAGAGTGCCTAAACACTGCAAGTTTCGCATCAATGCAAAGCAATTTCCACCTCACACCAATGGGGTATTGTGGCAACTTACCCCTCAGAGGGTAGCAAATTAGAGAGTACCACCTATAAATAAATCATGTTTTAAACTCAGTTGCTAAGGTCCTACAATATGTAGGACAGAATTTATGTGCAATATTAACATTGGCAGTTGCTAATAGCAGCTCCTAGTGTTAAACTGATATTTTATTTGGCACCATGCTTTGTCAGCATGTGCCATTGGATGAATGCTTAAATCATGATTCATGCACACTTCTGGCAACATATTTGCACCACCACAGATAAATAATGGCCATTTGGCCAGCAAGTGGGAAATCCATGGATGCTGCCAGAAATTAAAATGAGCCATTCTCTCCTACCCTTAGGCTAATCAAAGTGAAGAGACACTTCTCTCTAAAGCAGAAGTAGAAGAAAATGATATACGGGTGGTCAAGGTGCAGAACCAGGTTGGAATTTAAGGTATTACAAGTCTGACATTTACTGTTCCCTGAAGTAAATACTAATTAGTCTTTTATAGTGTATAACATGATAATGCTGCAGGATTGCACAGGTGACTATTCTTTTCTGTAATTACATGGTAATGAAAGCAAATAAAGAGAGACCACCAATGTGGTAATACAAATGAGGTAAGATTTTATTCCATGATAAACATCAGGGGGTAGAGTTTATCTTTCACTGTCGGTGGAAAACAGGCAGTGGTGTATCAGTCACCCATTATACACCCCGCCCAATTATCCTCATCACTGTGTATAATGGGCGGATGATCTACTACTACCAGTTTTCCACCCAGCAGTGCAAGTTAAAATCTACAAGTTGTGAAACATTGAACTAGGCTTTTCTTTTAATGCATGTGAACCATATGTTTTAATAAATATTGTATACTTCATTGCTCTTTTTCCCTTGCTAGTTTTGGCTCCACAGGCATTGGTGACCTTCCGTTACCTTACACAAGTGGCCATTATGTATTTGGAAGGCACAGCAGCACAATGGCAGGCTATTCTACTGAGGCAACATCCCAACCAAGCATAATGCTGATATCAACTGATGTCCATACACGTGCAATTTCAACGTGGGATGCTGAATAGCGATCACAAGTGAGAACTCTGATTGAATTTCCCCTTCTCAACTCATGGGTGCTGAGGCCATTCTAGCTAAGACCAACACTAAAATGGCAGGGGGTTGGGAACCTGTGCAGGGAGACAGAGGAAAGGGAAGCAAGGATAGAAGCAAAAGACAGGAAGGAGAAAAGCAAAAGTGGAAGTCAGAGAAATCAAGGGTGTAAATCAAACATGGCTGCAGTAAACAATAATTCTAAAGGGTCTAAGAGTGTTAAAAAAAAGCCTGAAGGCTTTGTGTCTTAATGCGAGGAGCATTCGTAATAAGGTGGATGAATTAGCTGCGCAAATAGATGTAAACGGATATGATATAATTGGTATTATGGAAACATGGCTCTAGGGTGACCAAGGCTGGGAATTCAACATCCAGGGGTATTCAATATTCAGGAAGGACAGGCAAAAAGGAAAAGGCAGTGGGATAGCATTGCTGGTTAAAGAGAAGATTAACACAATAGTAAGGAAGGATATTAGCTCTGATGATGTGGAATCTGTATGGGTAGAGCTGAGAAATATCAAGGGGCAGAAAACGTTAGTGGGAGTTGTATACAGACCCCCAAACAGTAATGCTGAGGTTGGGGATGGCATTAAACGGGAAATTAGAGATGCATGCAATAAGGGCACAGCAGTTATCTGTAATCTACATATAGATTGGTCTAACCAAATTAGTAACAATACAGTGGAAGAGGAATTCCTAGAGTGTATACGGGATGGTTTCCTGGATGGAACCAACTAGATATCAGGCCATCTTAGACTGGGTATTATGTAATGAGAAAGGATTAATCAGCAATCTTGTTGTGCGAGGCCCCTTGGGGAGGAGTGATCATAATATGATCGAATTCTTCATTAAGATGGAGAGTGAAATAGTTGATTCAGAGACTTGGGTACTGAATTTAAATAAAGGAAACTACAATGGTATGAGGCGTGAGTTGGCTAGGATGGATTGGGGAATGTTACTTAAAGGGTTGACGGTGGATAGGCAATGGCAAACATTTAAAGATCGCATGGATGAGCTACAGAATTTGTTTATCCCTGTGTGGCATAAAAATAAAACAAAAAAGCTGACTCAACCATGGCTAACAAGGGAAATTAGGGATAGCATAAGATCCAAGGAGAGGACATATAAATTGGCCAGAAAAAGCAGCAAACCTGAGGATTGGGAGCAGTTTAGGATTCAGCAAAGGAGGACAAAGGGATTAATTAAGAGGGGGAAAATAGAGTATGAGAGTAAGCTTGCAGGGTACATAAAAACTGACTGTAAAACCTTCTATAGATATGTGAAGAGAAAAAGATTGGTAAAGTCAAGCATAGGTCCCTTGCAGTCAGAATCAGGGGAATTTATAATGGGGAATAAAGACATGGCAGACCAACTAAATGCATACTTTGGTTCTGTCTTCACAAAGGAGGACACAAATAAACTCCCAGAGATGTCAGGGAACATAGGGTCTAATGAGAGGGAGGAACTGAATGAAATCAGTATTTGTAGGGAAATGGTGTTAGGGAAATTGATGGGATTGAAGGCCGATAAATCCCCAGGGCCTGATAATCTACATCCTAGGGTACTTAAGGAAGTGGCCCTAGAAATAGTAGATGCATTGCTGGACATCTTCCAAAATTCTATAGACTCTGGAACAGTTCCCATGGATTGGAGGGTAGCTAATGTAACCCCACTATTTAAAAAAGGTGGTAGAGAAAAAATGGGGACTTATAGACCAGTAAGCCTGACATCGGTAGTGGGGAAAATGCTAGAGTCCATTATAAAAGATGTAATAGCAGAGCACTTGGAAAATAGTGACAGGAGCGGACAAAGTCAACATGGATTTACAAAAGGTAAATCATGCTTGACTAATCTACTGGAATTTTTTGAGGATGTAACTGGTAGAATAGATAAGGGAGAACCAGTGGATGTGGTGTATTTGGACTTTCAGAAGGCTTTCGATAAGGTCCCGCATAAGAGACTAGCGTGCAAAGTTAAAGCACATGAGATTGGGGGTAAGGTACTGACTTGAATAGAAAACTGGTTGGCAGACAGGAAGCAAAGAGTTGGAATAAACGGGTCTTTTTCCGAGTGGAAGGCAGTGACTAGTGGGGTCCCGCAGGGATCGGTGCTAGGACCCCAGTTATTCACAATATATATAAATGATCTAGACGAGGGAACTAGATGTAATATCTCCAAGTTTGCAGATGACACAAAACTGGGTGGGCGTGTGTGCTGTGAGGAGGATGCAGAGAAACTCGAGTACGATTTGGGCAGGTTGGGTGATTGGGCAGATGCATGGCAGATGCAGTATAATGTGGATAAATGGGAGGTTATCCACTTTGGTGGCAAAAAAAGGAAGGCAGATTATTATCTGAACGGCAATAGATTGGGAAAAGGGGAAGTGCAACGAGACCTGGGTGTCCTTGTGCACCAGTCGCTGAAGGTAAGCAAGCAGATGCAGCAGGCGGTTAGAAGGCAAGTGGTATTTCAAAAGGGCCTTCATAGCGAGAGGATTCGAGTACAGGAGCAAGGATGTCTTGCTGCAGTTGTACAGGGCCTTGGTGAGACCACACCTTGAGTATTGTGTGCAGTTTTGATCACCTTATCTGAGGAAGGATGTTCTTGCCATGGAGGGGGTGCAGCAAAGATTCATCAGACTGATACCTGGGATGGCAGGAATGATGTATGAAGAGAGATTAGGTCGATTAGGCTTATATTCGCTAGAGTTTAGAAGAATGAGAGGGGATCTCATTGAAACTTATAAAATTCTAACAGGACTAGACAGACTAGATGCAGGAAGGATGTTCCTGATGGCGGGGGAGTTCAGAACCAGGGCTCACAGTCTTAGGATAAGGGCTAAGCCATTTAGATGAGGAGGAATTTCTTCACCCAGAGAGTGGTGAGCCTGTGGAATTCTCTACCACAGAAGACAGTTGAGGCCAATTCATTAAATATATTCAAGAAGGAGTTGGATATATTTCTTAATGCTAAGGGGATCAAGGGATATGGGGAGAAAGCAGGGACAGGGTACTGAATTTGGATGATCAGCCATGATCGCATTGAATGGCGGAGCAGGCTTGAGGGGCCGAATGGCCTACTCCTGCTCCTATCTTCTATGTTTCTATGTTTCAACACAGGCTGGGGGCCAAACTTGAAATACTTAAAGATCTGATCTGATCGAGGTGTTTCAAATGTTAAAAGGATTTGATAGAGAAACCATTTCCTCTGATGGAATCAAGAACAAGGGGACATAATCTTAAAATTAGAGCTAAGCCCTTCAGGAGTGAAATCAGGAAGCATTTTTTCACACAAAGGGTACTAGAAATCTGGAACTCTCTCCCCCAAAGTCTATGGATGCTGGGTCAATTGAAATTTTCGAGACTGAGATCAATACATTTCTGTTAGGCAAGGGATATGGAGCAAAGACGGGTAAATGGAGTTGAGGTGCAGATCAACTATAATCTAATTGAATGGTGGAGCAGGCTCAAGGGGCCGAATGGCCTACTCATGTTACTAATGTTCATATGTTCCTAAGGCCCGTGTAGTTCAGCTACTCGTTGGGTAATCTCACTGAGCTGTAAGGAAGTTCTGCGTTTTTCTTCACAAAAGTATGAAGTCCTATTTCATTCCAAGTTGCCTTGGTCTTCCAGCCCACACACCAGCCATGGGTGAAGAGAAAGGTGATCAATTCCTCCAAAGCTTCCGCTAGTGTTACTCATTGCTGGCAATCAGGTGTCGCATGACAACAGTTGAGAGGAGACCTTCCCTATTTTTCCTCATTACCTTTGGGAAGATACCTGGCTTCAATCTACTGCCTCTGAACAGTGACGCAGCAGAGATCAGGAACTCAGTAGCTGGGGGAAAATTACTGCCACCACACTATTTGGAACAAATTCTGGGTTTGGACAGCCGAACCAGACTGCGTAAATGCAAAGCTAAGTTTCAAATTCGGTCTCAACAAAATTTGCTAGTCCAAAAACCAAAATAATTTTCCCTGAGCTGAAGTCAGAAGCAGAGCTATAGCTGATCTGAATGCTCATCACTAAGAGGGTTAGGATTACTGCATCTTTAAAATAAATCCATTGAATAAAGAAAATTCTAATTTTATGGAAATCTGATACCACACAACAAAATGAAGCACAAGTCCCTTATCAATTCAAAAACAAAAAGTGTTTGTGTTAGGAACATTTCTGTAACATAACAAGCCTATTGGGGTTTCATTTATTTTGCTCAAAGCACTTCACATCTCTGCAGCTTTCACAAACGGCCCACAGATTTGATTACTCTATGCTCCCAAATGCTTTTTAAGCATGTGCATTGCCTTATTTCTACAAGACAGCTATTTGTATTTTGTTCATGAAGAACCCTCATCTCTCATGCGTGGCGGTTGCTATGGTGATCTATAAATAGAACATGAATCAAATGAATCAGTCTGGTTGAAAATAAGTAACCCTTTCAATAAAAGTGACAGCAAGAATGTTTTGCGAATGCATTACTAACTTTAAGCAATATGACACACTTAGCTAAAGCTTTACCTAATAATGAAAATGGATGTAATCATTTAATGTCACATATGAATTAAATCTACAACAGCAGCCTCAGTTGCACATCTCTCGTGTTTGACTGAATTCACCCTTAACTAACACTTAAGATGAATTGCCAGTGAAAATTACAGTAAATGTTTTGAATCCTATCTCAATCCCCTGATATTCTTGCCCAAGTAAAATGAAGTTTTCCCCAGAAACAAAATCATACTTTCCTCCAGTCAACATCTCCTCTCGACAGACAGCATGTCTAACCTCAGACGGTTGGTGTATGTGTTGCCGAGGAGCCAGCACAGATGCAGTGCATCACCATGCCTCCTATATTTTAGGTAGTTTGTTATCACCAAAGTGAAACCTAAGCCTGTATATGACTAAATCTAAAGAAAGACTCATCTGCTGCTGAAACCCTCATCTTGCCTTTGTTACCTCTAGACTTGACTATTTCAATGCACGCCTGGCCTGCCTTCCACGTTTTACCCTCCGTAACCTTGAGGTCATCCAAAACTCTGCTGCCCGTGTCCTAATTCACACCAAGTCCCGTTCACCTATCACCCCTGTGCTCACTGACCTACATTGGCTCCGGTTAAGCAACGCATTGATTTTAAAATTCTCACCCTTGTTTTCAAATTCCTCCATGGCCTTGCCCCTCCCTATCTCTGTAATCTCCTCCAGCCCCACAACCCTTCGAGATATCTGTGCTCTTCTAATTCTGGCCTCTTGAGCATCCCCGATTTTAATTGCTCCACCATTGTTGGCCGTGTCTTCAGCTGCCTGGGCCCTGAACTCTGGAATTCCTTCCCTAAACCTCTCCGCCTCTCTACCTCTCTTTCCTCCTTTAAGATGCTCCTTAAAACCTACCTCTTTAACCAAGCTTTTGGTCATCTGTCCTAATTTATCCTTATGTGGCTTAGTGTCAAATTTTGTTTAATAATGCTCCTGTGAAGTGCCTTGGGAAGTTTTACTACATTAAAGGCGCTAGATAAATACAAGTTGTTGTTCTTGTTTATATGATGCATTATGCATATCAATCATGAATAATTTTTCTTCCCCTCCCCCGTGCTATGATGTCAGCCCTGGCTGAGAGTAGCACTCTCACCTCTGAGTCAGAAGGTTGTGAGTTCAAGCCCCACACCAGAAACCTGAGCACATAATCTACACTTCAGTGCAGTACTGAGGGCATGCTACACTGTCAAAAGTGCCGTCTTTCAGATGAGATGTTAAGGCCAGGTTCCATCTGCCCTTTCAAAAGATCCCATGACACTAATAGAAGAAGAGCAGGGGTCTTCTCCCCAGTGTCCTGGCCAATATGTATTCCTCAACCAACATCACCAAAACAGATTATCTCATCATTATCTGATTTGTGGGACCTTGCTGTGTGCAAATAGGCTGCCGCATTTCCTACATTACAACAGTGACTACACTTCAAAAGTATTAATTGGTTGTAAAGCGATTTGGGACGGCTGGAGGTTGTGAAAAGTGCTATAAAAATGCAAGTCTTTCTTTTTTCTATCTGAAACAATTCAAAATACTTCATATATTGTCAATAGATTTGCAGTGGCTATTATTATTTAGACAAACACAATCTGGAATTGAGTCTTTCCTGCTTAGATCTGTCTTTAAACCTTCACACAAAGCACAGTAGTTTATGGTAATGTTTAAAGGGTGCATTTTCCTTACAAGCAAATTTTAAGCTTTCCATCAACTAATTGATGAATTTTGTTTAACTCAGTAAATGTATTTGTTGAAAGAGTAGTTTTGCACAGAGATGTTTTTTTTAATTGGGTGCTGCTGCGTATCCTGGCACCAATG
This sequence comes from Somniosus microcephalus, assembly GCF_052327205.1. Lineage (NCBI taxonomy): Eukaryota > Metazoa > Chordata > Chondrichthyes > Squaliformes > Somniosidae > Somniosus > Somniosus microcephalus. Next base: position 206,964,170 of record NC_140990.1, on the reverse strand, counting down.
TTTCTAGTTTAATTTACCTATTGAATTGTGGTTTGTGTCTTTTAATATCTTTCTTACAGTTTTTACTTCAGGGCCTGTCTGTCTCAAAAGCCACTTTGACTGGAAATTTTTACCTCAGAAGAGTTGAATAGAATTTCCAACCACATCTGTACATTCTGAACATGTGCAGTTTGAAGGTTTTCACAGCATGCGATCTGGGCGCCTACAGCAGATGAAGAGTAGAAAGGTGTGTCCCGTCATCCTGAGAGGATTTCAGGCAAGTCTCAGTTAAAAAAATTAACAACTTTTCTATTATGAAGTGGTTAGTCAGATCTCTGATTAACACAACGGTAACTAACAGCAGCTGTGGTTTCTCTGTTTTCGTTCTAACAGACAACAACTATTATTTATCATGAATGGACTTCTTTTTCCTCAATCAAAAGATTGAAAATTCAGTTAAAAAATCTTCCTTTTCTGAACCATTTTGGAGGTTAAGGGATTTCTTTTTTAGATTAAAAACTGAGGAAATCTAAACAGGGACCAATGGAGCATTTTATGAGATGTTTGTTTATGTTTATTAAAGACTGTATAAGTCAGCAAACTCACTAAAATGTACTAATTAGTTTAAGGCAAAACAGAAAGAAAGGAAGTGGCTGATGATGGGGAAAAGCTATGTAAGCAGAGATGCTTGCTGATGCCAAAGGGGCTGTGGATAAGTCAGGGAAGGAAGGTGACTGGCAGGGCTGCAGTGGGTTGTTGAGTCTTGCTGGTCTGAAAGGGGTCAATGCCATTTTGGAACCCATTCTTTTGGACTCCCTCCTCCACAAGACTGCAAGACCCTGTTTCCCCCCTCAAATACTCCCAGATCCAAGCAATGCCCAATTCTATCAGTCTCTGCACCCCCCGCCACCCCCAAATCTCCCACACCTCCTCCCCAGTCCAGCTGTAGCCCAGGACCCACCTTATATGAGAATGTTCTCTCACAAACTCCTAGACCACATTCTTAGTACTTCCTGATCCATCAATGGTCTCCATACCCCCAGACACTTGCCTCAATATTCTCAGATCTCAGGTCCTGTCACATTCTTTCCAGAATCCTCCCAATAGTGCTTCCAGAACCACGGGGCAGTCCCCTTCAGTGCTCTCAGACACTGGAACCCACCTTCCTTTAAAGACTGCAGGACACTGAGACCCCATCCAATTACTGCCAGACCCTGATACTGTCCCCAATGCTAATAAATCAATCAGTAGCCCTGATAATTCACTTGTCATAACATCTCTGTTCTTTATAAAACCTCTTGACTCATGGTGAGCAACTTCACATGAGATATTCGAGTACACTATGAAAATGGTAGATAGTTCAGATACTGTGGATGGAAAACTCCACAAGTATTAATCTTCATGACAGAGAGAAGGAGGAATTGAGTTGGAACATAGCTATTGTAAACAAAATACTGAAGGGCTCAGGTTTTAGGGTAAAATTTCTTGTTGAATTTTATAATGACAATTCTTTAAAAAGTATGATGCGATATAGTATGTTATGTTTTATCAACCAGGTTTTATTTTTGAAAGAAAAAGATAATGACAGTGTGAAGACCACGGATGCTGCCTGACCTGCTGAATGTTTCCAGCATTTTCTGTTGTTATTAAAGAAAATAAAGATCTACATCAGTCAGTATTTTACACGTTTCTTTTATTTGCAAGTTTACAAGGGATATTTTCTTTTAAAATAGGCCCATCTAAAAATCTCAGTAGACCGATCAAATGCTTAACACTGCACGCCGGTGGGAATAATGTTCTCTATTCCACTAAGTGTTCCATTCTAGTCTTAGCTCAATGTTGTCTAAGAACTTTCGACGTGAAATTTGAAGAACATTAAATAATTGAATGTGAAAGCCTCTGGAACTGCAACTTGGAATTTTGGTTCAACCAATTCACTAGACTGGTGAATTACCCGCAATGTCTCACCTGTCTAAAAGCACAAGAAGATAGCTGGTCATTGCAGCCAATATCACAAGGATATAAGTGTGATTACCTGAAAAGGATGCAGCCATCTCTTTTTAGTACTTAACACATCAAAGAAATAAAGAACTTACATTTATATATAGCGCCCCATCACGTCCTCAAACTGCTTCACATCCAATAATTTAAAGTGAAGTCACTTTTGTTTCCTTTATTTCATTCCTTGGACTGAGAAGAAATGTGTTCACCAAGTCAATAGAATTTACATATACAGAAGAAACAACTCAATTTATTCAGAACTCCTACAAAACAACCTCATAATGAATTTATGAAAGTCAAAAAATTTAAAAACAGCACAAGCCCCAAAAGAGTTTAAACAAGAATATCCAACAACAACATACATTTATATAGAGCCTGTAATTTAGAGTCCCAAGGCACTTCACAGGAGCTTAATCAGACAAAATTTGACACGAGACACGTAAATATTATAATAATACTGTACATTGTAATAGACATTCATGTCAAAGCTACAGAATTTACTCTGCACAAAAATAAGCGGTCAACATTGTCCAATTTGTCTATGGCACAAATAGGATTTCACACAGTGTATATTTCATCAGAATTTCTATTAAAATGCAACTGCCACTAATCAGATACCTTGTGAGGATTCTTATTTCATTTGTGTCAGTGAGCTGGTCGAGATTTCACATTACTAGAGAAACCTCATTCACATTCTGCTCCAGATGAAGCTCAGTTGCTGAAGTCTATTTTAAGAACCTAGGTCACACTACAAATAGATTGGAGTTGTACTTTGTGAACATGCAGTCATTGTTTGCTGCTGTATTATGGATTTTTCAAAACATGTGGGGGGAGAAATTCAGTTGTTTGCACCACCCGTTTGCACCTTAAGAGGGCGATAAGTGGGGCGCGAGGCGGCTAGCGCCCGGACGTGGCGACACCTGATCCTCTCCCGAAATTGAGCGGACATTTAGCGGCGGCGCAAAACTGCAACGCCCGCTCAGCTGCGCGCGCAGATCCTGATGTCATTTCATGGTGCAACGCCCTTGGGGCGCCCCAAACCGGAAATTCAGTGGTGCCCCCCTCCTTTCCGCCTGGCGCTCCCAGCGACTGGTTGACTGGAACGGATCCCAGTCGCTGTGGGGCTGGTGGGTGGGGGGGCGCTATTTAAAGGGGGCCCTTCCTGGCTTCTTTGTGGTAGCCATTTTTGGACCACTCCTTCTGTGAGAGAGAGAGAGAGAGATTTTCAGAGAGACAAAGGGAGGGAGCTTTCTGCATTGAGTCAGCGCTCGCAGAGGTACTTCTGGCTTCGGCCCAGAACTTTGTAGTTGGTTTGCTTTTTTACTGGCATAACCTTGAGTGGCCACATACTATGGGGCTGCAATGGGTGGAAACGTTGGGCTTCTCCATTACATTGAGAGGGCTCAGGGATGCCGAGAGAGAGTGCCAATCATGGCCAGATGGAGGAGGGCCAACAGGCGTCGGCACACGAGACCGTACCGTCCCAGGGTTTTCCGCCAACAGTTCTCATACCTCAACATGTCTGAGGAGCAGTGTTTTTGGAGGCTGCGATTCAGCAGGGAGGTGGTCACTGAGCTCTGCCACCTGCTTCAACCAGATCTGCAGCCTTAACTGAGGAGCAGGACGTCTCTGTCGGTGGCAGTGAAGGTGACAGTGGCTCTCAACTTCTATGCCACCGGCTCCTTCCAATCCGCTACTGGGGACATTGCCAATATCTCCCAGTTTGCGGTGTATTGCTGCATCCGTCAAGTTACGAATGCCCTCTTTAAAAGAAGACATCAGTACATTTCCTTCCCCATGACCCCGGACAAGCAGCAAGAGCGCGCACTGGGATTTGCAAGAATAGCGGGCTTCCCCATGGTCCAGGGCGCCATTGACTGCACGCATGTGGCTTTGCGGGCGCCGCAAGAGAATGCCGAGGATTATCGCAACTGGAAGGGGTTCCATTCGTTGAACGTCCAGTTGGTGTGTGACCACAGACAGCTGATACTCGCTGTCAATGCCCGCTTTCCAGGCAGCAGCCACGACGCCTTCATCCTGCGCCAGACTTCTGTGGCAGACCTTTTCGAGGCCCCAGCTCACCCAGCAGGCTGGCTTCTCGGGGACAAGGGCTATCCTCTGTGCACCTGGCTGATGACCCTGCTCCATGCGTCCAGCACCCCTGCTGAAGAACGATACAATGAGAGCCATCAAGCAACCAGGAACATCATTGAGCACACAATTGGCGTGCTCAAGCAACGGTTCCGCTGTCTGGACCATTCCGGGGGAGCCCTTCAGTACTCACCTGAGCGAGTCTCCCATTTCATTGTAGTGTGCTGCATGCTGCATAACCTGGCAATCCTCAGGACTCAGCCACTGCCACCAGACATTGGAGCACCAGCAGAGGAGGAGGAGGAGGAGGAGGAGGATGAGCACCAAGACGGGAGGGAGGCACAAAGTGCAAGGGCCGTCCGTCAGCGGCTTATTGCAAGTTGGTCCTAGGCCCCCTCTGAGGGAATGGCTTCTGCCATTGAAAGAACATGAATGGAACCATTCCGCAACTCCTAAGCCGGTCAAGGCAACAAATAGTTCAAAGAGCAAACATGCACATTCTGAATAAAGACACTTCTTTATTTAACAAACTGTGTGCCCTTCCCGCATGACAAAGTAATAGAGAGAAACCCCCAAAAAAGCAGTCAGACACATAACTGCTCTCAGAACCTGGAGACAATGAACAAAACAGTAACCGAAAAATGACCACTGTAAAGTCTGTAGGTATTATGGCGAATTAATACACAGACTACAAGAGTAACTTTAACAGGACTTTACTATTCGAAGGTCAGGGCGAATCGGCCCAATAAATCCTGACACAGCACTTATATACCGGTGTGGTCACCGTCGGTATTACAGTATACAGCAGCCAAGATAAAGTAGTGCCACACCTAAAATAGTTCTCTTAAAGGTGGACGGTTACATACAATAGTTCTCTTAAAGGTAGAACAGTTACATACACTACAATCCTCCCTTTTTAGCTTACAACATACTTATTCCCCATTAACATAACATCATAACATATATACAACTTATGCAAAACAGTTCACAGATTCAGTCTCTCTGGAGGCTTCCTGACTCTGTCCGGATAACGCCTCGGTGGTGTAGTAGTTTTCGGCGGGGTAGTAGGTTCTTCTGGCAAGGTCGATTCGGCTTGAAGGACAGTGTCAGGTTCATCTGATTCCAGTATTACCAGATCGGAGGTAGGTGCTCTGGGTATCTCTGCTTCAACATTAGCCATGTAAGGTTGTGGAGTAGGTTGGTCCTTTGTGGATGACCCTATGATCTGGTCAACATGGCGCCTTATTATGCTGTCACCAATGTCCACGGTATACATCAGCGGCCCTAGCCTTTTCCCAATAGTTCCAGGCTGCCATTTCTCGGTACGGTAGTCCCGGGCCAAAACTTGTTGACCTATCTGAAAGGATCTAGTTGGCCTTTCATTCATGCCCTGAAATTGCCGGTTCTCTATGTCCCTTCTGAAGTTTGGCTTAATCAAATCCAGCCGGCATCTTAGTCTTCTATTGAAAAACATCATGGCGGGAGTTTGGTTTGTGACCACATGTGTTGCATCCCTGTACGCCAACAAGAAGTTATCTACCTTATGTTGTAGGTTGATGTCTTCATTACCCATGGCCTTTATGGCCTTCTTGAAGGTCTGGACAAACCTTTCAGCTAATCCATTGGTGGCGGGATGGTATGGGGCTGACGTGTAGTGCTTGACCCCATTCCTTTTTAAGAACTTCCTGAATTCTTCGGACACAAATTGCGGTCCATTATCAGAACAGATCTGTTCCGGCAGCCCATTCCTGGCAAATATGGTCCTTAATACTGTGATGGTTTTTTCCGTGGTGGTGGAGGACATCTTTATTACCTCCGGCCACTTGGAGTGTGCATCCACCGCGATTAGAAACATTGAGTCCATAAATGGACCAGCAAAGTCGACGTGTACCCTTTGCCAAGGAGATGAGGGCCACTCCCATGGATGCAGAGGAGCTTGTGGTGGCGCGTTTTGGACCTTCTGGCATCCTAGACAGCTCTTGGTTATTTCTTCGATGTCTCCATCAATACCTGGCCACCACACAAACGCTCTCGCTAGGTTCTTCATTTTCACTCCACCCAGATGCCCCTCGTGAAGCTCCTTTAACACCTTATGCTGAAGTTTGGGTGGAATCACCACTCTAGATCCACACATCAAGGTTCCTCAGCACACTGACAGCTGTTCTTTTCTTTGCGAAAATGCGGGCAGCGTTGGTTCGCCATGTGCTGGCCATCCCTCCACTGTTAAATCGTAGACTCGTGAGAGAGTCGGGTCATTTCTTGTTTCATTTTCGATCATCGAATTTGTTACTGGTAGACATTCCACTATGGATGAGTGGAACATCTCTACCGGGTCCACTGTAGCCGCCTCTTCTACTACTGGCAACGGTAGGCGCGATAACCCATCAGCATTTCCATGCTGTTTGGACCTTTTGTATTCGATGTCATATTGGTGTGCCCCAAGTAACACGGACCACCTCTGTAGCCTTTGCGCTGTCATAGTGGAAACGGCCTTGTTAGGGTTGAATATGGACACCAACGGCTGGTGGTCTGTCAGTAATGTGAACTTCTTGCCCTGCAGGTAATGATTGAATTTCTTTACTCCCCACACAAGGCTGAGGGCCTCCCTATCTATCTGAGCATAATTTCGCTCAGCGGAGGTCAATGATCGGGACGCAAATGCGACTGGCCTTTCCGAGCCATTTGGTAACTTGTGTGAAAGTACTGCTCCAATTCCATAAGGGGAAGCATCACAAGCTAGACGTTGGGTTGGGTTGAAATGAGCCAACACTTCCTCAGAGGTAATCAACGCCTTGCTTCTGCGAAAGGCCTTCTTACAGTCCTCGCTCCACTTCCATGGTACTTCTTTCCGCAACAGAGCATTCAGCGGATGCAGCACTGTGGATAGATTTGGCAGAAACTTGTGGTAATAATTAATCAACCCCAGAAACGATCTCAACTGTGATACATTTTCCGGAGCGGGGGCCTTCACGACAGCTTCTATCTTGTCAGGTGACTTGTGCAGCCCCTCTTGGTCAATGACATGACCGCAGTATGAGATCCGTTTCTGGAAGAACTCGCATTTCTGGCGATTAACTCGAAGGCCATATTCCTTCAACCTGGTGAGCACCAGTTTCAAATTTGTGAGGTGTTCCTCCTCGTCTTCTCCCGTAATCAGGATATCGTCCAAGTAACACTGCGTGCTTGGAATACCCTGTAAGACCTGCTCTATGGCCCTCTGCCAAATTGCTGGAGCCGAAGCTACTCCAAAAACCAGTCTATTATAACGATACAAGCCTCTGTGCATGTTGATTGTGAGATACTGGCGCGACTCTTCCTCGACTTCAATTTGTAAGTATGCTTGTGCCAGGTCTATCTTGGTGAAGTGTTTCCCGCCAGACAATGAAGCAAAGATATCCTCAATCCGCGGGAGCGGGTATTGTACCGTGTGAAGCACCGGATTAACTGTGATCTTGAAGTCTCCGCAGATGCGGACCTTTCCCGGTCCCCCTGGCTTGTTACTTGATGAAGACTTCATGACGGGAACAATGGGCGTGGCCCACTCACTCCAGCCCACCTTAGACAGTACCCCTGAACGTTCAAGCTCTTCCAGTTCTGCCTCCACAGCAGGTCGTATCGCGTAAGGTACCGATCTGGCTTTGAAAAATTTTGGGCTTGCATGTTCTGCAATCTTGATTTTTGCTTTAATTCCTCTCAGTGTTCCCAGTCCTTGCTGGAATACCTCTTTAGCTTCGTCCAATATTCTGGACAACCGTTCAGGTTTGACATCTTCCTTTCCGGAATCTACCGTCATTGTTTTTAGTGAATGCCAGTCTATCTTTATTTTCCTGATCCACTCCCGTCCCAGAAGTGGTGGACCTCCCTTGGGCAGCACATACATGTCCATCCCTTGGTGATCTTTGTCCTTGTATCTCACCTTGACTTTTATCTTTCCGATGGGGTATACTTTGTGCCCCGTGTATGTCTGCAATACTATCTCCGTATCCCGTAGGGGAATATGTTTGAATAACTTTTTGTAATCTTGCTTATTCATGACCGTCTTCACTTGGACTTTTGCAATCTGTAGTGTGACCCAGATAGTTTGTCGGTCAGCTTCTTTACTCACATTGTGAATCCTCAGACTACCCAGTTCCTTGCTGTTGGAGTCTGAGTCCAAATTCTGTTCATCTGGACTCTTCCCAGTCACCTTATGTACCTTTCTGTACTTCTTCTGCGGTGACTTATTATTGCTGGTCTTCTTTCCTGACCGGCATACCTTAGCTATGTGACCAAGCTTGCCACATTTTCTACATTCCTGGTTTTTAAACCAGCATTGGTTCTGGTCGTGTGTTGTCTTCCCACAACGATAACATTTCGTTGTACCCGAAGTCATTTGATCCACACTGAGTACCGCTGTCTTCCGCTGCATTTCCGCCGTGCCTCTCGCTGCGGCTTCGTGCGATGCTGCAATAAGGACAGCCTTATCAAGTGTAAGATCGTTCTCTTCGAGCAGTCGTTTTTGTGTTCCTTCCTTCGACATCCCGCACACGAACTTGTCTCTCAGTGCCTCTGTCAGATTTACCCCAAACTGACAGTATTTTGCTAGCCTACGCAGTTCAACCAGGTACTCCGCGTTGCTTTCCTCTTCTCGTTGCGTTCTCACGTAAAATTTTGATCGTTCCGCTAACATCAGCGGTGCGGGGTTAAAATGATCCTTCAGGACAGCAACAATATTAGCGAAAGACTGATCCGCCGGTTTAGCTGGTGATAGAAGATGCTTCAATAACCCGTATGTCTTCGCACCCATTGAGTTTAGTAAGGTTAGAGCTTTGTCATAATTTGCTATCTTATTGACCTTACAATATATCTCGATGCGTTCTACATACGTGGCCCAATCTTCCACATCGGAATCGAAACCGTTGATGTTACTACGCTTAGGCATCTTCACACTCTTCCTGAGAAAGAACAACGAAATATTTCTTTAACTTTTTTTTTCAAAATGGCGGTTTCCCGCGCTTATCTTCTTTCCCCGCCCACTTTCAAAATGGCGGTTTCCCGCTTCTGTCTTCTTCCCCGCCTACTGGCGGCTTCCCGCGTTTCTTCCCCTGGCGGGAGGGGTAAGCTTTTCCCTCGGGTGACGACCGCTGGCTTTCGGGGTTCGCAGCCTGCGCGTCGGCTTCAGTGCGTTCCTTGTTCCCTTTTCTCAGCGGGGCAACCGGCGCTGGGTACAACCCGTTGACGGCGAACAGTTTCAGCCGCTGGGCTGGATCTCGCTCAGTCTCCCTCGCTCGGGCTCTGTCTCTCCCGCTCGCTCGGGCTCTGTCTCTCCCTCAGCGGCTTCCAATCGCGCCTCCCAGCCCTCTTGCAGTCCAGTGCTTTCCTCCCCGGCTGCGGCTGAGTTCTCCGCGATTTATTTATTTTTATATCTTCCCGCGCCTTACGATCCCGGTCGCAGCGCTTTGTGGCCTCGGTCGCTGCCCGGCCTTTTTCACTCCAATCACGCCTCCCAGCCCTCTCGCAGTCCGGTGCTTTCCTCCCCGGCTGCGGCTGAGTTCACCGCGGTTTATTTATTTTTATATCTTCCTGCGCCTTACGATCCCAGTCGCAGCGCCTCGTGGCCTCGGTAGCTGCCCGGCCTTTTTCGCCGGTCGCAGTCTAGCTGTCTCACGATGCCGTTGCGTCTCCCAGCCCGCTTGTACCGCGGCTTCCGTGCTCCACGCTGCCCCAGTCTCAGCGCCTTTGGGCCCGACTTCTGTCCGGCTCCTTTCCCCCGGCCGTGGTCGAGTTCACTGCCCTTATCCTCCGTTTATTTTTTTTATTTTCCCTTTACTCACAGTCACCGTGGCCGACTTGCTTCTCGTGCTGATCGGCTTGCTCACCACCGTGGCAGAAGGGACAATCAGTGCCTGTTGCTGATGGAAGGCTTCGTGTCTGAATTCTTCCTTCTTCCTTGCTCTGCGGACTCGAGTTTTCTCTCAGCAGAACGACGAGGGCGGGTGCCTCTTCTCGACGCTCGTTAACTGCTTCGGAAGTATTGTTGCCGCAGGGTAAGATCGAACTCGTCGCCACTGTAAAGTCTGTAGGTATTATGGCGAATTAATACATAGACTACAAGAGTAACTTTAACAGGACTTTACTATTCGAAGGTCAGAGCGAATCTGCCCAATAAATCCTGACACAGCACTTATATACCGGTGTGGTCACCGTCGGTATTACAGTATACAGCAGCCAAGATAAAGTAGTGCCACACCTAAAATAGTTCTCTTAAAGGTGGACGGTTACATACAATAGTTCTCTTAAAGGTAGAACAGTTACATACACTACAACCACGATCCTCGGCCTTCAATAAAACATTTAACAGCATTTTGCCACACCTGCTACTTTTTGCCCTTCGAGGGTGATCTGCTTCGCTTGCAAGATTCGCCCCTTCCCACCCTGCAGCTCCTCCGCAATGGGACCCCAGTGGCTGCAGCAAGGCTGGGGGAAGGCTGCTGAGTGTCAGAAACTGAGTCTGCAGATGCCCTTGAGGGACGGCCTGGACCAGCTCTGGGCCTGGATGGCCTGGCTGCTGACTGCTCCAACTCTGCATGGGCGGCAGCAGTCTGTCCTACGGGTGGTGGCAGCTGCAGTGGAGAAGTGACAGTGTTGGCAGCAGGAATGCTGCCATCCTGACAGAGGACAGCAACTCCCTGGTTGGATGACACACTGGCACTCCCACGGGGCAGCACTGCAACATGCGGAGCAATCTGCTGAAGCACAGATTGCTGGCCTGCTGCGTGGTGGCGAGGACCCCGGCGATTCATGCCCGATCCAGCGAGGGTGGCAGCAGTCAGTGCTTGTGTGGCCTCAATCTGCGTCTGCATGAGACCAGCCACTGACTGCATTACACCACTAAGCACTTGTGTGGAAGCCGCCTGTGCTGCACCGAAGTCCTGCAGACTGCTTGCCTGTGCTGCGCCGAAGTCCTGGACACTCCTTGCCAGTGCTGCGCTGAAGTCCTGGACAGAGCTCCTTGCCAGTGACTCAATGGATTCGGGAATCCTTGCCACTGCAACCATGAGCTCAGTGTGCCTGTGCTCCGCCTGGGCGCTCATTGCAGCGAGGAGCCGTACCTCTTCTGCGCTCACTGTAGCAGGACTCGAGGCCAGACTCTCCCTCTGGGGAGAAGCTTGCCGCCGAGCTTCCCTACTCCCCCGCGTTGCTGCAGCCCACTGGCCAGCCCCGGAGCTTCACCCTCCTCAGACCATTCCCCCCTGCTCCCCTCCAGGGAAGATGTGTCCCCATTATGGCCATGGGCTGCCTCAGCTGAGGGTGGCACTGATGGTCCGGCTTCCTCCTCGTCGTCGCCTTCAGAGTCACTCACAGTGGCAGCTTGAGGGCCCGCCTCCTCACCTGGCGAATCAGCATCTGAAAGCAGGGAGGTACAAGAGTGGCTTTAGCGTGAGGACAGGGTGGCAGCGAGGGAGGCATGAGTGCTGCAATGCACTGTATTGGTTCGATAGTGGCAAAGGATGTTGGTGTGAGGCACAAGTGGAAGGAGAGAGGTCAAAAAGGTGATCACCTTACCATTGCTGTCCAGAATGGGGTCGTCATCTCCAGTAGCGACGGGGCCAATCATCCGGCCTGCCATAATTCGCTGGACTCGCTGCTCCAGATCGGTGAGGGCTTGAAGGTGAGGCCGGCCTCCCCCGGTCCGTTGCTGCTGCCTCCTGTTATGGGCCAGCTTGCCCTGCAAGAGAAAGGATGGGTTCTGAGTACAGTGTGAAGCCCTGATCTTGGCTGCACTGCCTCCCATGGTGGAATAGCCCTTACAGTGTGAAGCCCTGATCTTGGCTGCACTGCCTCCCATGGTGGAATAGCCCTTACAGTGTGAAGCCCTGATCTTGGCTGCACTGCCTCTCATGGTGGAATAGCCCTTACAGTGTGAAGCCCTGATCTTGGCTGCACTGCCTCCCATGGTAGAATAGCCCTTACAGTGTGTAAAGTGCTTAATGTGCATGTGAGTTTCATGAAAGGCCCATAGTTGTTGGATGAGGGCTGGGCATTGGGGCTTTCAGGACCCTTTGACCATAAAGTGAGGTAGACATGCAGGGATGAAGAGGATACTGAAAAGGGTACTCACCCTGACGGCCTGAGTGAGGTTGTTGAACTTCTTCCTGCATTGCACAGGGGTCCTAGGCACCATGCTGCTGGAGGTCACTCTGTGAGCCACCTCCCTCCAAGCTTTGCGATAGTCGTTGGACAGCGGCCTCCTGCCACTGTCCGGGAACAGGATAGATTGCCTGCGCTCCACCACGCCAACCAGAATCTGCAGGGCCCCCTCACTGAACCGCTGCGCTCGCTCCCTGGCCCTCTCCATGGTCCTAGGTGTAAGAATGTGGCAGCAGGTCTGTCCAGGCCAAGAATCAGGGCTCTAATGCGCAGGGTGTGGCTGCAATCCAAGATCGAACCTCCCCTTTAAGAGCTGACTGGCGCCAGCGTGTCTGCATGCAATCGCTAACTGGCCGCACCTGCGCTGCGCCTGCCCTCGGTGGTAGCGCCTTGCTTCTCTGGCTTAGTGCCTTAAGACAGTCGTGCAGCACCTGTTTTAGCGCTCTAAGCACTTCCTGGGGCGAAGTAGGTCAATTTAGCAGTAGGTGGCGATAATTTGCGCCGGGCGCTAAATTTCGCGCCCCGCTCGAGTATTACGCCCCAAACGTGGCGATACTGAATTTCTCCCCCATGTTCTTGAACAAAATGTATATTAGTTCATGAACTTGGCAACATTCAGCGTTTGGGAGTTTAAATACACTACACACACGTTTTATTCTGTGCAGTGCATAATACATTGCTGCTAACTAATACCCAGCTAATCCCTGGATAACATGAGCTGTAGGAATCTGAAAAACAACCGGAAAACACTTCAATTCTATTCCCTATTTAATTGACAATAAATATTTTGCTAAAATGGAAATTAAAAGCTTTTACAGTTCTGTTGGTGAAACGTAGCTAGTTTGGTTTGAGTGGGTCTGGGTGGATGCTGTATAAGTACTGGAGTGGTTGTTTATGAATCTATGTTTGGCTCTGCAGTTCACTTACAATAAAATGTTCTGAATATTAATATATTCTTAATATTATGCAAATTGCTCAATTGTAGAATAACACATTTTTTCAGCAATATCTTTGATATTTATGGAATTTATTTTGACTGTAAATACTTTCTTAATAAAATTGTAACGCCTTTTCATTGGTAGCTGGAGAAATTCCAGTACACTCACTTGAGATAGCAGCACAAGGTCTGTACCACATGCATTGATGCAAACCTAGTTTTGAAACAATAGACAATGGGTGACAGGCTGGTTACAATAGTCTAGATGTTGATACTGTAAAAAGTGTGATATTTGAAAATGGTCAAGATGATAAAGGCCTAGAAATTAGATAAGGCCTGAAAACGGACACGGTTATTGCGATGTGCAACTACCCCATGCCCGTTCCTTCCAATGCAGGCAGCACATAAACTTCGTGCTGTCTGCTAATTTAAATGACAGCAACCAAGTGCTAAACACACTGTTGAGTGGCTGCACGCCTCGGCAGGCGGCCAAAGTTCGTGTGAGGCAAGCACCAATTAAAGCTAGCCTGCACTTCTTATAGCCAGCCTGCACCTCTTAAAGGGGAGGTGCATTCTGGCTGCAGCAGGTACTGGAAGTCATTGTAGAGGAGTGTGTGACCTACAGGAAGAGTGAAAATGGTGCAACATGGCAGCAAGAGGGCGCCCAGATTTTCAGATGCAGCACTCAAGGCCCTGACGCAGGAGGCCCTGGTGCAGGAGGTGGACAGGAGGAGCGGTGTCCTCTATCCACAGGGGGCCTGGAGTCCCTCCAGATAAATGCTGAGAAGGGAATGGGAGCAGATAGCTGTCACTGTCAATGCAAGCAGTGTAGCCCCGAAGACGTGGGTGCAGTGCAGGAAGAAGTTTAATGACCTCATACGAGTGGTCAAAGTCAGGGAATTCATCTTCAAATGCCACCATCTGCACCACTAGCCTCACACACTGCTCAATGCACCACACCCCCATCACTCACCTACCAACAATCTCTATCAATCACGACTCATACCTCACAATCATAGCTTCACCTCACCTCCACACACTTACCACTGTTGCAAGCCTCACACCCACATCTCACAGCTTGCACACACTATTCAACCATGACAGGCACATCACCCAAACAAATTGTACCACACTCACTGACACACTTCCCTTTCTCTTGCAGGCCAAGCGGGTACATAACTGGCACCAGCAGCAGCTAACAGGCATGAGACAGGCACAGTTGCAGTACCTGACCCAGCTGGAGGAGACAGTGCTGGATATCATTGCAGGGTCTGTCAATGAGGCCGTGGCGATCAGCAAGGCTGAAAACGTTGATGATGATGGCATGCTCATGTCTAATCCTCCTTCTCACATCCTACTTCCCTCTCTACCCACAATCTCTTCTCACTTACAAGCTGCTGATGGTGTAAGCATGAACATCTTGCTTTCTGCAACCCCCCCCCACTTCACTACAACCCTACCCTTGTGCCTTTCTCTTTTCAGATACCCAATATCTCCAACCAGCCCAGCCAGTGCAGGAAGAACAAGAGGAGAGTGATAGAGAAGAAGAGACACCGTCACCTGATCTGACACCCATAGGCACCAGTTCAGAAAATGGCACTGGGTGTATATTAGAGGGTAGTATAGAGGCGGGATCTGCAAGTGTTGAGTCACTGGGCACGAGTGGCCTGCAGCCTGGGCAGGGAAAAAGGGTAGCATGGATGCCAGCTCCCCGGAGGGTGAGTTCACATACAAGTTCTGCTGCAGAGGAGTCAGATGAGGACTTTGATGTGCAGCCTTCAGAAGAAGTGTGATGGACATGCACACAGATGCGCTCGGTGCATTGATAGGCCTGCTGGAGAGTCTGTTGTCACTGTCAAGGAGCATGGAAAAGTTCGGCTCCAACCTTGCACAGGGCTTTGCGTGGAGCGTGGAGCCCAAAGTTTCCAGGATGGAAGTGATGGGCAACTTCATTAGGGAACTTGTGGACCCAACCACGATGCAGGGTGTGATGGGCGATGTCTCAGCTTCCATTGCAGCACAAGTGGAAGCAACCCAACGTCTGAGTGCTGCAGTAGAAGTTCAGACTTCTGCCATGTAAGCTCAGTTTGCTGCCATGCAAGCTCAGACTGCTGCCATTGTGGCTGCGTTTACAAGTGTGGAAAGGGGCTGGCAGGGTCTCAACAGATGGCTAGGAATGCTAAGGCGCTGCCCCAGGGAAGTGGCAGTGGCTCTGTAGAGCTCGACCCTGCTGTCCTCTCTCAGGATGACAACATTTGTCCTCCCACCCCTGCCACTCCACCAGTGCCCTTGCTGTTGCCTGTCAGCCAGTCAGCCAGCCAGCCCAGACTGCTGCTGCCCATGCCGAAGTGGTGCAGTCTACAGCCAGTCCTTCTAGGCCCAGCGGTGCTCGAGGTCGTCCTGTAAGGCCAACCGCAGTCTCCCCACAGAAAGTCAGCAGCCTTCCACCAGCTATGTTGCAACCACTTGGGGGTAGCACTTCATAGGAGCACTAGGACAGGCAAAGGCACACGACAGACAGGCACTAAGGGAATGCACAAGGGTGAATAGTTGACTATATTATGTAGGTTTGGAATTAATCATTTATAAATTATGTTTGGAATATTTGTTTATTGGTGGCTTTCATTTCAGCTTTGTGGCCAAGGGGACACTGTGATGTTTCATGACAGAGGGATGGTAAGGTGGGGAAGTGTTGAGCAGTGGGGATCTGGGGTTTCAGGGGAACTGGAGTCTGAAGATGCGCTCATGGACAGCCTGTCTGGAACAGGGATTTGCAGGCTGCCTCCTCCCTTCCTCCTCCTTTTCCTCCTCTTCCATCTTCTCCTCCCTCTGAGGTGGTCGTGGAACCTTTTGTGACAAGTGCTGCACCCTCATGATGGCCAAGTTGTGTAGCATGCAGCAGACCACCACGAATTGGGACACCTGCTCCGGCGAGTAATGGAGAGCTCCTCTCGAGAGGTCAAGGTAGCAGAGCCATTGCTTGAGCACCCAGATAGTCTGCTCGATGCCGTTCCTATTGGCAGCGTGGCTGTCATTATATGATTGTTGGCCACGAGTGGTGGGGTTGCGGAGGGGAGTCATCAGCCAGGTGTAGAGCGGATAGCCCTTTTCACTGAGCAGCTATTCTTGGGTTCGACATGGTGGCTGGAAGATTGCTGGCACAGTGGACTGGCGCAGGATGTAGGCATGCTGCCAGGATACTGGGCATTCACCATCATGATGTGCTGGGCGTGGTCTCACACCAGCTGCACTTTAAGTGAGTGGTACCCTTTGCAGTTACGGTACATCTCAGCATTGATATGCAGCGCCCGGAAAGCCACGTCTGTGCAGTTGATGGAGCCCTTCACCATGGGGAAGCCAGATATCCTGGCAAATCCACATGTGCTCTCCTCCTGCTTCTCTCTGTTCAGAGAGAAGACAATGAAGTCCCTTCTCCTAGAGTACAGAGCCTCTGTGACCTCCCGGATGCAGCGACGGACGGCGAACTGCGAGATGTTTGCTATGTTGCCTGTTCCAGCCTGGAAGGATCTGCAGGTAAAAAAATTCAGGGCCACGGTCACCTTGATGGCCACTGGCAGAGCCGTCGTCACCCTTTCTGAGGCTACTTTAGATTCTGCAGAAATTCCACCCATAAAATACCTCAGTGAACTCATGCCAGCTGAGAGCTGGCGTGAGTATTGCTGAGATATCATGACAGGCTCCAGAAGATCCACGAGAGGAAGGATTCCCTTTTGTAAATGGTGCATGGATTCCTTCAGAAATGAGGATCTTTTTTTATTGTATTTTTTTCTTTAGCCCAGGAATGGGTCTCTACAGCTTTGGGCTGCTCTGTCAGCTGGCAGCTGGCTCAGGGCAGGGCCCATTGAAGCACTCTTGCAAGTATGATGCACCTGTCCCGGTCATGGAGAGGACTCCATCCTCAGGATTTAGGACTGGGTCTCTGGCTTAGGGAAAGGTGGACAAGGATTCTACGCTGCTCCAGTTGTGCCAGGTTTTGACTTTTGGCCAAAGAACCAATGGATTGCTCCACCGGTCGCTGCACCCATGGCAAAATTTGCGTTGTGAGCCCCTCCAGCCTCACTTACCGTTACTCATTGGGCCGGTGAGCTGCAGACCTTCAAATGGCCGTCCCGATGCAGTTTGCTGGATTAAGGCTGGGCACCTTCAGGCTAGTCTAGCTGCGAAAAAGGTAAGGGCGGGGAGTGGCGATTGCGGCGGTGGAGTCCTAGGGTGGCAGCGGCCCAGAATATTTTTGTGGGGCCTGGACGAGCACTCCTTCTCTTCCTGGTCCCACAAAGGAAATTTCAAGCTTACCTCTGCTGGGCCTCTTCGGCCCTATTGCATGGCACAAGCGCCGACCAGTTCCAACCAAAAGTAGCAATCAGGGTCCTAGGACCTCGATTTTTACGTTAAAAGGGGCTGAGTGCCTGAAACTGGTTGGCCCTTTGGATGCCCAGCAGTCGGCACCTTTCAAAATGTCACAGGTGGCATCGTTGGGGTTAATGGGACGGGATGGCTATCAATGTCATTTTGATGGCGCCCCGTTAATGCCAGGTGAAGCACGTTATAATCAACCCCAATGTCCGTCGTCAAAGTCAGGAACGTTCATTGTAATGCATTCAAGACATGGCTTGATTAAGTTCTATGTAATGAAGTGGGTCAAATAACCGATGAGAGCAAGGCAACAATTGTAAAATAGCTATCAGAACATAGGTAGGCTCGTTATGAAAATAGAAAAGGACAATTAAGAGTAAAAAAAATGGTTCTGGCCTGGAAGAAGGCTAAATTCAAGGAGATAAGCTGGCCCAAATTAACTATGCAGTAAAGTTAGCAAATAGGTTGATGGATCAGCAGTGAGGAATCTTCAAATATGAGATGAATGGAGTACAAAATAAATATATTCCTGTAAGCAAAAAAAAGGCTGCAACAAAGGATAGAGACCAGTGGATAAATAGTCTGAAACTAAACTGAAGCTTAAAATGGAGACATGTGATAAAACTCGGATGGATAATACTAAAGAAAAGCATGAGGAATATAAAAAGTGTAGTGGGGAAGTGAAGCAGGAAGCTAGAATGGCCAATGCTTTACTGATAATATAAAAGGAAATACAAAGGGTTTTTCTAAACATTTATAACTATACTACAGGAGGATGTGGAATAATTGTTAAAAATAACTGTAGAAAAGGTTTTGGTTCTGAAAAAATTAGCAGAACTCAAAGTGGATAAGTCACTGAATTTTAACCACAATTTTTCAATCCTCCTTCGATATGCAAATTGTTCTAGATACTGGAAGGTAGCCAATGTTCAAGAAGAGAGAGAAGTATAAACTTAGTAACTATAGACCAGTTAGTCTAATGGCAGTTGTGTACATACTCTTGAAGTCCATAGCTCATGATCACATTAGTGAGCATTTAGAGATGCATGGGATAATCAAGGACAGCCAGTGTAGATTTGCTGAAGGCAAGCCATATTCAACAATTCCAATAGAGTTTTTTGAAATGACTGATTGTATAGCTGAAGGGAATGCAGTAGTGTATATGGCTTTTCAGAAGGCATTTGATAAGATGTCTCACGGGAGGCTTGTTACAAAAATTCAGGAGATGGTAGAAGACGAAATGTAGAAAGTTGGTTGATGGATAGAAAGCGTTAAAGGGTGTTGCTCAGATTGGAGTGGCATACCCCAAGGGTTCTCGATATATATAGACGACGTGGACTTGGGCATAGGGAACACGATTTGTACAGAGCACAAAGATTACCACAAATGAAAAGTCATATATTAAGTGCAAGCAGAGCAAGCATTTAGTAAGAAATCCTAGTCGGAATGTTGTTGCCAGCTATTTTCATTCACAGTATTGGTCTCAACAGCTAATTCTCACAGGCCTGGCTGCATCAAGCTCCATTTTGGTGAATGTGGTTTGAGATATCCTAAGCACATAACGCTTTGTTTATTATTTCTTGTAATTCTCTAATCCCCAGTGCAGTCCATAATCATGGTACTATATATATACTATCATTCATAATTGGCTACATACATGGTATTACATCACATTTTCCACCTTAGCTTAACGAGAAGGGGAATAACTGTAGAAATCTAAGAATCCCTAAGGAAATAAGATATGAACATTTCATTGTTGGAGAAAAGGCTTAATTGCAACACTCCAGGCACCTCAATATTTTAAAATAATATATTCCCTACAACCTTAACACTTACATCATATAAAACAGGCCTGCTTGCATCAAGCCGTGAAACATAGAACCACAGAAATTTGTTGCACAGAAGGAGGCCATTCAGTCCGTTATGTTTGTGCCACCTCTTTAATAAAGCAATGAAAAACTAACCCCACTGCCCTGCTCTCTCTCCTCATAGCCCAGTACTGCTTCCAAAGTTTATCTGCTCTTCCCATAAAAGGTGCAATAGTCTTTGCCTCAACTATTCACATGGGCAATGCTCTAACACGCTGGCTAAAAAAAATCTCCAACGTCTCTACCTTCACTCCCTTTGTGATAATTTTAAATTTTAATCGATCAGTCTGTCCTCAATGACTCCCCAACAAAAGAAAATAATCTTCAGTCACCCAGTCAAAGCCCTTCATAATTAAATCGCTTGTTTTAGCCTTCCTCTGGTCAGTATCTCAAGTTTAATTTCTCATCATCCTACACTGTATGCTCTCTATGGCTTTAATGTCCTTTCTATAATAGGGTGGAAAATGCATGTATTACTCTAACTGTGACCTAACCTTGTACAAATTTATTATAACCTCTTTGCTCTTGTACTCTATGCTCCTACTTTTAAAACCCCAAATGCTATTGTTTTAGTATGGCTTGATTTACCTGCAGTTTCCCCCCTAGGTTGCTTTGTTCCTTTACACTCTTTCAGCATCTTTCTATTGAGTGTATGCACCTACTCTTTGGGGGAGAAATTCATTATAGCCCCGTTTGGGGGGATAAATTTTAAAAGTTGAGAAGATTAGCGCCAGACAATAATGTTTCTAAACTTTTAAAAAATGCGGTTTTGCGCTTCAGGAAGGAAGTGGAGCGTTAAATCAAGCGTTACTTCCTTCTTGGAGCGCAATAGGCAGCAGGTGGGGTGGAGTCTTCAGCAGCGCTGCACACTGGGCCGAGCAGCACTGCCGCGTTCAAAGGCTCCTTCCCTCCCTTAAAGGGAAGGGCCATCGCTGCAGGCTCTGCAATAGAAAGTACTTCCCTGGACCACCAAGGCAGCTGTGATCCCACAGGATCAGCCTGCACTGAAGCAGAGTGCTGGGCTGATCCATCGTGAGCAGGAACCCGCGAAAAAAATGGGAACAAAAAAGGTAAGAATTTTTTTACTTACATCGGCCACCTCGCCTTTAATCATCGCCCCCGAAGCGGACAGCTGCCCGATGCACGCCTCCTGCAGCGGTCGGTGTTTTTGACCGGTGCTGTTGCAGGGGGCAGAAGTCAATTTCAGGTCTGGGGCACTACCGGGGCGATGCGCATGGTGATGACGTCACGATCTTCGGGTGAAGGAGATTGGGGTACAATGCCGTAGCGCCGCTGTAAGGTTTCACAAGAATTTCCAAAATTTCTACAGCCCCGAAGATTATATTTTTAATTAAAGAAAACCTGGGTAGAATATACCTTAAAAATCAAAGGCATCAAAAATGGCTGTCAGGCCTCGTGGCAGAAGAAAAAAAAGGCAGCCTGTGTGTATGTGAAAAGGAAAATCAAAGATGGCTGTCTGGCCTCATGGCAAAAGACACAACACAGCCTAGTGTGCTGCACTAGGTAAAAGTGCTGCATTAAGTAAAAGAGTAAGCAAAAGTGTGCTGCACTAGGTAAAAGTGCTGTATTAAGTAAAAGAGTGTTGTATTAAGCAAAAGAGTACTGTAGTAAGCATAAGTGTACTGTATTAAGTAAAAGTGCTGTATTAAGCATAGGTGTGCTGTATTGATTATTTTCAATTTATTTCCTTTTATTTCAATAAATACTGGTCTTCTTTGCACCCAACCACGAGTCTCGTTTTGTCTACATCACTACTGAATAAGTCTGGCGGTCAGAACCAGAAAAGGGGAGTGATTCTAAACCGCACGGGGCTCTGGAGCAGCTCAGATACTTCTGACTGGCCAGAGACAATAACCCTAGTTATAACCCCATCCCCGTTAATTTCTACAAAATGGTGACCGCGGCAGGACAGTCGGCAACGGTATGCGATGTAGCAGACGGTGGTTTGGGTCTGGAGAGAGCAGCAGTTATTGGGCTTCTTTTTATCCCACTGGTCTGTTTGTGGTTAGATGCCCACAGGCTTGGGGAAGTTACCCGCAGGCTTAGGGAATCTAGAGCAGAGAGTTGGGATAGGGAAAGGGAGGTTGAAGAATACCAGGCCAAGGTATCAATTCAATTTTATTTGCCATATGTACTAGTACAATGGAATGCTTACTCCCGTAGGAACACGTCAGCTATTTTTATAGCGCCGTGTTCAGAAAGTCAATTCTTTGGCATCCAGTGGCAGTGGGAGCACGATGTCGCTCAGCCGCTCCGTCCTCCTCGTCACCGCGGCCTCCTCCTCACTGTTGCAGGCTCGGCTCCACGTGTGGTGGCCTGCTTCTCCCGCTCACCCTCTGGCCACCATTCCCGGCTCCCCTCCTCCCAGTCGGACTGCGAGTCGTCGTGGCTGCTGCTGCTGCTCGATGCGCTGCGCTGCCTCCGCCCGACTCGCCGAACACATCCTCCGGTCGCCGCGGCCTCCACCTCACCGTCGCCGGCTCCACGGACCAATGGCCCGGGCCTGCTTCTCCCGCTTCTGGTCCGGCCTCCCTGCATCCAGTCTGTCTAGCCCTCTGAGCATATGCACGTATGGTCTCTAGGTTTTCTTGAGCAGCAAACACACAGACATCTGTACGGGTCTCGTTATCAGCAAGGGTAAGCGCCTGGTGGTCCAGTTTAGTGAGGGCAAAAGCCACACGAGGCACGAGTCAGAGTACCTGAAGTGCCTAGTGGCAGAGGCCAAGAGCAATGAGATGAGGGTACAGGAGGAGAACGCCCGCCTCATACAAGAAGTAAAAGAGCAGGAGGAAAAGGTTAGGGAGATAAAGGCAGCATATAAGCTGGCCTGCGAGCAAGGGTTTGAGGAAGCAGATCATGGTCCCTGTAGGGAAGAGATAGAAAGCTTGAATATGGCTTTAAAGAGGGCAAAGGGGATGGTATGTCTGATCAGCCTGAAGGCATGTCAGCCGGATTTTACCGGCAACCCAAATAAAACCGTCCCACAGGCAACACCCAGGAAAAGGTTGGTCAGGAAATCAGAGGTCCAACGACTGACACCCACAGCTCCGAGCTTTCAGGAGCTCTGGCAGCAAAGGGGAGTGGAGGATGAGGTGGTAGAGGAAGCACAGCAGGCCCCGCTAGATAGGCCAGGACCAGGACCAGTGTACCCCCTCCGACAACGGAGGTACGGTCCGCCCGTTGATGAAGATGACCCAGGGACCATCCAGAATCAGTTTGTGGTGCCGTATGGCACCCTCCAGCTCAGGGACATGGTTAGCCACATCCCCAAGCTCACTAAAAAGGGAGACCCCTCTCTACACTTCAGGGAGATAGAGCAGGCAGCTTGTGTAACTGACTGCGATGACGCAGAGCAAGCAAAAATGCTGCTGTTTTCCCTGGCAGGTGATCTCCTCCAGGCCCTATCTGGTGAGTGCAAAAGGGGGCAGAGGGATTATGAGGGTCTGAAGAATGAGATATTGGAGGCCATGAGACTCAATGATGGTAGTCCGTTCGCCCGGGTAGAAAGAACAGTGCAGCTCCCAGGGGAGTCCCCGCAGGCGTTCGCAGACAGGCTGTGGCCAGTCTACCAGAGCGCGTGCCCGGGAATGCCAGGGTGGGCAGCACTGTACCCAGTCCAATTGACTCACTGGCTCCGTTGTCTTATGACAAACAGCCTACCCCAGATCCAAGCCCAGGTCGTGGCTTGGTTTGACCCCCGAAACCCCAGAACACTGAAGAAGTGTTGATCCGCTGGCTCACAGTAGCCTCCAGGAACATGAGGTGTATCGAAGCGCCCCAACCCAAGGGAAAAGTCCATGACGTTAAACCTGGGAGCCAGAGTAAGAAAGAGTGGCACCAGGAGGGGAACTGTCCCTCCCAGGCTAGGTTAAATTGTTATGGGTGTGGGAAGGATGGTCACTGGAGAAAAGACTGTAAGAATCCCTGGAAGGATAGCAAGGGAAAGGATCCCACAGCCCCAGCCCAAAAGGCAGGACCAGATATCCCTCCCGCAGCGATCGAGTCATTTTTACAGTCCCTACGGTCTCTTCTGACTGGCCAGGGGAGAGTAGCAGCCACCACCGGTGCTTTGACCCCATCTGCCCCACCCCTGTCCCAGCAATGACTAGAGTCAGCGCAACCGGTTGACCTGTGTCTCCGCGAAAATGCTGAGGGGAGCAGGCCCTATGTTAAGATGGGGGTGAAGACGGGGCAGGGGAAATATTTGATGGACACTGGAGCCTCCAGCATGGTGGTCCACTCGGAAGACCTGACCAATTCACCCCGGTCTAACAAGGTCCCATTTCGCTTAATGGGACCATCAGGGAAACGGGCAGCTGGGAGTGAACCTGAGGTCAGAAATCCTCAGCCCGCAGCGGGTACAAGCTCACAGGCTGCACAGGCAGGTGCTGTGGCTTGTGCTAGGGGAGGAGCCATTCATGGCCAGTGTAAGTTGTTCAAGCAGGGGGACAGGGAAGGCGAGTTCTGGGACCCCTGTAGAGCAGGTCCGGTAGCAACAATCTGGGACAGGGGAGGCACACAGGGGATAGCTTTGGCCCCGGACCAAAAGCAGGTCGAAGCCCAAGATTCCGCCTTTAAGGCTGCCCTGGTAAGGGAAAAGGAGTTAGAACAGAGTTACTGGCAGGCTGCCAGTTATGTTAAACAATGCAGGTTGTTTGAGCCTGGGGCAGGAAACAGGCAGCTGGGATTGTACCTGAGACTAGAGATCCTCAGCCTGCAGTGCGTACGCACACACAGACTGCACACGCAGGCGCAGTCGTGTGCGGGAGAGGAGAAGTTCCCCAGCACTTGGCCCGAGCGATTCCCCCTCTCTTGTGGGACTCCAGGGAGGAGCCTGAACCAGGTTTTAGACCTGAAGGGGAAGGCTCTCAGCCACCAGCAGCCGGTGGCAAGGGATTGCCTGTCCCCAGCCCAGGTTTGGGAAGGGAGGGGCCCAAAGGAGGCAGTCCCCAGCCAGCAAGGAGTGTGACCCGAGCTAAGGGTCCGCTCGCCGGGGTAGCCCCACCAGCGACATTCCCTAGGAGGTCTCTTCGGGTACCCCAGCCCAAGAAAGTATGGTCACCAGCTTTTCAGTGGAATAAGGCGGTTTCCCGAGTTAGGGAGAAGCCAAAAGACAGAAGTCCCCAACCAGCAGCCATAAGCTTTGAGGGACTAGAAGTTGGGATCAATCCAGCCACGCCACAGGGAGCAGCCTGTGGCAGCCCAAACAGGGATTAGGCTGGCCGCCCGGAGATGTGCGGCGCTTGTATATAGCTTTGCTCAAGTAATGTGTATAAAGGATTAAGGTAGAACGTGTTAATTTTAAATTTTATATTGCAATTTCAGTAGTGTTAATTATTAGAGTATAAGTTTTAAGTATGGTACCATTCCAGAAGTTGTATTATGTGAGCCAAGGTCGCGGGACCTGATCACACTCCCCCCGACCCAGGGGACCTGGCTAGCTGTTTTCTTTTTAATGTCTTTTTCAGAGTTCCGGAAGGTACAGAGGACCATCGTGTCTTTGGATGTTCGAGGAAAGGAGCACCCCTAGCCCACGATAGGAGGGGTCTGCAGGAGGCAGATGCCCACAGCATTTAAACTGTTATTGGAGATCCCGATTAAGATTAAGAGTTTACAAAAACTTGTTAATTATTTTATATTTTGTATTATGTATTGGTCCCAACTCCAAAGGAAATAATGTGTGAATTCAGGCTATTGCATTATATTAAAAAAAAGGAAAAGGGAAGCTCGTTTTCTTCCATTTGTTTTTTAACAGATATGTTTTGGCTTGGTGGTAATCCCATTAAAGATGTTGTATCATGTTAAAACTATGTCACAAGTGGTGCAGGGGCATTGGACCCCCTCCATGCTTTAATTATTGTAAATACTCAGTGGTGCAGGGGCATTGGACCCCTCCGTGTTTGAATTATTGTACTAATCATGTTTTTCTGTCGATAGATGCCTACTGTGTACTGCGATTCTCTTTGGGTAGGGGAGATGGAGGTGTCGGGGGATCAAAGATAGATATAGATAAGTATAAGGGAAGGTTGTTTGTGGGGGGTCAGAAATTATTGCTCACCTTTGGACAGGATGTTACAAGCAAGTTTTAGTATCCGATGGGGGACTGTAAGGTTTTTCAAGAATTTCCAAAATTTCGACAGTCCCGAAGATTATATTTTTGATTAAAGAAAACCTGGGTAGAATATACCTTAAAAATCCAGGGCATCAAAAATGTCTGTCAGGCCTCGTGGCAGAAGAAAAAAAAGGCAGCCTGTGTGTATGTGAAAAGGAAAATCAAAGCATTTAAACTAGTATGGCAGGGGGCTAGAAACCTATGTAGTGAAATAGAGGAAAGTGAAAGGCAGACAGAAATAAATGGTAAAAGGGTGAGGAACAAAAAACAAAGGGCCAAACTAATTCATAAAAAATGTGAGCATAAAAAAAGCCTGAGGGTTTTATACCTTAATGCGAGAAGCATCAGGAACAAGGTAGATGAATTAGCTGTGGAAATAGAGGTTAATAATTATGATCTAATTGGGATTACGGAAACATGGTTGCAGGGTGAGCAGGGCTGGGAGCTTAACATACAGGGGTATTCAGTATTTAGGAAGGATCGACAAAAAAGAAAGGGAGGAGGGGTAGCATTGCTAGTAAAAGAGGGGATAAATGCAATTGAAAGGAAGGATATTAACTCAGTTAATACAGAATCTATATGGGTGGAGCTAAGAAATAGCGAGGGGCGAAAAACATTAATAGGAGTGGTATATAGGCCTCCAAATAGTAAAATAGAGGTTAGGGAGGGCATCACGAGGGAAATTAGAGAAGCGTGCAATAAGAGCACAGCTGTCATCATAGGTGACTTTAACTTACATATAGATTGGACTAGCCTAATCAGTAAAAATAATGAGGAGGAGGAATTCCTTGAGTGTTTAAGGGATGGTTATCTGGATCAATATGTCGAGGAACCAACTCGGGAACAGGCTATATTGGACTGGGTACTGTGCAATGAGAAGGGACTAATCAGTAATCTTGTTGTACGGGGACCCTTGGGTCAGAGCGATCATAACATGATCGATTTCTCACTCGAAATGGAGAGCGAAGAAATTGACTCAGAGACTAAGGTCCTGAATTTAAACAAGGGGAATTATGATGCCATGAGACGGGAACTGAGTAGGTCTGATTGGACAACGTTCCTGAGAGGACTGGAGGTAGATAAACAATGGCAAACATTTAAAGATAGAATGACAAAATTGCAAAAATTGTTTATACCAATCTGGCATAAAAGGAAATCTAAAAAGGTGACTCAACCGTGGATAACAGGGGAAATTAGAGACAGCATAAAATCCAAAGATAGGGCGTATAAAATAGCCAAAAAAAGCGCCAGAGCGGAAGATTGGGAACAGTTTAAGATAGAGCAAAGGAGGGCAAAGGGCATGATCAAGAGGGGCAAAATAGCTTACGAAAACAAGCTGGCGGAAAATATAAAAACTAACTCCAAAAGCTTTTATAAATATATCAAAAGGAAAAGACTGGTGAAAACCAAAGTTGGTCCATTGCAGTCAGATACGGGGGAATATATAATGGGAAATAAGGAAATGGCAGATCAACTAAATGCATACTTTGGGTCAGTCTTTACGAAGGAAGACACAAAAAACCTCCCTGGGATATCGGGAAAAATAGGGACATTGGCAAAGGAGGAACTGACGCAAATCAATATCTCTAAGGATATGGTGTTAAGGAAGCTAAAGGGATTGAAGGTGGACAAATCCCCAGGGCCTGATAACATGCATCCTAGGGTACTGAAGGAGGTGGCCCTAGAGATAGCGGATGCACTAAGGATGATTTTTCAGAATTCATTAGACTCGGGAACAGTGCCGATGGATTGGAGGGTAGCTAACGTTACCCCACTATTCAAAAAGGGGGGTAGGGAAAAAGCAGGTAATTACAGACCTGTAAGCCTTACATCAGTTGTGGGCAAAATGCTGGAGTCCATCATTAAGGATGAAATAGCGGAGCACTTAGCAAATGGGGACAGGATAGGACAGAGTCAACATGGATTTACAAAGGGTAAATCGTGCTTGACTAATCTATTGGAATTTTTTGAGGGAGTAACTGGTAGAATAGATGGGGGAGAGCCAGTAGATGTGGTGTACCTGGACTTCCAAAAGGCCTTCGATAAGGTCCCACATAAAAGATTAGCATGGAAAATTGAGGCTCATGGGATAAAGGGGAAAGTTTTGGCGTGGATAGGGAACTGGCTGTCAGATAGAAAACAGAGAGTTGGAATAAACGGCTCATTTTCTGAATGGCAGGCAGTAACAAGTGGGGTACCACAGGGATCTGTCCTGGGCCCCCAGCTGTTCACAATTTACATTAATGACCTGGATCAGGGAGTCGGATGCAGCATTTCCAAATTTGCAGACGACACTAAACTAGGAGGTGGGGTGGGCTCAGAGGAAGAGACCAGGAAGCTCCAGAGCGATTTGGACAGACTGGGCGATTGGGCGGATAAATGGCAGATGCACTATAATGTGGACAAGTGCGAAGTTATCCACCTTGGGTGCAGGAACGGGAGGGCAAATTATTATTTAAATGGCAATAGATTGGGAGAGGGGGAAGTACAGAGAGACCTGGGTGTTCTTGTACACCAGTCACTGAAGGCGAGCATGCAGGTGCAACAGGCGGTCAAGAAGGCAAACGGTATGCTGGCCTTCATAGCAAAAGGGTTAGAATACAGGAACAGGGATACCTTGCTGCAGCTGTACAGGGCACTGGTGAGACCACACCTCGAGTACTGTGTACAGTTTTGGTCGCCTCATCTGAGGAAGGATGTTCTTGCCATGGAGGGGGTGCAGCGGCGATTCACCAGGCTGATACCAGGAATGGCGGGAATGACCTATGAGGAGAGACTATGTAGTTTAGGGATGTACACACTGGAGTTTAGAAGATTGAGAGGGGACCTCATAGAAGTGTATAAAATTCTGACAGGTCTAGACAGACTGGATGCAGAAGGAATGTTTCCCTTGGCGGGTGAGAACAGAACTAGAGGACATAATTTAAGGATAAGGGCTAAACCATTTAGGACAGAGATGAGGGGGAATTTCTTCACTCAGAGAGTGGTGAACCTGTGGAACTCATTGCCACAGAGGGCAGTGTACGCCAGCTCATTAAATATATTTAAGAGGGAATTAGATATATTTCTACGGGCAAAAGGGGTTAAGGGTTACGGAGAGAAGGCGGGGACGGGATACTGAATTAAAGGATCAGCCATGATCTCATTAAATGGCGGAGCAGGCACGAAGGGCCGAATGGCCTACTCCTGCTCCTATCTTCTATGTATCTATGTATCTATGTAAAGATGGCTGTCTGGCCTCGTGGCAAAAGACACAACACAACCTGTGTGTATGTGAAAGGAAAATCAAAGAAAGCTGATAAAGGATTTGAAAAAAACCCAGCCTCTGAAGTAATGAGGGATTTAAACTGTCAATCAAATACGGTTTGGGAAGCTGCAACATGAACAAAGAACTTTGTTTACACGAACTCTCTACAATGTTGACTCAAGAGATTAAGTACTTGAGACTGTCAATCAATTGCAGTTGGGCGGTGACCGCAGGACAATGCATTTGTTTACACTAACATCCAAGGGCTGTTTACTCAGCACTTAAGGAAACAGACATGTTTTTTTCAAACTAAGGCAGCTTTATTCAAACCAGTCAATGAATGGGGTAATACATTAAAACCCATCACAGTCAATGGGGACAGATCGATTCCCTTTTGTATAGCCCAGATACATCGGGATTTGGGCGCGAAGATTATGGCTCCCAATGGGTATAAAATAGCCTCTCAGGAAGCTATCTCTCTCTCTCTCTCTGCCACCTCACCTCCATGCTCTGCCTACAGAAGAACAGCTCAGCAAGCCCGCCCAAAGAAGTGGAATACCAGCAGTTACTTTTAAATACTGGGGTATCTCTACTTCGGGGTGGTGAAAAATACAGACCGCAGGGGCACAGAGCAGGCATTTCACTGGTGAGCATAGATTTTCTGGCCCATTACAAGGCAACTTAGATAGGTATTAGGGGTGGGAATTAAGGGGAATTTTGTTAAAATTGTAATTTTAGTCAATTTTCCCTCGATGTGTTCGTTTCCTCTCCCCTATTAAGTAAGAGTGTTCTACTAAGCAAAAGAGTGCTGTAGTAAGCAAAAGTGTACTGTATTAAGTAAAAGTGTGCTGCACCAGGTAAAAGTGCTGTATTAAGTAAAAGAGTGTTCTACTAAGCAAAAGAGTGCTGTAGTAAGCATAAGTGTACTGTATTAAGTAAAAGTGCTGTAGTAAGCATAGGTGTGCTGTATTGATTATTTTCAATTTATTTCCTTTTATTTCAATAAATACTGGTCTTCTTTGCACCCAACCACGAGTCTCGTTTTGTCTACATTGTTACTGAATAAGTCCGGCGGTCAGAACCAGAAAAGGGGAGCGATTCTAAACCGCACGGGGCTCTGGAGCAGCTCAGATACTTCTGACTGGCCAGAGACAATAACCCCATTTCTACACCACCGCAAAACTCCCACCGAATATGGCGGGAGTCGATGTCACCCCCGGGGGCATTAACGGGAGGCGCAAAAGCACCCAATTTTGCCCCCTTTGTGTTTCCTCTGAAAATGCATCACCTCACACTTCTCCATACTAAATTGCATCTGCCATTTTGCTAACCTATGTGGTGTACAAAGTGCACAACGTGTATTAGAGTCCTCCTCACTATTTGCTAAACCATCACTTTTGTGTTATCAGCAAATTTCGATATCTAAATTTGGCCATGAAGGGGGTGGTGGAGGGACAGAGTGAAGGATGGTGGGATCAATGGTGCCCGCAAAGTTGGGCTGTATGACTGAAACTTGTCTTCAATGAATCATTATAAAAGATCATATATTACACTTCAGCATCCTTTTAGTAACTAGCGCAGGACTACAGGAAACCGGTATTGAATTGCTGTTCAGAAAATTAGTTTTATATTAGGCGATTTTAAAGGCTTTTTTTGTGAGAGAGGTTAAAAAGGTGAACCAGTTCATTTTTATATCTTGCAATTCAGAAATATGATTTCCATTAACTGAGATAAACAAAATATTTATGCTGTAAACCTGACCATTCAATACAAATATTTAAAAATGGTGAGATTTTTAAATTTCTAAATGTTCCATGGGGCATTCTGAAAATTCACTGAATTGTGTTCAGCTATATTTTATTTGTGCCTAATAAGGTAGGATCCTACCAGAACAGTGAATCTTTCTGATATACTGCTGCATAAAAATGCTCGGAGTGTTTGAATATGATCCAGTAACCCAAAATATTAGGTCTCTATACTGCCTGTCTAATTTGCTTGTTTTTTAGATGCTTCATCAGCCCTCTGGTTACAATACAAAATAGAAATAAGGCATTGCATCTGTAAGGTGATAAACATACCTACTACAGATAATCTCACCTGGTTTGAATTATCCTCGTCAGCTGATCGGGGAGCAGCATTGATGATAACTATGGAGAGGCCTATCGCAGCCTAAATCATGTATTAAGTCCAGGATAGGCCCTATTTTGTTACCATATACCAAATTAAATGCAGTGCAAATTAGGCCTTTAACCATCATGTTCTCATAACCATTAGACTGTCACCAATCCAGGGGATTCAAAACTCCTTCTGTTGGCCAGCAGTTTTCACAGACTGGAACACTCAAGAAAACTCTAATTGGCATTCAAAAATTTGTGGAGAAGGAACTATTTCCAGCTCATTTGAGGGGACATGTTCAAACAGTGCAGTAGTCCTTATTTGAGTTTCTTCCTCTTTGGAAGTACAAACCTCATTCCTGTTTTAGTGAGGTCTAAATAGTTGTGTGCAGAAAGGAACATTGGCTTGGTCAAGGGCTGGGATCAAGGATCACCAGACTCTGATGGCCTAATAATTGGTTGGTAACTCTTTAACACTAGTGTTTAGTTTTAAACAAAAAAAATATTCTCTTCGAGCCTAACCTTGGTGGTGGGAAAATTATTGGAAAGAATTCTGAAGGACAGGATAAATCTTCATTTAGAAAGACACGGATTAATCAAGGATAGTCAGCACGGATTTGTTAAGGGAAGGTCGTGTCTGACAAACTTTATTGAACTTTTTAGGGAGGTAACAAGGAGGGTAGATGAGGGTAGTGCATTTGATGCAGTGTATATGGACTTTAGCAAGGCTTTTGACAAGGTTCCACATGGCAGACTGGTCACGAAGTTAAAAGCTCATGGGATCCAGGGCAAAGTGTCAAGTTGGATTCAAAACTGGCTCGGAGGCAGGAAGCAGAGGGTAATGGTTGATGGGTGTTTTTGTGACTGGAAGGCTGTTTCCACTGGGGTTCTGCAGGCCTCAGTACTAGGTCCCTTGCTCTTTGTGGTATATATCAATGATCTAGACTTGAATATAGGGGGTATGATTAAGAAGTTTGCAGATGATACTAAAATCGGCTGTGTGGTTGATACTGAAGAAGGAAGCTGTAGACTGCAGGAAGATATCAATAAATTGGTCAGGTGGGCAGAACAGTGGCAAATGGAATTCAATCCGAAGTGTGAGGTAATGCATTTGGGGAGGGCTAACAAGGAAAGGGAATACACATTAAATGGTAGGACACCGAGTAGTGTAGAGGAACAAAGGGACCTTGGAGTGCATGTCCACAGATCCCTGAAGGTAACAGGCCAGGTAGATAAGATGGTTAAGAAGGCATACGAAATGCATGCCTTTATTAGCCGTGGCATAGAATACAAGAGCAGGGGGGGTTATGCTTCAACTGTATAAAACACTAGTTAGGCCTCAGCTAGAGTACTGCGTGCAGTTCTGGTCACCACATTACAGGAAAGATGTGATTGTACTAGAGAAGGTACAGAGGAGATTTACAAGGATGTTACCGGAAGTAGAGAATCTTAGCTATGAGGAAAGACTGGATAGGCTGGGTTTGTTTTCCTTGGAACAGAGGAGGCTGAGTGGAGACCTTATTGAGGTGTATAAAATTATGAGGGGCCTAGATAAAGTGGATAGAAAGGACCTATTTCCCTTAGCAGAGGGGTCAAAAACCAAGGGACACAGATTTAAAGTAATTGGTGGAAGGTTTAGAGGGGATTTTGAGGGGAAATGTCTTCACCCAGAGGGTTGTGGGGGTCTGGAACTCACTGTCTGAAAGGGTGGTAGAGGCAGAAACCCTAACCACATTTAAAAAGTACTTGGATGTGCACTTGGGATGCGGTAACCTGCAGGGCTATGGACCAAGAGCTGGGAAGTGGGATTAGGCTGGATAGCTCTTTGTTGGCTGGCGTGGACACCTTGGGCTGAAATGGGCTCCTTCCGTGCTGTAACTTTCCATGATTCTATGAATATGTTAGGTTTTCATATGTAGGTAGTTCAATGATTATGGTTGGGATTTCCACTTTAAAAAAAAAGTGTTGGTAGCCGTTATATATTAAGATCTTATTGTCCTGTCATGTTATAATGTTATTTCACTGTGGGCATTTATTTTTACTGGATTTATTTACTTTCAAAACTCAATAAAGTGTTGATTAAATAGTGACTTGAGCCCGATACCGCCTATCACCTTTTATAGAGGAGAGGTGTGATATTGAACGGTACTTTTCTGGCAAAAAAAGAGAAGCATCAGAAAGTTCACTATTACCAGAAGGAAAAACAGAAAGTGCTAGAAATACTCACAGGTCAGGCAGCTTCTGTGGAGAGAGAAACAGAGTTAACGGCTGGAATTTTACTGTTGCCATGCATGCGGGATTGGAGGTGGGTCGGGAGTGAAAATTGAAATAAAACGGAGAGGGTCAGCAACCCGCCGTCATCCCGCCTCCTTGAGCCTTTTGCGACTGGGTTTACTCAGAAAGATTTGGGTTTCTAGAGTTTGGAAGTGTTTTCAGCAAATTCAGGAACCACTGTCACCTCATTGCTACAACCTATCACACCATTGACAGATTGCTTCTCTCATCTCTACTTGACCTGCCATCCATTACATCAGCATGGGTCACCTCAGAATTGGACCACGATGAGCCCCAACACCAGCACCAGGCACACCAGCAGCACCAACAACAATACTATCAACCTTCTCCTCAACCACCTGATGCTCCACAGGACAGAGGGCATCGGCGCAGGGCTGCACCGCGCCGGAGGCGATACCCCCAACACAGGGTATACAGGCAGAGGATGAGCTTCCTCAACATGAATGAGCAGCAGTGCCAAAGGAGGCTCTGGCTATCGCGCCAGGTCGTCGCATTTGCAACTTGCTGGACTAAGACTTGCAGCCCAGAGGATCAGGTGAACATGCCTTATCAGTGGCTGCCAAAGCCACCAGCGCCCTCAACTTCTTTGCCTCCGGCTCCTTCCAAAGATCTGCAGCAGACATTTGCGGCATCTCGCAGTCAGCCGCCCACAGATGCATCACACAGGTCATCAATGCCATGGTTCATAAGTCAGCCAATTATATCAACTTTGCTACTGATGAAGCCAGTGTTACTGAGCGGGCGTTCGGCTTTGCCATTCTGGCTGGCTCCCACGGTGCAGAGCATCATTGACTGCACACATGTGACCATCAGAGCACCCCATCATCACCCAGGAGTCCTTGTCAACCGTAAGGGCTTCCACTCCCTCAATGTGCAGCTCATCTGCAATCATAGGAAGATCATCATGCATGTGTGCGCCAAATTCCCTGGCAGCTGCCATGACTCTTTCATCCTGCGCCAGTCCAACCTCCCTCAGCTCTTCGCACCTCCAAACAGACTTTCCAGCTTAACTTGTCCCATTACCATCTCCTTTTGCCTTGCACCATCTCTTAATTTCTCTTAATGTCTCTTAATCTCTCCTGCCTTCCATCCTATCACAGACCTTCCCTTTTGTTCTTTCCTCCCCTTTCCCCTTTCCCTGCCCTTGCTCTTGATTAAAAACCTGTTCCACCGCCAGCTTTTTTTAGTTCTGACAAAGGGTTATCGACCTGAAACGTTAATTCTGTTTCTCTCTCCACAGATGCTGCCTGACCTGCTGAGTATTTCCAGCATTTTCTGTTTTTATTTCAGACTTTCCGGCTGGCTGCTTGGAGACAAGGGCTATCCACTGAAGATGTGGCTCATGACGCCTTTGAGGATGCCAAGTACTAAGGCCCAGGAGAGATATAATGAAAGCCACGTTTCCACCAGATGTGCCTCAGGTGCCTTTGCAGATCTGGAGGAGCCCTTCAGTATGCACCAACCAGGATCTCCAGAATAGTCGTGGTCTGCTGCACCCTGCACAATAAGTGTGGATTAGCGCTGCATGAGGAGCAAGGCTCTGAGCGCACAGCCTCTTCAGAGGAGGAAGAGGAGGAGCAGGAGGAACCTGCGGTCCAGATGCCAGCAGCACCCAAGCACATTGCTACGCAGGAGGCCAGGGATGGGATCATCGTGTCCAGATTGACTTAACTTCAGGCATTATAGAGAAAGAGCTATGTGATGCCACAATCAACGGATCAGATCAAAGCCCTGCAGTCCTGTCACATCCAGTCGTGAATGGTGGTGGATAATTAAACAACTAATGGGAGGAGGAGGTTCCAGGAATATACCCATCCTCCATGATGACGGAGCCCAGCACATGAGTGCAAAAGACAAGGCTGAAGCATTTGCAATTACCTTCAGCCAAAAGTGCCAAGTTGATGATCCATATCGGCCTCCTCCTGAGGTCCCCACCATCACAGAAGCCAGTCTTCAGCCAATTCGATTCACTCCACGTGATATCACGAAACAGCTGAGCGCACTGGATACAGCAAAGGCTATGGGCCCTGACAACATCTCGGCTGTCGTGCTGAAGACTTGTGCTCCAGAACTAGCCGCGCCTCTAGCCTAGCTGTTCCAGTACAACTACAACACTGGCATCTACCCGACAATGTGGAAAACTGCCCAGGTATGTCCTGTCCTCAAAAAGTAGGACAAATCCAATCTGGCCAATTACCGTTCCATCAGTCTACACTCAATCATCAGTAAAGTGATGGAAGGTGTCATCAACAGTGCTATCAAGCGGCACTTACTCACCAATAACCTGCTCACCGATGCCCAGTTTGGGTTCCGCCAGGACCACTTGGCTCCAGATCTCATCACAGCCTTGGTTCAAACATGGACAAAAGAGCTGAAATCTAGAGGTGAGGTGAGAGTGACTGCCCTTGACATCAAGGCAGCATTTGACCAAGTGTGGCATCAAGGAGCCCTAGTAAAATTGAAGTCAATGGGAATCGGGGGTTGGGGGGGGGGGGGAACTCACCACTGGCTGGAGACATACCTAGCACAAAGGAAGATGGTTGTGGTTGTTGGAGGTCAGTCATCTCAGCCCTAGGACATCACGGTGGCATAGTGGTTAGCACTGTTGCCTCACAGCGCCAGGGACCCGGGTTCGAATCCGGCCTCGGGTGACTGTCTGTGTGGAGTTTGCACATTCTCCCCGTGTTTGCGTGGGTTTTCTCCGGGTGCTCTGGTTTCCTCCCACAGTCCAAAGATGTGTGGGTTAGGTTGATTGGCTATGATAAATTGACCCTTAGTGTTAGGGGGATTAAATACGTGGGGATAGGATGGGATATGTGTTGGTGTTGGTGTAGGGGTTACGGGGATCGGGTGGGATATGTGTCGGTGCAGGCTTGATGGGCCGAAATGGCCTCTATCTGCACTGTGGGGTTTCTGTGATTCTGTGATTCTGTGATCACTGCAGGAGTTTCTCAGGGCAGTGTCCTAGGCCCAACCATCTTCAGCTGCTTCATCAATGACATTCCCTCCAACATAAGGTCAGAAATGGGGATGTTCGTTGATGATTGCACAGCGTTCAGTTCCATTCGCAACTCCTCAGATAATGAAGCAGTCCGTGCTCAAATGCAGCAAGACCTGGGCAATATTTAGGCTTGGGCTGATAAGTGGCAAGAAGCATTCGTGCCACACAAGTGCCAGGCAATGACTATCTCCAACCAGCGAGAGTCTAATCACCGCTACTTGACATTCAGCAGCATTACCATCACCTAATCCCCCACCAACATCCTGGGGTTCACCATTGACCAGAAACTTAACTGGACCAGCCACATAAATACTGTGGCAACAAGAGCAGGTCAGAGACTGGGTATTCTGCGGTGAGTGTCTCACCTCCTGACTTTCCAAAGCCTTTCCACCATCTACAAGGCACAAGTAAGGAGTGTGATGGAATACTCTGCACTTGCCTGGATGAGTACCACTCCAACAACACTCAAGATGCTCGACACCATCCAGGACAAAGCAGCCCACTTGATTGGCACCCCATCCACCACCTTAAACATTCACTCCCTCCAGCACCAGCATACCATAGCTGCAGTGTGTACCATCTACAAGATGCACTGCAGCAACTTGCCAAGGCTTCTTCAGCAGCACCTCCCAAACCCGTGACCTCTACCACCTAAAAGGACAAGGGCAGCAGGCGCATGGGAACACCACCACCTGCAAGTTCCCCTCCAAGTTACACACCATCCTGACTTAGCAGTATATCGCCATTCCCTCATCATCGCTGGGTCAAAATCCTGGAACTCCCTTCCTAACAGCACTGTGGGAGCACCTTCACCACACGGACTGCAGTGGTTCCAGAAGGTGGCTCACCACCAGCTACTCAAGGGCAATTAGGGATGGGCAAAAAATGCTGGCTTTGTCAGCGACACCCAGATCCCTGGAACAAATAAAAAAAAAGTGACCATCAGTGTTGGCTCTTTGATATCATCATCCCTCTCATGGGCCACCCGCACTTCCCTGCTAGCAAGCAACTGAAGAGCACCTTGCTGCACAGCAGCAGGGCCATGAAGACCCAAGCCTACATTGGCATTCTTCCTACAGAGGATGTCTATGAGCCTCTGCCAACTATTCTCCATATATTGCATGTGCTTATGTAATTTGTGCATTAGCTGCTACCTGCAGGTGGCCATCCTTTCCATGGAAGAGCCAACAGTTGCCATCGCCTGTGAGATGGTGGTGCTCATGTTGGAGATAGACTCCTCCATTCTCTGCACATTTACAGACATCGCGGTCCCAAAACCTGTCAAATCCTCCTGCACTTCTTCCTGCATCTCCAGGATCGCCATCTTTCTGGATCGCCCCCAAGGCTCAGCGTCTGCATGCAGCTGAGCAGAGCTGTGAGCATCCTGTGCCCTCCGACGAGGAGTCTGCACTGCTTTCCCTGTCTCCATCATCTGCTCTTGCTCACTTGTGACTTGTGACACACCAGGTGTCAACACTACTCTATCTCACGTGGGACCCACCACGGTTTGCATATCTGCGTGGGTGCAAGGTGCGCTTATACTGGTGACGGTGTGCCCTCAGAGGCTGGAGGCTCCTCTGAGGAATCATCTTCCTTTTCCTCCTGTACAGTGGGTGGGGCAGGGGTTGGGGGGGGGGTGGGGGAGCGGGGGTGGCTTTTGATGGACCTGTGGGAGAGTAAAGAGAGTAAAGATTTAGATATGTCATATCAAGAATGGGTACAGATACCATTATGCACATGATGAACATTCACTGGCTGCTGACATCAGTCACCATATGAGTGACTGCTGCATGCCATGTAGCTGTATGATATGTAATTCTGTCACCAGGTTGTTGAGATGTCCCCCTCTCTCCGTCTCCTACCGTCAGCTGCTCCGCAATTCCTGAGACTTCCAGGGAGACCTCCTCTGCTGCAGTTAACGTTGCCAATGATGGAGGGCCACCTCTGGTTCGCTCCCTCTCCCTGTTGCTGTGTGCTCTCTTTTCCTGAGAGTGATGGAATGAGTGTAAGGAATAGATGGGTTACATATATATAGGGTGACTATGAGGGAGTGGGGTGCTAAAGCCAAATGGCCTCCTTGTGTGTTGTTAGTTGGTATGATTGCATTAGGATGAGGGTGGGTGTGAGAGGTGGTTAGTCAGATGGGAATGTGATAATGTAGATAGAGAGAGAGGGATGGGTGCATGTGCAGAAGCAGGGTTAGGAAGGTAGAGTGATGGGGATGTGATGAGAGTTGCAGCAGGATGAAGTTGAGTGTGGCTTTGCACTCACTTTTCCTGGTCTAATCAGATCATTGAAACGTTTACGGCACTGCACCCAGGTCCTCCTCACAACATCCCTGCTGTTCACGTCCTCTGCTATCTCGAGCCAGGCTTGTTTGGTCTCCTGGGGAGGTCTGTTTCGTCCATCAGAAGGGAAGAGGACGTCCCTGCATGCTCTCACTCCCTCCACCAGCATATGGAGGGAGTCATCTGAGAACCTGAGTGCAGCCCTCTGCCTCTGTGCAGTCAGGTTTTCAAGGCTTAGCAAAACCCAAATGCTCCAATACAGTGCTGGCAGAATCCTAGATGAACCTTCAAATGCAATGTGGTCAAGGCTCCTTTAAATATCCCAGCTGGAAATGAGTCATCGATGACATCATCAGACTCGCACCAATTGATTGGGCCGGGTACCGCGCAGGCTTGCCTTAATAGGCCTCATTAAGGGAAAGTTGTTCTGAGGAGAGGCATGATATGAGGAATAGGGCTGTGACCCGCCACGCTGACTGCCCGCACCTGACCCGTCCAGGTAAACAATACTCCGGCCAACCTTTCGCCAGGATACATAAAAAATTATTTTATTGGATTTAAAGAAACCAATTCCAAACTACGATACAGTGACTACCTAATACTTGTCTACAACAGTTAATTCAGTTAAAAATTATTCTTTGTGAAATTAATATTAAACAAATGCTCATTCATGTCAGAGGTGAAAATAGCACATAATTTAAAAGTTTATGGGAGCGCAATTGAGCTTTGTAGCACCCATTTTTTGGGCACTACGAGGCCTCTTAAATGGCGAAAATGGCGCCCATGATGCGTGTGCACACTTCCGACGGGAAGTCTGCCAGACATCATATTTGTAAAGGTGTTTGTGCGCACACCCAATGACCACTGCAACCATGGGGAGTAG
Source organism: Somniosus microcephalus (assembly GCF_052327205.1). Classification (NCBI taxonomy): domain Eukaryota; kingdom Metazoa; phylum Chordata; class Chondrichthyes; order Squaliformes; family Somniosidae; genus Somniosus; species Somniosus microcephalus. The sequence goes on along the minus strand of NC_140990.1, from coordinate 206,924,829 downwards.
GCAGATCATGACACAAATCAGTGTGCAATGCTGATTTGATGCCAGCGCTGCCATTTTCAAGCTCCACGTTACAGCCTACGTCCTCTTTTAACCTCGCACAGGTGTACATGACGTTAAATGGCATGAAGGACCCCCCCACCAGTGCTATTTAAAGGGATCCATCAATTGCTTTTAGGTTAGTTGCTGGATTATTTCTGCTGGCTGTTGGGGAAATTTTACACGTTTTGGGAGTTTTTTCGTACTTGTCTAAAGTTTCAGTAGTTTACAGGGAGTGGTCTGACTGGTGCTGAATACTTTTTTGGTGACTTAAAGGCTTGTGCAGAAATCAGTTGCTTCCAGACATGGGTGACCTAGCAGACCTTCCTCTTGGAATTGAGCATGACTGGGAGAATGATGAGAGGCCACATAGAGCAGGACAAGCTGTTAGAAGAGGGAGGAGGAGGAGCGGGAGAAGGGCTCTCAGCAGGAGGCCATATCCGCCTAGGCTGTTTCGGGAGCAATTCTCCATAAGCGAAAAACAAAACTTGAGACGTCTTTGCATCACTAAAGAGGTTGTGACTGAAATCTGCCAACTGCTGCAGCCACAACTGCAACCTCAGAGCAGGTCAAGGACCGCATTGCCTGTGGCTTTGAACTTTTATGCGTCTGGCTCCTTCCAGGCTGCTCTTGGAGATATTAGCAACATCTCACAGTTTGCAGTGCACTGCTGGATAAGGAAGGTCACCAAGAGACTACTTCACCCCATTCCCACATATGGCGACGAGAATAAAGGACGGAAGAGTTTTGGAGTATTCGGAAGAGGTGCTCGGGTTGGTTAGCAAACTAGTCGGAAAAGCACGAGGCTAGGCCGCGGGAGTCAAAACGGAGTTTGATTTTTTGGCTGAAGTGACCAGACTCCAAGGATGGCAGGAACGGTAGGCTCCGTGGCACCTTTTGACAGCAAGTTGCAGTCTTGGGAGGAGTATTGTGAAATACTGGGCCATTTCTTTATGGCAAACGAGGTGGACAGTGCTGAAAAGAAAAGGGCCATTTTACTGAGTTGTGTGGGAGCGCAAACCTATACACGGATGAGGAATCTGCTGAGCCCGGAGCGGCCAGGAGAAAAATCTTTTGACGAGTTGGTGAGTCTACTAAAGAATCATTTCAATCCGAAACCTAGTGAAATAGTACAGAGATGGAAATTCAATTCGAGGATTAGGAGGCCGGAAAAAAGCGTTACTGAGTATGTGGAGGAGGTTCGGAAGCTCGCACAGGACTGCAATTTTGGAAATGCGCTCACAGTCATGTTAAGGGACAGACTAGTATGCGGAATTAACGACGACAGTATACAGCAAAGGTTGCTGTCAAAAGAAGGATTAACGTTGGAGACGGCACTTAAAAAAGCACAAGCCATGGAGATGGCTAACAAGGACATTAAGGACTTAAACAGTATGAGCAAGGAGAAATGGAGTAAACCAGTGGGAGGAGCTGTTTTCAAGATGGAGCTGGCGTGAAAAGTCCACCAGTCGGGGTTGGGGATTGTTACCGATGTGGCGGGACGAGCCATTATGCAAAGGACTGCAGGTTTGCAAAGACAAAGTGCCACAATTGTGGAAAAATAGGGCACTTAAAGAAAGCCTGTAAAAGGGCAGTGAGTGAGAGAAGCAGTGCTAAAGGGGCAAAGCATGCTAAAGGGGGGAGGGAGAAGTACACAAAGCGGGCAAATTACATACAAGAGGAAGAGTCTAGTGAGTCTAGTGAGGAGGTTTTCACTATATACAGTATAGACACTTCAAGGCCCAACGTACCCCCTCTCACTCAGTGTTTGATAGTGAATGGAGGTCAAGTAAAGTTTGAGATTGACACCGGATGTAGTGTAACCATAATGTCGCAGACTGAGTACGCCAAGCTATGGGGGGAAGCAAAAGTACCAGAGCTAGGTACATGCCCCATTAGTCTCAAAACCTACACAGGACAGAAGGTGGACATTTTGGGGGCGGCTGAAGTACAAGTGGAACACAAAGGAGTCACCAAAGAGCTTACGGTGGTAGTGGTAGCAGGGTCAGGGCCAAACCTGTTAGGGCGAGGGCGGATCAGTGAGTTGAGTGTGGACTGGCAGGCAATGAATAAAATGGAGGACAGTACAGAGGCACTGCAAGAAGTGCTGATGAAGCATGAGTTAGTGTTCAAGGACGAACTGGGCACCTTAAGGGGAGCCACAGCCAAGATTCATGTAGCCAGTGATGCCACGCCTTGTTTCTTTAAACCAAGGTCGGTACCTTTTGCAATGAAAACCAAGGTTGAGGCGGAACTAGATCGCCTGCTAAAGGACAAAGTAATAGAACCAGTGAAATTTTCAGACTGGGCGGCACCAATAGTCCCGGAATTGAAGCCCGACGGTAACGTAAGGGTGTGTGGTGACTATAAGTTAACAGTGAACAGAGTATCATCACTGGAACAGTACCCCATTCCGAGAATGGAGGACATGTTAACATCGCTCGCTGGGAGAGAAAGATTCAGCAAACTGGACATGAGTCATGCGTATCAGCAGATATTGCTAGATGAAGAATCAAAAAAGTTTGTCACGGTGAACACGCACAAGGGGCTGTTCACGTATGCCAGGTTACCATTTGGTGTCAGTTCTAGCCCAGCAATATTCCAACGGACTATGGAGGGCATTCTGTAGGGCATTCCAAAGGTGGCCATGTACTTAGATGATATTCTGCTAACAGGAAGTGACGATCAGGATCACTTAAAAACACTGGACAAAGTGCTACAGCGGCTGGAAGAGGCGGGGCTACGCCTGAAACGGAGTAAGTGTAGTTTCATGGAGAAGGAAGTTACATTCCTGGGACATCGGGTGGATGCCACAGGCCTCCATCCATTACCAGGGAAAGTGCGGGCAGTGCAGGATGCACCGGCACCCACCTCAGTGACTGAACTGAAAGCCTATCTAGGGCTCCAGAATTATTATAACCGGTTTCTTCCAAACTTATTGATGCTGCTGGCACCCCTGCACAAACTGCTGAGAAAGGAGGAGCCATGGCGTTGGGGGCCAGAGCAAGCGAAAGCGCTTCAGCTGTCAAAGGAGCTACTTCAGTCCAGCAGGGTGTTAGTGCATTATGACGAGAAGAAGGAGCTGATAATGTCCTGCGACGCATCACCCTATGGAGTGGAGGCAGTGTTGGCCTACCGCATGCCAGATGGAGCGGAAAGGCCCATCGGGTTTGTTTCATGCACGCTCACAACTGCGGAAAAGAACTATTCACAGCTTGATAAAGAGGGGTTGGCCATTATATTTGGAGTAAAGAAATTCCATAAGTACATATATGGGAGGGAGTTTGTAATCAGTACTGACCACAAGCCTCTTATTAGCTTACTGAATGAGATGAAAGCGGTGCCTCAAATGGCATCACAGAGAATAATGAGATGGGCAGTAATACTAAGAGCCTATGAACATGTGATCACGTACAGAGCCGGCAAGGAAAACGGGAACGCGGATGCTTTCAGCTGCCTGCCCCTCTCAAAATCTCCTCACAGTACTTCCCCTGAGGAGCACGTCCTGATGCTGGATCAGGAGATTAGTCCCCTGATGACTTCAGCGCAAATCCAGGGCTGGACAGCCAAGGACCCCGTTCTGTCAAGGGTCCGTGAGTATGTGTTGAAAGGCTGGCCAGATCACCGTGAGGGACCGGAGTTCGCGCCGTACAGACAGAGACAGCACGAGCTCAGTGTCCAAGATGGATGTGTGCTATGGGGAGCACGCATCATAGTCCCAGAGCGGGGACGCTCTACTTTGATGGAACAGTTGCATCAATCGCACCCAGGAATGACTAGAATGAAAGGACTGGCTAGGAGCTACCTGTGGTGGCCTAACTTGGATGCTGAAATTGAGTCAAAGGTAAAGTCATGCACTATATGTCAGGAACAGAGGAAAGCACCTGCCGGGGCACCACTCCATCCCTGGGAGTGGCCCAGCAAACCCTGGAGGAGAATTCACATAGACTATGCGGGACCTTTTATGGTCAAAATGTTTTTGGTGCTGGTTGACGCTCACTCAAAGTGGATCGACGTTTATCCAATGAGCTCTGCAACGACTGATGCCACACTGAATTGTCTCAGGAACAGCTTCAGCACGCATGGTATTCCAGAAATGATTGTATCCGACAATGCACAGTGTTTTGTTAGTGAAGGGAGCAAAGAATTCATGGTAAGGAATGGAATCACACATGTCACCTCGGCTCCATATCACCCAGCCTCAAATGGGTTAGCCGAGCGAGCTGTGCAGACTTTTAAGGTGCTCATGAGGAAGAGCTCAGGTGACACCCTGGAGACCAAGCTCAATAGAGCCTTGTTTAGTTATCGTATAACACCCCAAGCTACCACGGGGCTTTCTCCGGCTGAGTTGATGATGGGGAGAAAGTTGCGGTGCACATTAGACCTGATACACCCAGATCTCAAAAGCAAGGTTGAGACAAAACAAACAAACCAAAAAGCGTACCATGACAAACATACTAAAGCTCGCCATTTTGCCATAGGGGACTCTGTGTACACCCGGAACTTCGGTTATGGACCTAAGTGGATACCAGGACTAATCCAGAACATTATAGGACCTGTGTCGTACTCCGTGTTACTAGGGGATGGTCGAGGGGTTTGTCGGCATGTGGATCAGCTTTTCAGCCGGCAGCAGGGGGAACTGCCTCAGATGGAACAAAGGGCAGTAGAGGAGGCTGTTCCAGGACCCAGCACGGCTTATAAGGTGCCAGTGGACACTGGTACTGCCAGGCCACAGCGGGAGAGAGTAAAACCAACATCAGAGACTACTCCAATCTCAAGTGCGAATGAATCTGAGAATCCACCACAAGTGGAATTAAGACGTTCACAAAGGATTCGCAAGCAACCAGAAAGACTTATACAAACCTGTTAAATTATTCAGGGGTTAACCATGGTTAGAGCATACTGGTTAATTAAAACAAAGTACCTAGTAAGGGTTATTGTTTAAGAATTGCATACGGCAATCTTAAGGGGGGAGGAGTGTAGTAACCTGGGAGGTTATGAGTAACCTGATCCACCAGGTGGTGCTGTGGCAATTGCTCTCCTGAGTTAAGTCTGATCTGTACTGGTTGTACTCTTTGTTTTTGCTGCCTCATGGCAGAAGCTTTTATGTGCAACTGTTGATTAAACCATGTTAAGGAGTTAACCTGTGTCTGTCTCCATCTATGGCCACCTCAAGATACCACACCTCCCATCCCAGGAACCAGTCTGATGAACCTTCGTTGCACTCCCTCTATGGCAAGTATATCTTTCCTTAGGTAAGGAGACCAAAACTGTACACAATACTCCACGTGTGGTCTCACCAAGGCCCTATATAATTGCAGTAAGACGTCTTTACTCTTATACTCAAATCCTCTTGTAATAAAGGCCAACATACCATTTGCTTTCCTAATTGCTTGCTGTACCTGCATGTTAACTTTCAGTGATTCATGTACAAGGACGCCCAGGTCCCTTTGAACACCAAAATTTCCCAATCTCTCACCATTTAAAAAATACTATGCTTTTCTATTTTTCCTATCAAAGTGGATAACTTCACATTTCTCCACATTATATTCCCATTTGCCATGTTCTTGCCCTCTCACTTAGCCTGTCTCTATCCCCTTGAAGCCTCTTTGCATCCTCCTCACAACTTACATTCCCAACCAGCTTTGTATCATCAGCAAACTTGGATATATTATATTTGGTCCCCTCATCCAAATCATTGATATAGATTGTGAATAGCTGAGGCCCAAGCACTGATCCTCGCGGTACCCCACCAGTTACAGCCTGCCAACCCGAAAATTATCTGTTTATTCCTACTCTCTGTTTTCTGTCTGTTAACCAATATGCTAGTATATTACCCCCAATCCCATGAGCCCTAATTTTGTTTAATAACCTCTTGTGTGGCACCTTATCGAATGCCTTCTGAAAATCCAAATGTACATCACATCCATTGGTTCCCCCTTAGCTATTCTACTAGTTACAATCTTTAAAAACTCTAACAGATTTGTCAAACACGACTTCCCTTTCATAAATCCACGTTGACTCTGCCCAATCCTATTATTATTTTACTAAGTACCTTGTTACCACGTCCTTAATAATGGATTCTAGCATTTTCCCTACTACTGATGTCAGGCTAATTGGTCTGTAGTTCCCCGCTTTCTCTCTTCCTCCTTTTTTAAATAGTGGAGTTACATTTGCTACATTCCAATCTGCGGGAACCGTTCTAGAATCTATGGAATTTTGGAAAATGGCAACCAATGGGCTGGATTTTGTCATTGGGGCGGGCTGGGGTCGTGTCATCCGCTTTTCGTGTTATCCACCCGATTCCAAATCGATGTGGGAGAATGATGCGATTTTCACCTAATTGGGCGATTGAGTTCCAGCGTGTGGGAACCCATGGCCCAATTAGTTTTTTCAGTCTGAAACTCGCCTCCGATGACGTCATCATTGCTGCTGCATTTAAGGTCTGCAAGAAGCCCTGCTTCTTCTGCAGACTGCCAACCTGTTGGCCTTTGCAGTGAGAGGAACCTGGAGGCAGAATGAGCAGCGGGAGACCTAAGTCTGCTCCCAGATTTGATGACGTCGCCCTGCAAGCTTTGGTGGAGGGAGCAAGAGCTAGTAAGGAGGTGCTCTTCCCTTCTTCAGAGAGGAAGAAGTCTCCCCAGCAGACGAAGGCTGTGTGGATCCAGGTGGCAGATGAGGTCAACTCTTTGTCAATAACCCGCAGAACCTGGATTCAGTGCAGGAAGAGGTTTCATGACCTTCAGCGCACTGGAAAAGGGAGTATGAATTTCCCATCACCCTCAATCTGATCCCCATTGCCTTTCCTCACCAGCACTCAGCTTTAGCAACCTCTTCCTCCACATCCCACTTGACACTGACATCCCTGCACCCTTACCCATTCCCTCGCTCTCTATGGTCACATTCACCTAACTATTCGACTATGCAGCCCTCACACTCCCTATCACTGTGATGCTATGAAATCAACTTACAAGACATAGGGAGGGCCCTTGGTCTTGCCACCTCACTCCATCTTTGTCTCCTTCTAAGCAACTATGCTATGGATTCTCTGCAATCACTCCTTCATTCTCACTCAATCTCCACTTGTCTCCCCCATTGCAGGAAAAGAGAGCTCACAATAAGAGGGAAAGAGCGAGGACAGGAGGAGGGCCACCCTCAGTAGCCCACCTCACCCCTTGGGAGGATGCGGTCCTGGAGATCGTGGGACTCGAGGACGATGCACAAGTGGGGGACGGACAGACAGGTGCATCCGAGAAAGCTGGTGACAGAATATTTTTTCATCTCTCTCAATGACATTGCATGAGTCGCTAATAATGATTCTGAAGCAATAACAGATGGACTTATGATCATCTGCAATATGCAATGTGCATGTAACCTTGGCCTCACATCTCTGCCTCTTTCCTTTACACTCCCACAGGACCATCGCAAGCACCTGTCCCCACTAGCCAGGGGGAACAAGCTGAGCCTCCAGACTCCTCAGAGGAAGCTACAACCTCTGAGGGCGTCAGCAGAATTCAGCCAACCCAGCACCTGCGCAGACACTCACACCTCGGTGGGACCATCGCGAGATAGAGTAGTGTTGTCACCTGGTGTATCACAGCTCACAAGTGAGCATCAGCAGATGGTGGAGACAGGGACAGCAATGGAGAGTCCTAGTCGGAGGGCGCAGGACTCTCCCAGCTCAGCTCAGCTGCATGTCGACCCTGTGCCTCCGGGTCCATCCAGAAGAATAGTGGTGCTGGAACTCCAGGAACAGGTGAAGGAGTCTCTGGCAGGTTTTTTCTCCAGGGTCACTGCGAGTGTGGAGCGAATGGAGGAGTCCATCGCTAACATGAGCAGAGCCTTTGTGGAGGCGTTGGTGCATGAATGCATCACCACGGAAAGGATGGCAACCTCCGTGGAAAGGATGGCTTCCATAGAGGAGAGGATGGCTACGGCCATGGAGGAGCTTAGTCGCCAGGGTTGTGAAAACATGGTCATTGTTCAGAATAGACTGACATCTCTTGAGGAGCGATGGTTAGCTATTGAGCAGAGAAACCAGACCTTCATGGAAGTCCTCTGGAGTGGACTTCCAGCGCAGAAACAGGTCCTCATATCCCCCCTGAAGTGCAGAAAGGGGCTGTCCAGCCACTTGCTAGGTCTGAAGTGGGGCTGACCCATGAGAGTGATGTTGGTGGCAGACAACAAGGAAGTGGGGGCTCCTCTCTAAGTGCTCATACGGCCATGCCACTGCAGAGCCCTCGGTCAGAGCCCCACCAGAGTCCCCACCCAACTGAGATTGGCGTCTCAACCCCTGCACAGCCGCAGGAGCAGCAGACTGTTGCCGAGCCCTCACAGGCTCGCAACCCCAGAGGACGCCCGCCAAAGGTGTCGAGGTAGGAGCAGCAAGAAAGTGAGCAAGGGGCCTCCACATCTGCTGAAGCCACAGGGGAAGCACCACGTAGGAGCATGCGTAAGAGGAAGATAATGCACAAGTAGTCACAAGGTTAGTCACTTGGGTGTCATGTTGGCCCCGATTTTCTGCCAGCCGTCGGGCGGGTTTTCAGGTTGGCGGGGGCCAAAAATCGCAGAAATACGGGGTCACGACCCCCCCCGCCTGATTCCTGCCCCATCCGACTTTCGGACCGCCATTTCTCCGCGAGCCGATTCAGTCCCGCCCGCCGCTGGCGGGACTGGCCGTCGGAACACTAATCACCAATTATTACCATGTTTAAACCTATTTTCAGGGGCCGTTGGGATTTTGTGGGGTTCCCCACGCTAAACACGCCTGCGGGGAGCCCCGCTGATGAAACCTGGCGTGAAGCTTGCCGGCTTGCTTGCTGTCAGCTGCGGGTCATTCGGGAAAGCTGCGATTTAATCGGAGAGCATTTGTATGGTGAAGGACCTTGTTGCTGCAGGCTTGAGGCTACTTCTTCAAGGTTTAGGCACAGCTGTGGAAGGTTGGAGCCTCACACACTTCTCCAATGTGATCTCCTGGGAAGCCCCTCTCGCCACCCTCACTCAGCGCTTCCTCAGCGGAGGCATCTACGAGAAGCATGGGACGCCTTTTTTTCCTTCCCTTCTTGCCATTAGAGGATCTCCAGCAGCAGAGGCGGCAGCAGCAGAACCAGCACCAGGAGCACCAGGCTGCTGCTCACTCACCTGAAGCTGCACAGACCAGAAGGGGCCAACGCTTGGAAGTGGCTTGAGAGCACCTTGCTGCGCTTTAGGGGGCCATGGGGACCCGTATCTGCACTGGCAGTCCTACTCAGAAGGAATTCCATGAAGGTCTGGTTTCTCTGTTCAATAGATGGCCAACGCTCCTCAAGAGATGTCATTCTCTTATGAGCAATCACCATGTTTTCTGTACCTGGGTGAGTTATCTCCTCCATGGAGGTTGCCAACCTTTCCATGGTGATGCGTTCATGTGCCAATGACTCCACAAAGGCTCTGCTCATGGTCGCTATGGACTCCTCCATTCGCTCCACACTCGCAGCGACCCTGGAGTCAAAACCTGCCAGAGACTCCTGCATCTATGCATGGAGATCCATCACCTCTTCTCTTGCAGATGGACCCAGAGGCAGAGGGTCGACATGCAGCGCAGCTGAGCTGAGCTGGCAGAGTCCTGTGCCCTCCGAGGAGGACTCTCCACTGCTGTCCCTGTCTCCAGAATCTGCTGAGGCTCACTTATGAGCTGTGAAACACCAGGTGACAACACTACTCTATGTCCCGAAAGCCCCCCGAGGTGTGAGTGTCTGCGCTGGTGCTGGGTGCGCTTACTTCTGCTGACGCTGCGCCCTCAGAGGTTGGAGCTTCCTCTGAGGAGTCTGGCTGCACAGCCTCTTCCTCCTCCACAGTGGGGATGGGGGCTTTGGATGGTCCTGTGGGGGAGTAGAGGAAGGAGTTAGAGATGTGATGCCAAGGTTACATGCACATTCGAGTTGGCATCTGCTGACACCTGCATCCATGCAGCCTTGGTCTCAGTGGGAGGCCTCTTCCTGCCTGACCTAGGGAAGAGGACCTCCCTGTGGGCCCTAACCCCATCCAATAATGCCTGCAGTGAAGCTTCGTCGAATTTGGAGGCAGCTCGGGGTCTGGCACTGGCCACAGCTGCTGCAGGCTCCTCTGCCATCCTGTATGGTTCGTTTGGAAGCCAACAGAGGAAGCAATGCTTGCTGTGGGCCTTGAAAGCACCACGAATTATGACATCATTCTGTGGGGCTTTCTGACTAGAAATGGACAATTAGCTAGGCTGTTCACATGCTGGAAATTAATTGGCCACTTGAGGGAAAATTGCGTGTAGCTGGCTGACCCATTTTTTTGTGTGTCAGAACCCCACATTCGGGGAATCCGACCATTTCCCACACAATCCACAAAATCGGGCCCTTTGTGTGTATTTTTGAAATGCCATCAGTTGCTTTTTGTGATAAAAAATGCTGATGTCAAACTGTTGAACTTGTGGCGTGTGTCATTTCGCTAATGGGACTTCCACATTGAGGGCTTAGGGTGACTTGCAATTGTCAGTATGGCGGTCATAGTGATAGGAATCCGCAGGTTCTTGGCAATTGTCGATGGTCTGGTAAGAAGCTGCGAGGCAAAAGTGCTTGATTGTCTAGGCTAAGCAAATCTGGCCAAGATGAGTGCGTCCCTTGCATCCCAGGCAGCAATGTTCTCACGTACTGCTGCTGCTGGTTGATGTGCCTCTGCAAGGTGTTCGTCGCTCTCCTCCTTCTCCCCCTCCTCATCTGAGGAGGCTATGTGATGAGTCACTTGTTCCTCAGGCATCTGCAAGCTACGATGCTGTGCCATGTTGTGAAGTGCACAGCAGACCACGACCATTCTGGAGACCCTGGCTGCTGAGTACTGCAGGGCTCCACCTGATCTATCAAGGCATCTGAAGTGCATCTTCAGCAAGCCGATGGTTTGTTCGATTATGGATCTGGTGGAAGTGTGGCTGGAGTTGTAGCGCTCGTCAGCTTCATTGGATGGGCTCCTCAATGGCATCATTAGCCATATCTTCAGGGGTAGCCCTTGTCTCCAAGTAGCCATCCGAAAAGTTGATCTTGCGGATTGAAGAGCAGATGCACACTAGACTGGTGCAGGATGACGGAGTCATGGCAACTGCCAGGGTACTTGACGCAAACATGCAAAATTTCCTTCTTGTGGTCACACACCAGCTGTACATTGAAGGAGTGGAAGCCCTTGCGGTTGACAAAAGTACCTGGATTGTGATGGGGTGCCTTAAGGGCCACATGTGTGCAGTCAACGATGCCCTGCACCCTTGGAAAGCCTGCCATATTGTCAAACCCAACCGCACGCGCAGTTACACTGGCTTGATCCTTGGAGAAATTGATGTAATTATGATCTGCTGCTGATCCCTGGAATAAGTCTGAAGCAAAAATGTTGAGTGCGGTGGTGACTTTGACGGCCACTGGTAAGGGGTGTCCACCTGCTCCTCTGGGCTCCAGCTCTTGCTGCAGCATTGCGCAGATGTCACCCACTACCTCTTATGAAAGTCGGAGCCTCCTTTGGCACTGCTGCTCATTCATGTTGAGGTAGCTGATCCTCTGTCTGTGGACCCTGTTTTGGGGGTATCTCCTGCACCGACGTGCTTCCATGCACTGGCACCTTCTGGCCTGTGCAGCTTCAGGTGGGCGAGCTTGGACTCCTGCTGTTGCTCCTGCAGTTGGTGCTGCTGTTGTTCAGGGTTCTGCTGCTGCCACGGCTGGTCTTCATCTGAATCTGATGTCCAGGAGGAAAGGAAATAAATGGTTCCCATGCTTCTGGTATATACCTCAGTTGAGGAAGCGCTCAGTCAAGGTGGGGAGAGGGGTTTCCCAGGAGGTCACACTGGACATGGGTGGCAGGCTCCATACTTCCAGAACATTGAGTAGGGCTGCTAAAAGTTCCCCCAGACCTGAGACAACAAAGTTCTGCCACCTGCAAATGATGATTGCTGAAAACTTCTTTTTAATGGTGGAGCTGCATCTATTAGTAAGCAATCCACTTGTGATGTTGCCAGGATTCACCGGCGTGTTCCAGAGGAGACGTGCAGCACGTGGGAAAAGTGTTAAAATCAGAAAGGCCTCTCAAAATGGGATTATAGAGGCAATTAAGTGGTTGTTAAGGGCCTTAAGGGCCTATCCCGCCTCTTGGAGGCAGGATGGAAACGGGGTCAGAAAACATGCATGTGGGAAAATTGCTCGGAGGCAGGATGGAGGCGGGATCAGGCCCGCCTGCTTTTTTTTGCGATTTTACCACCTCACACGCCTCCAATCCCGTCTCCTCGGGCCAGGCAAAATCGAGCCCATTATCTCTATAGCCACCTCTTTCAAGTCCAGGGGATTTATTGTCTTTCAGTCCCATTAATTTCTGCAGTACTATTTTTTTACAAATACTAATTTCTTTCAGTTCCTCATTCTCACTAGACCCTTGGTTCTCCACTATTTCTGGGAAGCTTTTTTGTGTCTTCTTCCGTGAAGTCAGACACAAAGGGCCTCGGCCTCTAAACTTGGCTTAACGCCCCAGTGAGGAAGTGGAGTGCTATCTCGGGCGCTTCACCTCCTCACGGGATGGTGTCAGGGGTTCAAAGCGTGGTAGCGCTAGAATGCTATGCGGCTGCTCCACATAGCGCTGATGCGTTTCAGCGCCCCTACCCTTCTGTTAAAGGGGAGGGATACTGCGAGCTCTGCAGGGCCTCTGATGGCCCACACTAGCCCACCAGGGCGGCATGGTGCTGTGGTTGCAGCCCGGCACCAAGACGTGGTGCCGGGCTGCGAGATGGCAGCCACGGACCACACCAAATGCCGCCACGGAGGGGCGACCAAACATAAAATGGCTACGTGGGTCACACCTCCCTTTATTTAGCACCCCATGAGTGGAAGTCGGCCCGTCTCGTGACCTACGAGGCTGGCGCTGACACTGCCCATGGTAGCCTCGCGGGGCACAGCCGAATTTCTGCTGCGGGGCGGAACGGGGTTACGGTGGGGTGCTAAGGGGTCGCGGTGCACGGCGATGATGTCATCGCTGGCTGTGCAGTGGCGCGGGGCACCAGCGGCGGGAGCGTGGCACTATCGGCTAGCGCCTCAGTAGCGCCCCACTGACTTTCTCGGGGGGGCGATGCCCCCGCTCGGGCAATAAACCCTTTGCGTCCCATTAGCGACCCCCCAGAGGCACTAACGACAGGCGCAAAGGAGCAGAATTTCGCAGCCAAAAGTATTTGTTTAATTTCCCTGCCATATTCTTATTCCTCATTATAATTTCTCCTGTCTCAGCCTCTAAGGGACCCACATTGACTTTCGCTAATCCTTTCCTTTTTACATACCTATAGAAGCGTTTACAGTCTGTTTTTATGTCTCTCGCTTGTTTACACTGATATTCTATTTTCCCTTTCTTTATCAATTTCTTGTTCCTCCTTTGCTGAATTCTAAAATGTTCCCAATCCTCAGGCTTACTGCTCTTTTGGCAACATTATAAGCCTTTTCCTTTGATCTAATATAGGTTGGTGATCCCTTATCCGCAATTCCGAAATTCGAAAAGCTCTGAAAACCGAAAGTTTTTTCGTGGAGCGTCACTCGTGTGCACGACTTGACCCGAGTGGCGCCAAACATAACCCGACGCCGTCGATGCTTGACCCATGCAGGTGTGAGGCGTCAGTTGTGTCTCGGCTCTGCTACCAGTCACACGTGCGTCTGCTGCTCTCTGATATTTTTTGTTATTTTGTGATTTTGAGTTTAATTTCACTGTGAAAATGTCAAAAAGAGCTGCAGATACCCCTATGGGTAACAGTGAGAAGAAGAAAAGGAAGCATCTCTCATTATCGATATCGCAGACCCCCACTAGGTTGTTACTGTTCTGAAATCTGAAAAATTCCGAATTCCGAAACACATCTGGCCCCAAGGGTTTCGGATAAGGGGCTGTGGACCTGTACTATCTTTAACTTCTCTTGTTAGCCATGGTTGGACCACTTTTCCTGTGGGGTTTTTGTGCCTTAAAGGAATGTATATTTGTTGTAAATTATGTATTTATTCTTGAAATGCTAGCCATTGCTTTTCTACCATCATACCTTTTAATGTAGTTTCTCAATCTACCTTAGCCAACTCGCCCCTCATACCTACGTAGTTTGCTTTGTTTAGATTTAAGACTCTAGTTTTGGATTTAACTAAATCACTTTCAAACTCAATCTAAAATTCTACCATATTATCCACCCATGACATGACTCATGACTCTGGTCTGGAACCCATGCACACGTGCACAGCAGGCCTACAATGAGAGCCGTGCTGCCACAAGGAATGATATAGAGTACACCACGTCCTTAAGCAACGCTTCCAGTGCCCGGACCGCACTGGAGGAGCCCTGCAGTACTCAGCTGAGCGGGTCTCAAGATTTGTGGTGGTATGCTGTACAACCTGGCCATTATGAGGGAGCAGCCCTTGCCACTACTTATCAGGCGAGAAGCTGAGGAGCAGCAGCACGAGGAGGAAGAGGCAAAGGAGGAGGCAGCGGAGGAGAGGCTACAAACTGGACAGCCCTTTTCTGCCCATTCTACGTGAACAAATAATTTATGAGTGATACCAGTAACCTCAACGCCAAATCCCCATTCTCTAATAGTCCTCATTACCTTTCCTCTGTCAGTGACCGTCACATCTTCCTCTTTCCGACAATGCAAAAATAAAAGCCAACACAAAATACACATTCCAATCCAAATATATAAATTAAATCATGCCATAATGCATACAAAAATAAACGAATCACCCTTGTGTATTTCCTCAGCGCCTCTTCCGTGTGCTTTTGCCTGTCCTTGTGCTCCTACAAGGTGCTACCCTGGCGGCTGCAGCATGGCTGCTGATCTTAAATTGGGGAGACTGCAGATGGCCTTGGAGAATGACCTCGAGCAGCTCTGGGCCTAGAAGGCCTGGCTATAGACTGCACCATCTCAGCCTGTGTTGCAGCAGTCTGGGCTGCCTGGCTGACAGGCAACAGCAAGGGCACTGGCGGAGTGGGAGGAGTGGGAGCGCGAGTGCTGTTATCCTGAGAGAGGACAGCAGGTTCATGCTCCATGGAGCCACTGCCACTCTCCAGGGGCAGCGCCTCAGCAATCCTAGTAATCTGTTGGAGAACAGATTGCTGGAGTGCAGTGACGCCCTGGAAGCCACTTTGCATACTGGAATCCAGAGCCATGATGGCAGCAGTCTGAGCTTGCATGACAGCAAGCCGAGATTGCGTGACAGCAGCCTGAGATTCCGCTGCAGCTCCCAGACGGTGGGTGGATGCTGCTTGTGCTGCAATGAAAACTGAGACATCGGTCACCAGATGCTGCATCGTGGTTGGTTCCACAGATGTGCTAATAGGGTTGGCCACCCGTTCCATGTTGGAAAGGATGGGCTCCAAGCTCTGCGCAAAGTCCTGTGCTAAGTTGGTGCTGGACACCTCTATGCTCCTTGACGTTGAGCGCAGGCTTTCCAGTCTCCTGCTGCCTGAAAGCCCTCTCCCGTCCACCAGGCACCTACTGATTCCTGCTGGGTTCGGGCAGGTGGTGCCCCTGCAACATGCCAATGAGGGTCGCGGGTAAAATTGGGGCTTAAGTGTTTAATGCTTGGATGCAGCTTTACTCAAGTGCTCCATTTAAACATCCGTTTCTATGAAAGAGGAGTTTCTAGCTGGCTCTAGATGATGAAGCAATAAACCAGGCTCACAGCACGACAAATTAACCATCTGAGCAGAGAACCTCCAGCACAACTCGAAACATCGATCAGATTCTGCTGTTCACTCTGTGCATTGATAAAATTACTGCCATAAAGCTTGGACTGTTGATTTTTTTTTAAAGCTGTAGAGCACAGGTTGGACTGTGCTGTATTGTATTGGAGTTGCGTTGTATCCTGGGTTACAATGCAGCCCACAGATAGGTAACAGAGAAGACCCAGGAGGTATCAGAGGAAATGTTGACAACTGTTATGAAACTTTCGGCTCAGTTTGGTAGCAAACAAATGGATCTACACTGGCACATAGCCATGAACACGAGACAGTCATCATTGAAAACATTCAAATTGTTATGGGCTTTCAATATTTTTGGTAAGGTTAATTGTACAGTTGAAGTTAATGTAATGTCAAGAGTACAATTTCAATTTTAAAGTTAAAAAAAATTGTTAGAATTAAAATCACAAAATATTAAAAATTTAATTTTGAAGTTGTTGCAATGTTAGTTAAAGAAATGTTACAGTCTGAATTAATTTTCATATCCTGTTCATATCATCTTTGCACCTGTTATAATTGATGCAGTACAATTGTAGTACAAAGCAGTGCTGAAGCCACGTGGAAGTTAGACACCAGTGCTGTCGGTACCACAGTATGCCTTGACATCGGACTGAGCACTGATAGGGAATGGCCACAGTCATCTGGGACCATAAAAACAGTCAAGGGGCATATCAAAGCTTTTCCCCTTCTAGTATCTAACTCTCCCAGCCTAACATCAGTTACACTTTGAACAGTGTCTTGTCTATCACTTCGCCTGGCACATTATTCAAATATTTCTCACACTTTGGGTAAAGATGTTGGGAGAGATTTCTGTGTTTACTGCATTGGCATTAAGCATTGCCTGGGCAAAACAGAAGGGAAAATCTGGTGGGCTGGATTGCATGGTTGGAACTTTTATTTTTCACTCCATTTAAATTGCCCTTTGAAGTTCAACCTGACAGACGGAAAATCAAAATATGGCATCCATAATTCAACAAACCTCATCAATTTAAGCTGATGGTTTCCTGAACTTTAGCTAGATGCTAGATGCTAGACACAAAACGATTTACATGTTTTACCAGGTCGTTTACCTTAAATTATTTTCAAAACAAGCGAGCTTTGTTTAAGTCAATTTTACTTGCTTTGCAATCAAAACATGTTTACATATGAAGAATGCTTTGCCTTCTGAGTATGAAAAGCCATGGATATCATCTGGTAATTACATGTTTATTTCAGCTCAACCACCTGTTGCATTAAACAAAATTTAAAGTGGTCATCCCCATCTCAAATAGATGTTAAAGATACAGAGATTCTTATGATTTGAAATATGACAGATCTTCCAATCTACCAGATTACTTTCCCCTTCAAAGATGGGCTGATTGTATTAAGGACATGAGTTCCACTACAGTCTCTCTATCTTCTTCTACTTCTGTCCCCATAACTATTCCTTTTTTCTGCTTGCTCTGTCACCTTCTGCTCTCTTTTCAGGTGGGAGGTGGTGGGTGGTTTGGCATGGTTAGGCATGGAGAAGACCCAATAATGGTTGCAGGCTGCATTTGGAAAATTGGCCCTTAGTGGATCCCTTGCCAACTCCTCCCCCAATTGCTTGTGCTTCTGCCCACCAACTCACTGCCATCACATCACCTATTCTTTCACCTTCTCACTACCCCATTCCTCTTCCTACAACCTATCACTCCCATTAATAGCCCTACCTCTTCCCTTATGAACTACCAGTTTAAAAGCCTGTATCCATCCCTTGCTCCACTGTCATTCACCTCACCTTTAACCCTCAATCCACTCATACTCAACAGTGGGTGGACTAAGAGGCCCTCTCACTCTTAGAAAGTTTCCCTCCTCTCTTTCCACACCTATCCTTTCGAACAGTTTCCCTCAATTGTTTTCAAAACTCAACCTGCTTTTAAAAAAAGTAAGAATGAGGAAAGAAACTGACGGTGCCTTTGGGCCCGATTTTGTGGAATGTGTGGGAAATGGTCGGATTCCCCGAATGTGGGGTTCTGACGCACAAAAAAATGGGTCAGCCAGCTGCACGCAATTTTCCCTCAAGTGGCCAATTAATTTCCAGCATGTGGGCAACCTTGCTAATTGTCCATTTCCAGTCAGGAAGCCCCACAGTTTGATGTCATCATTCGTGGTGCTTTCAAGGTCCACAGCAAGCATTGCTTCCTCTGTTGGCTTCCAAATGAACCGTACAGGATGGCAGAGGAGCCTACAGCAGCTGTGGCCAGTGCCAGACCCCGAGCTGCCTCCGAATTCGACGAAGCTTCACTGCAGGCATTATTGGATGGGGTTAGGGCCCACAAGGAGGTCCTCTTCCCTAGGTCAGGCAGGAAGAGGCCTCCCACTGAGACCAAGGCTGCATGGATGCAGGTGTCAGCAGATGTCAACTCGAATGTGCATGTAACCTTGGCATCACATCTCTAACTCCTTCCTCTACTCCCCCACAGGACCATCCAGAGCCCCCGTCCCCACTGTGGAGGAGGAAGAGGCTGTGCAGCCAGACTCCTCAGAGGAAGCTCCAACCTCTGAGGGCGCAGCGTCAGCAGAAGTAAGCGCACCCAGCACCAGCGCAGACACTCGCACCTTGGGGGGACCTTCGGGACATAGAGTAGTGTTGTCACCTGGTGTTTCACAGCTCAAAAGTGAGCCTCAGCAGATTCTGGAGACAGGGACAGCAGTGGAGAGTCCTCATCGGAGGGCGCAGGACTCTGCCAGCTCAGCTCAGCTGCGCTGCATGTCGACCCTCTGCCTCTGGGTCCATCCGCAAGAGAAGAGGTGATGGATCCCCATGCACAGATGCAGGAGTCTCTGGCAGGTTTTGTCTCCCGGGTTGCTGCGAGTGCGGAGCGAATGGAGGAGTCCATAGCGACCATGAGCAGAGCCTTTGTGGAGTCATTGGCGCAGGAACGCATCACCATGGACAGGTTGGCAACCTCCATGGAGGAGATAACTCACCAGGGTACGGAAAACATGGTGGGTGCTCATAAGAGAATGACATCTCTTGAGGAGCGTTGGCCATCTATTGAACAGAGAAACCAGACCTTCATGGAAGTACTTCTGAGTAGGACTGCCAGTGCAGATACGGGTCCCCATGGCCCCCTCAAGCACAGCAAGGTGCTCTCAAGCCACTTCCAAGCGCTGGCCCCTTCTGGTCTGTGCAGCTTCAGGTGAGTGAGCAGCAGCCTGGTGCTCCTGGTGCTCATCCTGCTGTTCCTGGTTCTGCTGCTGCTGCCCCTGCTGCTGGAGATCCTCTAATGGCAAGAAGGGAAGGAAGAAAAGGCGTCCCATGCTTCTGGTAGATGCCTCCGCTGAGGAAGCACTGAGTGAGGGTGGCGAGAGGGGCTTCCCAGGAGATCACATTGGAGAAGTGTGTGAGGCTCCAACCTTCCACAGCTGTGCCTAAGCCTTGAAGAAGTAGCCCCAAGCCTGCAACAACAAGGTCCTTCAACATACAAATGCTGTCCCTTTAAATCGCAGCTTTTCCGAATGACCTGCAGCTGAGAGCAAGCAAGCCGGCAAGCTTCACGCCAGGTTTCATCAGCGGGGTTCCCCGCAGGCGTGTTTAGCGTGGGGAACCCCTGAAAATTGCAAGGGCACCCTAAAATGGCATTAAGCATGCCAATAATTGCTGATTAGGGTCCTGATGGCCAGTCCTGCCAGCGGCGGGCGGGACTGAATCGGCTAGCGGAGAAACGGCGGTCCGAAAGTCGGACGGGGCGGGGAATCAGGCGGGGGGGGGGGGGGGTCGCGACCCCCTATTTCGGTGATTTTTGGCCCCCGCCCACCCGAAAAGCCGCCCGATGGCTGGCAGAAAATCGGGGCCCTTCTCTCTCACTTTCTGTCTCATTGGAGTTAGAAATTAGAATCTCCATCTCACAGGTATAAATGGTAATTAGAATCTCCATCTCACAGGTATAAATGGTAATTAGAATCTCCATCTCACAGGTATAAATGATTAGCCTTTTCTTATTGTCAATAAAATACAGATGAAATAATCAGTAAGGTTCAAATTCAAATAGTGTGACTTTTTGAAAAATAAAATATTAAATGATGGAAGACGCACAGGGGGCAATGTTAACCCTACTTGCTCAGCAGAAACCTGGTGGGTGGGCAGTTAAAATTGCCCTTGTTCTTATCTGTCTGAAAGCCGCCATAATCACAAATCTGCAATTTGAACCTGCTGCCCTGAGCTGGCAGCAAGGACATACACCCGGAGCCAACATGGTCCATCGTTACATAGGCTTTTTGTGGCCCAATGACATCATTGAAACCCGACTGTAATTTTAACTCAGGCCTGAGCGGGGAATCCAACTGGAGTTAAAATTGGGGCCACAGTCTCACTTACCCCTCTCCCTCTGACCCCAGTGAGGCCGGAAATGTCCCAGCCCCAAGCGTGTAGGTTTGGGGGCAGGTCAGCAGTAAAAATCGCCGAAATTAACTTGGGCGCATTTCCCAGTGCACCACGGACCCGCTCAGCCGAGGCGGGCGACCTCATTCAAGTATTTAAATGCTTGTTCAGAGACCCTTAGCAGGCTTTTTAACAGCAGCTTTCAGCTTTAACTTCTTGAGTACAGGATTCACGCACCTTGGGAACCTTGCCTGTGAAGGGGAGGCAGAAGTTCAGTGGCCATTGTGCGAGTCCATTAATTGACAGCTGGAAAAATAGATACATGCTCCCACATCATACCTGCTTACTTGGTCAATGGAAAGGTTCTTGCTGACTCCACTTTGTGCAGAGATTTAGCTGTCAGCAGTTTGCAGGGCATTTCTGCAACCTCGGAAGCCACTCTCACCACATTGCCAGTCACTATCACAACATTGAGGGATTGGCCCTCTGATCTCCACTTTACCTGCCATCTATTACATCAGCATGGGTGCCGCTTATGCTGTCTCACCTTGGGTCTCAGAATTGGACCAAGATGAGCCCCAGCACCAACAACACCAGCTACACCACCAGCAGCAGCCGCAACATCACCAGCAGCAGCAACTACAACAGCAGCCTTCTCCTCAATGACCTGATGCTCCACAGGAGAGAGGGGGTCAGCACAGGGCTGCACCGCGCCGGAGGCGATACTCCCAATACAGGGTATACAGGCAGAGGATGAGCTTCCTGGACATGACTGAGCAGCAGTGCTTCAGGAGGTTCAGGATATTGCGTCAGGTCGTCGCAGACACTTGTAGCCTGCTGGAACCTGCTGCCCAGAGGACCGGGTGGACACGCCTTACCAGTGGCTGGCAAAGTCACCACTGAACTCAACTTCATCATCTCAGGCTCCTTCCAGTGATCTGCAGCAGACATTTGCAGGATCTCGCAGTCACAGATGCATCACCCAGGTGACCAATGCCACGTTTGACAAATCAGGCACTTAAGTACACTTTGCCACTGTTGAAGCCAGTGTTACTGAGTGGATGCTTGGCTTTGTGGCTCTGGCTGGCTTCCCACAGGTGCAAGGCATCATCGACTGCACACATGTGGCCATCAAGGCACCCCCACATCACCCAGGAGTATTTGAGAACCGCAAGAGCTTCCACTCCCTCAATGTGCAGCTCACCTGCAACCATAAAAATATCATCATGCATGTGTGCACCAGATTCCCTGGCAGCTGCCATGAGTCTTTCATGCTGCGCCAGTCCACCCTCCCTCAGCTCTTCGTGCCGCCAAACAGACTTGCCAACTGGATGCTTGGAGACAAGCGCTATCCACTGAAGACATGGCTCATGACACCCTTGAGGAGGCCAAGTACTGAGGCTGAGGAGCGTTATAATGGTAGCCACATGTCCAACATATGTGTCATAGAGCAAGCAATAGGCATGCTGAAGATACGCTTCAGATGCCTTGACAGATCTGGAGGAGCCCTTCAGTACGCACCAGCCAGGGTCTCCAGAATCATCGTCATTTACTGCACGCGGCACAACATAGCCCAGCAGCGAGGATTGGAGCTGCAGGAGGAGCAAGGCACTGAGTGCACAGCTTCTTCAGGGGAGGAGAAGGAGGAGGAACAGGTGGAAGACGAGGAGGAGGAGGAGGAACAGGTGGAAGACGAGGAGGAGGAGGAGGAACCTGAGGTGGAGATGGCACCAGCAGCAGTGCAGATTGCTGCCCGGGAGGCCTGGGATGGCCTCATAATGGCCTGAGTTACTTAACTTGCTCCAATGCAACCATATGGCTGCCACATGCTGTACGAAGTTCGCTTGGAGCGTCCTGCACCCTCTGGTGAGGAGTCGCCACTGCTGTCCCTGTCAATACCATCTGTTTCTGCTCACCTGTGAGTTGTGAGACACCAGGTGAAAACACTACTCTATCTCGTGTGGGACCCACTGAGGTGTGCGTATCTGCGCTTGTGCTGTGTACGCTTGGGTCTGGTGATGGTGCACCCTCAGAGACTGGAGCTTCCTCTGAGGAGTCGCCTTCCTCCTCCGGCTGGACAGTGTGGGGGAGGGCACTTGATGGACCTTTGGGAGAGTAAAGAGATGAATTAGAAGTGTTGTAATAAGAATGGGTAACGTTACCATTATGCATATGATGACATTTCACTGGATGCTGACACCAGTCACCATATGAGTGACTGCTGTATGCCATGTGGCTGTATGAGATGTAATTCTGTCATCAAGTTGCTTGGATGACCCCTCTCTCTGTCTCCCATCTCCAGCTGCTCTGCAACTCCAGGGATCTCCAGGTTCTCCTCCTCTGCTGGAGTCAATTGACTGAAGACTGGAGGGCCACCTCTGGTTCTCTGCCTCTCCCTATTGTTATGGGCTCTCTTCTCCTCCAAGGAGGGAAAGAAGAGAATGTTGAGTGAGAGTGAGGGAATGAGTGTAAGGAATGGATGGGTTACATCTGTAGAGGGTGATTATGAGGGAGTGTGTGACATTGCCAAATGGCCTCATTCTGTGATGTTACTTGCTATGATTGCTTTAGAATGAGGGTGAGTGTCAGGGGTGGTTAGTCAAATGGGGGTGTGAGTAGGTACATAGACAGAGAGGGATGGGTGCACCTGCAAGGTAGGTTGGTGTTAGGAATGATGTGCAGGAGTCGGCTTGGGAAGGCAGAGTGATGCGGTTGTGGTGACAAGTACATCAGGATATAGGTGAATGTGGCATTGCACTCACCTTTCCTGACCTCATGAGATCATTGAATCTTTTCCAGCACTGGATCCACACCCTCCTCATGACATCCCTGCTATTGACTTCCTCTGTGATCTCCAGCCATGCCCTTTTTGTCTCTTTAGGTGGTTGTTTTTGTCAATTGCCAGGGAAGAGGACCTCCTGCTCTTACTGCCTGCACCAGAACTTCCAGGGAGGCATCGGTGAATCTTGGCACTGCCCTCTGCCTTGTTTCCATGACCCACAGTTTTATTACATTATTGAGACCTCTGAAAACATTATGCACTCCTACATCAACCTTCAAATGACATGTGTGTGAAGCTGCTTTAAAAATTTGCGCTGGAAACGAGTAATCGAAAACGTCATCAGGCCCACTCCAATTAATCGGGCCGGGAAACGCACACGACTGTTTTAATTGGGGCCATGAAGTTAAACGTGCAGTGCAGAATGCACTGTTCACATTTTCAGGTTCCCGACCCGCTACGCAGCCCGCGCGCAACCCGACTCCAAGGTAAAGATTCCGGCCTCTCTTTCTCTCATCCATCTCTCTCTCACTCTCTTTACCCCCAATCAGATCTCTCAAAGGTGTAAGCTATGATGAGTATTGAGCTTGTCTAACTGTCAACAGAAAGTCACATTTATATAGCACTTTTAATATAGAAAAACATTCCAAAGTCTTTCAACCAAATAGTTGGATGCAAAATTCACCCGGTGTGATTTTTTTGTAACTGAATTTACATTAGCATGATAACATTCTCTTAATTTAATACACTTTCTGAAGTTTATAGACCACAGAACAAACGCTACAAGAGGTGTGTCATCAGAACAGTCATTTACTCTCTTCCTCTCTCTTCCAAACACAGCCTCTATTTAAACATTTTTTTTGCCTCAATAAAGCTTTTGAAATCTGTTTTGTTTTTCCCATGTTTTACAAAATTATTTGAAGAAAACTACAGAGTAGAAAGTGCCAGAGGCTAAAGAAAAATATTCCATCAGTATAGCTAACTGAAAGGTACGGATTGTGAATTATAACCTGTGAAATTAGGTAACTTGAACAACCTTAACTTGAACTGCACTATCCAAATTCAACTCACAGCTCTCGGCGAAAATATCAGTTTTTTTCAAACTTGGCTCATTCCAACTTAAATAAAGTAACTAAAGTCATGTTTCTCGTATATCTACCAGAGAATCCAAAAGAATTCGAGACTTTATTCACTTCCCAGTGAACTGACTCCCATAACGGTCATTGTAAATGCATTAAAAAATAAAGTATTTATGAATTTGCTGCACACAACGGCTGGACAAATTCTTCCCCTAGGGTACTTTAGCACTCATGATGCTGTTAGGCACAAAGATATTGCATCAGACCTATACCATATCTATTGCAAGTGCTTGGTGCTATTTCTGAATGCAACGTGGACAAATATTCATTCACCTGTTATCTTAATAAGATTCTACATGTACCAACACATTCTCTTCAACAACTTCCTCCCAAAATGAATTACATTTGCTTGCAATATTTTAATATCATTGTTATATTTGTTGCCTTGGAACATCAGTGATTTTGTAGAATTTAATTATTAATGGTCTGTTACCAGAAGTGGGATATCAAAATGGCATAATAGGCTTGGGTGAAAGAAAAGATTAAACAAATTGAAATATCTGTTGTTTCTGGTCATCCATCTAATCCAGTCAATTGACCAATAAGGATCAAAACAATTGGTCCTTTATTATTTTCGACAAAACACAACAATTGAATTACAAAACAGAAGGGGAAACGTGATGGGTAGCGTTGTTTTGTGACAATTTTTCTTTGGCAGTTTTCCCAGAATGTTGTTGCCAACCTTTGTGTTTAGCCCAATACTAAGGATGTAGGCTGCAGCCCAGCAGGAAGGAGGTGAAGTCAGTTATTTTTTCGGGAAATCCAAAATAAGAAAACAGTCCTTAATGTATTTGTTCATCATAATATTTATCTTTCACTGTGTGGTGCCAGATGATGCATGGAGTAAGGAAGAGCAAAGATTCTCCATTCAGCATGTATGTGAATCCTTAACTCAATGAAAATATCACCTTTTGGGGTTTATAATTGGACTGATATTTTTTTCAAAATCAGTAATTCTCGGGAACAGATCTTTGAGATACCTATTTTAAAGCACCAGGGCAATCTGGTAGTTTCAGACCCTGAATACTCGGTCGTATGTACATACAACAAACCTATCATAAGCAAACACTGTCCCAGGTAACCAACCTATCAACAACAGCTGGCTGCTCTCAGAGATTCCCATCCTTGCAAATGAATCAGTAAATGCTGCAATCAGGGCAATGAACAATATTGGAAACTTAATTATTCTGAGAAAATATAGTGAGAAAATATAATGGCTGGCAGTTCATATTTTTCTGCAAAGGCTACTATTGCATTTATGAAAAGCGTTTTCTGATGTGCCTTGACGTGAGATCGCCAGTATGACCTGGGAGTTAAGTATGATCTGACTTCTGAGTGCACCAAAGCTGAGAGGAGCAAGACCATCTTTACATTGGGTACTCATGCTGCTTGGAATTTGCATTGGGGTGCATTATAATTCTAGTGTAGGACATACACTGGACATATTGTTAATGTAACATAAATATTTTCAATGGTGGGAGAAAGCTTTCTGTAAAGTCTGTGGGTTGTACTGTTAATAACGACACAGACTTCAGGAGTAACAAACAAACAGGTCTTTACTATTCGAAGGTCAGGGCGAATCTGCCCCAGCAATCCTGCCACAACACTTATATACTGGTGTGGTCACTGTCGGTATTACAGTATACAGAAGCCAAACAAGTAGTGCCACACCTAAAGTAGTTCTCTTAAAGGTGAACGGTTACATACAATAGTTTCCTTAAAGGTAGACGGGTACATACACTACAATCCTCCCTTTTTAGCTTATTACTTACAGAGTCCCATTAACATACATATCTTCAACTTCATATAAAACACTTTACAGATATAATCTCGGTGGGAAACAGTTCACAAAGTCAGTCTCTGCGGGAACAGTTCACAGATTCAGTCTCCGATCTTGACTTGGTCCAAACAACATCTCTTTGGTGTAGCCGGTTCACATGGATAGTGTGACTCCTCCATAGCCTTTTCCTTGACGTAACAGCTTGAACTTTCGTCCTGTTGAACCGGCAGTGCCGACTTTTATAACCAACTGGCTGTCTTGATAATTTCCCACTTTTCAACTAATTTAGCTCCTTTCGTAGGTCCCCTCCTGAGCTGGTAGAAGTGATAATATTTTAGATAGTTATTGTCTTCTGCCTCTTCTTTTTCTTTTCTGCCTTTTTGAGACTCTCGGGGCTCCTTTCTTGGCTGCCAGCTGTAGCGCCACCAACTCTCTATGTTCCTTAGACCTTAAGGGCTAGATTTTCAGTCGCTTGCGCCAGCAGTTAGCGCCTTAAGAGAAGTGATTTTCGGGCGCTATGCGTGTAGCGCCCGGGCACAGCGCAGTTTGTGCCCCGCCCCAAATTAAGTTGCCCGTTAGCGCCGGCGCAAAGTTTAGCGCCCGCCCGGATGCGCGCGCAGAAAATGACGTCACATCCTCGTGCAACGCCCTTTGTGCGCCCCGATTCCAAACTTCAGTCGGACCGCCCCATTGTGTGGCTGGCGGCCGGAGCGTTTGGAAAAAGGAACGCAACACAACCAGCGCGGGCCCCGGGGGGCGCAAATTAAAGGGGACGTACTCTCCAGTATAAAGGCCAGCCTTTTTTCAGAAAACACTCTTGTGCAACGCATTTCTGGAGACACAACAAGGAGGATAGCTAACTGGTTTCAAGCAGCAAGAGCCAGGTATTTTTGGACTCAGGCCAGAGCGCTGCAAGTGGCCTTTTGGAAATTAGAGTGTTTGCCAGGATTTGATGGGGGTTGCATGGGGTGCCAACGCGGAGCTGCAGCTCCATGTCCGTAGGGCTCGCAGACGCATTGTGAGAGGGGCAGCCCTGGCTAGAGGCAGAGGGGGCTACAGGCGTCGGCCACGTAGGCCTTACCCAGTCAGGCTATACCGCCAGCAGCGCTCCAACCTAAACATGAGTGCCGCGCGATGTGTTAAAAGGCTCCAATTCCGAAAGGAGGTGATTGCAGAGATCTGCCACCTGCTTCGCCGAGATCTGCGGCCAAAGCTCAGGTGCAGGACGTCTCTGTCGGTGGAAGTGAAGGTGATGGTGGCATTGAACTTCTATGCCACCGGCTCCTTCCAATACGCTGCTGGGGACATAGCAAACATCTCCCAGTACGGCGCGCATCGCTGCATCCGCCAGGTGACCGAAGCACTGTTCAGAAGGAGAAGCCAATTCATCTCCTTCCCCATGGCCCTGGAGAGCCAGCATCAGCGCGCATTGGGATTTTCCAGACTCGGGGAATTCCCCTTGGTGCAGGGCGCCATTGACTGTACGCATGTGGCTTTGCGGGCCCCTCTGGAGCATGGCGAGCAGTATCGCAACAGTAAGGGCTACCATTCTCTGAATGTGCAGCTGGTCTGTGACCACAAGCAGCGCATCATGGCAGTCAATGCCAGCTTCCCAGGCAGCAGCCACGATGCCTTTATCCTGCGGCAGGGTACTGTGCATGACATGTTCCAGGCACAGCCTCCCCCAAGAGGATGGCTACTCGGGGACAAAGGCTATCCTTTGTGCACCTGGCTCATGACCCCGCTCCGCGCGCCCAGGACCGCTGCTGAAGAGGCCTACAACGAGAGCCATCAAACCACCCGCAACATCATCGAGCTAACTATTGGGGTCCTCAAGCAGCGGTTCCGCTGCCTTGATCGCTCCGGAGGAGCTCTCCAGTATTCGCCGGACCGGGTCTCCCAATTTGTGGTGGTTTGCTGCATGCTACACAACCTGGCTATCCGCAGGACTCAGGCACTGCCACCTGATGTTGGACCAGCACCTCAGGAGGAGGAGCAGGAGGAGCATGAGGAGGAGGAGGAGGAGGAGCAGGAGTACGTTCCCAGGAGGGAGCGACCAGGGCCAAGGGCCGCACGACGCCACCTTATTACACGGTACTTCTAAGCCCCCTGTCAGGGAATGGCCAGGGGCCATGAGGGAAGATGAATGCAGCCGCTCCGCAAGCCCTCAGCCGGCGAAGCCAGCAAACACTAAGAAGAACAACCATGGAGACTGCATGAATAAAGATAATTTTTTATTACACAAAAATGAAAAGCCCTTCCCACATGAATCCCCAAAAACAATAAACGGGCCCCACAAAAAGCCCAACAAACGACTCACTCCCACAAACTGGGGAGGAGTCACTCCACCTTTCTTCAAACCGGGCCTCAACGTCGGCCTAACGCAAAAAATAAGCCCTCCAACAACACAACCATGGGCAAAATAAAGATGGCCACCGCCATACAAAAGGAAAGCTGCCCACACCCTCTACTGAGTGGCCCGCGAGGGCGAGACCTTGCCCAGCCTTTTGCCTCCCCTGCCCAGCCTGCTGCTCCTTCGCAAGCTCTGCCCAGTGGCTGCTGCGAGGCTGGGGGAAGGCGCCTGAGGCTCAGATGCCCTTCCGCCAGATGCCGCTGGGGGGCGGCCTACACGGCGTTTGGGCCTCGAGGGGCCGTCTGCTGAGTGGCGCACCTGAGCCTGGCCACCATCAGCTGCAGCCGCTTGCCCTTGATGCCCCAGTGGGGGAATGGCGGCGACGGATGGCGCAATGTGGGCCAGCTGGCGTCTGGGATGCGCTGGCTGGTGCTGTGGCGCGGTGGCACTCAGCCGGGCCCGCACTGCAGGATCCGCAACAATCAGCCGAGGGGCGGCTTGCTGGGATGGTCCAGCGCGGCGGCTGCCCTGGCGATGCCTGCCTGAGACAGCGCGTGTGGCAGCAGTGAGTGCCCCTGTGGTCCTGGTGTGCGCGCGCATCACAGCCGCCAGGGTCTTGACGGCATCAGTCAGCATGCGGCCACTCGCGGCAGTTGCTGCCCCGAACTCGTGCACACTGGTCGCCAGCGACTCGATGGCCTCAGGCATGCGCCCCACCACGCTCATGAGCTCCGTGTGGCGCCGGTCCGAATCCTCGGCCATCTTATCCAGCTTCCGCACCTCCTCCGAGGTGAAGGTGTCCGGACTGGAGTCGCGACTCTCCCGCTGGGGAGGAGGGGGCCGAACTAGGGGACCCTTGCCGCATTGGTGGTGGTGAGTGTGCCGATCAGCAGCACTCCCCTCTGATCCTTCCCCCCTTTGGGGGGAAGGCCACGGGCCACGCGCACGGCTCCTGGGTGGCTGGACGCCACTGGTCCCAGAAGCTGCATTGCCCTGCGACAGTTCCTCCAGGCACTCGTCCAGTGAGGAGGTGTCAAGCATTTCCTCCTCTCCTGCGGGACGTGACTGTTCCCCCGAAGGTCCGGCTTGCTCCTCCTCCTCCTCCTGGTCGGAGGTGCCGTCACTGGCAGCTTCAGGGTCCTGGTCGTCACCAGCTGAAAGCAGGAATGCACAAGAGTAGCTTCAGAGTGAGGAGACGGCGTCAGCGAGGGAGTTAGGACTGGTGGCATTCAGCGCATTGGTGGGACAGTGGCAAAGGAGGTAGCTCGGATGGGCCAGTGCGACGCGAGAGGGCCAAAAGGCGAGGTCCTTACCATTGCCGGGCAGTGGAGGGTCGGATACTCCGCACGCCGTGGGGACAATCACACGGGCTCCCATGAGCACACACACGCGCTCCTCCAGCCGAGTGAGCTTCTGCAGCTTGGCGCGGCCACCCCTGGCACGCGCCTGGCGATTAAACGCTACTTTAGCCTGCAAGAGAAAGGACGGGCTGTAAGTGCGCAGTGAAGCCCTGATGTAGTGTGCACTGCCTCCCATGGTGGAATAGCTTGGACAGAGTGAAGCCCTGATGTAGTGTGCACTGCCTCCCATGGTGGGATAGCTTGGACAGAGTGAAGCTCTGATGTAGTGTGCACTGCCTCCCATGGTGGAATAGCTTGGACAGAGTGAAGCCCTGATGTAGTGTGCACTGCCTCCCATGGTGGAATAGCGTGGACAGAGTGAAGCCCTGATGTAGTGTGCACTGCCTCCCATGGTGGAATAGCTTGGACAAAGTGTAGAGTGCCGAATGGCCATGTGATGCTCATGACTGTCCCAATGCTGCTGGCTGAGGGCTGGCCAATAGGACTTTCAGCTCCCTTTGCCCATCATGTCAGGTGTACATGCAAGAATGAGGAGGAGACTGGAAAGGCTACTCACCTTCACAATCCTGGTCAGATCGTTGTATTTTTTACGACATTGTTTGTGGGTCCTGGGGGCATCGCCGGTGAACGTCACCTTCTGGGCGATCTGCTTCCAGGCTTTGGTGTAGTCGTGGTGGGTTGGATTCCTCCCACTCTCTGGGAACAAGATCTTGCGCCTCACCTCCAGAGCTGTGACCATTATGTCCAGATCACCCTCTGAGAAGCGCAGGGCACGCTGACGGGCCTTCTCTGGCGTTGCCATGACTCCCTGGGGCTGAGCAGCAGTGTTGAGGCCTCTTTGCAAGGCTGCAGTGTGCAGGGCGTGGCAGCAGACCAATTCGCCCCTTCCCCCTTTAAGAGCTGGTCGGCGCCACGGGGTCTGCTGTCAGTCCAAAAATGACCGCACCCGCGCTGCGCCCCGCCTGGGCGCTATCCCTCTGGACCGCCGGCTTAGCGCCTAAAGATAGGAGTGGAACGCCTCTTTTAGCGCTCCACCAATCTCTTAGGGCGAAGCCACTGAATTTCCGGCAACGGGGCGCTACTTTGGGGCGGGCGCTAACTTCGGGCGGGCGCTAAGGTTAGCGCCCCAAAACTGTCTATACTGAAAATCTAGCCCTTAGTGTTTCATCCTGATTTCAGCACTTTGGGAGTTTTCCTCACAAACTGGGCAGACCAGATCCTCGTAATATTCAGTGTCACTCAACAGGTCATGGTAATATTCGGGGTCGTCCTGAGTTAGGCCAGCGAGAGGGCCTTCTACTTCCTCCTTACCCATCTGGACGTTAGCCGACTGTGGTTCCTTCCCTAGACATCTTTCTTGAAAAGACTTCCTCATACATTCATATTCATCACGCTCTTCCTGGGTTGTCTGCCATTCCTTCACTACTCTCCTCATTTGTGAGTTCAATACCTTCCCTTCCATCGGGGATTGCGTTATCCGGCTATTTACTCCTTCTACTGGAGTAGCTGTTTCCCCATTCTTCTGTTCAATTTGACGTAATTCAGCGTCCTTTTGGCATCCTTGTAAAAGCTGTGTTGCCACCTCAGCTATCTCCATCCCTTTTGGAAGCTCCGAATTCCTTCCCTTTGAAGCCTGAAGCTCGTGTTCCCCTTGTGGAGTCTTGTCACTCTGCCTGTGAAGGAGTTGGCTGGTCGTTAACTCTTCCCCGGGGACACTGTGGATCAGCTTCTTCTCTATTTCATCCACCTTTCCCTCTGGTGCTTGGGTTTTAAGCGCTCGAAGCAGTTGCGCCTTGATGCTCTCTAGCTCCAGTTCAGGGGCCATTCTTCCAGTCTCTGTTTCTCTTCCAGTTGCCTTTCCTTCCACTGCCCGGATTCCCAGTTGACTATGTTCTTCAAGTTGTTGAACCCTGGTCATTTCCGCCTCATATTTGTCTTGGGTTTCCTTCAGTACTTTTATGAGTTCTTGAACCTCTTGGATTCCATGTTCTGCCATGTCTTCCACCTCCAATTTTTCATCGATGGATGGAATCTCTACCGATGAGTCTGTCTTGGCCTGGAGCTCCTCAAACATTTCCTGCATCCTTTGGACTTCTTGCTCATGTTCAACCTTTAGTTGCTCATATGCTTTCACTAAAACTAGCTTTTCGGAGGTTGCTGAGTTAACCCCCTCCAGAATTGTAGCCTGGGCCTGTTCATACTGTTCTTTCAACTTCTTACACTCTGCTTGTAAGGAGTCGTAGAGAGGAACTGGGATAAAATCCTGGCTGCCTGAAGATTCCTCTTCATTTGTTTCGTTCTGCAAATATTCTAACTCTTGAACAGCATCAGGGAGATGTGATCGATACTTAGCCATGATGGCCCTATGGTCGCTCTCAGCTTGAGCTAGCTGCCTCTGTTGTCTTTCCAGGTTCTCCCATTCGGTGTCCCAGAATTGTTCCATTGTTTTCATCTCTTGTACGAGATGGTAACTCAACTGTTCTAATTGTTGTTGTATTTTGCAATACGTTTGAGTCCGGGCTCTGTGTTCTTCCGTCGTGGATAAGTCCTTAACTTGGACAGGCTCAGAATTCTCTGTCAACCTGGAGTTCTGCTCTGAAGCTTTATCCTTCTCGGTAGCATAAGCCTTTATGCCTGTCTTCGTTTTCTCCACCATAGTCGGCAAGTCCATTTCAGCCTTGTCTTCCATCTTTGAGTTAGTCTTATCGTCATCCGTTCCAGAATCTGAGCTGATTGCTCGTACCGAGTCCTCACTCGTGATGGCTTTTAGATAGTGCCATTCCATGTCTATTTTCTTAATCCACTCCCATCCTAGAAGTGGTGGTCCTCCCTCAGGTAATACGTACAAGTTCATTCTTGGGTGTTCTTTACCCCTCTCTCTCACCTTGACTCTTATCTTCCCCATGGGGTATATTTTATGCCCTGTTTATGTCTGTAATACGAACTTGGTATTCCTTAAGGGTATGTGAGAGAATAGCCGGTGGTAGTCCCTTCGATTGATGACTGATAGAGCTGATCCAGTGTCCAACTCCATTCTTACTTGGACTCCAGCTATTCTTAGCATGACCCAGATAGTTTGTAGATCAGCTTCCCTCCCCACATTGTGAATTCTCAGACTACCCAGCTCCTGGTTGTTTGGGTCTGAGTCTGAATTCTGTTCGTCTGAACTCTTCTCAGCCACCTTGTGTACCTTGCTGTACTTTTCTTGTGGTGGCTTCCTTTGGTTGTTGGTCTTCTTCCCTGACCGGCATACCTTTGCGATGTGACCCAGTTTGCCACATTTCCTACATTCTTGGTTCTTAAACCAGCATTGATTCTGGTCGTGCGTTGTCTTCCCACAACGATAGCATTTTGTTGTATTCGAGGTAATTTGGTCCACCCCGAGTGCCGCCGCCTTCAGCTGCATTTCTGCCGTTCCTTTCGCTGCGGCTTCGTGCGATGCAGCTATAAGAACAGCCCTGTCTAGTGTGAGGTCGTTCTCTTCCAGTAGTCGCTTTTGTGTCCCTTCTTTGGACAATCCACATACGAACTTGTCTCGCAGTGCCTCTGTCAGATTCCCTCCGAACTGGCAGTATTTCGCCAGCCTACGCAGTTCGACCAAGTATTCCGCGTTACTTTCGTCTTTCCTCTGCGTTCTTGCATAGAATTTGAAACGTTCAGCCAGCATCAACGGTGTGGGGTTCAAGTGGTCCTTCAGCACAGCCACAATCTCTTCGAAAGTCTGATCCGCCGGTTTATCTGGTGCTATTAGATGCTTCAAGAGCCCGTATGTTTTTGCCCCCATCGAGTTTAGCAATGTTATCGCCTTGTCGTCTTCCTCTATTTTGTTGGCTTCACAATAAATCTCTATGCGTTCCACGTACGTGGCCCAGTCTTCTATCTCAGAATTAAAATCGTTAATATTCCCTCGCTTAGGCATCTTTCTTTCCTTGGGAGCAGCACAAGTATTTCTTTAAGTATTCTTATTTATTTGTTTATTTCTAAGATGGCGGTTTTTCCCGCGAAAATGGCGGTTTCCCGCTCTTTCCTTCTCTCCCCGCCCACTTCAATGGCGGTTTCCCGCTTCTGTCGTCTTCTCCGCCTAATGGCGGCTTCCCGCGTTTCTTCCCTGGTGGAAGGGGTACGCTTTCCCCACAGTGGACAGGTTCAGCCGCTGGCTGGCTCCCGCACAGCTCCCCTTACTTGGCTCTGTCTTTCTCTCCCGCTCACACGGCTCTACCGGCGCTGGGTACACCCCGTTCACGGATAACAGTTCAGCCGCTGGACTGGCTCTCGCGCAGTCCCTCTCCCCTTGCTCGGCTCTGTCTCTCTCTCCCGCTCGCACGGCTCTACCGGCGCTGGGTACCCCGTTGGTGGAGAACAGTTCAGCCGCTGGACTGGCTCTCGCGCAGCCTCCTTTGGTCGGCTCTGCCTCTCCCACACGCTCGGCTCCCGTTCGCCTCCCAGCCCTCACGCAGTCCGGTGCTTCCCTCCCCGGCTGCGGCTGAGTTTCTCTCTTCCCGCGCCTGCTCCCAGTCTCAGCGCTTCGTGGCTTCGGTCGCTGCCCGGCTTTTCCCGCTGATCGCGGTCCGGCTATCTCACGACGCCGTTGGACCCGCTTTCCTGACCAGCTCTGCTCCCCCTCGACCGTGGTCGAGTGCACAGCCCTTATCCTCCGGATTTTGTTACACTTTCCCCTACTCACAGTCTCTGCGGCCGCCTTGTTTCCTGCTGATCGGCTCACTCCGCACCGTGGTAGAAGGGTAGTCAGTGCCTGTTGCTGCTGGAAGCTTTTGTTGCTAAAGTCTTCCTCCTTTCTATTGCTGCAGCCTCATGTTTTCTCCCAGCATAACGACGAGGGCGGTTGCCTCTCTTCGACGCTCTTTAGTTGCTTTGGTAGCCTTGCCGCAGGGTACGATCGGACTCGTCGCCACTGTAAAGTCTGTGGGTTGTACTGTTAATAACGACACAGACTTCAGGAGTAACAAACAAACAGGTCTTTACTATTCGAAGGTCAGGGCGAATCTGCCCCAGCAATCCTGCCACAACACTTATATACTGGTGTGGTCACTGTCGGTATTACAGTATACAGAAGCCAAACAAGTAGTGCCACACCTAAAGTAGTTCTCTTAAAGGTGAACGGTTACATACAATAGTTTCCTTAAAGGTAGACGGGTACATACACTACACTTTCTCCTAAACATGGACCCTGGGAGTAAAGCACAGTGCATGTACATGCAGGCTGCTTTTGTGAATGAGCTCAAACAACCAATCAATGAGTGTAATTCAGGTCTGTTGGCTGTTCATTGTACTACTGTTCTGAGACTGGTATCTGTAATATAACAGCAGCCTAACAGAAGAATATTTCAATTTTTGGTGCAGTTTGTCAGCACTGTAGAATGTAACATCTCTCCACTATACTATTAAATTCTCAGATGTTGACTGCTGATTCTGTTTTTCGCACAAACCACAACAGTCTCCAGAGGCTTTGTCTGAATTCTGAAAACTGTAGGTTTGAGAACACTGAGTCCAGAATAACCATAGCGCAGAAGCTCTTTTCTTGCTATCTCCAACGTTAATGTAAAACAAGATGACAAAGAAGAAACAAAAATGTGGCAAGGAGAAGAAAATAACACTAAAAGATTAGTTTATATGAGCATGCAGGAAAGAGAGAATATATTGAGTGATGTAAAGCAGGTCTGTATTTTTATCAGTGCTACTTTCTGAAATCACAATGTATTTAATTTATGATAAGCTTCAAAATGGATTACATTGATAAACGTGAGCTGCAATCTGACATTACTGGCCAGACTGGTAACTAGTGTAAGATGTGAAGCTGACAAGACCTCATTTATACTATGAACTACAAATGGTAATGACTTTCACTCATCAGGTGAAAGCTCTGGCCGTGATTTCTCCCACCTCGGCGGGTCTGGTGCGGCTGGGGTCGGTGGCGGGTTCCGACCCTGCTGCTGGCTGCGGCTCGTTGTCCAAAGTGATCTTACATTGATTGGGCTTGTTAAGCCCGCCCATCACATTTCCCAGCCAATTGAAGGAAGCGGGTCTGATGACATCACTTGCTGATGCGTCATCAGCCGGTTTCCTTAAAGGGACCATGCGCAAATTGATTTTGATAGTAGTGCGGTGAGTGTTCTACAGCATTGAGGTGCTGCAAACATTGACAAGCACTGCACGAGGTGCAGGGCTGCACCCAAGCTCTCCCATGACTCCCTCCATATGCTTATGGAGGGAGTCACAGCACGCAGGGAGGTCCTCTTAGCTTCCCATGGGCGGAAGAGACCTCCCCAGGAGGTCAACGCAGCCTGGTTGCACATTGTGCAGGAAGACACAAGCTGGGATGTCGTCAGGAGGACCAGGCAGCAGCGGCGCAAATCTTTCAATGATCTCAGTAGATCACAAAACGTTACTGCAAAGCCACACTCAAGCTCATCCTGCTGTGCCACTCGTCATGTCCCCATCACTCTGCCTTCGCTACCCTACTCCTGCACATCCTTACTCACATCAACTTACCTTGCACCTCCACCAATCCCTCTCTACCTATATTATTAGTTCCCCATCTCACTAGCCACCCCTCACACTCACCCTCATCCTAGTCCAATCATATTAACTAACAACACACGAGTGTAGGCACTTGAGTGTTTTATCCAATGTTCATGTGAAGTTTCTGTTAATGTGCTGTTAAACATTTAGGGCTAGATTTTCAGTCGCTTGCGCCAGCAGTTAGCGCCTTAAGAGAAGTGATTTCCGGGCGCTATGCGTGTAGCGCCCGGGCGCAGCGCAGTTTGCGCCCCGCCCCAAATTAAGTTGCCCGTTAGCGCCGGCGCAAAGTTTAGCGCCCGCCCGGATGCGCGCGCAGAAAATGACGTCACATCCTCGTGCAACGCCCTTTGGCCGCCCCGATTGCAAACTTCAGTCGGACCGCCCCATTGTGCGGCGGGCGGCCGGAGCGTTTGGAAAAAGGAACGCAACACAACCAGCGCGGGCCCCGGGGGGCACTAATTAAAGGGAATGTCCTCTCCAGTATAAAGGCCATCCTTTTTTCAGAAAACAGTCTTGTGCAACGCATTTCTGGAGACACAACAAGGAGGATAGCTAACTGGTTTCAAGCAGCAAGAGCCAGGTATTTTTGGACTCAGGCAATAGCGCTGCAAGTGGCCATTTGGAAATTAGACTGTTTGCCAGGATTTGATGGGGGCTGTATGGGGTGCCAACGCGCAGCTGCAGCGCCATGTCCGTAGGGCTCGCAGACGCATTTTGAGAGGGGCAGCCCTGGCTAGAGGCAGAGGGGGCTACAGGCGTTGGCCACGTAGGCCTTACCCAGTCAGGCTATACCGCCAGCAGCACTCCTACCTAAACATGAGTGCCGCGCGATGTGTTAGAAGGCTCCGATTCCGAAAGGAGGTGATTGCAGAGATCTGCCACCTGCTTCGCCGAGATCTGCGGCCAAAGCTCAGGTGCAGGACGTCTCTGTCGGTGGAAGTGAAGGTGACGGTGGCATTGAACTTCTATGCCACCGGCTCCTTCCAATACGCTGCTGGGGACATAGCAAACATCTCCCAGTATGGCGCGCATCGCTGCATCCGCCACGTGACCGAAGCACTGTTCAGAAGGAGAAGCCAATTCATCTCCTTCCCCATGGCCCTCGAGAGCCAGCATCAGCGCGCATTGGGATTTGCCAGACTCGGGGAATTCCCCTTGGTGCAGGGCGCCATTGACTGTACGCATGTGGCTTTGCGGGCCCCTCTGGAGCATGGCGAGCAGTATCGCAACAGGAAGGGCTACCATTCTCTGAATGTGCAGCTGGTATGTGACCACAAGCAGCGCATCATGGCAGTCAATGCCAGCTTCCCAGGCAGCAGCCACGATGCCTTTATCCTGCGGCAGAGTACTGTGCATGACATGTTCCAGGCACAGCCTTCCCCAAGAGGATGGCTCATCGGGGACAAAGGCTATCCTTTGTGCACCTGGCTCATGACCCCGCTCCGCGCGCCCAGGACCGCTGCTGAAGAGGCCTACAACGAGAGCCATCAAACCACCCGCAACATCATCGAGCTAACTATTGGGGTCCTCAAGCAGCGGTTCCGCTGCCTTGATCGCTCCGGAGGAGCTCTCCAGTATTCGCCGGACCGGGTCTCCCAATTTGTGGTGGTTTGCTGCATGCTACACAACCTGGCTATCCGCAGGACTCAGGCACTGCCACCTGACGTTGGACCAGCACCTCAGGAGGAGGAGCAGGAGGAGCATGAGGAGGAGGAGGAGGAGCAGGAGTACGTTCCCAGGAGGGAGCGACCAGGGCCAAGGGCCGCACGACGCCACCTTATTACACGGTACTTCTAAGCCCCCTGTCAGGGAATGGCCAGGGGCCATGAGGGAAGATGAATGCAGCTGCTCCGCAAGCCCTCAGCTGGCGAAGCCAGCAAACACTAAGAAGAACAACCATGGAGACTGCATGAATAAAGATAATTTTTTATTGCACAAAAATGAAAAGCCCTTCCCACATGAATCCCCAAAAACAATAAACGGGCCCCACAAAAAGCCCAACAAACGACTCACTCCCACAAACTGGGGAGGAGCCACTCCACCTTTATTCAAACCGGGCCTCAACGTCGGCCTAACGCAAAAAATAAGCCCTCCAAAAGCACAACCATGGGCAAAATAAAGATGGCCACCGCCATATTAAAGGAAAGCTGCCCACACCCTCTACTGAGTGGCCCGCGAGGGCGAGACCTTGGCCAGCATTTTGCCTCCCCTGCCCTGCCTGCTGCTCCTTCGCAAGCTCTGCCCAGTGGCTGCTGCGAGGCTGGGGGAAGGCGCCTGAGGCTCAGATGCCCTTCCGCCAGATGCCGCTGGGGGGCGGCCTACACGGCGTTTGGGCCTCGAGGGGCCGTCTGCTGAGTGGCGCACCTGAGCCTGGCCACCATCAGCTGCAGCCGCTTGCCGTTGACGCCCCAGAGGGGGAATGGCGGCGACGGATGGCGCAATGTGGGCCAGCTGGCGTCTGGGATGCGCTGGCTGGTGCTGTGGCGCGGTGGCACTCGGCCGGGCCCGCACTGCAGGATCCGCAGCAATCAGCCGACGGGCGGCTTGCTGGGATGGTCCAGCGCGGCGCCTGCCCTGGTGATGCCTGCCTGAGACAGCGCGTGTGGCAGCAGTGAGTGGCCCTGTGGTCCTGGTGCACGCGCGCATCACATCCGCCAGGGTCTTGACGGCATCAGTCAGCATGCGGCCACTCGCGGCAGTTGCTGCCCCGAACTCGCGCACACTGGTCGCCAGCGACTCGATGGCCTCAGGCATGCGCCCCACCACGCTCATGAGCTCCGTGTGGCGCCGGTCCGAGTCGTCGGCCATCTTATCCAGCTTCCGCACCTCCTCCGAAGTGAAGGTGTCCGGACTGGAGTCGCGACTCTCCCGCTGGGGAGGAGGGGGCCGAACTAGGGGACCCTTGCCGCGTTGGTGATGGCGAGTGTGCCGATCAGCAGCACTCCCCTCTGATCCTTCCCCCCTTTGGGGGGAAGGCTGCGGGCCACGCGCACGGCTCCTGGGTGGCTGGACGCCACTGGTCCCAGAAGCTGCATTGCCCTGCGACAGTTCCTCCAGGCACTCATCCAGTGAGGAGGTGTCAAGCATTTCCTCCTCTCCTGCGGGACGTGACTGTTCCCCCGAAGGTCCGGCTTGCTCCTCCTCCTCCTCCTGGTCGGAGGTGCTGTCACTGGCAGCTTCAGGGTCCTGGTCGTCACCAGCTGAAAGCAGGAATGCACAAGAGTAGCTTCAGAGTGAGGAGACGGCGTCAGCGAGGGAGTTAGGACTGGTGGGATTCAGCGCATTGGTGGGACAGTGGCAAAGGAGGTAGCTAGGATGGGCCAGTGCGACGCGAGAGGGCCAAAAGGCGAGGTCGTTACCATTGCCGGGCAGTGGAGGGTCGGATACACCGCACGCTGTGGGGACAATCACACGGGCTCCCATGAGCACACACACGCGCTCCTCCAGCCGAGTGAGCTTCTGCAGCTTGGCGCGGCCACCCCTGGCACGGGCCTGGCGATTAAACGCTACTTTAGCCTGCAAGAGAAAGGACGGGCTGTAAGTGCGCAGTGAAGCCCTGATGTAGTGTGCACTGCCTCCCATGGTGGAATAGCTTGGACAGAGTGAAGCCCTGATGTAGTGTGCACTGCCTCCCATGGTGGAATAGCTTGGACAGAGTGAAGCCCTGATGTACTGTGCACTGCCTCCCATGGTGGAATAGCTTGGCCAAAGTGTAGAGTGCCGAATGGCCATTTGATGCTCATGACTGTCCCAATGCTGCTGGCTGAGGGCTGGCCAATAGGACTTTCAGCTCCCTTTGCCCATCATGTCAGGTGTACATGCAAGAATGAGGAGGAGACTGGAAAGGCTACTCACCTTCACAATCCTGGTCAGATCGTTGTATTTCTTACGGCATTGTTTGTGGGTCCTGGGGGCCTCGCCGGTGAACGTCACCCTCTGGGCGATCTGCTTCCAGGCTTTGGTGTAGTCATGGTGGGTTGGATTCCTCCCACTCTCTGGAAACAAGATCTTGCGCCTCACCTCCAGAGCTGTGACCATTATGTCCAGATCACCCTCTGAGAAGCGCAGGGCACGCTGACGGGCCTTCTCTGGCGTTGCCATGACTCCCTGGGGCTGAGCAGCAGTGTTGAGGCCTCTTTGCAAGGCTGCAGTGTGCAGGGCGTGGCAGCAGACCAATTCGTCCCTTCCCCCTTTAAGAGCTGGTCGGCACCACGGGGTCTGCTGTCAGTGCAAAAATGACCGCACCCGTGCTGCGCCCCGCCTGGGCGCTATCCCTCTGGACCGCCGGCTTAGCGCCTAAAGGTAGGAGTGGAACGCCTCTTTTAGCGCTCCACCACTCTCTTAGGGCGAAGCCACTGAATTTCCGGCAACGGGGCGCTACTTTGGGGCGGGCGCTAACTTCGGGCGGGCGCTAAGGTTAGCGCCCCAAAACTGTCTATACTGAAAATCTAGCCCTTAAACCTTTATTTTTAAAACTTTGCATTCTTGGACAGATTTGTGTCCACATTTGGAAGTGGCTTAGTGAGTTGCAGTGAATGGTGAGACATAACGGTAAGCTCTGCAATAGTGATGAGTGTGAAAGGAATGGCTTGGGCATTGTATGGTGTTGGTGTGGGGTGGTGCCAACCTGGCGCATCATGTGGCAACCAGGGTGTTACAGCGTCAAGTGAAGTAAATCTGGCCATGGTGAGGCCATCCCTAGTGTCCTGGGCAGCAATGTGATCAGGTGCTGATGCCCTGTGTCCTGTGCAGCATCAGGTGAGTGCGGAAAAGGTTGATGTTGTTGTTGGTGCTGCTGTTGCACCTGGTGCTGCTGGTGTTGGGGCTGATCGTGGTGAGATTCTGAGGACCAAGGTGAGATAGTGTCAAGGGCACTGATGCTGATGTAATAGATGGCAGGAGAAGTTGAGTTGGCAGAAATCAATGGTGAGAAAGGTTGTTCCAATGAGATGACACTAGATACAGAGTTTACTCCAAACAGTTGCAACCTGCATAAAGCTCAATCTGTCTTTCAAACGCAGTAAGCAATGAATTCTGAGCTTGGAAAGTGAACAGCTGTGAGATGGAAGCTTTTATAGCACATTTGCAGCTGTCAAGTAAAGAGATCATTTCATGGTGGCACAACTCCCGACCTCCTTACCTGACGTGATCATCGAGCAGTGTGGACCCCATGGGCAACCTCGTAAAATGTTAAGATGAACTCAAAATTCTCTTTAACAGGCTGTTAACAAGCTCTTAATCAGTTAAATTGCCTCCCCCACTGCTTGCAGTTGGGTCTGTTCAGTGCTGACAGACCTGACATCTGGGAAGCTAGTGTGGTGGCGGGTTGACAGCGAGTTCCCTACCTGCTGTCAAAATTTTTTTCCAACCCGACCCACCACCAAACATGCCCGCTGACCCCCCGAAAAATTCCCCTCTCTGTGTCTATGAGCTTACACGCGCTCCAATAGCTATTTGTTATCATTAGGAGAGAATGCGTGGCAGTGTTTGCTTTCTCATAGCATTAAGAAGCCTCAAACATGAAGTTTATAAAGTTCCCAGGATATTCAACTGGCTACCTGTGCCATTTTAAACTTGGCTTCACAACAAACTGGAGATACACTCCACCAGGTGGGCTTTTGGAGGGCTTGTAGCTTGGCTTAAGTGCACTCAGAAATTTAATCAGCACCTGACTCCTGAGTGATGCAGTGACATTGCATTGATAGACAACCAAAATCGCGTTGCATCAATGTGAGAGTGGTACCACAACTGCAGACCAAGTTTTTCTTGATAACTAGATAGGTTACATCACATTTCATCGCCCATTAAAAAGATTTATATCAATGATGATTATTAAACTTCAGATAGACAATTCTGTCATTTTGCTTTCCTTGCATGTGGCGAGCTTCAACTTTTCCAGTTATTTTGGATTTGTGGAGATCAAAGAGAACACTTGCAATAATAACATCCACACAATTAAATGAAAACATTCAAAAATGTAGTTCTCTCCATTGACTATGATGGAAGACCTTCTTCAGATGTGCCTGGGAACATTACTTTAACCTATCATCTCCTTTATCCTGTTTGAGTGGGAATTTTATTCTCAAGAACATGATCCATGATGAAAAGCAGGAGAGGTCTGCATTTCTACATTACTCTGAAGAGCCTGAACTTGGCACTTACTTGGTTTCTACTCCACAACCCGTGTAAGTATCTGACTATGCTCCCATAGGTGTCAGTTAAAGTGCATGCAGAGAAAGCAAATGAAAACTAAAAGCCACTGCGATTACATTTTCAAGGCTTAATACGCATAAATAGTTTGTTG
This sequence comes from Somniosus microcephalus, assembly GCF_052327205.1. Lineage (NCBI taxonomy): Eukaryota > Metazoa > Chordata > Chondrichthyes > Squaliformes > Somniosidae > Somniosus > Somniosus microcephalus. The sequence goes on along the minus strand of NC_140990.1, from coordinate 206,882,460 downwards.
AAAATTGTGATTCTTTATTTCATTTATGGTGTCAGTAATAAAAAAAATGTAATTGACTAAAATTGCCCTTTATGTGCTCCCAACATGTACAACGGTGCTTTCTTAATTTTCTCATATGAGGAGAATCTTGCCTGAGCCACGTTGACACACAGAGAAGAAATCTAGCACATGCGCCTTGTACCTAGGTAAAAAAAAACTATTCGAAAAAGAAGCTGATTCCCAATGCACAGAAAAGAAAGAATTTAAATTTGTATAAAGAAAGAAAGTCTTGCATTTATATAGTGCTTTTCACAACCTCAGGACATCCCAAAGAGCCTTACAGCCAATTAAGTACTTTTGAAGTGGAGTCACTGTTGTAATGTAGGAAACGTGGCAGCCAATTTGTGCACAGCAAGCTCCCACAAGCAGCAATGTGATAATGACCAGATAATCTGTTTTTATAGTGATGTTGGTTGAGGGATAAACATTGGCCAGGGAGAACACCCCTTGCTCTTCAAATAGTGCCATGGGATCTGTTACGTCCATCTGAGAGGACAGACTCAGTTTAATATCTGATCTGAAAGATGGCACCTCCAACAGTGAAGCACCTCCTTGGTGCTAAATTTTGTGCTCAAGTTTCTGGAGTGGGACTTGAACCCCCAACCTTCTGACTCAGAGGCGTGGGTGCTACCCACTTTTTAAAAATATATTATTTATTGAACATTAAAAACATTTACAACATCGTGATCATTCCATTGTATCATACAAATCCATTCCGCCGCTCTGCACAGCCATTCCTCCACCACATATTAACATCAAAACCTAAAGTTTAATTTGTCTCCCATAACATATACTATTCTATTGTATTTTAAAAATTGATCAGTAATCATGGCTCCAAAATAAGGGAAAATGTGCCTGATAATATCATCCCATCATTGTAATAGCAGAGCACTTGGAAAGCAGTGACGGGATCGGACAAAGTCAACATGGATTTACAAAAGGTAAATCATGCTTGACTAACCTACTGGAATTTTTTGAGGATGTAACTGGTAAAATAGATAAGGGAGAACCAGTGGTTGTGGTATATTTGGACTTTCAGAAGGCTTTCGATACGGTCCCGCATAAGAGATTAGCGTGCAAAATTAAGGCACATGGGATTGGGGGCAAGGTATTGACTTGGATAGAGAACTGGTTGGCGGATAGAAAGCAAAGAGTTGGAATAAACGGGTCGTTTTCCGAGTGGCAGGCAGTGACTAGTGGGGTACCGCAAGGATCGGTCCTAGGACCCCAGCTGTTCACAATATATATTAATGATCTGGACGAGGGAATTGGATGTAATATCTCCAAATTTGCAGACTACACAAAGCTGGGTGGGAGGGTATGCTGTGAGGAGGATGTCGTGAAACTCCAGTACGATTTGGACAGGTTGGGTGATTGGGCAGAAACATGGCAAATGCACTATAATGTGGATAAATGTGAGGTTATCCATTTTGGTGGCAAAAACAGGAAGGCAGACTATTATTTGAATAGCAATAGGTTGGGAGAAGGGGAAGTGCAAAGAGACCTGGGTGTTCTTGTGCACCAGTCGCTGAAGGTAAGCATGCAGGTGCAGCAGGCGGTTAAGAAGGCAAATGGTATGTTGGCCTTCGTAGCAAGAGGCTTTGAGTACAGGAACAAGGATGTCTTGCTGCAGTTGTACAGGGCCTTGGTGAGACCGCACCTTGAGTATTGTGTGCAGTTTTGGTCGCCTTATCTGAGGAAGGACGTTCTTGCCATGGAGGGAGTGCAGCGAAGATTCACCAGGCTGATACCTGGGATGGCAGGAATGACATATGAGGAGAGATTGTGTCGATTGGGCTTATACTCACTGGAGTTTAGAAGATTGAGAGGGGACCTCATCGAAACCTATAAAATTCTGTCAGGCCTGGACAGACTAGATGCAGGAAGGATGTTTCCGATGGCCGGGGAGTCCAGAACCAGTGGTCATAGTCTAAGGATAAGGGGTAAGCCATTTACGACTGAAATGAGGAGGAATTTCTTCACCCAGAGAGTGGTGAACCTGTGGAATTCTCTGCCACAGAGGGCGGTGGAGGCCAGTTCATTAAATATATTCAAGAAGGAGTTGGATATATTTCTTAAGGCTAAAGGGATCAAGGGATATGGGGAGAAGGCAGGGACAGGGTACTGAATTTGAATGATCAGCCATGATCTCATTGAATGGCAGAGCAGGCTCGAGGGGCCGAATGGCCTACTCCTGCTCCTATCTTCTATGTTTCTATGTTTCTATCATTTAATCTCCGGCTCTTCCCTCCTCTCATGCTCCTTCCCAACTTTTTCGGCAGCTGTTGCTTTCTCCTGCAGCCTCCGGCTCTTTTTCACCTCCTGTTTGAACCTTCCCTGCAGTTTCAGCCTCTTCCTTACATTAGGTTTGGGCCAAGGAGCTGCCCCATCTCCCTCCTTCTGCCCCTCACTAACCTTTCCCTTTCCACACGATGGCACCCCACCCACCACTCTTGAGCTCTTCTGTAACCTCCCATACCTGCTCCCCGTCAGATACATAGAGCTCGATTTTGCCAGGCCCGAGGAGGCGGGATTGGAGGCATGCGAGGTGGTAAAATCGCAAAAAATGGCGGGCGGGCCCGATCCCGCCTCCATCCCGCCTCCGAGCAATTTTCCCAAATGTGTGTTTTCTGACCCGCTTTCCATCCCACCTCCAAGAGGCGGAATAGGCCCTTAAGACCCTTAACAACCACTTACTTGCCTCTATAATCCCATTTTTGTAGTGTATGTACCTTTAAGGGGAGAACTACTTTTTACAGCTCCTGTATACTGTAGTACCGGCAATGACCACACCTGTGTATAACCCTGAGTAGGGATCTGTAGAGTTAGTTTTAGAGTAACCCTCATCCAGTAAACACCTGTTGATTGTTCCTGCAGTCTCTTGTCAAATTATTGAAGGACACACAACATCAAGATACACGGATTTAACATTGGCGATGAGAAAATTCGAACCTACCTGCAACTCTGCAGAAGGAAATTCCATCATTGCTGTGAATTCTGTTGTAAACGGCTCTTTGACAAGGAGATAGTGAAGAAAATACTGCTATTTCTTCAGAGAGTCCAGAAGCACGGGCTTCGACCATCCAACGGAGACTCCAGCGAAACGGGCTGGCAACAGGTACGGTGCAGACCCTTCCCGCACAGCGGCGGCTAGAGCCGACCGACGGCACAGAAAAAGGCCGAGCAGCGTCGACGGGAGCAGAGAGAGGGTAGAGCGCACATGGCGCAGTCGGTGTTCAGGACCGAGCGGCGTCGACGGGAAAAGAGAGAGGGTAGAGTGCACAGGGCGCAGCCGCTGTTCAGGACCGAGCGGCGTCAATGAGAGAGAGAGGTGCGCAGGAAAACGCGCAGAGTGCAGCCGGGGTTCAGGGGGAGAGCAGCGTCAGTGGGGAAGGAAAGCGCGGGAGACGCCATTTTGAGCCGCAGCGGAGAAGAAGGGAGAGCGCAGGAGACGCCATTTTGAGCCGCAGCGGAGAAGAAGGGAGAGCGTGGGAGACGCCATTTTGAGCCAGTCTAACCACACCCAGGGATGCCGAAGAGTGGCAGTGTCACAGCGTTCGACAATGAAGTCGAAGATTGGACGACATATGTCGAATGCATAGAAGTGTACTGCAATGCGAATGAAGTGCCAGATGACAGGAAAGCGCTGGTATTGTTGAATTCAATGGGTGCAAAAACGTATGGCTTACTGCGTAACCTAGTAACCCCAGAGAAGCCAGTGGAAAAGGATTTTGAAAACATAGTGTCAATCCTACAGGACCACTTAGACCCCACACCGCTGCTGATAGCGGAAAGATTTAAGTTTCACAAAAGGAACCAGCATAAAGATGAAAGTAATGCTGAGTTTTTAACGGAACTGCGCAAGCTATCGAAACACTACCAGTTTGGAACGGGACTAGCAGATACTTTAAGGGACAAGTTTGTGTGTGGGCTTCAAAGTGAAGGAACCCAGAAACGGCTTCTATCAGAAAAGGATCTTACGCTGGACAAGGCTTTCAGCATGGCAGTATCACACGAAGCAGCAGCATGGGGCGCGGCAGAGATACAACGGAGTCCGCAAGAATATGGCACAAATGAAATGTCATACGGAACACTGAAGTGCTATCGCTGCGGCAGAACAACACACGACCATAAGGATTGCTGGTTCAAGGACCAAGTGTGCAGACAGTGTGGAAAAGTAGGACACATAGCAAGAGTCTGCAGGTCGGAAAAGAAAACCAGCAGCAAGAAATTCCCACAGGAGAAGTACAAGAAGGTACATAAGGTGACGGAGAGTAGTGCAGACGAACAGAAGAGTGATACAGACTCTGGAAGCAAGGAGCTGGGTTGTCTGAAACTACATAATATGATCAAAACGGAGGATCACCAAACTATCTGGGTCACGCTCAAGATAGCTGGAGTCCAAGTGATAATGGAATTGGACACAGGATCAGCCCTAACAGTCATAAACCGAAGGGACTACAAGCGGCTATTCTCACATATACCCTTGAGAGATACAAAGATTGTCTTGAAGACGTACACGGGGCAAAAAGTCTACCCCAAAGGAAAAATAAGGGTGAACGTTATATATAACGGCAAAGAAACACCAAAAATGGACCGAAATGCATTGCCAGATGGAGGACCACCACTACTAGGTTGTGAAAGGATCTGGAAGATACAGCTAGATTGGCATTCCATACAAGCACTGACTGTAGATGCCAAAAAGGATGACGACGTCACACCTGGACGACTGTCAAAAATGCTAACTGACGCACAAGAAGTGTTCCAGGAGGGACTCGGAACACTAAAAGGCATAACAGCGACGATCAAAATAGAGGAAAATGCAAGCCCAAAGTTTTTAAAGGCCAGACCGGTACCTTATGCGATCCGCCCAGCCGTCAAAGCAGAGCTGGAAGGTTTGGAACGTTCAGGAGTACTGTCCAAAGTGGACTGGAGCGAGTGGGCTACACCCATCGTTCCTGTAATGAAGAGGTCATTGAGTAATACGCCTGGGGAACCAAAGAAGGTTCGCATCTGTGGGGACTTCAAGGTGACAGTGAACCCAGTCCTTCACACTGTACAATATCCGCTACCGCGGATTGAAGATATTTTCGCCTCGCTATCTGGAGGGAAACGCTTCACTAAGATTGATCTGGCCCAGGCGTACCTGCAAATGGAGGTAGAAGAAGCCTCGAAACAGTACCTCACGATCAACAGTCAGAAAGGTCTCTACCAATACAACCGGCTGGTGTTCAGGGTAGCATCAGCTCCGGCTATTTGGCAAAGGGCAATTGATCAAGTCCTGCAAGGGATTCCAGGAACCCAGTGTTATTTGGACGACATCCTGGTCACGGGCGAAAATGACAGTGATCACCTCGCCAACCTGGAGCAGGTGCTCACTAGATTGAAGGAATATGGGCTCCGAGCTAATCGCCACAATTGTGAGTTTTTCCAGAAGCAGATCTCGTATTGTGGCCACGTTATTGATGAAGAGGGGTTACATAAGTCCCCTGAAAAGATTGAGGCAGTAGTCAAGGCTCCAGCACCGGAAAATGTGTCACAACTGAGGTCGTTCCTCGGGTTGGTGAACTACTACCGTAAGTTCTTGCCGAATTTGTCTACAGTACTACACCCACTGAACACCCTACTGCAAACGGGGGTACCATGGAAGTGGAATGACGAATGTAAACGAGCTTTCCAGAAATGCAAAGAATTGATCACATCAAAAGAGGTGTTGGCTCATTTCAACCCAGCACTATCAATTCGGTTGGCGTGTGATGCATCACCCTATGGCATTGGAGCGGTGCTGTCGCACAAATTCCTGGACGGCTCTTAGAGGCCAGTAGCCTTTGCGTCTCGGTCACTAACCTCAGCCGAGCGTAACTATGCCCAGATTGACAGGGAGGCCCTCAGCCTAGTGTGGGGGGTAAAAAAGTTCAACCACTATCTGCACGGGCAGAAGTTCACCTTGCTGACTGACCACCAACCACTTGTCTCCATCTTTAATCCAAAGAAGGGCGTTCCGGTGATGACTGCGCAACGGCTACAAAGATGGTCCCTTTTTCTAGGGGCGAACCAATATGAAATCGAGTATAAGGGCACGAAACAGCATGGAAACGCTAATGGGCTATCACGCCTGCCACTGCCTACTGCGGAGGAAGCACCAGCAGTGGACCCTGTCGAAATATTTTATTTGACTATAATTGAACGCTTGCCAGTAACTAATGCTGATATAGAGAAGGAGACCCGAAATGACCCGACACTGTCTCAGGTATATGACTTGACGGTGAAGGGATGGCCAACACATGGCGACTCACTGTTGCCAGCATTCTCATCCAGAAGAGAACAGCTGTCAGTATGCCAGGGGACCTTGATATGTGGATCCCGAGTGGTAATTCCACCCACGTTAAGGGGGAGAGAGTGCTCAATGAGCTTCACGAAGGCCATCTGGGAGGGGTGAAAATGAAAAGCCTTGCTAGGGCTTATGTGTGGTGGCCGGGGATCGATCAGCAAATCGAGGACCTGACAAAGAGCTGCTCAGGATGCCAGAAGGTCCAAAATGCACCACCACATGCCCCTCTACACCCATGGGAGTGGCCCTCATCTCCATGGCAACGGGTGCATATTGATTTTGCTGGTCCATTCATGGACTCAATGTTTTTAATAGCCGTGGATGCGCACTCGAAATGGCCTGAGGTGATCAAAATGTCCTCCACCACCACGGAGAAAACTATTGCAGTCCTACGGACCATATTTGCCAGGAGCGGCTTGCCAGAGCAGATTTGCTCTGATAACGGACCACAGTTTGTGTCCGAAGAGTTTCGAAGATTTATGAAAAGGAATGGGGTAAGGCATTACACATGCGCCCCGTATCATCCAGCCACAAATGGATTGGCTGAGAGGTTCGTACAAACCTTTAAAAAAGCAGTAAGGGCCATGTGCGATGACGACATTCCACTGCAGCATAAGGTGGACAATTTCCTGTTAGCCTACAGAAATGCGACACATGCAGTCACCAACCAGACCCCGGCCATGATGTTCTTTAACCGAAGGTTGAGATCTCGTCTGGATTTGCTCAGACCAAATGTACGAAGAGATGTTGAGAATAAGCAATTCCAGCACATCAATGAGAAGCCGACAAGGAGCTTCAATGTAGGGCAACCAGTCTTGGCCCGCGACTACCGAACAGAGAAATGGCAACCAGGAACGATATGCACACGGCAGGGGCCACTAATGTACACAGTGGATGTTGGGGATAACATTGTGAGACGCCATGTTGACCAGATCCTAGAGTCACAGGAACGAGTCAACCCCATGTCTCGTGTACCTGGTGATGAACCCGACATACAGGTAGCATCTCTTATGTTCATTAATAAATATACATTCTTATTATGAACACAGCTAGCTTTTGCTAGACACTTTTATTGAGCACATGTGGACTAGGTACAGTATCTGTAGAGGCATCCATCTTGACTGCTGCCTTGTGGGTAGCCTAGTGCCTCATGGGTAATGTAGTCTTAATACACATACAGCTGGGTAGTGTAGTCTTATATACATACAGCTATATACAGCTCTACACAGCTCTACGGCTCCACCTAGTGTCCACTATAGAATGACATGTTATTGATCATTACAGCATCTACCCCAGAAACAGTAGCATCGGAAGCTGATGAACCAACTGACGACAGGGGGCCAGAATCGTCTCCGCACCAAGAGCAAGACACTCAGGAAAGGCGCTATCCAGAAAGGATCAGGAAGCCTCTCCAAAGATTGAATTTATAAATAGACTATTTTCAGTTAATATTGCATGTTAAAAGTGTTAATTGTAATTAGTTGATATTTAATTGTTAAATGAATGTTATGGTACTGTTAATCTAAAAGGGGAGGAATTGTAGTGTATGTACCTTTAAGGGGAGAACTACTTTTTACAGCTCCTGCATACTGTAGTACCGGCAGTGACCACACCTGTATATAACCCTGAGTAGGGATCTGTACAGTTAGTTTTAGAGTAACCCTCATCCAGTAAACACCTGTTGATTGTTCCTGCAGTCTCTTGTCAAATTATTGAAGGACACACAACATCAAGATACACGGATTTAACAATTTTGAGAGGTCTTTCCGATTTTAACACATTTCCCCCATCCTACACGCCTCCTCTGGAACACGCCAGTTAATCCTGGTGGCCTCACTAGTGGATTGCTTACTAACAGCTGCAGCTCCACCATTACAAAGGAGTTTTCACCGATGATCATTTGCAGGTGGCAGAGCTTTGTTGTTTCAGGTCTGGGGGAACTTTTAGCAGGCATACTCAGTGTTGTGGAAGTTTGGAGCTGACACCCATCTCCAATGTGACCTCCTGGGAAACCCCTCTCCCCACCTTGACTGAGCGCTTCCTCAACTGAGGCATATACCAGAAGCATGGCGACCATTTAATTCCTTTCCTCCTGGACATCAGATTTGGATGAAGACCAGCCGCGGCAGCAGCAGAACCATGAGCAACAGCAGCACCAACAGCAGGAGCATCAACAGGAGTGCCAAGCTGCTAGTCACCCACCTGAAGATGCACAGGTCAGAAGGCACAAGAGCGCGACCATATTGCTGCCCGGGATGCAAGGGTCGCACTCATGTTGGTCACATTTGCTTAGCCTGCACAATCAAACACTTTTGTCTCGCACCTTCTTACCAGAGCATCGACAATAGACAAGAACCTGCGGATTCCTAACACTTTGACCACCATAATGACAATTGCAAGTCGCCCTAAGCCCTCAATGTGGAAGTTCCATTTGCGAAATGACACAGGCCACAATTTCAACAGTTTAACATCAGAATTTTTTTCAGAACAAGCAACTGGTGGCAGTTCAAAAATAAACACAACATAACACCCAAGTGACTACCCTTCTGACTACTTGTGCATTATCTTCCTTTTACGCATGCTCCTACGTGGTGCTTCCCTGCGGCTTCAGCAGATGTGGAGGCCCCTTGCTCACTTTCTTGCTGCTCCGGTCTCGACACCTTTGGCAGCCGTCCTCTGGGGTTGCAAACCTGTGAGGGATCGGCAACAGTCTGCTGCTCCTGCGGCTGTGCAGGGGATGAGACGTCCATCTCAATTGGGTGGGGACTTTGGTGGGGCTCTGACCGAGGGCTTTGCAGTGGCATATTCGTGTGAGCGCTTGGAGAGGAGCCCCCACTTCCTTGTTGTCAGCCACCAACATCCCTCTCATGGGTCAGCCCCACTTCAGAGCTAGCAAGTGGCTTGACAGCACCTTGCTGCACTTCAGGGGGGCCATGAGGACCCGTTTCTGCACTGGAAGTCCTACTCCAGAGGACTTCCATGAAGGTCTGGTTTATATGCTCAATAGCTGACCATTGCTCCTCAAGAGATGTCAGTCTATTCTGAACAACGACCATGTTTTCAACACTTAGCTTAGCTAAGTGACTTAGCTCCTCCATGGCCGTAGCCATCCTCTCCTCTACTGTAGCCATCCTTTCCACGGAGGTTGCCATCCTTTCCATGGTGATGCGTTCATGTGTCAATGCCTCCACAACGGCTCTGCTCATGATCGTGATGGACTCCCCCATTCGCTCGACACTCGCAGCGACCCTGGAGACAAAACCTGCCATAGACGCCTGCACCTGTTCCTGGAGTTCCAGCACCGCTCTACTTCTGGATGGACCCAGAGGCACAGGGTCGACATGCAGCTGAGCTGAGCTGGCAGAGTCCTGCGCCCTCCGACGAGGACTCTCCACTGCTGTCCCTGTCTCCACCATCTGCTGATGCTCACTTGTGAGCTGTGATACACCAGCTGCCAACACTACTCTATCTCGCGAAGGTCCCACCGAGGTATGAGTGTCTGCGCTGGTGCTGGGTGCTCTGAATTCTTCCTCAGAGGTTGTAGTTTCCTCTGAGGAGCCAGGAAGCTCAGGCTCTTCCTCCTGGACAGTAGGGACGGGGGCTTTCGATGGTCCTGTGGGAGAGTACAGCAAAGAGTGTAGGAGGTGGCGCGTGTGGTGGTGTTTGGCGTGTACGTACGCCCAGTCAGTTATGCCCCTGACCGTTTAGTGAGTAGTTCGAATCGCTCCCACGCCCCTGGGTTCTAGACACCAGACTTAGGTACAAGGCGGCGGTACAGAGAAGACTCGAGTAGACAGGTGGTTGGATGTAAACAAAAACCAAGATTTTATTGAAGAGGAAAAACTTGATACAATCTCATGGGAAAAAAATTACTAGCGTACACTTCTACAGGCAAAAATACAAATGCAAAAGAATTATAATAATATACTTATACAGGGAATGGGGAACACATGGCACATCGAGGGAAAACAACTATCTTAACAATCCCCTTATCCTTATCCCACCCCCTATACCTAACTAGATTAAGCTATGAGGGGTCAGAACTTCATGCTCACCAATCAAAAGGTTTGTTAGACTCAAGAACAGCGGTGGGGTTCGGGGTTCGCTCTTGGTGCGCTCTGGAGCCTGCCGTCGTCACGTGGTCTCCGGGCGCTGCAAGGGCGTTGTCCAGGTTCGAGTACCCCAAAGTTAAAGTCTCTGTTTGTGTACTTTACCTTGCAGGGATGATTCTTCATTGACAGCCGAGAGATTGAGTTGGTGTGTAGATATTCGAAGGTCGGCCAAGGCTGAAGGCCCGATAATTCGAAGCCTCCCCTCAGTTCGCCTCCTCAGTTGGTCTTCCTCCGGTGGTCTTCCCTCTGGTGCAGGCTGAGGATCTTTATCCTCAGACCTTTTTCCAACTGGCTGCTTTCCCCTTTCAGGCATAAACAGCTTACACTGGTTGATATAACCAGTGGCCTGTTTAAAAATCTGTGCTGAAGGCTTGTCCGCTGCTCCGAACGGACCTTCTAGGGGCTTCCCTTTCTCTTTCCTCACTGGGACGGTCTTGCAGACGAGAGCTTGGGCCCGGACCCGCTTTAGGTTTGGGGCCAAAACTACCCCGTGTGCCTCCTTTGTCCTGGACTGCGGCTTCCGGACCTGCCCGATAGGGTTCCCGGGACTCTCTTTCCCCAGCCTTATCTATGGCCCTTTCTCCAGTGCGCACGGTCAGACCGAGGAATTTCACCTCCTGCTGGCCGATTTGCGCTTTCTTGGGATTTACCTTGAAACCCTTCTGTCCTAACAGCTCCAGCAGTTCGGCCAATAGCGGGCCATGCTCCTCTTTCGAATCAGTGAACAGGAGCAGGTCATATATTGAACCAACTGTCTGGGCTGGCTAAAATCTTTTAAACTGTCGGCCATGGACTGATGGAAAATGCTAGGGCTGTTGTGGAAGCCCTGTGGCAAACAGTTCCACGTGTACTGTTGCCTTTTAAACGTAAAGGCAAACTTGTACTGATCCTCCCTCCTTACAGGGATGGACCAAAACCCATTTGAAATATCCAGCACCGTGAAAGTGGTCGCAGATGCTGGAATACTCCAGATGAGGTCGGCAACTGCTGCTACTGTGGGTGCGCAGGCTGGGATGTTGCTATTGAGCACCCGATAGTCCACCGTGGCCCTCCAGGAATTGTCCGGCTTTCTGATCGGCCATAACGGAGAATTCACGTGGGTTGCTATCGGTCTCAGAACTCCCTGCTGCTCCCTGATAAATCCAGAAAGTGGAACAAGGAACTCAAAGAGGCTTGATGTTAGAATTAACACGAGCACTTTATTAACAACTGGAAAACACGTTTACAGACAGCCTGCATCAGCATCCTGGTATTCCACCTTGTGCTGAGCTATACAGGAAGCAAATCCTCTGACCTTAACAGGAAGCAAACCTTTGACCTTAGTAGCAGCATTGGCTACAGCACCACCTGGTGGATAACCTTAATCATAACATCCCAGATTACTATATCCCTCCTCCCTTAAGATTTCAGTATGAATTTCTTAACAAACAACCATTCCTGAGGATCACATAAGGAGTCTCCATTCATCATGTTCCACACTTGACGAATCTAACAGTTCAGTATTAATCTCTCTGGTGGCTTGCGAGACCTTTGTGAACGTCTAACAGTAAAGTCCCTGCTTGTTTGTGGTGAAGCCACCAGCGGCTCCTGAGCAGTGCTCAGAGTATCTGACTCTGCAACGATGGTTTCCTCTTGATGGATAGGTTCCTGTGGAATTATCTCTGTCCCTGGTGGTGGCACCACAGATGCGCTTGGATAACTGGGGGCAACCCTGTCTTCAGTCATTGCATCTGGAACCTTCATTTCAATTTCCCCTTGCCTGGGAAGTATCCGATCTACATGTCTGCGTACTACCCTACCATCTCCCAACATGACCTTGTATGATATTGGACCTGTCATTGAGTCTATGAAGCCAGGAATCCACTTTGGTCCATAACTGAAATTCCTGGTAAGGATTGCATCTCCTTCTCCAAAAGTTCGGCTCTTTGTTCTTTTGTCATGGTTCTCTTTTTGTTTATTTTGTCTGTTTTCCATTTTCCTTTTTAGGTCTGGGTGGACAAGGTCAAGAGTGGAGCGTAGTCTACGAGCTAATAACATCTCAGCAGGAGAGAGTCCTGTGGTGTTATTCTGTAGCTGAACAGAACCCGTGACACTTTGGCTGCTAAACTCCCTTCTGCACTTTTTTCATCATCTCCTTAAATGTTTGTACGGCTCTCTCCGCAAGTCCATTCGAGGACGGATGATATGGAGCCGAGGTCACCTGCACTATGCCATTTTTTCTCAAGAACTCTTTTGTCTCTGTACTCACAAAACAAGTGGCAATGTCACTCACCATGATCTCCGGTAGCCCTTGATTACTGAAGCTCCAACGCAGGCAGTCTACAGTAGTAGTGGCAGAAGCAGAATTTACAGGATAAACATCCATCCATTTGGAATGTGCATCAATGGTTATGAGGAACATCCTCCCCATGAATGGACCCGCATAATCTAAGTGCAATCTTCTCCATGGTTTATCTGGCCACTCCCAGGGGTGGAAAGGAGCCGCTGCTGGTGCCTTCCGGTGTTCCTGACAAGTGCTGCATGTCTTGACTAGATTTTCTATCTCCTCATCTAGCTTTGGCCACCACAAGTAACTCCTAGCCAAGGCTTTCATACGCGAGACCCCAGGATGACACTGATGTAGTTGCTCTAGGATAGACTGTCATGCTGGCTGTGGAATAATCACTCGTGCTCCCCACAACACACAACCATCCTGCACACTCAGCTCTGTTTTCCTGACACTGTAGGGTGTGAAGTCAGCCCCTTCCGGATGCTTTGGCCATCCCCTCACCACATATTCTCGAACTCTAGACAGTACTGGATCTTTACCTGTCCATGTTCTCACTTGCTTTGCAGTCACAAGTGCCGTGTCAGTGTCCTCCAACATCAAAACTCTGTCCTCTGGAGCTGCACGGATAGGTGTGCCTGGCAGTGGAAGACGGCTCAAGGCATCTGTGTTCCCATGGTACTTGCCCACCTTGTAGATGATGACATACTCATATGCCCTCAACGTCACTGCCCACCTTTGGATCCGGGGTGACACCATCTGTGGAACTGCTTTCATTTCGTTGAAAAGAGAGAGAAGAGGTTTATGATCGGTACATATGGTGAACTTCCTGCCATATATGTACTTGTGGAACCTCTGTAACCCAAACATTACTGCTAACCCCTCTTTGTCTAACTGGGAATAGTTTTTTTCCGCTGGTGTTAAGTTTGGGACATAAACCCTATTGGTCTTTCAGTTCCATCTTCCATGCAGTGTGAAAGAACTGCCCCCATGCTGTAAGGTGAAGCGTCACAAGAGAGAATGATGTCTTTCTCTGCATTGTAGTGAACCAGCACATCTGACGACAACATCAGTTTCTTGGACTGTTCAAATGAAACCCCCTGCTCCTCTCCCCACTGCCACTGTGTCTCCTTGCGCAGTAGTTTGTGAAGAGGTGCTAACACAGTTGAAAAGTTTGGTAAAAACCTATTATAATAGTTCAGCAGTCCCAGGTAAGCTTTTAACTCAGCCACATTTGTAGGAGCAGGGGCATCCTGCAGTGCTTGTACCTTCTCCTTGAGTGGATTGGGCCCGGTGGCATCCACGCTGTGTCCCAGGAACACTGCCTCATTCCCCAGGAAAGTACACTTACTCCTCTTGAGCCGGAACCCTGCCCTCTCCAATCTCTGTAGTACCTCTCTCAGAGTGCTCAGATGCTCCTGGTCAGTTCTTCCCGTCACCAGAATGTCATCCAGATAGATGGAAACATGTGGAATCCCTTGCAGTACACCTTCGATTGTCCTCTGGAAGATAGCTGGACTAGATGAGACACCAAACGGTAAGCGGTTATATGTAAACAAGCCCTTGTGTGTATTTATGGTAACATCCTTCTTTGATTCGTCATCCAGTGTAATCTGCAAGTAAGCATGACTCATATCCAACTTTGTGAATTTCTTTCCTCCAGCCAGGTTTGCAAAGAGATCCTCTGTTTTGGGAATAGGATACTGCTCTAGTTTGGACACCCGATTGACAGTCAATTTATAGTCTCCACAGAGTCTTACCGAATTCTCCGGTTTTAAAACAGGTACTATGGGAGCTGCCCATTCCGAACATTTCACCGGCTCCAGTATGTTCTCTCTCAAGAGACAGTCAAGCTCAGCCTCTACCTTTGGCTTCATGGCATAAGGCACAGGTTGTTGTTTAAAAAACCTTGGCGGTGCCTCCTTGTCTACATAAATCTTAGCTGGGGGGCCATTAAATGTGCCAAGTTCCTCCTTGAACACAATCTCATGTTCACTCAACACTTCTTGCAAAGTCAACTGTTTGCCCACATCTATTTGATGTACTGCTCCCCAGTCTAATTTAAGTTCTTTTATCCAGCCCCTACCTAACAGGCTTGGTCCGGTACACGATACTATAACTACAGGTAGCTGTTCCACTGTGTCCCTGTGTTGCACAGTTACCTTAGCTGTACCTAATGTCGCTACTCGTTCACCTGTATATGTTTTAAGATGCAGGGAGCAAGGCTTTAACTCTGGAACTTTTGCACGGTTCCACAATTTTGAGTACTCTGCCTTGTTCATTATGGTCACGCCGCATCCTGTATCCACTTCAAAGTTCACCTTAGAGTCATTTACTGTCAGTTGCAATGTGATAGGAGCCACTTTTGGAATGTTCCCTAACATGCTATACATTATGAACATGTCCTCTTCTTCCTCAGCTTCCCTGCTGATGTGGTGTGCTCCATGTTTTTTCACTTCTCTCCCTTGGTTTTGCTGTCCTCCCCCTTTTGGTTTGGATTCCGCCACAGGTGATTTCACCCTGCAAGCTCGTTTTATGTGTCCTTGTTTCCCACACTTGTAGCACTTTTCCTCCAGAAACCGGCATTCACTCGCCAGGTGATCGCCCTTGCACCTATAACATGCCTTCACATGCTCACGTTGTGGTTTCTGACGCATGTTCAACTTGTGCACGACAACCTGACCTGCAACTTGCGTAGCATTAGCCCTGTCTGAACCCTGTATTTCTTTTACATTTTGGTTCGCTGTCTCTATGGCTTGAGCAAGTTCCAATGCTTTTTCATAAGTAAGCCCAGTCTCGGATAATAATCTACGCTGCATTCGGTTGTCCATAATTCCGCAAACTAGCCTATCTCGCAGCATTTCCTTCAGGTTGTTCCCATAATTGCAATCTTGTGCTAATTTACGCAACACCGCTACATAGTCCATTACGCTCTCTTCCTCTTTCCTGTTCCCTGAATTAAACTTGAACCGCTGTACAATCTCACTAGGCTTAGGGTTGAAATGTTCTTTTAGCAAAGCCACTAATTCAACAAATGATTTGTCTCCAGGCTTTTCAGGACTGAGCAGATTTTTCATCAAACTGTAGGTTTGGCTTCCCACTGAACTAAGCAGAATGGCTTTCCTTTTTCCGGCATCATTTATTTCATTTGCTTCGAAAAATAACCCAACTCTTCACAGTATTCTTCAAAGGTTTGTGCTTGAATATCAAAAGCGGAAACCATTCCTATCATGGCAGCCATGCTCTCTCCCAGCTTGTAGCTAACTTTAGCTCATGATTTTGTTGTTTAAACGTCCCGGCAGACTTTTCTTCTTTATGCAGGGTCCTTTAGTTGCCTCGTCGCCAAGTGTGATAAATCCAGAAAGTGGAACAAGGAACTCAAAGAGGCTTGATGTTAGAATTAATACGAGCACTTTATTAACAACTGGGAAACACGTTTACAGACAGCCTGCATCAGCATCCTGGCATTCCAACTTGTGCTGACCTATACAGGAAGCAAAACCTCTGACCATAACAGGAAGCAAACCTTTGACCTTAGTAGCAGCATTGGCTACAGCACCACCTGGTGGATAACCTTAATCATAACATCCCAGATTACTATAACTAACGAGGACATGGCTGCTTCCATGTCCGGTTCTGCTTCCCTGGGGAAGTTATACTGTTTCTGTGGTCGGGCCATGGGGTCCCCGTCTACGCTGACCTCAAACCCTGTGACCCTCCCACAGTCGTGTTTGTGAATTGCAAATGTGGCCAGGTGGGCCTGCACAAATGCCTGGAACTTGGGTGGGGTGTTACTGACCATGAGCCTGAGGTTATAATCTTCTTTGGGCTTCATGGTGCAGAGGGTCCCCTTCCCTTCCTTACCCGGGATAACTACGATCTCACCATTCTTTACTTTTCCTGTCCCCAAAGGCAGTGATTCCTCACATCCACTAGGATCCCGTGACCTATGATAAAGTCAGCCCCCAGGACCCCTCTTCCATCCTCCACGTCCCATTTCATCAGGACACACGTCCACTTGGAGCGGAGCGATCCTATCCGAATGGCAAGCGGGATGGAAACCGAGCCGGCTTGTTCCCTACCCGTGAACCCCGATAGACTGTATGGGACCCCGCTGGAGAGAGGTGAGGTGATGGGGTTAGCTGAGTAGATCACGGTGCACGATGCCCCCGTGTCCAGCAGATAGGTCCCTGACACCTTTTCCACCTCCATCTCCAAAAGGGGTCTCCTCCACTCATCATATCGGAGCGAACACAGATACACAGGCTGTGCTGGCTCTAGTCACGGCCGTGGGTTGGATGGGGCTGACGGGGTGAGAGCACCGGTGGCGGCTGCTACTCTCCCCTGGCCAGTCAGTAAGGGCCTCATGGCGTCCAAAAGTGACTCGACCTCTGCGGAAGGGGTCCCTACCCCCGCCTTTTGGGCTGGGGCTGTGGGATGCTATCCCTTGTTATCCTTCCAAGGATTTTTGCACTCCTTCCACCAGTGACCATCCTTCTCACACCCGTAACAATTGATCTTGGTGTTGGGGGAGTTACTCCCTTCCTGGTGCCACTCCTTTCTACTCTGCACTCTTGGTTTTATCTCATGCACATTCCCCTTGGGTGGGTGTGCATCGGTTGCCCTGCCGTTCTTGGAGGCTAGGGTTAGCTGCTTTATTACCGTGAGTTCTGTGGTCTGGGGATCTTTGGGGTGGAACCAGGCTTCCACCTTGGCCTGGACCTGTGGCAAGCTGTTTGCCACCAGGCAATGGAGCCAATGCACCAGGGAATCCCCATTCAGGAACATCCGGCCTGGCGTCCCCGGGCAAGCCTCCTGGTACACCGGCCACAGCCGGTCCGCAAAAGCCTGCGGGGTTTCCCCAGAAAGCTGGATCGTCTTCTCCACGCGGGAGAAGGGACTTCCCTCATCCATCCCCATGGCCTCTAGAACCGCATCTCTAAGCTCCTCGTACCCGCTCTGCCCCCTTTTACACTCATCAGAGAGGGATTGGAGGAGATTACTCTCCAGGGAGAATAGCAGCATTTTGGTCTTCTCAGCATCATCGCTGTTGTTGACGCTGGCGGTCTGCTCTATTTCCCTGAAGTGGATCGAGGGGTCTCCCTTTGCGGAAAGCTTCGGGATATGGTTGACCATAACCCTGAGCTGTTGGGTGTTAAAGGGTTTTGGAGGGGTCCCTCATTGTCGCCATCGGCAGGTGGGCCGAACCTCTGATGCCGCGCTGGGCACATCAGTCCCTGCTCCGGCCTCTTGGGCAGGGGTTGCTCTACCTCCGCCTCCACCTCTGGCTCCACTTCGGGTTCCACCACCGGTTTCACCCCCCCTTGCTGCCAAACCTCACTGAAACTTGGCGCAACGGGTGGTGGCCGTGAGGTCTCCTCCCTCTCAACCGGGTCGTCCCTAGGCACTACCGGTGACATTGGAACTGTCCTCCCCTCATTCCCCATAAAATCTGCCTGGCCTGCCTTTGGGCTTATGAGGCATACCATGCCTTTTGCCCTCCGGCGGGCCCGGCTCAGATTTTCTAACCTCTCTTTACAGGGGCCGTGGTCTGCCTCCTCAAACCCCTGTTCATTTGGTAGCTTGTAAGCAGCTTTTACCTCCTGTACTTTCTCTTCCTGTTCCCTGATCTGCCTTGCCAAGCGGGCGTTTTTCTCCCGCAACCTGAACTCATTTCCCTTGGCCTCGGTGACTTGGCACCATAGGTATTCCAACTGGGCCTTGGGTTCTCCTATTAAATGTACTCTCTCTTGGTTCAAAGCCTGCAAAGCTATTAATAACTTCTCCCCTGCGAGAGCCTTATCCTGGGTCTCCAGGGCTGACACCCTTAACTCGACTGCCTGTGCTGCAACGAGCCCGTCCAAAAGCTGGACCTGCTTTTTAAAGCACATCAGCCAAACTGCCTTCTCTAAGGACTTCTTGTGTTCCTTTCCCTCTGTCCACTTAGCTTCTGCATCTATCAGACGCCCAGCCCTTAACAGAGTGGTGATCCACTTTTTAGTGATATTCACCTTGCTGAACACATAATCAGAAATCCTTTCCTCCATCACGGTTCGCTCATCCGAAACATTGTCTACTGCATCGCAACCTTGTTGCCGGTGTCCTGCCGCGGTTCCTATTTCTGTAGGGGGTGGCGCGTGTGGTGGTGTTTGGCACGTACGTACGTCCAGTCAGTTATGCCCCTGACCGTTTAGTGAGCAGTTCGAATTGCTCCCATGCCCCTGGGTTCTAGACACCAGACTTAGGTACAAGGCGGCGGTACAGAGAAGACTCGAGTAGACAGGTGGTTGGATGTAAACAAAAACCAAGATTTTATTGAAGAGGAAAAACTTGATACAATCTCATGGGAAAAAAATTACTAGTGTACACTTCTACAGGCAAAAATACAAATGCAAAAGAATAATAATAACTATACTTAAACAGGGAATGGGGAACACACGGCACATCGAGGGAAAACAACTATCTTAACAATCCCCTTATCCTTATCCCACCCCCTATACCTAACTAGATTAAGCTATGAGGGGTCAGAACTTCATGCTCACCAATCAAAAGGTCTGTTAGACTCAAAAACAGCGGTTGGGTTCGGGGTTCGCTCTTGGTGCGCTCTGGAGCCTGCCGTCGTCACGTGGTCTCCGGGCGCTGCAAGGGCGTTGTCCAGGTTCGAGTATCCCAAAGTTAAAGTCTCTGTTTGGGTACTTTACCTTGCAGGCATGATTCTTCGTCGACAGCCGCCAGATTGAGTTGGTGTGTAGATATTCGAAGGTTGGCCAAGGCTGAAGGCCCGATAATTCGAAGCCTCCCCTCAGTTCGTCTCCTCAGTTCGTCTTCCTCCGGTGGTCTTCCCTCCGGTGGTCTTCCCTTCTCCCCTCGTCGCGTCGCGCCTCGCCTGGCCTGAATTGTCCGTGTCCGCCCGACCCGGTGCCGGGGCTAGTTCCAGATGGTGTGGGAAAAGGGCACGGGCAAAGGCCAGGGGGTAAGCGCGGGATGGGGGAAGAGCGGCAGCCACAAGGGCGAGGGGCCGAAGAGCAGCACCAGCACACCAACCAACGCGAACACCCGACTAAAAACTTGAACTACGTACTGAACCAAACTCCTTGCTACCCAAGGGGGCCTTCAATTATACCTTTGTCGAAAACCCTTATCTGCGCGCCAAATCAGGTTAGTTCTTTGTTTTAATCTTGGCGGGCTATTTTAAATAATGGTAGTAATCCATACTAACTGGTTTTGGATGGCCGGTAATCGCATCTACCGGCCCAATAATTGACTTGTATTGTCCTGAAAGTTCCTTGAGGGGCCTTGTCCGGCCTTGATGGCTCGGTTAATCTGTTTCTGATAATATATGCAGACTGCTAGATGGCGTTAACTATAGGCCTAAACTGAGTTTAGATTTGCCTCCAATTCGGTCTAATGCATAATTCAGAGTCCTGTCTGGTTCCAAAATACAAAGTCTCTCTTCACAGAAGCCTGCAGCTTGGTTTCGATTTCTCCAAGCTGTCTGCGTTGCAGAGTCCGTTTTAAAATCTCACAGGCTTGCTGCCACGAGGCACGGACGCAATTTTGGGTACCCTTTTTGATTTTAAATAGTCCACGCAGGGTCCTGTTTATTAATAACAGCCTTCGGGGAAATGCAGAAATTTTGCAAATCTTACAAGATTTAGAGACGTGAGGTCAAGGTTACATGAAGATTGAATAGTGCAGATGATCATAAGTCAATCTGTTAGGGCATCAGATTCATTATTAGTGACTCATGCAATGTCAATGAGAGAGATGCCGAACTATTCTGTCACCAGCTTGCTGCGATGCGCCCATCTGTCCATCCCCCACTTGGGAATCCTCCTCGATCCTGGCGATTTCCAGGGCTGCATCCTCCCAGGTGGTGAGCTGGGCTACCGATGGTGGCCCTCCTCCTGTCCTAGCTCTTTCCCTCTAATTGTGGGCTCTCTTTTCCTGCAATGAGGGATACAAGTGGAGTTTGAGTGAGAATGAAGGAGTGAGTGTAGAGAATCCATAGCATAGCTGCTTAGAAGGATACAAAGGACCCTCCCTGTGTATTGAAAGTTGTTGTTGTCATGGCATCACAGTGATAGGGAGTGTGAGGGCTGCATGGTAGAATAGTTAAGTGAATGTGACCTTAGAGAGCGAGGGAATGGGTAAGGGTGCAGGCATGTAAGTGTCAAGTGGGATGTGGAGGAAGAGATTGGCAAAGCAGAGTGCTGGTGAGGAGAGGCGATGGGGTTCAGATTGAGGGGAAAGGCATACTCACTTTTCCTGTGCAGAGAAGATCATGAAACCTCTTCCTGCATTGCAGTCAGGTTCTGCGGCTCAGCGAAATGGAGTTGACCTCTTGGGCCACTTGTAGCCACACAGCTTTTGTCTGCTCGGGTGGCTTTTTTCTCCCTGAGGAAGGGAACAGCACCATCTTATTGCAGCTGGCTCTGTGCACCAGAGCTTGGAGGGAGGGCTCATCAAATCGAGGAGCGCACTTTTGCTTGATCGTGGGCATTGTCAGAAATCAACTCCCCCTTCATACAATTTGCAGAGCCTTTGCAGTCTCCAGAAGAAGCAAGGCTGCTTGCAGGTCTTAAATCCAGCAGCATTGATGATGTCATCGGAGGCGACTTTCTGTATGAAAAGACTCATTGGGCCAGGGGTTTCCACACGCAGGAAATCAATTGGCCAATTAGGGGAAAATCTCACTTTTTTCGCACTTCACTTAGGAATTGGAGTCCTGACACGATTTCCACCTGACACGCCCCAGCCTGCCCACATTGACAAAATCCAGCCCATAATCTCCCTTAGAGAGTCTTCCTGCTATCATGGATTCTCCAACAGTGCCACTCCCTTCGACCTCATCTCCACCGCTGACCCTTGCTCCCCGTTTCTTCTTTCTCTGGGACAATGGCGCATCTGCACCTATCTTGCTCCCTTCTGGCGTCTTTGTCTCCCTGTTCCTGTCCTGCTGCCCCTTTAAGGCTCCTGCCTCTTGCACTCTCTCCTTGTCTTGCCCCCTCCTGCTCCCCGACTCCCCATCTTTCTTTGGAGTACTTACACTTACCCCACACCGCGCTCCCGCCTCCTCTCCCCTCGTGGACACCAGATTCTTTAGGGGAGCTGAGCCGTATTATGGCTCGACTCTGCCCTCAACCCGTGCGGCCCGCTGCTGTCTTTGTCCATTTCCACCGTTTCTATCTTGTTCTCTGCTCTGCAATTTTCTGCCTCTTCCTGCGCTCTTTTCTCCTTCCATTCACCAGCTGTGTCCTCCACCTGCTCCGCTCCTCCAGCCACTGCACTCACACTTCCTGCTCCTTCTCCCATCTCCTCGTCACTCAAGAGCTTCCTTCTCATAGAGTCATAGAGTCATAGAGTTATACAGCACGGATAGAGGCCCTTCGGCCCATCGTGTCCGCGCCGGCCATCAAGCCCTGTCTTATCTAATCCCATATTCCAGCATTTGGTCCGTAGCCTTGTATGCTATGGCATTTCAAGTGCTCATCCAAATGCTTCTTAAATGTTGTGAGGGTTCCTGCCTCCACAACCCTTTCAGGCAGTGAGTTCCAGACTCCAACCACCCTCTGGGTGAAAAAGTTCTTTCTCAAATCCCCTCTAAACCTCCCGCCCTTTACCTTGAATCTATGCCCCCTAGTTATTGACCCTTCTACTAAGGGAAAAAGCTCCTTAGTATCCATCCTATCTATGCCCCTCATAATTTTGTACACCTCAATCATGTCCCCCCTCAGCCTCCTCTGCTCCAAGGAAAACAAACCCAATCTGCCCAGTCTCGCTTCATAGCTGAAGCGCTCCAGCCCTGGTAACATCCTGGTGAATCTCCTTTGCACCCTCTCCAAAGCGATCACATCCTTCCTGTAGTGTGGCGACCAGAACTGCACACAGTATTCCAGCTGTGGCCTAACCAGTGTTTTATACAGCTCCATCATAACCTCCTTGCTCTTATATTCTATGCCTCGGCTAATGAAGGCAAGTATCCCATATGCCTTTTTTACCACCTTATCCACCTGTTCCGCCGCCTTCAGGGATCTGTGTACTTGCACACCCAGATCCCTCTGACCCTCCGTCTTGCCTAGGGTCTTACCATTCATTGTGTATTCCCTTGCCTTGTTAGTCCCCACAAAGTGCATCACCTCGCACTTTTCCAGGTTAAATTCCATTTGCCACTGTTCCGCCCATCTGACCAACCCATCTATATCGTCCTGCAGACTGAGACTACCCTCCTCGCTATTTACCACCCTACCAATTTTTGTATCATCCGCGAACTTACTGATCATACCTTTTACATTCATATCCAAGTCATTAATGTAGACCACAAACAGCAAGGGACCCAGCACCGATCCCTGTGGTACCCCACTGGCCACAGGCTTCCAGTCACAAAAACAACCTTCGACCATCACCCTCTGCCTTCTGCCACTAAGCCAGTTTTGTATCCAATGTGCCAAGGCACCCTGGATTCCATGGGCTCTTACCTTCTTGACCAGTCTCCTGTGGGGGACTTTATCGAAGGCCTTACTGAAATCCATGTATACCACATCCACTGCGTTACCCTCATCCACACACCTAGTCACCCCCTCAAAAAATTCAATCAAATTAGTCAGACATGATCTTCCCTTGACAAAGCCATGTTGACTATCCCTGATTAATCCTTGCCTCTCCAAGTGGAGACTAATTTTGTCCCTCAGAATTTTTTCCAATAATTTTCCTACCACTGATGTTAGGTTCACTGGTCTGTAGTTCCCCGGTTTTTCCCTACTCCCCTTCTTGAATAATGGTACTACATTAGCGGTTCTCCAGTCCTCTGGCACATCCCCTGTGGCCAGAGAGGTTCTGAATATATGTGTTAGAGCCCCCGCAATCTCTTCCTTTGCCTCACACAGCAGCCTGGGATACATTTCGTCTGGGCCTGGGGATTTATCCATTTTTAGGCCTGCTAAAACCGCCAATACCTCCTCCCTCTCAATGTTAATATGTTCGAGCATATCACAGTCCCCCCGCCCTATTTCTATGTCTACATCGTCCTTCTCCATAGTGAAAACAGATGCAAAAAATTCATTTAGAACCCCTCCTACATCTTCTGGCTCCACACACAGATTGCCACTTTTGTCCCTAATGGGCCCTATTTTTTCCCTAGTTATCCTCTTACCCTTAATATACTTATAAAGCATCTTAGGGTTTTCCTTTATTTTGCTCGCCAGTGTTATTTCATGGCCCCTCCTTGATCTCCTAATTTCTTTTTTAAGTATCCCCCTGCACTTTTTGTACTCCTCTCGGGCTTCCTCCGTCTTTAGCCTTTTGTATCTGCCAAAAGCCCTCCTTTTTTTCCTAATCCATTCTCGTATATCCCCTGACATCCAAGGTTCCCTGTGGTTTTTGGAACCACCCTTGACCTTTACGGGAACATGTTGCCATTGTATGATCTCAATCTCCCTTCTGAAAGCCTCCCATTGCTCCGAAGCGGATTTTCCTACAAGTAGCTGATCCCAGTCCATTTTGGCCAGATCCTGCCTTATCCTATTAAAATCGGCCTTCCCCCAATTTAGAACCTTTATTTCCGGCCCATCCCTGTCCTTTTCCATGACCACCTTAAATCTCACCATATTATGGTCACTGTCACCAAAGTGCTCACCTACTAGCACTTCTTCCACTTGGCCGGCCACATTCCCTAGAATTAGGTCCAGTACCGTCTGTCTCACACTCACAGCGGGTGGGGCCTTTGTGACACACTCCACAGCTCTCCGCCTTGCAGCTCTGAGCAATGTGTCCAGACTCACCGCAGTTATAACAGTACAAGTCTGGACAGTTTCTTACAAGGTGGTCATGTCCAAGACAATAATAACAAACCTTTACCTGGTTATCATGCAGTACCCGGAGGTACTGCACTCCTTCCATTGTACTGAATTTCATGGTGTATGGCAATGACTTAACCCCCTCTGGGAACCGCACCTTTACATAACGGGTTCCATCTGCTACCCGTGTTCCTGGATAGTATCTCCTCTTTATTGCCGAGCATATTTTAATGTCCCATGACTCCAACTTTTTTATTAGCACATTGTCCTCAATATAAACCGGCAAGTTTAAGTATGAGACCAGCACCTCTTCAGAATATAGCAGAGATAACTCCAAGAACTTATCTCCAACCTTCAAACTCAGTAAAAGTCTTTCCACTTCCTCTTGACCACTGACCGTCACCTCAAACCCAACATTTGGCTTTGGTCGGTAGGCAAAGCAGCTTCCCTTGCCGCAGTCTTCATGAACCACTTGGATAATATCCCAAGCTCGTATCTCCTTATCCTCGCACTAAACCACCACCGTGTTTTCTTTTCCAAACCTCCTGGGGTGCTGGCCCAAATCTTTGGGCCTTTGTTTCTCCCTTCCCCCAATATTTTCTCCCCTGATTAAATTCATCCTGGGAACGCTGCCCTCTGAGGGGCCCGGCATTCCAGGCCCCTCAGCAGCAATCTGGCTGCTGTTTAAGGACCAAAAAGGCCCTAATACCTGAAAAAGAAAACCACCACCAACTTTTTACAAACTCACTCCAACTCCCTGCAGTAATCAAGCACCCAGCAGCACCTGCTCACTCCTAGCTCCTCCCACCTAGAGAGTGCCACCCACTGAGCCACAGCTGACACAAATGGCTGGATTTTGTCAGCCCCGAGGAGGCGGGTATTGAGGCGGGACTGCTGGTAAAGTTGCAGAATTTGGGGGCGGGTGGCAAACTCGCCCCCAACCTGCCTCCGTGCCCTCTTGCCAGGAGGCGGGAAGCCACCCTGCCCTGGGTCCGTCTCCTCGAGGGAAAGGGATTAAAGCCTATTAATTGCCTGTTAACAGGTAGTTAACAGGCAGAAAATAGGATTATCCCCATTTTTCCTTCCCAAGTGCAAGCTTCCCGACCTCGGGGAACCCCGTCAGGGTGTAGGAGATGAGTAGGAGGTCTGCGGGGGTCTGTGGGGCCTGAAAGTGCGATGTAGAGGTGAGTGATAGATGCAAGTGTGGAGTGGTAAGTATGTAAGGTGAGTGTAAAGTGTTAGAAAATGTTCACTTACCTTTGTTTCTGCCTACAGTCTTCAGCCGCTGTGGAGCCGGAGTCCAGACATCTCCATTGTAAATATCACAGACTGGATGTTGGATCCTCCGAACGAACAGCCAGGCAATTTCTGCAAAGTAGAAAGGTTTGATGAGTCCTGAACATGAGGGCTCATCAAACTACACAGAATGTCAAAGTTTGACAGCATCACAGAGCTGCCAAATGCTGACATTTCTTCTTTCAAAAAATCTTGACAGATGACACGTCATACGTTGCCGTGCCCTGTCACTGACTTCCCCTAATTGGCCTGCTGAGCCCGCTGGGCGGGCTTAACAAGGTCAATCAGGGGAAAATCCCACTGGTTGGCCAGAAGCTGATAGGGGTGAGATTGAAAGCTGGCAAACAGCAGTCCCGCCTCCAAAAGCTTCCCATTGACAAAATCCAGCCCAAAGACTTATCACGTTTTCCTTAGAAATATACTAAAGCACATCATATACAATGACTTACTTTTTGAAGTGCAGTTACACTTGTGTAAGCCATCTTACACACAACAGGGTGCCACAAACTACAATAACATGAATGGTCAGTTAATCTTTTTTGGTGATGTTGCTCGAAAGGATAACGCCGGCTAGGACACTGGGAGAACTCCTTATTTTTCTTCAAATAGCATCACAAGATCCGAAGCAATAAAAGCAGGCCAAAACGGCCTAAGGGAATATTTGATCTGAAGGACGGCTCCTCTGACAACGTGGATTACCTCATTGCTGAAGTGTCACCTTGGGTTATGAGCTGACATCTTGGCTGCTTGGTACAATGCAATGACATCATGGCTAACAAGGTGAAGTAGAAAAGAAATACAGTTTAAATTCAATTCAGTAAGTCTTTCCTGTTCGCACCTAAGGATTTACAGGGTCATTTTTACAGAAGCTATATATTTTCTTCAGTATTGTAGATATATAGAAAAGATAATTGACCAATGCCATAGGAAATGCGCCCAAATCTTGTGTTTTTCAAACAGGTAGAAAGAGCTCTCAGTGCAATAAATAAGTTTATCTTCCATTCTTAACTATATTGTTACATCTAAGAGACCTATAAGCTGTATAAGTAAGACCACAGAAAAGAAAAGCATAAATACGTAACTTTTCATGACTAGATTGAACATTCAACAGTAAATACCATATTACTATAAAGACTAAGAGAGCCTGCACTTTAAAGTTTTTACTTTTCCCTCCTATTTCTCCCCAACCACACACATTTTTCCTCCTGAAGGAATGGTTGGGCAACCTTCCTGTTAATAGTAAACCAATGGGTGGTGGTAATAGAAAGTACTCCAATTTATAGGTTTCACTATTAAATATAGTGACAACTTTTTCCTCCTATTCTTTAAGATATTCAAGGATATGATCTGATAGTAGAAAGGAGATGAAAGTAGATCAACCAAGATCCAATTAAATGGCAGAACAGGCTTGAGGGGCTGAATGGCCTACGCCTGCTCCTATTCCAATGTTCCTAATGCTACATTCGGCCTGGCACTGCTAGACAGCAGTACAAGACTCTAACACAGCACAAGTACTATCAGGTCACAACAGGACTTAATTTATGCACTACTTCCTTTGGTTCGACATCACAAGCATTGGCATTATCCATTATTTCATTTCCGAAATTCATTTTACAAAAGAGATTAAAAGGAGAATGTGATGAATCATTATTCATGATATATTATCATTTCAACATTCAGAATTCAATAATCAAGGTCTTGGAAATAAATCAAGTAAAGAGACTGCAATAAATAGCCTTTATAGATGTAGATTTTAATTTACAAAATTTGCAAAATGTTAGGCACATAAAAAGATGCTAAAAAGATAACAGGTTTAAGCAGAAAATAACAAATAATGTAAGAAAGACATTTCAGGAATGAGAAAAAGATAATTCAGCCAATCGAAGCTCATGTCTTCAGTACTCTATATCTCTCCCATTTAAGCATCCAATTGTATTTTTAACATACCCAAAGTTTTTGCTTCTATTACTGATGTCCTTCTCTAGCCTGTGGCCGTGTAGCTTTTTGTGACATGGTGACCAAAAGGTCAATACATTATCATCATTAGTCAATTTTGTGGCACATCTCAAGTTCAGGATATAAGTTTTGTCTGTTGGATCAATGTAAATTTTATAGATTGGTAAGAGAAACAGTTTCACATATCACGACAGATAAATATAGAAAGCTGTCCCTGGGTTTCATTTCTAACATTGTTGAAGTGGGAGGATATGAAAACTGCACAGAAATCAACAGTGTTTTCCATTTCATATCCAGTATGCAAATAGTTCTCAATTGTTTTTATAAAGTTGCTAAATGAGGTGAAGTGACGAAGATACAGATTGTTAACCACTGGGAATGGTTCGAAGCAGCAAACATGAAACCACAGCCTTAATCCCTCATGTATTTTTTTAGTTGAAGCAATAGCTGCTTTTAATTACATGTTGGTAGCGTTGATTCAAAGTATATATACAACTGTTACTGGGGGACTCATACTCCGATAAGACTTACTCTAGCAAACCTTTATGCTGTTAAGGTTAATGCCTGAGGTAATTTGCGAATGGTATTCTGCGAATGGACAACCAGTAGGATAGATTTTTATTATGTAGCATGTATTGAATCAACAAAAGATGTTTTGAGAGTATCTGGGTGGGGCAGTGGGTTTAAATGCACATTACTTTGTGGGACCTGGGCTTGAATCCAGCTTAGGTTGATAGAATGGAGACTGATAGGATTAAAGTTTCTCTTGCTGATACTCGTAAAGGTCTGAAGTGAAGTAAGTTTGGGCAATCTCAACCCAGCTCCTTATGGACAGGAATTAGAACTGATTTGGTGCTGACATGACAACCTCGCCTGTATAATTAAAGTTATACACTAGTACTGTAACTCGTGCTTTTCTACGGCAGAGGTTAAGAGATTCTTGAGCCAAGTAAAAGGGAGCTTTTGCTTTCAGATAATGTGCTGATGGGTTAAATATGATGATGTATGTCAGACACCCCTCCTAAAAAAATCTCTAATGGGTACGATAGTGGAGTGGTTATGTTACTGGACTAATAATCCAGAGAACGCTTTCTATGTTAAAAGCTCTATATAAATGCAAATTATTGTTGTATCTAAGCTGGGCTTCCATCGTGTTAACACTAGCTGGGGAAATGGTACTGATCCCCCAGCATGATGAGCAAATGAAAAAAATAAACTATACTACATTCCATATTTTTCACCATACTCATTATCATAAATGCTCTGAACTTTCGTATATGTGTTTGTTTTTATTTTTCACTGCAATCAAATATACACTTGCAGAATAGACAGAAGACATATCAATTAAATATTTGATATAGAATTTGTCCCATTTATGAGGGTGACTGCAGAGTTCACTTGGTATCTGTTGCTCCTGGTTCGGCCCCTTTTGTTAATGGGATAAATTCTGAATTCACCAGCCAACATAAACCATTCCCTATTTTAACCAGCAGTGAGTAAAATAGCTGACTTACATCACCAAGTTGTGTACCCAAAGTGCTAGACTTAACTGTAAAATAGTTAAATAGAAAGACTTCCAACATTGGAAATAGAATTCCAAAGGTTTCCCTACATTTTCTTTTAACCCTCGAGTTGTGTGATTGCAAATAACTCAGACTTCTATCTTGGGAGATGCTCGTGACTGCTGTTGGCAGCACTGAGGCATTTCTCTTGCTTCATTTCCTCATACTCCCCTACTGGTGGTTAACCAACATGTTGGTTGAATAGACATTGGCTTTTTTTCCCAGACGCTGTAAGCGGAATGAAAATGGTGATTTAAAACATTTGGAAATAAACTTTTACTGGCCCACTGATTACCATTGGAACTTATGGCTAGAAGCCAGCCTCACTGAACAAAGGGCACCGGCTGTATCTGATAGAGAAGCCAAAACACATATATTATGGTGGTAACCATCCATCAGTACTGTTAGATCCGTGGTTCAGTGGATAAATAATCACACGGATGCTGTACATTAACAAATAACAGGTCTTTACTGGAGGAGGGTAATCTCTAGACTGGGGTACAGAGGCATGCGCAAAGCTTATATACCGGTGTGGTCACTGCTGGTACTACAGTATACAGGAGCTGTAAAAAGTAGTTCTGACTTAAAGGCACATACACTACAATTCCTCCCTTTTTAGATTAATAATACCCCCTTAATATTCAAATAACAATTACATTTTTACATGTACATTCAATAACAAAAGTCCATTTATAGATTCAGTCTTTGGGGCGGCTTCCTGACCCTTTCGGGATAGCGCCTTTCCTGAGGTTCTTGTTCTTGGTGCAGAGGCGATTCTGACCCCTTTTCATCGGGTAGTTCATCGGGTTCCACTGCTACTGGGTCTTGTTGAGTCTGTATGTTCCAGTTAGGTTTAGGATCAATCACTGGACACAGACAACAAGAATAACTTTTAACAGGTCTTTACTATTCGAAGGTCAGGGCTGAACTGCCCAGCAAATCCTTGCACAACACTTATATACCGGTGTGGTCACCACCGGTATTACAGTATTACAGTATACAGCAGCCAAGAGAAAGTAGTACATCTCTTAAGGTAGTTCTCTTAAGGTGGAACAGGTTACATACACCACAATCCTCCCTTTTTAGCTTAACAGTTATATCCCCATTTAACATAACATAATAACATATATATATACAACTTCATGCAAAACAGTTCAAAGATTCAGTCTCTGAGGAGGCCTCCTGATTCGAGTTGGATAACGCCTTTCAGGGGTCTCTGATTCTCGTTGCTGGGGTGACTCATCTAGTTGGTCTCTTATGGATTGGACATCATCATCAGGTACATTCACTTCTGAGGTAGATGCTTCAGGTTCACTAACTTCTTTCACGGTTGTCTCTGCCGTAACCATGGGTTCGACCCTTGTTCTCGATTCTACCAGTTGGTCAGCATGACGCTGTATTACATTTTCACCAATATCTACCGTGTACATCAGGGGTCCTTGTCTGGCCCGAATTGTTCCAGATTGCCATTTCTTGTTTTTATAGTCCCGGGCTAACACTGGTTGTCCTATTTCGAAACTCTGAGTGGTCTTGTTATTTATATGCTGGAACTGTTTGTTTTCAACTTCCCTCCGCACATTTGGTTTTAACAAGTCCAACCTGGACCGCAACCTCCTGTTGTAGAACATCATGGCAGGACTTTGGTTTGTCACTGCATGAGTGGCGTTTCGATATGCCAGTAGGAATTTGTCCACCTTGTGTTGTAGTGGAATCTGATCTTCGCTCATGGCCTTTATTGCTTTTTTAAACGTTTGTACAAATCTCTCGGCCAACCCGTTTGTAGCCGGATGATATGGGGCAGAGGTATAATGTTTCACCCCATTCTTCTTCATGAATCCCTGGAATTCTTCTGACACGAACTGCGGTCCGTTGTCTGAACATATTTGTTCTGGCAATCCATTTCTCGCAAATATTGTTCTTAACACCGCGATCGTCTTTTCCGAGGTAGTGGTAGTCATCTTAATCACTTCTGGCCATTTAGAATGTGCGTCCACCGCAATTAAAAACATGGAGTCCATGAAAGGACCAGCAAAGTCAATATGTACACGTTGCCATGGGGTTGAAGGCCATTCCCATGGATGCAGCGGTGCAATCGGAGGTGCATTTTGCACTTTTTGGCACCCTGAACAGCTTTTCGTCAGCTCCTCTATCTGTTGGTCGATACCCGGCCACCACACATAAGCCCTAGCAAGGCTTTTCATCTTGACTCCCCCCAGATGACCTTCATGCAGTTCCTTTAGAACTCTCTCTCTTAACTTAGGAGCAATAATCACCCTTGTTCCATACATCAATGTTCCTTGACAGACGGACAGCTGTTCTCGTCTTGCTGAGAATGCCGGTAACAGTGGATCACCATGTGCTGGCCATCCCTTCACTGTCACTTCGTAGACCCTGGACAGTGTCGGGTCATTCCTGGTTTCTCTTTCAATACTTGCATTGGTGACTGGTAAACATTCGATGATGGTCGAGTGAAATAACTCAACAGGGTCAACCGTCGGTGCCTCCTCCTCTGTAGGTAGTGGCAGGCGCGACAGCCCATCAGCATTACCATGCTGCTTTGTACCTTTGAATTCTATCTGATATTGATGTGCCCCTAGGAAAAGGGACCATCTCTGGAGTCTCTGTGCTGTCATCACCGAAACACCCTTCTTAGGGTTAAAAATGGATACCAACGGCTGGTGGTCTGTCAGAAGCGTAAACTTTTGGCCCTGCAGGCAATGATTAAACTTCTTTACTCCCCACACAAGGCTGAGAGCCTCCCTATCTATCTGAGCATAATTGCGCTCAGCGGAGGTCAATGATCTGGATGCGAACGCAACTGGCCTCTCCTGGCCATTTGGCAACTTGTGTGAGAGTACTGCCCCAATACCATATGGAGAAGCATCACAAGCCAAACGAATAGGCAGCGTTGGGTTGAAGTGAGCCAACACTTCCTCTGAGGTGATCAATGCCTTGCTTTCGCGAAAGGCCCTCTTACAGTCCTCGCTCCACTTCCATGGTACTCCCTTCTGCAAAAGAGCATTCAGCGGGTGCAGCACCGTGGATAAATTTGGCAGAAACTTATGGTAATAGTTAATCAACCCTAGAAACGACCTCAATTGGGATACATTATCCGGAGCGGGAGCCTTCACAACAGCTTCAATCTTGTCAGGAGACTTATGAAGCCACAGTACGAGATCCGCTTCTGAAAGAATTCACATTTCTGGCGATTAACTCGAAGACCATATTCTTTCAATCTGGTGAGCACCAGTTCCAAGTTTGCAAGGTGTTCCTCGTCATCATCTCCTGTAATCAGAATATCGTCCAGGTAACATTGTGTACCTGGAATTCCCTGTAATACCTGCTCTATGGCCCTCTGCCAAATTGCTGGAGCCGATGCCACTCCAAAAACCAGTCTATTATACCGGTACAAGCCTCTATGCGTGTTGATCGTGCAATACTGGCGTGACTCTTCCTCAACTTCCATCTGTAAGTACGCCTGCGCCAGGTCTATCTTGGTGAAGTGTTTCCCGCCAGACAATGAAGCGAAGATATCCTCAATCCGTGGAAGCGGATACTGCACCGTGTGAAGCACTGGATTAACAGTGATCTTGAAATCACCACAGATGCGAACCTTCCCCGGTTCCCCCAGCTTGTTGCTTGATGAACGCTTCATGACTGGGACAATGGGCGTGGCCCACTCACTCCAGTCTACCTTAGACAGTACTCCTGAACGTTCTAGCCCTTCCAGCTCAGCTTCCACAGCAGGTCGTATTGCATAAGGTACCGGTCTGGCTTTGAAAAATTTCGGGTTTGCATGTTCTTCAATCTTGATGTTTGCCGTAATTCCTCTCAGTGTCCCCAGCCCTTGTTGGAACACCTCTTTAGCATCGTCCAATATTCTGGACAATCGTTTAGGTTTGACATCTTTTGTACCGGAATCTACTGTTAGTGATTTTAAGGAATGCCAGTCCATATTTATTTTCCTAATCCACTCCCGTCCCAGTAGTGGTGGACCTCCCTCAGGTAGCACATATAAGTCCATTCCTCGGATTTCTTTGCCCTTGTGGACCACCTTTACCTCTATCTTCCCGATGGGGTATACTCTTTGCCCCATGTATGTTTTCAATACAATCTCCGTATCCCGTAGGGGAATAAGTGGGAATAACCTTTTGTAATCTTTCTTATTCATGACCGTCAATGCCGATCCAGTGTCCAATTCCATCTTCACTTGGACTCCTGCTATCTGAAGTGTGACCCAAATTGTTTGGAGGTCTGCTTCCTTACCAACATTGTGTACTCTTAGACTACCCAGTTCATTACTGCTGGCGTCTGAATCTGACTTCTGTTCGTTCGAACTGTTCTCTGTCACCTTGTGTACCTTTTTGTACGTTTCCTGCGGTGACTTTTTCTTGCTGGTCTTCTTTCCTGACTGGCATACTTTAGCTATGTGACCAAGCCTGCCACATTTTCTGCATTCCTGATTTTTGAACCAGCACTGGTTCTGATCGTGTGTTGTCTTTCCACAACGATAACATTTTACTGTACTCAAGACCATTTGATTGGTACAGAGTTCCGGTGACCGTAGCTGCATTTCCGCAGTGCCTCTTGCTGCGGCTTCTTGCGATGCTGCAATAGTGACAGCTTTATCAAGCGTAAGATCATTCTCTTCAAGCAGTCACTTTTGTGTTCCTTCTTTTAACAATCCACACACAAATTTATCTCTCAGCGCATCTGCTAGCCCTGTCCCAAACTGACAGTACTTCAATAGCTTACGTAGTTCAATTAAAAATTCAGCGTTGCTTTCGTCTTCTATAAAATTTAAATCGTTCCGCTATCATCAGCGGCGTGGGGTTTAAATGATTTTTCAGGACAGTAACAATATTCGCGAAGGTCTGATCCGCCGGTTTAATTGGTGATAGAAGGTGCTTCAATAGCCCGTATGTCTTCGCCCCCATTGAGCTTAATAAGGTTAATGCTTTCTCATCATCTGGTACCTTATTTGCTTTACAATAAACTTCCATGCGTTCTACATACGTGGTCCAGTCTTCGACATCACTATCAAAGGTATTAATGCTCCCATGTTTAGGCATCCTTGCAAGTTTTTAAAACTTTTTTTTTTAAATGGCGGCTTCCCGCGCTTGTCTTCTTCCCCCGCCTACTAAAATGGCGGCTTCCCACGCTTGGCGGTCTTTCCCGCGCTCGTCTTCTTCCCCCGCCGACTACAATGGCGGATTCCCGCGTTTGCCTTCTTCCCCCGCTGGCTGCAATGGCAATTGCCTTGCTGCTGCCGTTCTCGCCTCCCCAGCGGTTCTCACTCCCCGACGCTGCTTTGCCTTGCAGCCCCGCTTGCAGCCCGGTCCTTTACACCAGCTGCGTTTGAATTCTCCGCGGCTCTCGTGCCTTAAGCTTCTCAACTCCCCGACGCTGTTTTGCCTCGCAGCCCCGCTCGCAGCCCGGTCCTGTACACCGGCTGCGTTTGAGTTCTCCGCGGCTCTCGAGCCTTAAGCTGCCCCAGTCGCTGCGCCTCTCGGCCTCGATTGCAGCCCGGCCCTTTCTACCGGCCGTGGTCGAGCTCTCCGCCCTTATTCCTCCGTTTTCCCTCCCCTACTCCACAGTCAACGCGGCCGACTTTCTGCTCGTGTCGCTGATCGGCTTACCCACCACCGTGGTAGAAGGGATGAACACTGCCTGTCGCTGATGGAGGGCTTCGTGGTCAGAATTCTTTTTCTTTTTAACCCGGGTTCTCGATGCTTCCCGTGCGATGGTGCTCAGCAGGATGGTGAGGGCGGATGCCTCTTCTCGCCGCCTGTTTTGAGGACGAAGCTGCCTTGGATGTAATTTTGCCGCAGGGTAAGATCGGACTCGCCGCCACTGTTGATGCTACCGGTATGTCGGGTTCATCCCCAGGTACTCGAGACATGGGGTTGACGCATTCCTGTGACGCTAAGATCTGATCGACGTGGCGTCTCACAATGTTCTCCCCGACATCCACTGTGTACATTAATGGCCCCTGCCTTGTACATATCGTTCCGGGTTGCCACTTCTCTGTTCGATAGTCCCGGGCCAAGACTGGTTGCCCTACATTGAAGCTCCTTGTCGGCTTCTCGTTGATGTGCTGGAATTGTTTGTCCTCAACATTTCTTCGCACATTTGGTCTGAGCAAGTCCAGACGAGATCTCAACCTTCGGTTAAAGAATATCATGGCCGGTGTCTGGTTGGTAACTGCATGTGTCGCGTTTCGGTAGGCTAATAAGAAATTGTCCATCTTATGCTGTAGTGGAATTTCCTCATCGCACATGGCCTTTATCGCCTTCTTAAAGGTTTGTACGAACCTCTCAGCCAATCCATTGGTGGCTGGATGATACGGGGCGGATGTGTAATGCCTTACCCCATTCCTTTTCATGAATTTTTGGAACTCGTCGGACACAAACTGTGGTCCATTATCAGAGCAGATCTGCTCTGGCAAACCGTTTCTGGCAAATATGGTCCGTAGGACTGCAATCATTTTCTCTGTAGTGGTTGAAGACATCTTTATCACCTCAGGCCACTTTGAATGAGCATCCACTGCTATTAAGAACATTGAGTCCATGAATGGACCAGCAAAATCAATGTGCACCCGTTGCCATGGAGAGGAGGGCCACTCCCATGGGTGTAGAGGGGCATGTGGTGGTGCATTTTGGACCTTCTGGCATCCTAAGCAGCTCTTAGTTAGGTCTTCAATTTGTTGATCGATTCCCGGCCACCACACATAAGCCCTAGCAAGGCTTTTCATTTTCACTCCCCCCAGATGACCTTCATGTAGCTCATTTAGCACTCTCTCCCTTAACTTGGGTGGAATCACCACTCTGGCTCCACACATCACTGTCCCCTGGCATACTGAGAGCTATTCTCTTCTGAATGAGAATGCTGGCAACAGTGAGTCGCCATGTGTTGGCCATCCCCTCACCGTCAATTCATATACCCGTGACAGCGTCGGATCATTACGGGTCTCCTCGATATCCACGTTTGTTACTGGCAATCGTTCAATTATCGACAAATAAAATATCTCGATTGGGTCCACTGCTGGTGCTTCCTCCACAGTAGGCAGTGGCAGGCGCGATAGCCCATTAGCGTTCCCATGCTGTTTCGTGCCTTTATATTCTATTTCATATTGATTCACCCCTAGAAAAAGGGACCATCTTTGTAACCGCTGTGCAGTCATTACTGGCACGCCCTTCTTAGGATTAAAGATGGAGACAAGTGGTTGGTGGTCAGTCAGCAAGGTGAACTTCTGCCCATGCAGATAGTGGTTGAATTTTTTTACTCCCCATACTAGGCTGAGGGCTTCCCTGTCAATCTGGGCGTAGTTGCGCTCGGCTGAGGTTAGTGACCGAGACGCAAAGGCTACTGGCCTCTCCAACCCGTCTGGGAATTTGTGTGACAGCACCGCTCCAATGCCGTAGGGTGATGCATCACATGCCAAACGAATTGGTAGTGCTGGGTTGAAATGGGCCAACACCTCTTTTGATGTGATCAATTCTTTACACTTCTGGAAAGCTCGTCTACATGCGTCATCCCACTTCCATGGTACCCCTGTTTGCAGTAGGGTGTTCAGCGGGTGTAATACCGTAGACAAATTTGGTAAGATCTTGTGGTAACAGTTTACCAGCCCGAGGAACGACCTCAGTTGTGACACATTTTCCGGTGCTGGAGCCTTGACTACTGCCTCAATCTTGTCAGGGGACTTATGTAACCCCTCTTCATCGATGACGTGGCCACAATACGAGATCTGTTTCTGGAAAAACTCGCACTTGTGGCGATTAGCTCGTAGCCCATACTCCTTTAATCTGGCGAGCACCTTCTCCAAGTTAGCGAGGTGATCACCGTCATTTTCGCCCGTGACCAAGATGTCGTCCAAATAACACTGGGTCCCTGGAATCCCTTGCAGGACCTGATCCATCGCCCTTTGCCAGATAGCCGGAGCCGAGGCTACTCCAAACACCAGCCGGTTGTATTGATAGAGACCTTTATGAGTGTTGATCGTAAGGTAATGTTTCGAAGCTTCTTCTAGCTCCATTTGCAAATACGCCTGGGCTAGATCAATTTTGGTGAAGTGTTTACCACCAGATAGCGAGGCGAAAATATCCTCAATTCGTGGCAGCGGATATTGCACCGTGTGAAGGACTGGGTTCACTGTCACCTTAAAATCCCCAGGGATGCGGACCTTCTTTGGATCCCCAGGTGTATTACTCAACGACCTCTTCATTACAGGAACGATGGGTGT
Organism: Somniosus microcephalus; assembly: GCF_052327205.1. Taxonomy (NCBI): domain Eukaryota; kingdom Metazoa; phylum Chordata; class Chondrichthyes; order Squaliformes; family Somniosidae; genus Somniosus; species Somniosus microcephalus. The sequence continues at coordinate 206,844,858 of NC_140990.1, read as the reverse complement.
AGCCCACTCGCTCCAGTCCACTTTGGACAGTACTCCTGAACGTTCCAACCCTTCCAGCTCTGCTTCAACCGCTGGTCTGATCGCATAAGGCACTGGTCTGGCCTTCCATTTTCCTCTTTTAATTGTTGCTGTTATTCCTTTTAGTGTTCCTAGTCCCTCCTGGAACACTTCTTTTGCGTCAGTTAGCATTTTTGACAGTCATCGATGTGTGACGTCATCATCCTTTTTGGCCTCAACCTTCAGTGCCTGTATGGAATGCCAATCTAATTGTATCTTCCGGATCCATTCACGTCCTAGCAGTGGTGATCCTCCATTTGGCAATACATATATATCCATTTTAGGTATTTCCTGACCTTTATATGTCACTTTCACTCTTATTTTTCCTTTGGGGTAGACTTTTTGCCCCGTATACGTCTTCAAGACAATCTCTGTAGCTTTCAAGGGTATGTATGAAAATAGCCGCTTGTAGTCTCTTTGATTTATGACTGTTAGAGCTGACCCTGTGTCCAATTCCATTTCCACTTGGACTCCATCTATCTTGAGTGTAACCCAGATAGTCTGGTGATCCTCCATTTCGGTTACATTATGTAGTTTCAGACAACCCAGCTCCTTGCTTCCGGAGTCTGTGTCACTTTTCTGTTCGTCTGAACCACTGTCCATCACCTGGTGTACCTTTTTGTACTTCTCCTGTGGAGATTTCTTGCTGCTGGTTTTCTTTCCCGACCTGCAGACTCTTGCTATGTGTCCTGCTTTCCCACATTGTCTGCACACTTGGTCCTTGAACCAACAATCTTTCTGGTCATGTGTTGTTCTGCTGCAGCGATAGCACTTCCCTGTTCCATAGGACATTTCATTGGTGCCATATTCTTGCGGTCTCCGTTGTATCTCTGCAGCGCCCCTTGCGGCTGCTTCGTGTGATACTGCCATACTGAAAGCTTTGTCCAGCGTAAGGTCCTTTTCTGATAGAAGCCGTTTCTGGGTTCCTTCACTTTGTAGCCCACACACAAACTTGTCCCTTAACATGTCTGCTAGTCCCGGTCCAAACTGGCAGTATTTCGATAGCTTGCGCAGTTCCGTTAGGTACTCAGCATTGCTTTCGTCTTTGTGTTGGTTCCTTTTATGGAACTTAAATCATTCTGCTATATGCAGCGGTGTGGGGTTTAAGTGGTCCTGTAGGATTTCTACTATGCTTTCAAAATTCTTGTTTACCGGCTTCTCTGGGGTAATTAGATTTCGCAGTAACCCATAAGTTTTTGCACCCATGGAATTTAACAGAACCAGTACTTGATTAGCATCTGGCACTTCATTCGCCCTGCAGTTCACCTCAATACGTTCCACATATGTCGCCCAATCTTCGACTTCATTGTCGAACGTAGAGATACTGCCACTCTTCGGCATCCTTGGTTGTGCGTTAACTATCACCAATGGCGCCTCCCGCGCTTCCCCTTCTTCTCCGCTGGCACAAAATGGCGTCTCCCGCGCTTTCCTTCCTTCCCGCGCTCACCCTTCTTCTCCGCTGCGGCTTCGCAAAATGGCGTCTCCCGCACTCTTCCTTCTTCTCCGCAGCTCAATGGCGCCTCCCGCGCTCTCCCTGCTTCTCCGCGGCTCAATGGCGTCTCCCGCGCTCTCCCTGCTTCTCTGCGGCTCAATGGCGTCTCCCCTTGCTTCACCCCACGGACCCTGATCAGCCCGTGATCCCTGGCTGTGCTCTGTGCGTTCTTCTCTTGATATTTGTCGACGCCGCTCAGTCTAGAACCCGGCTGTTTCTTACCCTCTCTCTCTCCGGTTTGCAGTATTTTTCCTCGACGCTGCTCGATGTTCAACCCCCGGCTGCGCCCAGCGCTCTTCAACCTCTTTCTTACCCCGTCGACGCTGCTCGGCTCTCTCTCTGCCGTCGGTCGGCTCCAGCCGCCGCTGCTCGGGAAGGGTCTGCTCTGGACCTGTCGTCGGTCTCTTACTGCTCATCGTGGCTGAGGAACCAAGCCCGGCTTTCCACAGCCTCCCCAGTGAAGTTGGATCTCTGCCGGACTGCTGGGCGGTTGCTCGCGGTCGACGCCCGTGTTCCTGGACTCGACTATATACTGTTTTTTTTTTATGTTGCAGGTAGATTCGAATCGACACTCGTCACCACTGTTAGATCCGTGGTTCAGTGGATAAATAATCACACGGATGCTGTACATTAACAAATAACAGGTCTTTACTGGAGGAGGGTAATCTCTAGACTGGGGTACAGAGGCATGCGCAAAGCTTATATACCGGTGTGGTCACTGCCGGTACTACAGTATACAGGAGCTGTAAAAAGTAGTTCTGACTTAAAGGCACATACACTACAATTACCACTTCACTGGTTGAAGCACAATCTACATTTGTAATTGATTAAATCCCATATACTGCTAACATTTTCTCTGATATGGAAATCCAGTTTACTGGCCTAAAATTCAAGCATTATGCCTCTGCTTCTTCTTAAAATTTCCCATCACATTGGCCCAGAAATTCAGGTCGGAGGCTTCCCGCGGGCGCAAGCCTCTGACCTGCACTTACCTAGCGTGCTGGCCGTTGTGCTGTGGGCCCGCATGGGATTCCGATCCTGGGCCTGCTCCAACTGCCGGCGCGCAGTGCTTGCGTATTCCAGGGGCGCAGTTAGTTCGAAGTGTCCCCTGGGATCACGTGGGCCACAGCGAGCCAATGGTAGCAGGGAATCTGTATTCATAGATTTGACAGGGAGACCTGTCAAATCTATGAATGCAATTCAGCCCCAAAACATACTAAAACTTCAAATAATTTTTTTTTAATCACATTTTTAAAATAACTATAAATTACATAAAATAACTATTTTAAACAATAATTAAAATTTTTGAAAAAATTAATTACAGTTTCTAATGGGGCTAAAAATAAACTTACCTTTCTGTAAAGTATTTAAAAATAATAAACCTGTGGAAAAAATGTTTTAATTTTACTTAATTCACCACTTACCTTGTTAAAAGCAGGCCTTGCGACTGCTTTTTAGAAACGTAGCTCCTGGAGACTTACCCTCCTGGAGAAACCTGCAAAAAAAAATGAAAGTTCCAGGCGTACGCGCTGCCTCTCCGGTGCACGTGTTCGACCTGTGAACCCCTTCCTTTAAGGGAACGGAAGTTCCGGTTTCCCGCGCATGCGCAGTGCATGCACGAAACTGGCACTTTCATTGGGCCTATGCGTGAGTACGCGGGGTGGGGGTCGGGGTGGGGGTCGGGGTGGGGGTGTATAGTCCAGGCCGGCTGTCCTGCTCCTGGCTCCACTAAAATAATTTGAACACGCATCTCTTTGGGCCTCTCCTTCTTGCCAGGTTTTACTGAGCGGAGCGCCCATGGCGGAAGCACGGCCTAGTAGACCGTTAAAATGGCATCGCGGTCCTGTGTATATCATAGGACCCCAATTTGCATGAATTGGCAAAGCTCTCGCCTGATTCAGGCGGGCACCCCGGCTGCCTAAAGGAACAGCGGAGGGAGTATGGCGGTGGATGGGAAGCAGGCAGTAAGTCCAGCATTATGATTTTAACTTCACCACTGCCCAGTTTCTGCCGGGCGGAGGGAGTTAAACTCATCGTGTCCTTGGGCTAGTTTTACAATTTTTTTGTGGTTTGTGGACAAAAGTCTCAAAAATACACTTTGGAAGGATGAGCTTAAGTGAAAGTTTATGAAAAAAGATACTGTTGTAGGAATGTCTAGTTCCTATCCAAAGACTGAGGTCCACTCAGGCGCTCAAACAAAACGAAGCTTAATGGAAACTAGCAGGTTTGAACAAGTAACTGCAGGAGAACATCGAGTGTAGGTCTATTCAGTTCGGAGGCTCCACGAGGACTGCTGGCTGGTCCCGTGGTTGACGTCATGACGTCATCACGTTCTTCCCGCCAGTGGGGGATCACGTGATGTACGGCGTGACGTCATCGCGTTTACCCGCGCTGTTAAAGTAATCACGCTCTGTACAAGTAAACAGTATAAATAAAGATACAAACTCAGGCTGTAGCTAACATGTTGTTAAAGGGAACTATATACAAATGATCTGAGTCCTTTAGTGGCTCTGCCACACTGTGCAAGAGAGGAAAAGGGAAAAATTAAAAGGATGAGGATGTGGAACTATGACTAGTACAATAACCTGTAATGTAATGCAGTGCAATCATTCATGCACGCACTGTAACCTTATAGTCAGACTATTTGAGCATTTTGTGTCATACTGAACTTCCATCCTACCCTAGAATCCTAGAATGTCATTCTACATTCAAAAGGTTCATAGGTTCATTCAACCTGCTGGTTACATTGTTTGACATGAACAGCAGGTAGTGAGGTTTAGTCATTATCTGCTCTTCAAAAGGTTGGCATTCACCCACATTTACATCTTATTTCCATACAAACAAAATAAAGCGATACCACCCCCCCGGTTTCGCAGTGTAGACCAGCAGATGGCAAATCAGGATAATTTGCATGATTTCCAATTAGCAAATGTGAGACCCTAGAACCTTTTATATTTGTTTACTTAAATGAAACATGGCATTAATGCGCTGCCCAATCAATAGCTGTTTAATGTTAGTGTGATGTGGATGCAGACATTCATCATTCTGCTGGAAACAAGCCTATTTGTATACATTTGCATATTCAAGATGCTGCAGGATCAACCTGTGTCAACAACATTAAGCGTCAAAAGCGAATGAGTAAAATTCACAGATTATCATTACAGCACAGGGGCTGGAGTATCTAGCTTTACTACAATACTACTCAAAGATAAAAGAACCAGTTACAACACACTGTAGTGAGAGAAACAACAGGGCTGTAGCACTGACAGTGCAGTTGATACATTGGAATCTGCTCTACAATTTGTGGTTTGCAAGCTAAATATTACTATCTTAATTGGGAACCCAGGCTGTAGTCAGTTATCACAAATCTGCACAGTTCAGGAATTACTTCCCTCTCGCCTAAGTTAGTTTGATGAATATATTTTGCAATTAGGATTTAGATGTGGAAAAACAAAGGCCACGATATTTATGGGGAGGCGGGGAGGCTGCAGAGAAGCGCGGTGGAAACCCGGCAAGTGTGGGGACAATGAAGTTCTGTCGAATTTAACAGCAGGACCTCATTTTAACTTTTTTCTTCCATTTCCCGCCCGGCAACTGGACAACTTGACAGCTTTGCCAGTTGCCAGCTATCAGATGCCGGGTGCTGGGCGGGAAAACCAGCGGCAGAAAGCCGCAGGCGGGGTGGTCCTTGGCAATTGGAAGGGGATCATGGCCTGCAGATCCATTGGGGCAGGTCCCCAACATCACAGACTTCCTATCCTACTTTATCTCTCCTACTGTGTGTAATGATATCAGCAAATAGAGATGGTATTTGCCTATTCGATTATGATGCCTTAATAGCATGTTTGCAGGTATTGATTGCTTGTGCCTGACCAGCGGAGGTCATGTGACCGAGAGAAGCAAGGCAGTTAGTTTAGTTTCAGTTTCGTTCTAGATGCATCACTAGCATAATGGTGTCTCCTGAATGCTGTATAAAGAGTTGAACAGACTTTAGATTAAAAGACATTCTCTTTCATAAATGTCTCGTCATTGAACCCACAAAGAAATCAATACATGGTGTCAGAAGTGACTGAAAGAGATGAAGAGAAAAAATCTGAAGTTAGCAACTCGATGAGATAGTGGCAAGTAAGCAAAATCAGCTCTCCACAGATTAGCAAGCCAAAAGAGAACATCGTTGCTTACCATTGGAGAATAGCTAACGAAGTGAAAAAATGGAAGGTTTACACCCACCGGCGACGCTTCAGTTGACAGGTAATGTGGCTGAAAATTGGAGGAGATTCAAACAACGTTTAGAGTTGTATTTAGCGGCAATCGGAGCTGACGAGAAAAGTCATAAAAAGAAATCGTCACTGTTCTTACATGTCGTGGGTGATGAAGCGCTGGAGGTGTATAATAACTTCACATTCGCTGCTAATGGAGACAAAATGAAGCTAGATAAAATAATGGAACAGTTTGAGGCCTACTGCATACCTAAACGTAACGTGACATTTGAGAGGCACAGATTTTTCACATGTGTACAGAAAACGGGTGAGACTATTGATCAGTATGTGACTGAACTGAGAAACAGAAGCAAATCGTGTGAATTTGGGGGACTGACAGACTCGCTGATAAAAGACAGACTGGTGTGTGGTATTCCAGATAATGGTCTAAGGGAAAGACTGCTAAGAGAGCAAGATCTAGACCTGGGAAAAACCATAGCACTGTGTAGGGCTACAGAGACTGTGAAGTTGCAGGCAAAGGAGCTGTTCAGTGACAATAGCTGCAACGTGGATGCAGTGAGTAAGAACGGACACAAACCGTTTAACAAAAAGAGCGCCAATGTGAAAAAAGAGGCGTGGCCAGCGAACGAAAATGAAAGGGACAATCGAAAGTCAGGTAGTCGATGCGGTACACAGCATCCACCAAGAAAGTGTCCAGCATATGGTAAAACATGCAATAGTTGCAACAAGAACAACCATTATGCCCGTTGCTGTAAGAACCAAGCACAACAAAGCAAGGTCCATACAGTAGATGAAAGCGACATAGAGGAGTTCTATGTAGATGTTGTGTCTGAAAACAAAAAAGAAAAAAGAGACTGGATGTTGACACTAAAAGTGAATGACATACATATTCCATTTAAATTGGATACTGGAGCACAAGTTAATGTGATATCAGAGACTGATTTTAAGAAAATTAGACCCAGACCAAAGATACATGGAATCAAAGTGAAAGTGACAGGATACTCAGGTACTGATATACCAGTGAAAGGAAGATGCATTGTCAAAGTAACACACAAGGACAGAGAGCACACGCTAGCATTAATCGTGGTGCCAAAGGATGTGCAAGCCATACTAGGTTTAAAAGCCTGTGAGAGACTGAACCTGGTAAAGAGAGTCCTCATTGTGGAAAGCGAAGGAGAGACAGTCTATGATGAACCGAATGTTGCGTATACACCGGGTAAGCTGATGTATACAGCAGACACGTTGTCCAGAGCTGTTGACCCAGGAGAGCCCACAAACACAGTGAAAAGACGGGTGTACAAGGCAAAAGACAGTGGAACTGACTTCTACCAAAGCATGCTTGTATACCGCACAACGCCGCTCGAGTGTGGTATGTCACCAGCCCAACTCCTGATGGGATGTCGGCTAAGGCCAAACCTACCCATCCCGGAGAACCTCCTGAAAACAAAAGAGGGGGAGAAAGTGAGGAAGTTCAAAGAACAACAGAAAGAAAAGCAAAAGTACTACTATGACAGAGGAACACAAAACCTACCTGAACTCCACACTGGTGACCAAGTAAGGTTCAAAGACAAAACAAACACATGGACTCAGAAGGGAACTGTCCTGAGTGAAGTTCAACCAAGATCATACACCATTCAGACAGATGAGGGTGCTGTTCTGAGAAGAAATCGTCGAGATCTTCTCATGGGACCAGCCACAGCAGGTCAAGAGACTGATACTGTTGAACAAACTGATCACACAGCTGAGAACCAATCATCTGAGGCAACAACTCAGATTCAAGGACAATCAATCAGAAAATCCTCAAGACATGTGAAGCCTCCTGAGAGACTCATTGAGCAAATTTAAGGACTATTGTTATAGAAGGAAGTAATGTTATCTTATTCTTTCTTCAAGTTCTAGTGTAATGACATATTTCATGTGAACACACAAAGCAAGGTTAAAAAACCTTGATCATGATAATGATAATGTAAGTTCATTAAGTGTTACAGTTAAAATGCAGATTAATACAAAGAAAACATGTTGTTAGTTAAAAGTAAAATACTTTTGTTTTAAGAAAAGGAGATGTAATGATATCAGCAAATAGAGATGGTATTTGCCTATTCGATTATGATGCCTTAATAGCATGTTTGCAGGTATTGATTGCTTGTGCCTGACCAGCAGAGGTCATGTGACCGAGAGAAGCAAGGCAGTTAGTTTAGTTTCAGTTTCGTTCTAGATGCATCACTAGCATAATGGTGTCTCCTGAATGCTGTATAAAGAGTTGAACAGACTTTAGATTAAAAGACATTCTCTTTTATAAATGTCTCGTCATTGAACCCACAAAGAAATCAATACACTGTGTGTGCAGAAAATTAATCATTGCCTCTGCTTACATTGGTTCCCTCTGTAGGCTACTGCACATATCCATCACCCTTTCCATCAAAAAGTTATATTTTAACTGTGCATTTACCATTTCTCATTGAAATTGAATCCATGTGCTCTGGGGTCCAGTTTATCTATTCCCTCTTGGATCTTAAATATCTCAATAAGATCACCTACAATCTGTCTTTCCCTCCTATGTAAACACCCCTGGTACCTGTAGTCTTCCCTGATAGCAAAGGTGCCCAATCTAAATTATCAATTTAATTGTCCTTTTTTGTACTCCCTCCAAGGCAAATATGTCCCTATGATAAGTGCACAGAATACCCAAGTTGCAGATGGACCACTGCTTTGTGCGAACTAATAATAATTTCCTGGGACTTCTGCTCTTGAGCTATACACCCAAAGTTATACATCCGAAGATCCTGTTTGTCTTTCTCATCAGTCCACTGGACATGGTGCTGATGGGCTGGGCTGTTTTCCACAAAAAAGCCAGATCTCTCTGCAGTCTCATTTCCTGTAGACAGGAACTTTCAGTAACCTACTGTAGTCCCTGGTTTCTGAAGTGAAATGGCTGGAGTTCACCAGATCTGACAAAGCGTCTATACTTTAAACGTTGTTCTCTGTTTGCTTCACTGACCAGCTGAGTGTTTGGAACAGATTGCTTGCCTGACATCCAGTCTTGAATGAGCTGCAATTCCTTCAATGTCCTATTCAACCCTAAGCTGAGCTTCAGACCTATATCCTCCGCATCACAAAAATTGCTCACTTCCACCTCCATATCATTGCCTGTCTCCGCCTTTTCCTCAGCCCATCTGCTACTGAAACTCTCATCCATGCCTTTGTTAGCTCCAGACACAACTATTCCAATGCTTCCCAGCCAGTCTCCCACCACCCCTGCCCTGTAAACTTCAGCTTATCCAAAACTCTGCTGCCTGTATCCGCTCACCCATTACTCCTGACCTTGCTGAATTACATTGACTCCCAGTCCGCCACTGCCTCAAATTTAAAATTTTCATCCATGTATTTAAATCTCTCCAACAGAACCAAAACATTACAAATCTGATATGCAGAAAGAATTCTATATTTTGGCATCAATCCTGAGACTGGCAAAGGCTCATCTTTATTGAAACAGGATTCTAAGGGATTTAATTTACTCTGGTTCTGATGCTGGTTAATGCATTCACATAAAGATATTTGTATTCTATTTTATCTTACTATTTACTTGTTTTAAAAAATAGGTTAACAGCTGTGTTGATATAGCACACAGGAATTTTACACAAACATGCTAGGCAGTGCACTAAGTGTAGTATAATATTTGAAGTGCATTGCAATAGATTACATGAAGTCTACAGGCCCCGGGCAGTCCCTCTTATTATCTGGTGAAGGTGATAATTTTGTGTCTGTTGTGTTCCTTGCTCATGCATGAAAGGATTTGCAAATTTCATGTCTCCCCTGAAGATTTACTTCTGGCTTATTGGAGAAACCCTGGCTGGACTGAGTATAAAATCCAGGGCTCCAGGGCCCAACAAGATGGCTACGGTCAACCTCATGGACAAGGCCTGCAAAGTTCAGGTTTGGACTGACAAAGAAGGAATGTTCCAGAAATTAGAAGGCAGACAGGCCTTCTGCATTTATGTATGAGAAGCAAACAGTGGCATTCGGGCCTCTGATTAAAACCCATCAAGGCCGTTTGCACAGATAATCAACGGGTAATAGCTGCATTCAGACCTTCGTTAGCTGACTTCAACACTGTTTGGAAATGATCAACGGGGCATTAAAACTGAAATGGCCCCATCACAAGACCAGTTACACAAAGGAAAACACTTATGGGACGTTTAAAGACCGATTAATTGGCCATCCAGGTGGATAGGCCCAGAACGGTTTCCTTTGTATAGACTTCAACACGTCCAGGTCAGACAAAGAAACAAGCTGATCTGGCGAGTGATAAAGGCTCCCAGAAAGGGGTTTAAGTAGTCCCTCGGGAAGCCATCTCTCTCTCTCTCTCGCCTGGACTCCAGTGCCCTGCCTTACCATCAAGAAGATCGACGACATCGGCAGGCAATGGGGCACGGAGCAGGCGTTCTAACATCCGAGACTGGTGAGCATAAACTTTCTGGCCCATCACAAGACAACTTAGATAGGTGTAAAGGGTGGGAGTTAAGGGGGTTGCTAAAATTGTCATTTTAGTCATTTTCCCTCGATGAGTCGGTTTCTCCTCCCCTGCTAAGTGTAATCATGTTGCATCCATAGTAATTTTCTCTGTATAGTGATTATTTCTCTATTTTAATAAACATTGGTTTTCTTTGCACCAAACCACTGTTTCGTTTTGTTTATATCGCTGCTCGTAATAAGTCTGGTGGTCAGAACCAGAGGGGAAGCGATTCGAACTGCACGGGGCTGGAACAGTTCAGATACGCTTGACTGGCCAGACACAAACCCCAAACCAAAACCCCCTACAGAAATGGCGACCATGGCAAGGACATCGGCAACAGTATGCGATATAACAGACAGTGGTGTGGAGGGAGAAACCGCAATGGAAGAGAGGTTGTCCACTTATGTGTGTAGAAAGGTTAATATCGCCAAGAAATGGGTGGGCTCTATGTTAAAGGCCGAGCGTCTCATAGACGCCGGCGCCCAGTGGACGGCGAGTAAACAGCATAAGAGGGCAATTGAAAAGGCAGTCTGGTTAATGTGCTATAAGAAACAGGTCCTAGTGCTGGACAGGGTTGTAGCAGCACAGGCTGCCAAGCTCAAGAAATTAGCCCTAGAAATGCAGGATAAGGTTGCAGCAGAAGAGAAGGTGCTAGTGGCGCTTCAGGCTTTAAGCCAAGAAAGAGCGCAGACGGCCAAAGAACACCAGGCAAAAGTAGAGTGTCTGGAGGCCCGGGCCATCGAGGTGCAACGGGAACATCAGGCAAGGGTAGAGCGCCTGGAGTACCAGACCGCTGAAAGTAAAGCCAGCGCTAGGGGTAAGATGGAGCACTTAGAATGCCAGGTTAGAGAGGCGAGGGGCAGCGAGGTAAGACTGCAGGACACAATTTGCGACCTTACCCAAAAATTAAAAGAGCAGGAAGAGAAAGTAAGGGAGGTAAAGGCAGCATATAAGCTAGCCTGCGACCGGGGGTTCGAGGAGGCAAATCACGGGCCCTGTAGGGAGGAGATAGAAAGCTTGGGCATGGCCTTGTTGAGGGCGAAGGGGATGATATGCCTCATCAGCCCGAAGGTGGGCCAGTCGGACTTTACCGGCAACCTAAACCGAGCCATCCCACAGGCAGCACCCAGGACAAAGTTGGCTAGGGAATCAGAGGTCCCACGGCCGCCACCCATAGCTCCGAGTTTTCAGGAGGTCTGGCAGCAAGGGGGGTGGAGGATGAAGTGGTAGGGGAAGCACAGCAGGTCCCGCTAGATAGGCCGGGACCAGGACCGGTGCACCCCCTCCGACAACGGAGGTACGGCCCGCCCGTTGATGACGAGGACCCAGGGGCCATCCAAAATCAGTTTGTGGTGCCGCATGGCACCCAATAGCTCAGGGCCATGATTAGCCACATCCCGAAGCTCACCGAAAAGGGAGACCCCTCTCTGCACTTCAGGGAGATAGAACAGGCAGCGTGCGTCAATGACTGCGATGACGCAGAGCAAGCTAAGATGCTGCTGTTTTCTCTGGGGAGTAATCTCCTCCAGACCCTATCTTATGAATGTAAAAAGGGGCAGAAGGATTATGAGGATTTGAGGAATGAGATATTGGAGGCCATGGGACTCAATGACGGTAGTCCGTTCTTCCCGGGTGGAAAAAACGGTACAGCTCCCAGGGGAGTCCCCGCAGGCGTTCGCAGACAGGCTGTGGCCAATCTACCAGAGCGCATGCCCGGGAATGCCAGCACGGGCATTACTGAACCAAGTTCAATTGACCCACTGGCTCCGTTGTCTAATGACAAACTGCCTGCCCCAAGTCCGAGCCCAGGCTGCGGCCTGGTTTGACCCTAGTAGCCCCCAGACCACCGAGGAAATGGTGATCCGCCAGCTCACTATAGCATTTAAAAATATGAGGGATATCGAGACGCCCCAACCCAAGGGAAAAGTCCATGAGGTTAAACCTGGGAGCCAGAGTAAGAAAGAGTGGCACCAGGAGGGGAACCGTCCCTCCCAGACTAAGTTAAACTGTTACGGGTGCGGGAAGGACGGCCACTGGTGCAAGGATTGTAAGAATCCCTGGAAGGAGAATAAGGGAAAGAATTCATCAGCCCCAGCCCAAAAGGCAGAGCCAGGTATCCCTCCCGCCGCGATCAAGCCACTCTTGGAGTCGATACGATCTTTCTTCCTGACCAACCAGGGGAAAATAGCAGCCACCACCAGTGCTTTGACCCCATCTGCTCCATCCCACTCCCAGCAATGACTAGAGCCAGCGCAGCCTGTCGACCTGTGTCCCCGCGAAAATGCTGAGGGGAGCAGGCCCTATGTTAGGATGGGGGTGAAGACGGTGCAGGGGAGATATTCGGTGGACACTGGAGCTTCCAGCATGGTGGTCCATTCGGAAGACCCGACCAATTCACCCCGGTCTAACAAGGTCCCATTTAGCTTAATGGGACCCACAGGGAACGAGCGGGCTGGGGAAAGGTCAAAACCTTTGGCCATAGGTTTAGGATCCCTCCATACCACATGGGAGGGTAACCAAAAGTGGCTACAAGAGCAGGCCAGAGGCTGGGAATTCTGCGGCGAGTGTCTCACCTCCTGACTCCCCAAAGCCTTTCCACCATCTACAAGGCACAAGTCAGGAGTGTGATGGAATACTCTCCACTTGCCTGGTTGAGTGCAGCTCCAACAACACTCAAGAAGCTCGACACCATTCAGGATAAAGCAGCCCGCTTGATTGGCACTCCATCCACCACCTTCAACATTCACTTCCTCCACCACCGGCGCACTGTGGCTGCAGTGTGTACCATCTACAAGATTCACTGCAGCAACTCGCCAAAGTTCCTTCAACAGCACCTTCCAAACCCGCGACCTCTACCACTTAGAAGGACAAGGGCAGCAGACGCATGGGAACATCACCACCTACAAGTTCCGCTCCAAGCCACACACCATCCTGACTTGGACCTGTATCGCCGTTCCTTCACTGTCGCTGGGCCAAAATCCTGGAACTCCCTTCCTAACAGCATTGTGGGTGTACCTACATCATATGGACTGCAGCGGTTCAAGAAGGTGGCTCACCACCATCTTCTCAAGGGCAATTAGGGATGGGCACTAAATTCAGGCCTAGCCAGCCAGCGACGCCCACATCCCATCAATGAATAAAAAAAAAAAGACCGACGAGGTGGCCAAGCATGGGGACAGGGAAGGAGAGTTCTGGGACCCCTGTAGAGCAGGCCCGGTAGCAGCAATCCGGGACAAGGGAGGCACACAGGGGGTAGCTTTGGTCCCAGACCAAAAGCAGGTCCAAGCCCAAGGTTCCGCCTTTAAGGCCGCCCTGGTAAGAAGAAAGAATTTAGAACAGGGTTACTGGCAGGCTGCTAGTTATATTAAACAATGTAAGTTGTTTAAACCCGAAAAGAAAGAGCAGCCAGTTGGGACATGGTCTGAGGATAGAGATCCTCAGCCCACAGTGGGTACAAGCTCACAGGCTGCACAGGCAGGCGCTGTGACTTGTGTCAGGGGAGGAGCCATTCCACCCACCGTTCAGTACACTCCCCCAATCCTCTGGGATTCAGATGGGGAGGAGTCCGAGCACGAGAATCCCGCCCCCGACCCAGGTTTGGAACCTGGGGGCGGAGACTCACAGCCTGCTGCAACAGGCGGCGAAAGGCTACCTGTCCTCAGCCCAAGTTTGGGAGAGGTGAAACCTGAGGGAGAGGACCCCCAGCCAGCGGTCATGGAAAACCCACAGAGCGCGCTAGCAAAGGCTGCGGTCCGAGCCAAAGGTCCACCTGCCAAGAAAACCCCACCCGTAGCCCTCCCTAGAAGGTCCCCTCGGACACCCCAGCCCAGAAAGGTATGGTCACCGACTCCCCAGCTTATAACGACAACCTCCCGAGTTAAAGAGAAGTCGGAAGACAAATGTCCCTAGCTAGCAGCTACAGACTGCAAGGGACCGGAAGTGCAGATCAGCGCAGCCACGCCGCAGGGAGCAGCCTGTAGCAGCCCAAACAGGGATTAGGCTGGCTGCCCGGAGACAGGCGGCGGATGTATATAGTTTAGGTAGTATAATTTTAAGTAATGTGTATAGAGGATTAAGTTAGGGTGTTTTAAATTAAATTCTAGGCAAGGAACCGGTATTGTATAAGTTTTAAGTATGGAACCGTTCCAGAGTGTTGTCTACGTGAGCCGAGGTCGCGGGACCCGGTCACACTGCCCCCGAGCCAGGGAGCCTCCAGGGAAGCTGGCTTGATATTTTTTATATCTTTTTTCAGAATTTTCAAAATGTACAGAGGAATAATCCTGCTCGCCCTGTTCGGGCTGAGCCTCGCGAGAAGGGGTGATGTCGAGGCCCATCATACCTTCGGATGCTCGGGGAAGAGAGCGCCCCTAGCACACGATGGAAGTCGTCTATGGGAGGCGGATGAAATCACCTCGTATGTCCACGAGGGGAGCTGGCCGGGATGGCTGGGATCCAATTCAACCCAGTATTCTAGCGAGACCGGCTTCACGTATGGGGAGGCCTCCCTCCAGTGCCCGAGGATACGAATCGTCACCCCAAGGATTAGCGTCACCATGGGCAAAAGAATATGTTTGACCTGTAAAGGGAACGTTCCCCTGGATAGGTGGTGGTGGCTCAGAAAGTTAAGCAAAGACATGGTGTAGTGTCCGTGTAGAAATAACACACGGACTGCAGGAGAACGGTAATAACAGGTGTTTACTGAACAGAGGGTATGCTGGAACTAACTGTACAAATTACTACACGGTGTTATATACAGGTGTGGTCACTACTGGTACTGCAGTATACAGGGGCTGTAAAAGATAGTTCCTCTCTTAAAGGTACATACATTACAATTCCTCCCCTTTTAGATAAACAGTACATAACATTCATTTAACAATTAAATAATAACTAATTACAATTACAATTTTCTTTTACTATATACATCAGCTGAAAGTAATCATTTATAAATTCAGTCTTTGAGGAGGCTTCCTGATCCTGTCTGGATAGCGCCTTTCTCGAGTATCCTGTTCTTGCGGCGGAGTCGATTCTGGCTCATTGTCATTGGTTGGTTCGTCAGCTTCCAATACCACTGATTCTGAGGTAGACGCAATCTGTACATTGGGTTCATCACCAGGTGCGTATGATCGTGGCATGGGTTTGACTTGTTCCTGTGACTCTAGAATCTGGTCAGCATGGCGTCTCACGATGCTCTCTCCAACGTCCACTGTGTACATTAGTGGTCCCTGCCATGTGCATATCATTCCTGGCTGCCATTTTTCTGTTCGGTAGTCGCGGGCCAAGGCTGGTTGCCCTATCTTGAAGCTCCTGGTTGGCTTCTCATTGATGTGCTGGAATTGCTTATTCTCAACATGTCGTCTTATGTTTGGTTTGAGCAAATCCAGGCGACACCTTAACCTTCGGTTAAAGGACATCATGGCTGGAGCTTGGTTGGTGACTGCATGTGTCGCATTCCGGTAAGCAAACAAGAAATTATCCACCTTGTGTTGCAGTGATATGTTGTCATTATACATCGCCTTTATTGCTTTTTTAAAGGTTTGAACAAACCTCTCAGCCAATCCATTTGTGGCTGGATGATATGGGGCGGATGTGTAATGCTTTACCCCATTATTCCTCAAAAACCTCCGGAAATCCTCGGACAGAAACTGTGGTCCATTGTCGGAACAAATCTGTTCTGGCAAGCCATTCCTGGCGAAGGTGGTCTGTAGGACTGCAATAGTTTTCTCCGTGGTGGTGGAGGACATTTTGATGACCTCTGGCCATTTCGAATGTGCATCCACGGCGATTAAAAACATTGAGTCCATAAATGGACCAGCAAAATCAATGTGTACCCGTTGCCATGGAGCTGAGGGCCACTCCCATGGGTGTAGCGGGGCCTGTGGTGGAGCGTTTTGGACTTTCTGGCATCCTGTGCATTTCTTTATCGATTCCCGGCCACCACACAAACGCCCTGGCTAGGCTCTTCATTTTTACCCCTCCCAGATGATTCTCATGAAGCTCATTGAGCACTTTATCTCTCAACTTGGGTGGAATTACCACTCGGGATCCACACATCAAGGTCCCCCGGCACACTGACAGCTGTTCTCTCCTTGGCAAGAATGCTGGCAACAGAGAGTCGCCATGTGCTGGCCATCCCTTCACTGTCAAATCATAGGCCAGAGAGAGTGTCGGGTCATTTTGGGTTTCCTTCTCTATACTTGAGTTTGTAACAGGTAGACATTCGACAATGGTTGAATGGAATATCTCAACAGGGTCCACTGCAGGTGCTTCCTCCACCGTAGGCAGCAGCAGGCGCGACAGCCCATCAGCGTTTCCATGCTGTTTCGTGCCCTTATACTCTATTTCGTATTGATGTGCCCCTAGAAAAAGGGACCATCTTTGCAGCCGTTGCGCCGTCATCACCGGAACGTCCTTCTTTGGGTTAAAAATGGAGACAAGAGGCTGGTGATCAGTCAGTAAGGTGAATTTCTGCCCGTGCAGATAGTGATTGAACTTCTTCACCCCCCCACACCAGGCTGAGGGCCTTCCTGTCAATCTGGGCATAGTTACGCTCGGCTGAGGTTAACGAGCGTGACGCAAAGGCTATTGGCCTCTCTGAACCATCAAGGAATTTGTGCGACAGCACCGCTCCAATGCCGTAGGGAGACGCATCACATGCCAACCGAATCGGTAGTGTTGGATTGTAGTGGGCCAATACTTCTTTTGAAGTGATTAAGCATTTACATTTCTGAAAGGCATGCTTACACTCATCACTCCATTTCCATGCTACTCCAGTTTGCAGCAGGGCATTCAGTGGGTGCAGAATTGTAGACAAATTTGGCAAGAACTTATGGTAGTAGTTCAGCAACCTGAGGAACGACCTCAGTTGCGACACATTTTCCGATGCTGGAGCCTTGACTACTGCCTCAATCTTGTCTGGGAACTTATGTAACCCCTCTTCATCAATCACATGGCAACAATACGAGATTTGTTTCCTGAAAAACTCGCATTTGGGGCGGTTGGCTCATAGCCCATATTCTTATAATCTAGTGAGCACCTGCTCCAAGTTGGCAAGGTATTCACTGTCATTTTCGCCCGTAACCAGGATGTCGTCCAAATAACACTGGGTCCCCGGGATCCCTTGCAGGACTTGTTCCATCACCCTCTGCCAAATAGCCGGAGCTGATGCTACCCCGAATACCAGTCGGTTGTACTGGTAAAGACCTTTGTGAGTGTTTATCGTGAGGTATTTTCTAGATGCTTCTTCTACCTCCATTTGTAGATACGCTTGGGCCAGATCAATCTTCGTAAAGCGTTTCCCTCCAGATAGTGAGGCAAAAATATCTTCTATCCGCGGAAGTGGATATTGTACTGTGTGAAGGACTGGGTTCACAGTTACCTTAAAGTCCCCACAGATGCGAACCTTCTTCGGCTCCCCAGGTGTGCTGCTCAATGATTTCTTCATTACAGGAACGATGGGTGTGGCCCACTCGCTCCAGTCCACCTTGGACAGCACACCCGAACGCTCCAGACTCTCCAGCTCTGCTTCGATGACTGGGCGGATCGCATACGGTACCGGTCTGGCCTTAAAAAATTTTGGGTTTGCGTTATCTTCAATTTTTATCGTTGCCGTTACGCCTTTTAGAGTCCCAAGTCCTTGCTGGAACACCTCTTTCGCGTCAGATAGAATTTTTGACAGTTGTCCAGGTGTGACGTCGTCATCCTTTTTGTCAGCCACAGTTAGTGCCTGAATGGAATGCCAATCCAATTGTATTTTTCGGATCCATTCACGTCCCAATAATGGTGGTCCTCCATCTTGTAGTATATATAGATACAGTTTCTGTGTTTCCTTGCCGTTGTATTTAACGGGCACCCTTATTTTTCCTCTGGGGTAGACTTTTTGCCCCGTATATGTCTTCAAGACAATGGACGTGTCCTTCAAGGGTATGTGTGAGAATAGCCGCTCGTAGCCTCGTCGATTCATGACTGTTAGGGCTGATCCTGTGTTCAATTCCATCTTTACTTGGGACCCTGCTATCATGAGGGTGACCCAAATGGTTCGGTGATCCTCCTTTGCGATCACGTTGTGTAACTTTAGACAACTTAGTCTCCTGCTCCCGGAGTCATTATCACTCTTCTGATCTTCTGAACTACTGTCCGTCATCTTTTGTACTTTCTTGTACTTTTCCTTAGTAGTTCTTTTAGTGTTGATTTTCTTTCCCGACCTGCAGACTTGTGCTATGTGTCCCACTTTTCCACATTGCCTGCATACTTTGTCCTTAAACCAGCAGTCCTTCTGGTCATGGGTTGTTCTGCCGCAGCGATAGCACTTTTCTGCTCCATATGCCATTTCATTGGTGCTATATTCTTGCAGTTTCTGTTGTATTTCCACAGCTCCCCGTGCTGCTGCTTCATAGGATACTGCCACGCTGAAAGCCTTTTCTAGCGTAAGGTCCTTTTCCGAAAGTATTCGTTTCTGGGTTCCTTCACTCTGGAGCCCGCAGACAAACTTATCCCTTAAGGTATCTGCCAGTTCTGCTCCGAACTGGCAGTGTTTCGATAACTTGCGTAGTTCCGTAAGATAGTCAGCATTACTTTCGTTTTTGTGCTGGTTTCTTTTATGGAACTTGAATCTTTCTGCTATCAGCAGCGGTGTAGGGTTTAGATGTTCCTGTAAGGTATTGACAATCTCTTCAAAGCTTTTCTCCATTGGCTTAGCTGGGGTAATTAAATTCCGCAATAGGCCGTATGTTCTCGCGCCCATCAAATTCAGTAATACCGACGCCTTCTTTTCATCAGCCCCCTCATTTGCCTTGCAGTACACTTCAATTCTTTCCACATACGTGGTCCAGTCTTCTATTTCGTTGTCAAAAGCAGTTATGCTGCCACTCTTCGGCATCTTGGGTGGTTTAAAATGGCACCTCCTGCGCTTTTCCTTCTTCCCCAATGGATTAAAATGGCGCCTCCCGCGCTTTTCCTTCTTCCCCCGCTGCTGCCAACACTGCTCCTAGCATTCTAAATAGTAATGGCGGCGCCTCGCGGCTTTTTGCGCGTCTCTCTTTTGTTATTTAATTTTCTTAGTTTTATTCTTCTTCGACGCTGTCCACTGCGCGTCTCTTTTCCTTCCCCCTTTTTTATTTTCTTTAACGCTGCCCGGCTCTTGAGCACCGGCCGTGCCCTGTGCGCTCCACCCTCTCTCTCTCTTTTTCTTCCCGACGACGCTGCTCGGCCCCCTTGCAGAGCCGCTCAATCGAGCTCTAGCCCACCGCAGTCCGGGAAGGGTCAGCGCACTACCTGCTACCAGCCCGATTTGCTGGAACACCTTGACTGGAGAACCAAGCCCAGCTCTCCACAGCCTCCCCTGCGATTCTCTGAACTCCGATGGATCACTGGGCAGTTGCCCGCGGTCGATGCCCGTTGCCCTGGCTTCGACCTCCAAGAAGCTTCTTTTCAGAGATGGATCCCCGTGAGGTGATGCAGTACTGCAGGTGAGTTCGAACCTGCTCATCGCCACTGTAGTGTCTGCATAGAAATAACACACGGACTGCAGGAGAACGGTAATAACAGGTGTTTACTGCACAGAGGGTATGCTGGAACTAACTGTACAAATTACTACACAGTGTTATATACAGGTGTGGTCACTACTGGTACTGCAGTATACAGGGGCTGTAAAAGATAGTTCCTCTCTTAAAGGTACATACATTACACATGGGGAACCCCAGGGTAGAGTGGGAAAGGTTAGGGAATGACGCTCACAGGGACCCAGGGAGGGTTAAGTGTGTGCTGGGATAAATGGTGGGAACCGGATCAGGGGATCTACGTCTGTATGTGGGGATCAGAGAAAGTCTGCCCCACAGGCGTTTCCATCATTTTCCGCAGCCAGTGGCAAAATAATGGGAGAGGGATGGACTGGGTGTCTCGCCTGGATGCATGTGCGATCCCGTACTCCCCAATCTCGGTTAATGCCACTGAACTAGTGACCAGCCCCCGACGGCCCCTGCCCATGACCCCGATGTCACGGACAGTAGCAGAGGGATGCCCCGCCACCACCAAGGGACCAGGGAACGGCTTGGTGCTAGTACCCACAGAGCAGGTGCTGTACCAAGGGGTGCATTACGCGGTGGCCTCAGTGATTTTAAACCTCACTGAGGTACACTTACCCGTGTGGTGTCCCGCAGAGACTGCCAAATTGTATCAAGCCCTGTTAACTGACATGTTTCGAAAATTCCGTGAATTTGACTTTTCGGAGGTCAATAAGACCGCATTGTATACTCACCACAAGGTTTGGGACGGGGTTGGGAGGCAAAGAAGGGGTGTTTTTAATGACGTTTTAACTGGTTTTAACACGGGATCCTCGGTCATCAACAGTTTAGAAGACATCGAGCTGCAGACCCAGATTAATAGTCTAAAAACGCAATTAAAGGGTATTTTAACTGATGAGAATAAGGTGGTAGGTTCTGAGTTGTATGAAGACCAGGCCATGACCCTTCACTTGAAGGAGATCATCGCGGAGCTAGAAAAACAGGCAAAAACGGTAAATGCTCTCATCAGGGAGGACAGAAACGCTTCTGACCAGACTGCGCAAAACGAGGTGTGCGTGCTGTATGGGGCATGGTTGCTGGGCAAGGGCCGCAGCAATCTGGAGGATTTAAAGCAAGGTTTAGTCCCCTCCTGGATCAGCAACAAACACCTCGCAGCCCTCCACCCTTTTGAGAACGCATTGAGCCCGTGCCAGCTCTGGTTAGCTTTTGAGGCCTACCCAGTCCCAGTGGACTGTGGGCGGTCCAACCACACCGTCCTGGGGATAGTGGTAAGAATGCCGGTCATGGGCGGGATGGCCCGACCCGCACCGGTATACAGGGTGGAGAACATTGGAATCATTCAAGGGGGTGCACACATTCGTTTTGTAGCGGTCCCGCCCTATGTCATTGTAACGAAATCTGTTTGTCTTGACCCTGTATTCGTTTTGCACTCATGTATATTACCCTCCCCCACTGTGTATAGTTTCACTTCCTCTTTCCCGACTAACCTGGGAGGTTCCAGGTCTTGGCTCTTGGCTCCGCCCCTGACTTCTCTTACATAAACATCCCAGGATCTGTATGACTCATTCCTGTGAACCAGTCGGCGTGTTGAGATGTTAGCTCTGATCTTAGTGATTAAAAGCCAACTTGTTTAAGTCTATAACTTCTAGTTTTGTGGTTATTGAAGGCCCATCAATTTTAATCACTAAAGAATACTAGGATGGATCGACTCCTAAAACCAGAGCGTCTGGACTTGGATCCACATTCTGCTGAAGCATCAAATCAATTTGGACACTGGCTCAAATGCTTCGAACTGTTCGCAGGGACCTCATCCGCTAGCGAGGTAGATAAACTGAGTCTACTGACTACTTGCGTAAGTCATCGGATTTATTCGTTCATCCGGGACGCCACCTCTTACACGGAGGCCATCACTATCCTGAAGGCCCAATACCAGAGGCCGGTAAATGAAGTGTACGCCAGACATCTGCTGGCTACACGCAGGCAGCAACCAGAGGAATCAATGGACGATTTCTTACAGGGCCTAAAGGACCTGGTCCGGGACTGTAACTGCAAGGCCGTGCCGGCCAATGTGTACTCTGACAAATTGGTCCGCGATTCCTTCATCACGGGCCTCAAATCGAATGATATCCGGCAGAGACTGCTGGAGAAGGAGGTCCTGGACTTAAAAAAGGCAGTGGCCACTGCGCGATCGCTGGACGTGGCCCAGAGAAACTCTGACTCTTATTCTTCCGGCCATGCGGCCCTCACCGCCTCGTGCGCGCCGAGGGGGCCGCCATCTTGGAATCAGCCATCTTCCCCATCCAGGTCTCAGACCAGCTCTACGCCACCGGAGTCCCCACACAGAAGTTCACCCAGGAGTCCTACTACAGCGGCAATGTCTCGAGGCCCGAAATGCTACTTCTGCGGCCAGGCCAAGCACCCCAGACAACGATGCCCAGCGAAGGATGCTACATGCTTCAAATGTAAGAAAAAGGGGCATTTTAGCAAAGCCTGCAGGGGGAATCCGATTTCCAACTCCGTCACCACCTCGTGCGTGCTGTGCGGGCCGCCATCTTGGGATCCGCCATCTTTTCCTGACTCAACGGCCGCCCAGGGCCCAACAGTGGCTTCGATCACGGTGGATCAATCCAGGCCACACCCGTTGACAAAATCCATGATGGACATACAGGTAAACGGAAATTTAATGAAATGTTTAATTGACTGTGGGAGTACCGAGAGTTTTATCCACCCTAGCCTGGTACGGCGGCACTCATTAACGGTAACCCCTACACGGAGCAGAATTGCTATGGCTGCTAAGCCCCACACTTCGGACATTTTGGGTTACTGTGTGGTAACACTGACTGTAAAAGGAACGGACTACAAGGATTTTAAACTCCTCGTGATGCCAGAACTCTGTGTTAATGTAATCTTGGGCCTGGACTTCCAGTGCCACCACGAAAGTGTCACGCTAGCATATGGCGGGTCCCAGCCGCCACTCACAGTCTGTGGCCTATCAACCTTAAAAATCAGCCCGCCCTCTTTATTCGCTAATCTCGCTCCGAACTGTAGGCCCATAGCGACCAAAAGTAGACGGTACAGTCTGGAAGACAGACACTTTATCAAGGCGGAAGTGGACAGACTCCTGCGGGAAGGCATTATTGAATGCAGTACCAGCCCGTGGCGTGCCCAAGTAGTCATAGTTAAAAATAGCGAAAAGAAACGGATGGTAATTGAC
The DNA here is from genome assembly GCF_052327205.1 of Somniosus microcephalus. NCBI lineage: Eukaryota > Metazoa > Chordata > Chondrichthyes > Squaliformes > Somniosidae > Somniosus > Somniosus microcephalus. The sequence goes on along the minus strand of NC_140990.1, from coordinate 206,821,844 downwards.
TACAGCCAGACTGTTAATATTTATACCCAGCTGGACGCCTACCCTTTACCCCGCATATCAGAAATGGTCAACCAGGTTGCGCAATACCGAGTCTTCTCGACTATCGACCTCAAATCCGCGTATCACCAGCTCCCCATTAGTACGGAGGACCGCCCATACACCGCCTTCGAGGCGAACAGGCACCTCTACCATTTTCTCAGAGTGCCCTTCGGGGTAACAAATGGGGTCTCGGTCTTCCAACGTGAGATGGACCGCATGGTTGACGAGAATAAACTACAAGCTACCTACCCCTATCTGGACAATGTCACTATCTGCGGGCACAACCAGCAAGACCACGATCTAAATCTTGCGAGGTTTTTAAAAACTGCCCTAAAGCTGAATCTAACCTACAACGAAGACAAATGTGTCTTCAACATAACCCGTCTCTGTATCCTCGGCTGTGTGGTGGAAGATGGGGTAATTGGACCGGGCCCTGACCGATTACGCCCCCTAAAGGAACTGCCCCTGCCACACAATCCCAAAGCTTTAAAAAGGTGCCTGGAATTTTTTTCATATTATGCCCAATGGGTGCCCAATTACTCTGATAAGGCCCAACCCCTCATTAAATCGACGTCCTTCCCACTATCAGCTGAAGCTCGGGAGGCTTTCACCAGTATTAAACAGGACATTGAAAGGGCTGCAGTGTGTGCAGTGGACGAATGCATTCCCTTTCAAGTCGAAAGCAATGCGTCAGACTTTGCCTTAGCTGCGACCCTCAATCAGGCTGGGAGACCTGTGGCCTTCTTCTCCCGAACCCTTCAGGGACCTGAAATCAGGCACTCTTCTGTCGAGAAGGAGGCACAGGCTATAGTGGAGGCAGTGCGGCACTGGAGACACTACCTAGCCGGCAAACGTTTCACCCTGCTCACCGACCAGCGGTCGGTGGCTTTCATGTTTAATAACAAACAAAGGGGGAAAATCAAGAATGACAAAATACTCAGGTGGAGGATCGAACTATCCACATTCGAATATGATATTATGTACAGGCCGGGAGCCCTTAATGAACCCCCAGACGCCCTATCGCGGGGAATGTGTGCCAGCATTCATACGGACAAATTACAGGGTCTCCACAACGACCTCTGTCACCCAGGGGTCACCCGACTATACCATTTTATAAAGTCCCGCAATCTGCCCCACTCCATCGAGGAGGTCAGGGCAATGACCAGAGCCTACCGCATCTGTGCAGAATGCCAGCCTCGTTTCTACAGGCCTGACCGTGCACACCTTATCAAAGCCACACGGCCATTCGAGCGCCTAAGTCTGGACTTCAAGGGACCCCTTCCCTCTGCCGACCGTAACGTATACTTCCTCAATATCATTGATGAAAATTCCCGCTTCCCCTTCGCCATTCCCTGCCCAGACATGACCAGTGCCACGATCATCAAGTGTCTCTGTAATCTATTCTGCATGTTTGGCATGCCGAACTACATACACAGTGATAGGGGGACGTCATTCATGAGTGACGAGCTGCACCAGTTCTTGCTCTCGAAGGGGATAGCCACTAGCAGAACCACTAGCTACAACCCCCGGGGTAATGGGCAAGTGGAAAGGGAGAATGCTACTGTTTGGAAGGCTGTCACGTTAGCCTTAAAGTCAAAAGGCCTTCCGACCTCCCGCTGGCAGGAAGTCCTCCCAGACGTGCTCCACTCCATAAGGTCTCTGTTATGTACTGCCACTAACGTTACCCCTCACGAAAAGATGTTCGTTTCCCCCCGGAAATCAACCTCGGGCATATCTCTACCCGCATGGCTGACGTCTCCGGGGGCAGTACTGTTGCGGAAGCACGTGAGAGGCCATAAAACGGACCCCCTTGTGGAAAAGGTACAGCTCCTCCATGCAAACCCTCAGTACGCCTATATCGAATACTCTGACAGGCGAGAGAACACTGTTTCATAAAAGACCTCGCTCCCTCGGGGAGCGGAGAGAATGATGGGAGACTACCCGAGGAAGACCTACACTACAAAGAGACAGGACGCCCAGAGGTATCAATACCCAACTTTAACCTGGAGGACACTGCAGGTAAACTGGAAGACACTGCGGAGGCCCGGACAGTGGAGGAACCAGAATCCACTCCCCTAGAGGCACCCCAGCCGGCTTTGCGCCGACCACTGAGAACTGCAAAACCTCCTGACAGACTCACTTATACCAACTTTTAAGAAACATCACCCCGATGGGCTAAATCTATAGAAGGGGTGAATGTAATGAAATCTGTTTGTCTTGATCCTGTATTTGTTTTGCATTCATGTATACTACCCTCCCCCACTGTGTATAGTTTCACTTCCTCTTTCCCGACTAACCTGGGAGGTTCCAGGTCTTGGCTCTTGGCTCCGCCCCTGACTTCTCTTACATAAAGATCCCAGGATCTGTATGACTCATTCCTGTGAACCAGTCGGCGTGTTGAGATGTTAGCTCTGATCTTAGTGATTAAAAGCCAACTTGTTTAAGTCTATAACTTCTAGTTTTGTGGTTATTGTAGGCCCATCAGTCATAAAGTGGGAGCATGCTATGTTGGGTACTGACCTCTCGGGGTGCCGTAGCTGGGGAGCACACATCATCCTGTGTCCCCAGCACTTGAATGCCTATTCGAAACCACAATGCAGGTTCAGAGCTGCTGACGCGAAACCTATAAAATTGTACCATGGAAACTATGGCACAAGGCCATGTTCCCCCACAGGTAGCATATATAGGAGGTGGGACATATTGCATCACCACAGGAGCATCTCACTACCAGCACGGACAGCACAGCTGGTGCGTAGTGAGTGACAGCAGTTTCTGCTTCAAACCCGAGGCAGAAGTTCAAGTGGCACAGGTACGAATTGTCCCCATTCCTGAACCATCCACTGTTCACCTCACTGTGGAGGTGAATTTCACTCACCTCCAGAAATATGTCGCCCATTTCGGTTACCCGATTCCTTCCTCTCCCAGAGCACCTTACCAAATTATTAAAAGCCGTCCTAGTATCACAAAAGCACTTCTACACTTTGGAACAGAAGACTGTACAGATAGGGGGCGACATTTTAGATATCACGACCCCGCCCTAGTGGGACGTTTTTGAGAGTATAGAGGTCCCCTCCTGGATTCGAATGGCGTCCCACATCTTAGTAGTCTGCCAGCTAGGGATCGTCCTCTACCTGGTCTGTGTCCAGTGTGGGAGAAAGGGTCCTGGGGTAGAATTTAAAGTAAAAGGGTTGTGGAAGGACCAGTATGCCCGGGTGGAAGAAGAAACACCCGTGTGAGCTTTGTGTAATATCACTGCCAAATGATGGCAGATCCGTTTGTTATTTTAATAAAGCTCGTTTTGCTTTTGCTCGTTATTTTTAATAAAAAAAAATTTTGGCCTGGTGTTTATTTTTATTAAAGGTTGTGTGTTGAAATGAAGTTCTATGATGTCCCAAGTAGTGCAGGGGTGTTGGACCCCCTCCGTGCTTGGGTTATTGTAGCAGATAGCAATTTGTTTCTATCGATAGATGCCTGTCGTGCACTGTAGTTTTCTCTAAGTAAGGGGAAAGTATGTGTCGAGGGATTGTGGATAGATAAATATAGGGGAAGGTTGTTTGTGGGGGGTCAGAAATTTGCTCACCTTGATTGAATACTTCAAGCAAGTTTCAGTATCCTAGGGGGGACTGAAAGGATTTGCAAATTTCATGTCTCCCCTGAAGATTTACTTCTGGCTTATTGGAGAAACCCTGGCTGGACTGAGTATAAAATCCAGGGCTCCAGGGCCCAACAAGATGGCTACAGTCAACCTCATAGCCAAGGCCTGCAAAGTTCAGGTTTGGACTGACAAAGAAGGAATGTTCCAGAAATTAGAAGGCAGACAGGCCTTCTGCATTTATGTATGAGAAGCAAACAGTGGCATTCGGACCTCTGATTAAAACCCATCAAGGCCGTTTGCACAGATAATCAACGGGTAATAGCTGCATTCAGACCTTCGTTAGTTGACTTCAGCACTGTTTGGAAATGATCAACGGGGCATTAAAACTGAAATGACCCCATCACAAGACCAGTTACACAAAGGAAAACACTTATGGGATGTTTAAAAACCTATTAACCGGCCATCCAGGTGGATGGGCCCAGAACGGTTTCCTTTGTATAGACTTCAACACGTCCAGGTCAGACAAAGAAACAAGCTGATCTGGTGAGTGATAAAGGCTCCCAGAAAGGGGTATAAGTAGTCCCTCGGGAAGCCATCTCTCTCTCTCTCTCGCCTGGACTCCGGTGCCCTGCCTTACCATCAAGAAGATTGACGACATCGGCAGGCAACGGGGCACGGAGCAGGCGCTCTAACATCCAAGACTGGTGAGCATAAACTTTCTGGCCCATCGCAAGATAACTTAGATAGGTGTAAAGGGTGGGAGTTAAGGGGATTACTAAAATTGTCATTTTAGTCATTTTCCCTCGATGAGTCAGTTTCTCCTCCCCCGCTAAGTGTAATCGTATTGCATCCATAGTAATTTTCTCTGTATAGTGATTATTTCTCTATTTTAATAAACATTGGTTTTCTTTGCACCAAACCACTGGTCTCGTTTTGTTTATATCGCTGCTCGTAATAAGTCCGCTGGTCAGAACCAGAGGGGAAGCGATTCGAACCGCACGGGGCTAGAACCGCTCAGATACGCCTGACTGGCCAGACACAAACCCCAAACAAAACCCCCTACACCTTCGACACCCAACAGCTCAGGGTTATGGTCAACTATATCCCGAAGCTTTCAGCAAAGGGAGACCCCTCGATCCACTTCAGGGAAATAGAGCAGACCACCAGCATCAACAACTGCGATGACGCTGAGAAGGCCAAAATGCTGCTATTCTCCCTGGAGAGTAATCTCCTCCAATCCCTCTCTGACGAGTGTAAAAGGGGGCAGAGCGGGTACGAGGAGCTTAGCGATGCCGTTCTAGAGGCCATGGGGATGGATGAGGGAAGTCCCTTCTCCCGCATGGGGAAGATGATCCAGCTTTCTGGGGAAACCCCGCAGGCTTTTGTGGACCGGCTGTGGCCGGTGTACCGGAAAGCTTGCCCGGGGATGCCAGGCCGGACGTTCCTGAATGGGGATTCCCTGACGCATTGGCTCCGTTGCCTGGTGGCGAACAGCTTGCCACAGGTCCGGGCCAAGGCGGAAGCCTGGTTCGACCCCAAAGATCCCCAGACCACAGAGCTCACGGTAATTAGGCAGCTAACCCTAGCCTCCAAGAACGGCAGGGCAACCGATGCACACCAACCCAAGGGGAAGGTGCATGAGATAAAACCAGGAGTGCAGAATAGAAAGGAGTGGCACCAGGAAGGGAGTAACCCCCCCAACACCAAGACCAAATGTTACGGGTGTGGGAAGGATGGTCACTGGCGGAAGGAGTGCAAAAACCCTTGGAAGGATAACAAGGGATAGCATCCCACAGCCCCAGCCCAAAAGGCGGGGGTGGGGGCCCCTTCCACAGAGGTCGAGTCACTGTTGGATGCCATGAGGTCCTTATTGACTGGCCAGGGGAGAGTAGCAGCCGCCACCGGTGCTCTCATCCCGTCAGCCCCATCCAACCCACAGCCATGACTAGAGCCGGCGCAGCCTGTTTATCTATGTTCGCTCCGATATGATGAGTGGAGGAGACCCCTTTTGGAGAGGGAGGTGGAAAAGGTGACAGGGATCTATCTGTTGGACACGGGGGCATCGCGCACCGTGATCTACTCAGCTATCCCCAGCACCTCACCTCTCTCCAACGGGTAGGGAACAGGCCAGCTCGGTTTCCATCCCGCTCGCCATTTGGATAGGACCGCTCCGCTCCAAGTGGACGTGTGTCCTAATGAAATGGGATGTGGAGGGTGGAAGAGGGGTCCTGGGGGCCGACTTTATCGTAGGTCATGGGATCCTAGTGGATTTGAGGAATATCTGCCTTTGGGGGGCAGGAAAAGTAAAGAACGGTGAGATCATAGTTATCCCGGGTAAGGAAGGGAAGGGGACCCTCTGCACCATGAAGCCCAAAGAGGATTATAACCTTGGGCTCATGGTCAGCAACACCCCACCAGAGTTCCAGGCATTTGTGCAGGCCCACCTGGCCACATTTGCCACTCACAAACACGACTGCGGGAGGGTCACAGGGTTTGAGGTCAGCGTAGACGGGGACCCCATGGCCCGACCACAGAAACAGTATAACTTCCCCGGGGAAGCAGAACCAGACATGGAAGCAGCCATGTCCTCGTTAGTGCAGCAGGGAGTTCTGAGACCGATAGCGACCCACGTGAATTCTCTGTTATGGCCGGTCAGAAAGCCGGACAATTCCTGGAGGGCCACGGTGGACTATCGGGTGCTCAATAGCAACATCCCAGCCTGTGCACCCACAGTAGCAGCAGTTGCCGACCTCATCGGGAGTATTCCAGCATCCGCGACCACTTTCACGGTGCTGGATATTTCAAATGGGTTTTGGTCCATCCCTGTAAGGAGGGAGGATCAGTACAAGTTTGCCTTTACGTTTAAAGGGCAACAGTATACGTGGAACTGTTTGCTACAGGGCTTCCACAACAGCCCAGGCATTTTCCACCAGTGTATGGTCGACAGTTTGAAGGATTTTAGCCAGCCTAGACAGTTGATTCAGTATGTGGATGACCCGCTCCTGTTCACTGATTCAAAAGAGGAGCATGGCCTGCTATTGGCCGAACTGCTGGAGCTGTTAGGACAGAAGGGTTTCAAAGTAAATCCCAAGAAAGCGCAGATCGGCCAGCCGGAGGTGAAATTCCTCGGTCTGACCGTGCGCGCTGGAGAAAGGGCCATAGATAAGGCTGGGGAAGGAGAGTCCTGGGACCCCTATTGGGCAGGTCCGGAAGCCGCAGTCCGGGACAAGGGAGGCACACAGGGGGTAGATTTGGCCCCGAACCTAAAGCGGGTCCGGGCCCAAGAACTCGCCTGTAAGACCGTCCCGGTGAGGAAAGAGAAAGAGAAGCCCCTAGAAGGTCCGTTCGGGGCAGCGGGCGAGCCTTCAGCACAGGTTTTAAAACAGGCGGCTGGTTATATCAACCAGCGTAAGCTGTTTACGCCTGAAAGAGGAGAGCAGCCAGTTGAAAAAAGGTCTGAGGATAAAGATCCTCAGCCTGCAGCAGGAGCGAGTTCACAGACTGCACAGGCAGGCGCTGTGGCTTGCTTGAAGGGAGGGACCATCCCTCCCATCGGTCGGGACACTCCCCCACTCTTCTGGGATCCAGACGAGGGGGAGGGACCTGAGGGCGAAAATCCCACCCCTAACCCAGGTGTAGAGAGGGAGGGACCTGTGGTCGAAAACCCCGCCCCGGACCCAACCATGGGACCTGGGGGCGGAGGCTCTCAGCTCGCGGCAGCAGGCTGCGAAAAGTTACCTGCCCCCAGCCCAGGTTCGGGAGGGGTCAAGCCTGGGGGAGCAGCGGTTTGGGTAAAAGGCCCAGCGGCCAAGACAGCCCCACCCGCCAAAGCCCCTAGAAGGTCCCCACGGACGCCCCAGCTGAGAAAGCCATGGTCACCAGCCCTCCAGATACCAAGGGCCGCCCCGTGAGCCAGGGAGAGGTGCAAGGGCAGAGGTCCTCAGCCAGCAGCCACGGGCTGCGAGGGACCAACAGTAAAGGACGGTGCGGTCACGCCGGGGGTAGCGGCGAGCCGCAGTCCGACCAGGGATTAGCCTGGCCGCCCAGAGACGGGCGGCGAATGTATATAGTTTAGTTTAAGTTTAAATTTTAAGAAAGAGTAACTATTTAGCTTAAGTTTGGGTGTTTATAATTTAAGTTAAATAAGGTGATGGGTAGTTTTAAGTTATGTAGTCTGTTAAGAGTGTATATTTGGGTTGAGGTCGCGGGACCCGACCATGCTTCATCAAGCCAGAGAATCTCTTGGGGACCTGGCTGCATGTTCTTTTACATCTTTTGCAGAAAGATTTTTGGAATGGAATGGATCGTGATCCTATTCGCACTGATCGGGATGAGTGCAAAGGAGGGGTGACGTCCAAGACTCTCACATCTACGGGTGTTCGGGAGACAAGGCGCCCCAGGCGATCGATGGGAGCGGTGAACGGGATGCGGAGGAGACCGCCGTTTACTTCCACGAGGGAAGGTGGCCAGGATGGCTGGGGTCCAACTCGTCTCAGTACTCCAGCCAATCCGGATTCATGTACGGGGAAGCCTCCCTCCTGTGCCCCCGGGTACAAGTCGTTACTCCGAGGGTCAGCATCACCGTTGGAAAGCGAATATGTTTGACGTCTAAAGGACACATTACACTGGATAGATGGTGGTGGCTCAGGAAGTTGAGCAAGGACATGAGGAACCTTGAAGTCGACTGGGAATGGTTGGGAAACAACACCCATCGGACGATTACCAGGACTCATGGAGGACTAAGCATGTGTTGGGGCAAGTGGTGGGAACCGGATCAAGGGATTTACATCTGTATGTGGGGGTCAGAGACGGTTTGCCCCGCAGGCATATCCATCGTTTTCCACCGGCAGTGGCACGATGCCGGGGAGGGGATGAAATGGGATACCAGCCTGAAGGTGTGTGCGGTCCCATACACCCAGATCCCAGTCAATGCCACTGAACTTGTGCCCCACCCATGGCGTAGGCGGCGAGGTTATCCAGGGAAGATTGCCCCACCACGGGACCAGGGAATGGGTTGGTACTAGTCCCCACCGATCAGATGCTGTACCAGGGGGTACACTACGCGGTAGCTTCCATGATTTTAAATCTCACGGAGGTACATTTACCGGAGTGGTGCCCCAAAGAAACAGAGCAGTTATACCAGGCCCTATTAAAGGACATGTTCAAGAAGTTTTAAGAGTTTGATTTTGCCCACGTGGACAAGACCAAACTCGACACCACACACCGAGAATTTTTGGGTAACACAGGGAGGCAAAGAAGGGGAGTATGGAATGATGTTTTTACTGCGTTTAATACTGGGTCCTCTGTCATCAACAGCTTGGATGACATAGAGCTACAGACACAGATAAATGGTTTAAAAACACAGTTAAAGAGGATATTACTGGATGAGAACAAGGTAGTGGGCTCGGAGCTGCATGAGGACCAGGCCATGATGGTCCATTTAAAGGAGATCATAGCCGAGTTGGAAAAGCATGCAAAGACGGCAAATGCTCTCATAAGGGAGGACAGAAATGCTTCTGACCAGGCTGTGCAGAATGAGGTGTGCATATTATACGGGGCATGGTTACTGGGCGAGGGCCGCAGTAATCTGGAGGACTTAAAACAGGGTTTGGTCCCCTCCTGGATTAGCAACAAGCACCTCGCAGCCCTCCACCCTTTTGAGAATGCATTGAGCCCGTGCCAACTCCGGCTAGCCTCCGAAGCCTATCCAGTCCCCGTGGATTGTGGGCGGTCCAACCACACAATCATGGGAGTAGTAGTTAGGATGCCAGTCATGGGTAGGACAGCCCGACCCACACCGGTATACAGGGTTGAGAACATTGGAGACATTCGTTTCACAGCAGTCTCGCCTTACGTCATTAAGTGGGAGCACGCTATGACAGGTACTGACCTGTCAGGGTGCCGGAGCCGGGGAGCTCAATTAATCCTGTGTCCCCAGCACTTGAATGCCTTTTCAAAACCGCAGTGTGGGTTCAGAGTGTAGGGGGCCATCTTTTTTGGGGGTTTACGGTAATTTACCTTCCTTTACCTGGTTTACGGTAATTTACCTGGTCAAGCAGCTTTTTGCCACTGCACCTCAACCAATCACAAACAGCGGTTTCGAATCGCTAAACCCCACCTTCCAGTTCAGACTGGAGGACTTATAATTAATGATATATTAAAAACGGACAAATGGTCTGGATGTGAGAAAATCAACTTTTATTACACTAAAGAAACTATAATCAAATTTTACACTATACCACACGAACACAGTAATTACAGCAAATTGCTTAACAGGGGAAGACAGATGGCAAAAATGAGGGATAAATAGCTACAATGTTAATTAAACAATCTTAGCAATTTCCCCTAAATTACCACCCTCTAACTCTTTGCTAGGTTGCCTTGCTGAGGAGTCAGAAACCTGCTCACCTGGGGTCCAAGGAAGTAAGAGAGAGATAGCTTCTCAGGAGCTATCTTTATATCCTGCCAGCTCCTGCTGTTTTGCGCTGAAAGGGTCTGTGTGCAAAATTCGCGCCCAAAGTTCAAATACACAAGAGAAAGGCTGTGATTGGCTGACTCAAATGGCCTTGGAGTGGTTTGAATGTGTCTGCATTCTGGGGCCAAAATGTTCCCGCCCACATCCGGAGCTCGATGGGCTGAACAAAAGGGAGTAATGGGAGATTCAAAAACTCATCCATACTGATCTGTCCCCTATCAAAGTCTTTTCTGTAGTTTTGATGTGTCTCATTGTGTGTGTAAGGGGTTTTCAATGGGCTGGATTGCTGTGTAAACAGAGCCCTTTGTTCTGCGGTTTAGTCTCAAGTGGTTTAATCCCTTATGTCAACATCCTGCAGTTTCAATAAATAAACATCGATTGTCAGCAGGGAAGGGAAACTCCCTGGTTTGATTGACAGGTTTGATTGCCACTGCTTGATCCTCCCACTTACACAGGCACTTCGAGCTGCTTTCTTTTGTCTTCTGGCCATGCCTTTCTGATGGCCATTTTCAAACCTCTTTGCAATATACACAGTTTGAAACTCAGAGGTACCATTTTAATCTTAAAGTCCTGATGTTGTTTTTAAACATTGTCCAACCCAAAGACAATTCAAATCACACAATTCTTTGTCCAAGATGTGGACCAATATTTTCTGATCTTCAGGGATTTAGGGGATTTTTGCGAACCCCTACATTCCACCCTTTGGATACTTCCAACTTGATTGTAGTATCCACTCAAAGGAGTGAGCAAAATGTTCTGACCCCCGACAAACAACCATCCCCTGCGTTTACCTATAGCTACCTACCACTGATCCCCCGACCTGTCTATTCCCCTCAAATTCGAGAAAAAACCGTGGTACGGTAGGCATCTTACAGATACATCAGTTTACAATAAGGGTCTCATAACCCTGCATCACTTGTTACATTATACAATGCAATCAAAATTTACAATCACTTGTTACATTACAACTTATTACAATATGTTGCAATCTTAGCTATACAATGTAATCAAAATGATCCCAAGCACGGAGAGGGTCCTACGCCTCTGCTCAACTTGGGGCTGTAAAACAAAATACAAAATCTTCATTAAACATTTGAACAAAATGCTGAAATAAACCCCGACCATCACGTGCCAATGATGGGTCGCGAAATTCGAGTGTGTATTGCTCCTCCCACCCGGGCAGTAAATGTTCCTTCCACCCCACCCCCCTTTGAATGGTCTTAAACTTTTAAAACATGCAGAATGGATTTTACAGAACAGTCTGCTCCGCCAGCCCCGAGCTGTTCCCTTGTCCCTTTGTGGAGGCGGGGTACCCCTCATGTTTAAATTTACCTTGGCACAGACTGAGACTGGGGAGTATGGGATCACGACTCCCAGTCTCTCCCCCTCCCGTCTTCCCTTGACTGGCTGCAGGAAATGATGGGTGCCTGTGTGGCGGCTCTCACTGGCCCCCAAACTTGGATCCCAGATCCGGCCACCCACTCATTCTCCCCAGCCACACTTACACTCTAACTTTGCCCGTGGGCCTCCGGGTGAGTTCCTCCCTTCCCCGAACGCACCCACGCGACTCTTGGGTCTCCCCCTCCCCTTTACCATCATTCCCCGGCCATCACCACCCACTCCCGGGGAACCCGTCTCTATCTGACAAGGCGCCCGCACTTCCCCACCATGACTCCTCAACAGCGAGGTCTCCCGCAAGTGAACTTTGGTCAGGATAGTGCCGGGTTGGGGGCCGTGCCCCACCCAGCTGGGGCCATCTCTTCCGCGTAGGAGGAGTAGGCAAGTTCCTCTGGACCCTGTCTGGTTTCTCCCGAAGGTCGCTGCGGGGTTTCCTTCTGGATTTGTCCAGTGGCGAGGTGATCCCCAACATTCTGTATCCATATCTTCCTTCGATGCCCAGCTCGGGCTGGGTGAACAGGGCTGCTACTTGGTTCATTCTCCTGAAAAAAACTTAAAAGGACATGCAGCCAGGTCTCTCACTGATCTGCTGTCTTAGGTGGAGACATGGTCGGGTCCCTCGACCTCGGACCAAAATACAAACATTTGGCACACTTATGAACTTAAACTATCAACTTAAAACTACAAAACTAGTTATATCAAAACTTAAAATTCACCTTAAAAGCACGCTATATTCAAACCAAAGCTATAATACAAATGCCGCCCGTCTCTGGGCAGCCAGGCTAATCTCTGGCACTGTCGCAGATTACTGCTGGCTGCAGCGAAGCTGGACTGCCTCCTGCCTCTGGTCTCTCACAGCTTATGGCTGCTGGTTGGGGACCTCTGTTCTTTGGCTTCTCCCCGGTTCGGGAGATTGCTTTTGGTGGCAGGTACTCTGGTGACCATCTATTCTTGGGCTTGCGGACCCGCTGAGACTTTCTGAGGGGCGTCTCTGTGGGGGAAACGTTGGCTGCTGGACCCTGAGACTGAGTCGCAGCCCTACCTGGCTGGGAACATTCTCCCCCTGGTGCAAACAGCCTGGACTGTATAATATACCTGGCAGCCTGCCGGTACTCCAGGTTTGTCTCCTTTTCCCTACCCACTCCTGCACTGGGGGCAGGTATTCCCTCACCACCCGCTGCTGGTGGCTGGAAATCTTCCTCCCCATGTCCAAAACCTGTTACCAGCTCCCCTGCGAGAGAAATTGCTATTCCTGCCTCCCCAGGGTCCCACATCATGGGGGGGACCACTCTAGAAGCGGGCTGGGAAGCTGGTCCCTTTAAACAGGCGACTGCGCCTGTGCAGGGAAACTGAGAAAGAGCCGCTGTGGTCCCGCCGGCAACTGCGCCTGCGCAAACTTTCTCCCCGGAGTCCCGCGGCAGAGGCTGTGAAGCCTCTGGCTTCAAACAGGCGACTGCGCCTGCGCAAACCTCCTGGAAAAGAGCCGCTGTGGTCCCACCGGCAACTGCGCCTGCGTGAACCTCCTCCCCGGAGTCCCGCGGCAGAGGCTGTGAAGCCTCTGGCTTCAAACAGGCGATTGCGCCTGTGCGGGAAAACTGATGAGGAGCCGCTGTGGTCCCACCGGCTACTGCGCCTGCGTGAACAATCTCTTTAAAGGGCTGGGGAACTGCTACACTAGCACAGGCAACCACGCCTGCGCGTTCGATTTCATTGAAAAAGATAGGAATAACCGCTGGGTCTTCCAAGCAGGCTACTGCACCTGCGCGTATAGATTGGGAAGCGGGGACCTTTAAACGGCCGACTGCACCTGTGCATGCGGCCTCACAGTGAACAGAAGCCGCTGGGGGTTCCAAGTTCGCGACTGCGCCTGCGCGAACCCGGTGTTGGCAAACCTCTCCCCTCAGGCGCGCAGGGAAACTGAAGAGGAGCTGCTGGGGGTACGGGCTGGGGAACCGCGCTTGTGTGAGCAGTCTCTGTGAATGGATTGGCAGCAGCCTGCAGAGTTCTAATCTCAGGTTGCTGTTCCTCTGTTTCTGAGCCACATAACTTGCTCAAAGTTAAACTTTAGCCAAAACCTAGGCTCCACTTAGGCATTAAATTGTCCCAATTTGTGGGCTGGACAACTTTTCCCTGGAAACAAGCCATAGCGCCTATCTTTACAGGCTGTGAACTTGAACTTGTGTTGTCAGATTTATACAATTTTCCTGATTTTCCCTGTGTCCCATCCCTGCCTGTAATCACTGCCACTGGCCCAGACTCATATGGGTCCCAGAAAGTGCCTGCACGTGCACCCTCCTTGGCCAGCCTATCCGCCAGTCATTGTGGGGAGGCAGAGGTGGGCGAGGGGGCTGCAGCACCACTGATGGCTGCCACCTTTCTCTGGTTGGTCAGGAGAGACCGCATTGCTTCCAGTAGCGACTCGACTGAGGTGGGGGAAGTTCCTGTCTCTACCCTTTGAGTTGGGGCTGCGGGGGTCCCGGCTTTATCGTCCCTCCCAGGCTTTATACAATACCTGCACCAGTGGCCCTCCTCCCCGCACTTGTAACAAGTGACCTTGTTCTGGGAGGGATGGCTCCCCTCCTGGCGCCACTCTTTCATATATTGAGCCCCAGGTTTAACCTCGTGGACTTTACCCTTTTGCTGGGGGGTCTCACCATTCCTCCCATTTCTATATGCTACCGTGAGCTGCCGGATTACAGTCTCTTCGGTTACTACGGGGTCTCGGTAGTCAAACCAAGTATCAGCTTTTACTTTTATCTGGGGTAGGCAATTGGACACCAGGCAACGAAGCCATTGGGTCCGCTGCCTCTCGTTCAGGTGTGCCCTATTTTGTCCCCCTGTACACGCGCTGTTGCAGACTGGCCACAGCCTGTCTGCAAATGCCTGTGGGGTCTCCCCTTCCTTCTGCAGGGTTTTCCTTACGCGATCGAACGCATTGCCGTCGTTCGCACCCATGGCTTCCAGTATTTCCTCCTTCAGGTCCCCAAAACCCTTTTGCCCTCTCTTAGCCTCATCTGAAAGGGTCTGATAGAGCTTGCTATCCACAGAGAAAAGCAACATTCTGGCTTTCTCTTCATCATCACAGCCGTTAACATCGGCTGCCTGGTCTACTTGTTGGAAGTGCATTGAGGGGTCTCCCTTTTCAGAGAGCATGGGAATATGTTTCACCATGCCGCTCAGCTGCTGGGTATCATAGGGTACCAGATAGGTATTTTGAACAGTCCCTGGGTTATTATTGCTCATGGGCGGACCGTACCTCCGTTGTCGGAGGGGGTACACTGGTCCTGGTCCCCGCCTGCCTAGTGGGACCTGCTGGCATTCTCCTACCACCCCATTATCCACCCCTTCTTGCTGCCAGAGCTCCTCAAAGCCCGGAGCTGTGGGCTGCTGTCTTGGGATCTCTAATTCCCTAGCCAGCCTTTCCCTGGGTGATGCCTGTGGGGCGGTTTGATTTGGGCTGCTGGTACTGTCCGACTGACCTGCCTTCGGGCCGATCAGGCAAATCATCCCCCTTGCTCCTTTTAAAGCCATGTTAAGGCTTTCTACCTCTGAGATGAGGCGAACATTCTCTTCCCGCAGTCTCATCTCATTATCTCTGGCCTCAGTGGCTTCCTGCACAAGGCGCTCTATCTCTGCCTGGCATTTTGTGACCTCTAGTGTGAGGCATGCATTTTCTTCCCGCACCCTCATCCCACTATCTCTGGCCTTATTCACCTCTCTTATGAGGCGTTCTACCTCCGCCTGGCATTTTTCCAACTCTGACTCCCGATTCTTGGCCTCTGTCACCTGCTCCTGCTTCCTCATCTCACCCTTCTTAACCCAGCCACCTATACTATAATAGGTCAGCTTACACGCTGCCGCTAACATCTGCAGGGCTACCCACAGACTGAAAGCAAGAAAGGCAAAAGCTGATGCTTTCTCCAAATCCAGACCACTTATCATATCAAGAACTGCCTCCAGTCCTGCTGCGGTCGCCAATTTGTAGGGGGGCATGCTTTTCGGGGTTTACGGTAATTTACCTCCCTTTACCTGGTTTACGGTAATTTACCTGGTCAAGCAACTTTTTGCCACTGCACCTCTGACCAATCCCAAACAGCGGTTTCGAATCGCTCAACCCCACCTTCCAGTTCGGACTGGAGGACTTATAATTAATGATATATTAAAAATGGACAAATGGTCTGCATGTGAGTAAATCAACTTTTATTACACTAAAGAAACTATAATCAAATTTTATACTACACCACACGAACACAGTAATTACAGCAAATTGCTTAACAGGGGAAGACAGATGGCAAAAACGAGGGATAAATGGCTACAATGTTAATTAAACAATCTTAGCAATTTCCCCTAAATTACCACCCTCTAACTCTTTGCTAGGTTGCCTTGCTGAGGAGTCAGAAACCTGCTCACCTGCAGTCCAAGGAAGTAAGAGAGAGATAGATTCTCAGGAGCTATCTTTATATCCTGCCAGCTCCTGCTGTTTTGCGCTGAAAGGGTCTGTGTGCAAAATTCGCGTCCAAAGTTCAAATACACAAGAGAAAGGCTGTGATTGGCTGACTCAAATGGCCTTGAAGTGGTTTAAATGTGTCTGCATTCTGGGGCCGAAATGTTCCCGCCCACATCCGGAGCTCCCTGGGCTGAACAAAAGGAAGTAATGGGTGATTCAAAAACTCATCCATACTGATCTGTCCCCTATCAAAGTCTTTTCTGTAGTTTTGACGTGTCTCATTGTGTGTGTAAGGGGTTTTCAATGGGCTGGATTGCTGTGTAAACAGAGCCCTTTGTTCTGCGGTTTAGTCTCAAGTGGTTTAATCCCTTATGTCAACATCCTGCAGTTTCAATAAATAAACATCGATTGTCAGCAGGGTACGGAAACTCCCCAGTTTGATTGACAGGTCTGATTGCCACTGCTTGATCCTCCCACTTACACAGACACTTCGAGCTGCTTTCCTTTGTCTTTTGGCCATGCCTTTCTGATGGCCATTTTCAAACCTCTTTGCAATGTACACAGTTCAAAACTCAGAGGTACCATTTTAATCTTAAAGTCCTGATGTTGTCCAAGAGTTCTGGGTATGCTTTTAAACATTGTCTAACCCAGAGACAATTCAAATCACACAATTCTTCGTCCACGATGTGGACCAATATTTTCCGATCTTCAGGGATTTAGGGGATTTTTGCGAACCCCTACAGAGCTACTGACGCAAAGCCTATAAATTGTACCATGGAGGCAATGGCACAAGGCCATGTTCCCCCGCAGGTAGCATATATAGGGGGTGGGACCTATTGTGTCACCACCGGTGCATCCCACTACCAGCATGGCCAGAATAGCTGGTGTCCGGTTAGTGACAGCAGTTTCTGTTTTAAACCCAAGGCAGAAGTTCAAGTTGCTCAGGAGTGAATTGTCCCCATTCCTGAACCCTCCACTGTTCACCTCACTGTGAAGGAGAATTTTACGGATTTGCAAAAATACGTAGCGCACTTTGGCTACGAAATTCCCCCTCTCCCTGAACATCTGACCAAAATTCTCAAAGCCGTTATAGTTTCGCAGTAACATTTTTATACACTCAAACAGAAAACAGTAGAGATAGGGACTAAGATATTGGATATTGTGACTCCACCCTGGTGGAACATTTTCAGTAATATAGAGGTCCCTTCGTGGATCAGACTAGCTTCCCAAATTGTCGTGGTTTGCCAGTTAGGGATAGTGTTGTATTTAGTTTGTATTCAGTGTAAGGGAAAAGGTTGGTGGTCAGAATTCAGAAACCAGAGGATTTGGAAAGAACACTATGTAAAAGTGGAGGGAGATACGCCGGTTTAAGTCTTTTCCCTGTATTTTGACTAAAGGATTGTTGTTTCTTTTGTGTTTGTTATTTTTATTTAAGGTTTTTTCTTTTGTTGTTTTTTTGCAACGCGGTTTAATAAAGATATGTGTACCAAGTGGTGCAGGGGTGTTGGACCCCCTCCATGCTTGGATGTGTGTGTAAAGTCTGTAATTTTACTCTCTGAATGCTGATGTACACTACATTTTCGCGGAATGGGAAGTGCATGTGTCGAGGGTATATTAAACAGGTAATTACAGGGGAAGGTTGACTATGGAGGGTCAGAAAAATTTTGCTCACCTTATATGTATGATACTTCAAGCAAGTTTTAGTATCACAGGGAGGACTGTAAGATTTGCAAAATTTCTGCATTTCCCCGAAGGCTGTTATTAATAAACGGGACCCTGCGTGGATTGTTTAAAATCAAAATGGTGTCCGTGCCTCATGGCAGCAAGCCTGTGAGATTTTAGAATGGACTCTGCAACGCAGACAGCTTGGAGAAATCGAAACCAAGCTGCAGGCTTCTGTGAAAAGAGACTTTGTATTTTGGAACCAGACAGGACTCTGAATTATGCATTAGACCGAATTGGAGGCAAATCTAAACTCAGTTTAGGCCTATAGTTAAGGCCATCTAGCAGTCTGCATATATTATTGGAAACAGATTAACCGAGCCATCGAGACCGGACAAGGCGCATCAAGGAACTTCCAGGACAATACAAGTCAATTGTCAGGCAGGTAGATGCGATTACCGGCCATCCAAAACCAGTTAGTATGGATTGCTGCCATTATTTAAAATAGCCCGCCAAGATTAAAACAAAGAACTAACCTGATTTGGCGCGCAGATAAGGGTTTTCGACGAAGGTATAATTGAAGGCCCCCTCGGGTAGCAAGGAGTTCGGTTCAGTTGATAGTTCAAGTTTTCAGTCGGGTGCTCGTGTTGGTTGGTGTGCTGGTGCTGCTCTTCGGCCCCTCGCCCTCATGGCTGCCGCTCCTCCCCCATCCCGCGCTTACCCCCTGGCCTTTGCCCATGCCCTTTTCCCACACCATCTGGAACTAGCCCCGGCACCTGGTCGGGCGGACACGGACAATTCAGGCCAGGCGAGGCGGGATGCGACGAGGGGAGGAGCGAAGACCACCGGAGGGAAGACCACCGGAGGAAGACCAACTGAGGAGATGAACTGAGGGGAGGCTTCGAATTATCGGGCCTTCAGCCTCGGCCGACCTTCGAATATCTGCACACCAACTCAATCTGTCGGCTGTCAACGAAGAAGCATCCCTGCAAGGTAAAGTACCCAAACAGAGACTTTAACTTTGGGATACTCGAACCTGGACAACACCCTTGCAGCGCCCGGAGACCACGTGACAACGGCAGGCTCCAGAGTGCACCAAGAGCGAACCCCGAACCCCACCGCTGTTTTGAGTCCAACAAACCTTTTGATTGGTGAGCATGAAGTTCTGACCCCTCATAGCTTAATCTAGTTAGGTATAGCGGGTGGGATAAGGATAAGGGGATTATTAAGATAGTTGTTTTCCCTCGATGTGCCGTGTGTTCCCCATTCCCTGTATAAGTATAGTTATTATTATTCTTTTGCATTTGTATTTTTGCCTGTAGAAGTGTACGCTAGTAATTTTTTTCCCATGAGATTGTATCAAGTTTTTCCTCTTCAATAAAATCTTGGTTTTTGTTTACATGCAACCACCTGTCTACTCGAGTCTTCTCTGTACCGCCGCCTTGTACCTAAGTCCGATGTCTAGAACCCAGGGGCGTGGGAGCGATTCGAACCGCTCACTAAACAGTCAGGGGCATAACTGACTGGGCGTACGTACGCGCCAAACACCACCACACGCGCCACCCCCTACATAAGCTTGGGTAGGAATACTTGTAAAAAGACCAATTTCTCCATCAAGAAATCCTAACCATTCACCGTGAGTTATGTTATGATTTCACCAGAAGTACAAATGAATTTCACTTTGCTATTTTATTTAGTTCACATTGGGCTTCAAGTGTTATGGTCTGTAACTAACTTCAGGTTAAAATACATCAAAATCCAAAATGAGGGCTAGTCACTCCCCCATTTGCTTCAATACTGTCTGTAATCCAGAAGCTGATGACCTGAGTGGTAATAATCCCCACCCCCTCCTTAATCCCAACTAGTTGAACAATGTGGTGGACCACCTTAACTTCAAATTTTGTTTATAGTGTGTACAGTTCAAATCTACCTGAAATGGGTATTTGCAGACATACCAAGGACAGTGCTGGTAGCCATTGGTGGCGGAAAAGGTTCTCAGTTGACAGCATCTCCTACATCTATTTTTTTATTGACCAGCTCTCCCACACCCCAAGTGCTAGCTTCCTATTTCTTGTTAAGACATTGGGCTACATTTTCCTCCACTTTACCATCTACGGTATCGGGGCAGGTGAGAGATGGAAATTGGGCAGGAAGCCATTCTGTTGGCTCCCTGATGGTACCTGACACATGGGATTTTTCTCTGAAGGTGACGGCAGGCTGTGAATACACCCTTTAATATTTGAGTGGGTGTATGCAAATGGAATGTCAATAAAGTCAATACCTCACCTGATATATTTGCCTTCATTCATGCCTTAGCGATGCTGGGCATTAGGAATGCTGTTAAGAGGAAAGGGCAGATACTTCCCCACAGAACAAATGCGAAAACTAAGTGTTACAGTAAACTCTCACTTAAACGGCACTTAATTATCCGGAATTCTCTAATAACCGGCAAAATTCAGGAGTAGGTTCAGGAACCCAAAGGTAAGTTTTACTGTATATTTGTGGCTGTGGAACCGGGGTTGTCGTACCTTTTGCCGTGTAACCATGGCTCCTGCACCTCTGGTTGTGTAACCGGGTCCCCTGTACCTGTGGCCGTGTAACCGGGGCTCCCGCACTTGTGGCCGTGTAACCGCGGCTCCTGTACCTGTGGACGTGTAACAGGGACTCCTGGATCTGTGGCTGTGTAATGGGGCTCCAGCACTTGTGGCCGTGTAACCGGGGCTCCTGCACCTGTGGCCGTGTAACCGGAGTTCCTGCACCTGTGGCTGTGTAGTGGGGCTCTCGTACCTTGGTAGGTATACCTCTCCGTTATCTGGAATTTTTAATCAACCGGCACCATTCCGGTCCCGTAGGTGCCAGATACGAAAGAGTTTACTGTACTACTGTACCTCCAGGCCATTCTTGTACACCTTGTAGTAGCAAGGACTATACAATGTCAGCAAGTCAGGCTGAGAAATACCTTTCAAAATTGTGATGGGGCAAAGGAAAATTAAATATGTGGCTCTTAAAGTCCGAAAGAAGCTGTCAATGAAACATATACACAAATATAGCTACAAGATTCTTGTTTTTGAACTTAGACTTGGCCTCTCTTTTGGACACCTGGCCAGGCACAACGGGGCTGATTTTCCTCTGCATAACTGATGCCCCATGTGCACTGATTCCCAAGATGGTAGAAAGAGGACATAGCAATAGAGCCCCCTTTCACCAGGTCTCTGCCCAGTTTGGTCTGCCTGTCTTGGGGTCTACCTGAATAAGGCAGGAAACTCCCACCTGAAACAGGCAGCAGCATTTATGCAGCACGCGAGTGACATGGCAGTGGCCTCCTAATGCCTCCTGCACTGTTTTCTGGGGATTCCAGTGGACGGACTCTTAGAAAGAAGAATGTCCAAGCAAGCTGCATGGTAGAGAATACAAAGCCACTCCTGGGTTAGGAAGTTCCATGGAGCTAAATCTTTGGAGCAGTAGAGCTGAATTGTGTGGGTGGGGAGCATTCTGCTGCTGCCACAACCTCCTGCCCCTTATTTATTGCAGTCATTGGCTCTGAGACAGTCCTCCCTTCCAGCAATTACTCAACACATTGTAACTAGATGATGTTGGAAAATCACCTGGGTTCAGCCAAGGTGAAGTTGGGCACGTACATAAAGCGTTCTGCCCAACTTTATGCTGGGACGAGGGGAGAAGGAATGTTGGTACCAAAATCTATTCAGTGGGTTGTTTTCGTGTTGATTGTGTGGCAGAAGGTAGGCCATTTTCTCTGTGTACCTGGCATGACAGAAAGAAAGAAGGCAATGGCAGGACACATCATAGACAAAAGAAATGCTTCATTTTTTGTCACATCATATTTGGTGTTTAGAAAAAAGAGAGCAAAACTCAGATAAACATCGAACATAATAGTATTAATAAAATGAACAAAGACAAAAGAACAAAGGTTGCCGCAGAGAGAGGTTTTCTTGTACCCTGTCGAGGACCGTGAAACAGGTGATTGAAGAGCCTCCCCAGATATACGAGCAGTATTCAATTGTTGCATGGACTTGCACTTTTTAGCGTGTTAAGAATTAGTGGGGTAGAAATTAGTGTGGGACTTAGCTGAGGGCCACTGATAGCAAGGCAAGCAGCCTAAAATACATCTACCTTAAATAGGCGAGCTTCCTTTGGAGGTGCAACAGGTGTAAGGAGTTCACCTAAGTTATTCAAATGAGGCCTGAGGTTCAATTTCTCGAGCCTTCCCATTGGAACACATTCGGTTATGTATTCAAAGTTGAGCCATAACCATTTTCCACCCATCTGTCAGTTATTGGTTCAGCATAAAACTAAGGAAATCTTTCATAGCTATGAAGATAGATTAGAATATGTCAGCTAAGAATGGCACTTAGACATGTGGGTATGGTAGCATAGTGGTTATGTTACTGGACAAGTAAACCAGAGGCTTGGACTAATGATATAGAGACATGAGTTCAAATCCTACCATAGCAGCTGGTGAATTTAAATTCAGTTCCACCGACAGGACAGACCCACCAGAGGTGGTGGCACAGTGGTATACAGGTGGGAAGGAGTGGCCCTGGGAGTCCCCAACATTGACTCCATAACCCATGAAGTCTCATGGCTTCAGGTCAAGCATGGGCAAGGAAAGCTCCTGCTGATTACCACCTATCACCCTCCCTCAGCTGATGAATCAGGTACTCCTCCATGTTGAGCACCACTTGGAAGAAGTGTTGAGGATAGCAGCGGCACAGAATTGACTCTGGGTGGGGGACTTCAAAGTCCATCATCAAGAGTGGCTCAGTAACACCACTACTGTCCTAGCTGGCTGAGTCCTGAATGACATAGCTGCCAGACTGGACCTGCAGCAGGTGGTGAGAGAACCAACATGAAGGGAAAAAACTACTTTCGCAGATGTATCTGTCCATGACAGCATTGGTAGCAGTGACCACCGCACAGTCATTGTGGAGGCGAAGTCCTGTCTTCACACTGAGGGCACCCTCCATCATGTTGTGTGGCACTACCACCGTGCTAAATGGGATAGATTCAGAACAGATCTAGCAGTCTAAAACTGGGCCTTCATGAGGTGCTGTGGGCCATCAGCAGCAGCAGAATTGCATTCCACCACAATCTGTAACCTCATGGCCTGGCATATTCCTCACTCTACCATTACTATCAAGCAAGGGGGCCAACCCTGGTTCAACGAGGAGTGGAGAAGAGCAGGCCAGGAGCAACACCAGGCATACCTAAAAATGAGGTGCCAACCTGCTGAAGCTACAGCACAGGGCTACATGCATGCTTAACAGTGGAAGCAGCATGCTATAGACAGAGTTAAGCGATCCCACAAACAATGGATCAGATCAAAGCTCTGCAGTCCTGCCACATCCAGTCGCAAATGGTGGTGGGCCATTAAAAAACTAACGGGAGGAGGAAGCTCCATGAATATCCCCATCCTCAATGATGGCGGAGCCCAGCCCATGAGTGCAAAAGACAAGGCTGAAGCATTTGCAACCATCTTCAGCCAGAAAGGTCTCCACCTTCACAGAAACCAGTTTTCAGCCAATTTGATTCACTCCGCTTGATATCAAGAAAGGGCTGAACGTACTGGATGCAGCAAAGGATATGGGCCCTGACAACATTCCGACTGCACATCAATTTCTGGTTGGACAAGAAGTAAGTGCTTTGGAATAAAAAGATTAAAATAAACACTTTCTGCACTGCATAGAGCAAACATAGTTCAAACATGAGGTAAATGTCAGATGGGCATTTTAATCCTCTAATTTTAAAATAGGTATGTATGTATAAAATGTCTTTAAGCAGACCTGGTGGGCAGCCAATACCTTTTTCTCCTCAGTTTGCCCCACTCCTTTTCTGAAGGCCATGCCTCTTGCTGGCTACAATTCTAGAGACTGCCCAACTGAAAGCAGCACAGACTGGACATTGGACCTAGGATCTCCTTGGACTGTACGACTCAGAGACGTATGCTTTTCACCTCAGCCATTGGCGGAGCTTATTCCTGCTGGTTTACTCTGCATTGGAAAATTCATAAACAGAAAAGCTAAACTGTAATCTTTGTCAACAGTTGACAAGTTTTCCAAAAAAAATCTGCGCTTGAATCAGAATTTCTGAATCTCGCTGATTTGAAAAAAAGATCATTTGGAATACTGGATCATTTCCCCATTTAATCACTTATACAGCAATTGACTTCAGGCTTAAATGATACAAAATTTGAACATCTTGAAAGAACATGAAAAGCTAGGGTACATTACTGCTTAGATCAGGATTACATATTTATGCATTCAACTAATGGCAGCAATTTGATATAAGGAAGTAATGGGGAGTCAGGACACAGGAATTCTACATTGTAATCCTATATATGTTTTACTGGAGTCATTAATATGAGCAAACGAGTTAGAATTGGGAACGGTAGCACAGTGGTAATGTCACTGGGGTAGTAATCCAGAGGCCTGGACTAATGATCCATGAAACATAAGTTCAAATCCCACCACAATTCAGTTAATTAAATAAATCGGGAATAAAAAGCTAGTATTAGTGTTGGTAACCAAGAAACTATCGGATTGTGGTAAAAACCCATTTGGTTCACTAATGCCCTTTAAGGAAGGAAATCTGCTGTTACTTACCAGAAGATAGGAGCAGGAGTAGGCCATTCGGCCCTTCGAGCCTGCTCTGCCATTCAATGAGATCATGGCTGATCATCCAAATTCAGTACCCTGTCCCTGCCTTCTCCCCGTATCCCTTTAGCCTTAAGAAATATATCCAACTCTTTCTTGAATATATTTAATGAACTGGCCTCCACTGCCATCTGTGGCAGAGAATTCCACAGGCTCACCACTCTCTGGCTGAAGAAATTCCTCCTCATTTCAGTCCTAAATGGCTTACCCCTTATCCTTAGACTATGACCCCTGGTTCTGGACTCCCTGGCCATCAGAAACATCCTTCCTGCATCTAGTCTGTCCAGGCCTGACAGAATTTTATAGATTTCGATGAGATCCCCTCTCAATCTTCTAAACTCCAGTGAGTATAAGCCCAATCGACACAATCTCTCCTCATACGTCATTCCTGCCATCCCAGGTATCAGCCTGGTGAATCTTCGCTACACTCCTTCCATGGCAAGAACGTCCTTCCTCAGGTAAGGCGACCAAAACTGCACACAATATTCAAGGTGCGGTCTCACCAAGGCCCTGTACAACTGTAGCAAGACATCCTTGTTCCTGTACTCGAACCCTTTTGCTACGAAGGCCAACATACCATTTGCCTTCTTAACCGCCTGTTGCACCTGCATGCTTACCTTCAGCGACTGGTGCACAAGAACACCCAGGTCTCTATGCACTTCCCCGTCTCCCAATCTATTGCCATTCAAATAATAATCTGCCTTCCTGTTTTTGCCACCAAAGTGGATAACCTCACATTTATCCACATTATTGTGCATTTGCCATGTTTCTGCCCAATCACCCAACCTGTCCAAATCGTACTGGAGTTTCACGACATCCTCCTCACAGCATACCCTCCCACCCAGCTTTGTGTCATCTGCAAATTTGGAGATATTACATTCAATTCCCTCGTCCAGATCATTAATATATATTGTGAACAGCTGGGGTCCTAGGACCGATCCCTGCGGTACCCCACTAGTCACCACCTGCCACCCGGAAAACGACCCGTTTATTCCAACTCTTTGCTTTCTGTCCGCCAACCAGTTCTCTATCCAAGTCAATACCTTGCCCCCAATCCCATGTGCCTTAATTTTGCACGCTAATCTCTTATGTGGGACCTTATCGAAAGCCTTCTGAAAGTCCAAATACACCACATCCACTGGTTCTCCCTTATCTATTTTACCAGTTATATCCTCAAAAAATTCCAGTAGATTAGTCAAGCATGATTTACCTTTTGTAAATCCATGTTGACTTTGTCCAATCCTGTCACTGTTTTCCAAGTGCTCTGCTATTACATCTTTTATAATAGACTCTAGCATTTTCCCCACTACCGATGGCCACTGGTGAATCTTTGCTGCACTCCTTCCATGGCAAGAACGTCCTTCCTCAGGTAAGACGAACAAAATTGCACACAATATTCAAGGTGCGGTCTCACCAAGGCCCTGTACAACTGTAGCACTGGCCTATATGTGACTCCAGACCCACAGAAATGTGGTTGACCTCATAAATGGCCTAGCAAGCCACTCAGTTGTAATAAACCGCTACAAAACACAATAATAAGAATGAAACCGGATGGATCACCTGGCTACGGACATGGCAATGGCAGTGGCACACCCAGCCCAGTCGACCCTGCAAAGTCATCCTCACCAACATCTGGGGACTTGTGCCAAAATTAGGAGAGCTGTTCCACAGACTAGTTGAGCAACAGCCTGACATAGTCATTGACGTATTAAAACTCACGACGCACTTGGTTTGAGCATGAAGCAAGGCTTTAATCAACTTGTTTCAGAACATGGAGGTCTAGTTGTACTTCACTAGTTCCTTGTCTTACAAAATGTCCCTGAAAAGCTGGGGCCGATGCCCGAGTATTTATACTCCTTGGATGGCGCCACCAGCTGGCCATCCAGCGTTATTTCATGAGTAGTTTCTTGATGAATGATGAGATTTATAACAGTTATACTCACAGAATCATACCTTTCAGCCAATGTCCCAAACTCCTCCATCACCATCCCATGGTATGTCCTGTCCCACCAGCAGGGGTGGCAGCACAGAGGTATACAGTCAGAAAGGGGTGGCCCTGGGAGTCCTCAAAATTGACTCCGGGTCTCATGGCTTCAGGTCAAGCATGGGCAAGGAAACCTTCTGCTGATTACCACCTACATCCCTCCCTCAGCTGATGAATCAGTACTCCTCCATGTTGAACACCATTTGGAAGAAGCACTGAGAGTAGCAAGGGCACAGAATGTACTCTGGGTGGGGGACTTCAATGTCCATCAACAAGAGTGGCTCGGTAGCACAACTACTGACCGAGCTGGCCGAGTCCTGAAGGACATAACTGCCAGTCTGGGCCTGCGACAGGTGGTGAGAGAACCAACAGGAGGGAAAAACCTATTTGAGCTCGTCCTCACCAATCTACTTGTCGCAGATGCATCTGTCCATGACAGCATTGGTAGCAGTGACCACCGCACAGTTATTGTGGAGATGAAGTCCCGTCTTCACACTGAGGACACCCTCCATCGTGTTGTGTGGCACTACTAAGCGTTTGCAACCATCTTCAGCCAGAAGTGCCGAGTGGATGATCCATATCGGCCTACTCCTGAGGTCACCACCATCACAGAAGCCAGTCTTCAGCCAATTCGATTCACTCCACGTGATATCAAGAAACGGCTGAGCGCACTGGATACAGCAAAGGCTATGGGCCCTGACAACATCCCGACTATCGTGCTGAAGGCTTGTGCTCCAGAACTAGCCGCGCCTCTAGCCAAGCTGTTCCAGTACAACTACAACACTGGCATCTACCCGACAATATGAAAAACTGCCCAGGTATGTCCTGTCCACAAAAAGCAGGACAAATCCAACCCAGCCAATTACCGCCCCATCAGTCTACTCTCAATCATCGGCAAAGTGATGGAAGGTGTCATCGATGGTGCTATCAAGCGGCACTTACTCACCAATAACCTGCTCACTGATGCCCAGTGTAGTGTATGTAACTGTTCTACATTTAAGAGAACTATTGTATGTAACCGTCCACCTTTAAGAGAACTATTTTAGGTGTGGCACTACTTTATCTTGGCTGCTGTATACTGTAATACCGACGGTGACCACACCGGTATATAAGTGCTGTGTCAGGATTTATTGGGCAGATTCGCCCTGACCTTCGAATAGTAAAGTCCTGTTAAAGTTACTCTTGTAGTCTGTGTATTAATTCGCCATAATACCTACAGACTTTACAGTGGCGACGAGTTCGATCTTACCCTGCGGCAACAATACTTCCGAAGCAGTTAACGAGCGTCGAGAATAGGCACCCGCCCTCGTCGTTCTGCTGAGAGAAAACTCGAGTCTGCAGAGCAAGGAAGAAGGAAGAATTCAGACACGAAGCCTTCCATCAGCAACAGGCACTGATTGTCCCTTCTGCCACGGTGGTGAGTGAGCCGATCAGCACGAGAAGCAAGTCGGCCACGGTGACTGTGAGTAAAGGGAAAATAAAAAAAATAAAATAAACGGAGGATAAGGGCGGTGAACTCGACCACGGTCGGGGGAAAGGAGCCGGACAGAAGTCGGGACCAGAGGCACTGAGACTGGGGCAGCGTGGAGCACGGAAGCCGCGGTACAAGCGGGCTGGGAGACGCAACGGCGTCGTGAGACAGCTAGACCGCGACCAGTGAAAAAGGCCGGGCAGCGACCGAGGCCACGAAGCGCTGCGACCGGGATCGTAAGGCGCGGGAAGATATAAAAATAAATAAACCACGGAGAACTCAGCCGCAGCCGGGGAGGAAAGCACCGGACTGCGAGAGGGCTGGGAGGCGCGATTGGAAGCCGCTGAGGGAGAGACAGAGCCCGAGCGAGCGGGAGAGACAGAGCCCGAGCGAGGGAGACTGAGCGAGATCCAGCCCAGCAGCTGAAACTGTTCGCCGTCAACGGGTTGTACCCAGCGCCGGTTGCCCTGCCGAGAAAAGGGAACAAGGAACGCACTGAAGCCGACGCGCAGGCTGCGAACCCCGAAAGCCAGCGGTCGTCGCCCGAGGGAAAAGCTTACCCCTCCCGCCAGGGGAAGAAACGCGGGAAGCCACCAGTAGGCGGGGAAGAAGACAGAAGTGGGAAACCGCCATTTTGAAAGTGGGCGGGGAAAGAAGACAAGCGCGGGAAACCGCCATTTTGGAAAAAAAAAAGTTAAAGAAATATTTCGTTGTTTCTCAGGAAGAGTGTGAAGATGCCTAAGCGTAGTAACATCAATGGTTTCGATTCCGATGTAGAAGATTGGGCCACGTATGTAGAACGCATCGAGATATATTGTAAGGTCAATAAGAGAGCAAATTATGACAAAGCTCTAACCTTACTAAACTCAATGGGTGCGAAGACATACGGGTTATTGAAGCATCTTCTATCACCAGCTAAACCGGCGGATCAGTCTTTCGCTAATATTGTTGCTGTCCTGAAGGATCATTTTAACCCCGCACCGCTGATGTTAGCGGAACGATCTAAATTTTACGTGAGAACGCAACGAAAAGAGGAAAGCAACGCGGAGTACCTGGTTGAACTGCGTAGGCTAGCAAAATACTGTCAGTTTGGGGTAAATCTGACAGAGGCACTGAGAGACAAGTTCGTGTGCGGGATGTCGAAGGAAGGAACACAAAAAAGACTGCTCGAAGAGAACGATCTTACACTTGATAAGGCTGTCCTTATTGCAGCATCGCACGAAGCCGCAGCGAGAGGCACGGCGGAAATGCAGCGGAAGACAGCGGTACTCAGTGTGGATCAAATGACTTCGGGTACAACGAAATATTATCGTTGTGGGAAGACAACACACGACCAGAACCAATGCTGGTTTAAAAACCAGGAATGTAGAAAATGTGGCAAGCTTGGTCACATAGCTAAGGTATGCCGGTCAGGAAAGAAGACCAGCAATAATAAGTCACCGCAGAAGAAGTACAGAAAGGTACATAAGGTGACTGGGAAGAGTCCAGATGAACAGAATTCGGACTCAGACTCCAACAGCAAGGAACTGGGTAGTCTGAGGATTCACAATGTGAGTAAAGAAGCTGACCGACAAACTATCTGGGTCACACTACAGATTGCAAAAGTCCAAGTGAAGATGGAAGTGGACACCGGATCGGCGTTGACGGTCATGAATAAGCAAGATTACAAAAAGTTATTCAAACATATTCCCCTACGGGATACGGAGATAGTATTGCAGACATACATGGGGCACAAAGTATACCCCATCGGAAAGATAAAAGTCAAGGTGAGATACAAGGACAAAGATCACCAAGGGACGGGCATGTATGTGCTGCCCAAGGGAGGTCCACCACTTCTGGGACGGGAGTGGGTCAGGAAAATAAAGATAGACTGGCATTCACTAAACACAATGACGGTAGATTCCGGAAAGGAAGATGTCAAACCTGAACGGTTGTCCAGAATATTGGACGACGCTAAAGAGGTATTCCAGCAAGGACTGGGAACACTGAGAGGAATTAAAGCAAAAATCAAGATTGCAGAACATGCAAGCCCAAAATTTTTCAAAGCCAGATCGGTACCTTACGCGATACGACCTGCTGTGGAGGCAGAACTGGAAGAGCTTGAACGTTCAGGGGTACTGTCTAAGGTGGACTGGAGTGAGTGGGCCACGCCCATTGTTCCCGTCATGAAGTCTTCATCAAGTAACAAGCCAGGGGGACCGGGAAAGGTCCGCATCTGCGGAGACTTCAAGATCACAGTTAATCCGGTGCTTCACACGGTACAATACCCGCTTCCGCGGATTGAGGATATCTTTGCTTCATTGTCTGGCGGGAAACACTTCACCAAGATAGACCTGGCACAAGCATACTTACAAATGGAAGTCGAGGAAGAGTCGCGCCAGTATCTCACAATCAACACGCACAGAGGCTTGTATCGTTATAATAGACTGGTTTTTGGAGTAGCTTCGGCACCAGCAATTTGGCAGAGGGCCATGGAGCAGGTCTTACACGGTATTCCAAGCACTCAGTGTTACTTGGACGATATCCTGATTACAGGAGAGGACAAGGAGGAACACCTCGCAAATTTGAAACTGGTGCTCACCAGGTTGAAGGAATATGGCCTTCGAGTTAATCGCCAGAAATGTGAGTTCTTCCAGAAACGGATCTCGTACTGCGGTCATGTCATTGACCAAGAGGGGCTGCACAAGTCACCTGACAAGATAGAAGCTGTCGTGAAGGCCCCCGCTCCGGAAAATGTATCACAGTTGAGATCGTTTCTGGGGTTGATTAATTATTACCACAAGTTTCTGCCAAATCTATCCACGGTGCTGCATCCGCTGAATGCTCTGTTGCGGAAAGAAGTACCATGGAAGTGGAGCGAGGACTGTAAGAAGGCCTTTCGCAGAAGCAAGGCGTTGATTACCTCTGAGGAAGTGTTGGCTCATTTCAACCCAACGTTACCTCTTCGTCTAGCTTGTGATGCTTCCCCTTATGGAATTGGAGCAGTACTTTCACACAAGTTACCAAATGGCTCGGAAAGGCCAGTCGCATTTGCGTCCCGATCATTGACCTCCGCTGAGCGAAATTATGCTCAGATAGATAGGGAGGCCCTCAGCCTTGTGTGGGGAGTAAAGAAATTCAATCATTACCTGCAGGGCAAGAAGTTCACATTACTGACAGACCACCAGCCGTTGGTGTCCATATTCAACCCTAACAAGGCCGTTTCCACTATGACAGCGCAAAGGCTACAGAGGTGGTCCATGTTACTTGGGGCACACCAATATGACATTGAATACAAAAGGTCCAAACAGCATGGAAATGCTGATGGGTTATCGCGCCTACCGTTGCCAGTAGTAGAAGAGGCGGCTACAGTGGACCCGGTAGAGATGTTCCACTCATCCATAGTGGAATGTCTACCAGTAACAAATTCGATGATCGAAAATGAAACAAGAAATGATCCGACTCTCTCACGAGTCTACGATTTAACAGTGGAGGGATGGCCAGCACATGGCGAACCAACGCTGCCCGCATTTTCGCAAAGAAAAGAACAGCTGTCAGTGTGCCGAGGAACCTTGATGTGTGGATCTAGAGTGGTGATTCCACCCAAACTTCAGCATAAGGTGCTAAAGGAGCTTCACGAGGGGCATCTGGGTGGAGTGAAAATGAAGAACCTAGCGAGAGCGTTTGTGTGGTGGCCAGGTATTGATGGAGACATCGAAGAAATAACAAAGAGCTGTCTAGGATGCCAGAAGGTCCAAAACGCGCCACCACAAGCTCCTCTGCATCCATGGGAGTGGCCCTCATCTCCTTGGAAAAGGGTACACGTCGACTTTGCTGGTCCATTTATGGACTCAATGTTTCTAATCGCGGTGGGTGCACACTCCAAGTGGCCGGAGGTAATAAAGATGTCCTCCACCACCACGGAAAAAACCATCACAGTATTAAGGACCATATTTGCCAGGAATGGGCTGCCGGAACAGATCTGTCCTGATAATGGACCGCAATTTGTGTCCGAAGAATTCAGGAAATTCTTAAAAAGGAATAGGGCCAAGCACTACACGTCAGCCCCATACCATCCCGCCACCAATGGATTAGCTGAAAGGTTTGTCCAGACCTTCAAGAAGGCCATAAAGGCCATGGGTAATGAAGACATCAACCTACAACATAAGGTAGATAACTTCTTGTTGGCGTACAGGAATGCAACACATGCGGTCACAAACCAAACTCCCGCCATGATGTTTTTCAATAGAAGACTAAGATGCCGACTGGATTTGATTAAGCCAAACGTCAGAAGGGACGTAGAGAACCGGCAATTTCAGGGCATGAATGAAAGGCCAACTAGATCCTTTCAGATAGGTCAACAAGTTTTGGCCCGGGACTACCGTACCGAGAAATGGCAGCCTGGAACTATTGGGAAAAGGCTAGGGCCGCTGATGTATACCGTGGACATTGGTGACAGCATAATAAGGCGCCATGTTGACCAGATCATAGGGTCATCCACAAAGGACCAACCTACTCCACAACCTTACACGGCTAATGTTGAAGCAGAGATACCCAGAGCACCTACCTCCGATCTGGTAATACTGGAATCAGATGAACCTGACACTGTCCTTCAAGCCGAATCGACCTTGCCAGAAGAACCTACTACCCCGCCGAAAACTACTACACCACCGAGGCGTTATCCGGACAGAGTCAGGAAGCCTCCAGAGAGACTGAATCTGTGAACTGTTTTGCATAAGTTGTATATATGTTATGATGTTATGTTAATGGGGAATAAGTATGTTGTAAGCTAAAAAGGGAGGATTGTAGTGTATGTAACTGTTCTACCTTTAAGAGAACTATTGTATGTAACCGTCCACCTTTAAGAGAACTATTTTAGGTGTGGCACTACTTTATCTTGGCTGCTGTATACTGTAATACCGACGGTGACCACACCGGTATATAAGTGCTGTGTCAGGATTTATTGGGCAGATTCGCCCTGACCTTCGAATAGTAAAGTCCTGTTAAAGTTACTCTTGTAGTCTGTGTATTAATTTGCCATAATACCTACAGACTTTACACCCAGTTTGGATTCTGCCAAATCCACTTGGCTCCCAACCTCATTACAGCCTTGGTCCAAACATTGACAAAGGAGCTGAATTCCAGAGGTGAGGTGAGAGTGACTGCCCTTGACATCAAGGCAGCATTTGACCGAGTGTGGCACCAAGGAGCCCTAGTAAAACTGAAGTAAATGGGAACCGGGGGGGGGGGGCGGGAAATGCTCCACTGGCTGGAACCATACCTAGCACAAAGGAAGATGGTTGTGGTGGTTGAAGGTCAATCATCACAGCCCCACGACATTGCTGCAGGAGTTCCTCATGGTAATGTCCTAGGCCCAACCATCTTCAACTGCTTCATCAATGACCTTCCCTCCAACATAAGGTCAGAAATGGGGATGTTTGCTGATGAGTGCACAGTGTTCAGCGCCATTCACAACTCCTCAGATAATGAAGCAGTCCATGTCCGCATGCAACAAAACCTGGACAACGTTCAGACCTAGGCTGATAAGTGGCAGGTAACATTCACGCTACGCAAGTGCCAGGCAATGACTATCTCCAACAAGCGAGAGTCTAACCACCACCCCTTGACATTCAACAGCATTCCCATCACCGAATCCCCTACCATCCACATCCTGAGGTTCATCATTGACCAGAAACGTAACTGGACCAGCCACGTAAATACTGTGGCAACAAGAGCAGGTCAGAGGCTAGGTATTCTGTGGCGAGTGTCTCACCTCCTGACTCCCCAAAGCCTTTCCACCATCTACAAGGCACAAGTAAGGAGTGTGATGGAATACTCTCCGCCTGCCTGGATGAGTGCAGCGCCAACAACACTCAAGAAGCTCGACACCATCCAGGACAAAGCAGCCCGCTTGATTGGCACCCCATCCACCACCTTAAACATTCACCCCCTCCACCACTGGCGTACCATGGCTGCAGTGTGTACCATCTACAAGATGCACTGCAGCAACTCGCCAAGGCTTCTTCGGCAGCACCTCCCAAACCCGTGACCTCTTCCACCTTGAAGGACAAGGGCAGCAGGCGCATGGGAACACCACCACCTCCAAGTTCCCTCCAAGTAATGCACCATCCTGACTTAAAAGTATATCGCCGATCCTTCATTGTCGCTGGGTCAAAATCCTGGAACTCCCTACCTAATAGCACTGTGGGAGTACCTTCACCACACAGACTGCAGTGGTTCAAGAAGGTGGCTCACCACCACCTTCGCAAGGGCAATTAGGGATGGGCAATAAATGCTGGCCTTGCCAGCGATGCCCACATCCCATAAACGAATTAATTTTTTTTTAAAGTAATTTCACTTTTGGATTGGGTTTTTAAAATTCATATATTTCTACCTCCCCTCGCACACTTCTTCCATTTCTTGAATACCGCATTAAACTTTAAAAAGCAGTCCAATATAAAAAGTAGATCTGCCCATCAAAACAAAGTATGAAGGAAGCTGAAGTCCACTAGGCTAATAGAACGTTAGCACTACATCCCCAGGGATCCATGTGCATTAGTCTACCAGAGAGTTAGATGCAATGGACACAAGGCAACTAATACTCATGAGATCCAAACATTTGATACCTCAAACGTCTAAGCCAGAATTTATTGTACCTGGGCAGGTCAGGTGCAGGCGGTCGCTGTGGCGGGTCGCGTACCCACCTGCTTATTCCATTCCAGATCGACTTTCCGTTAATGGTGCCTATTAAGGCAGCCCTGCACATTACCCGGCCCTCCTAAATGGTGCAGGTCTGATGACGTCATCGATGACGCATTTTCAGCCAGGATATTTAAAGGAGCCACGACCACATTGCATTTGAATGTTCATCTAGGATTGTGCAGGTGTTGTACTGCACCACTGGAGTGCTCCAAACACTTGCAAACATGATTGCACAGAGGCAGAGGGCTGCACCCAGGTTCTCCGATTACTCTCTCCATATGCTTTTGGAGGGAGTGAGAGCACACGGGGAGGTCCTCTTCCCTTCGGATGGGTGGAAGAGAGCGCCTGACCAGAGCAAAGGAGCCTGGATCCAAATAGCAAAGGAGGTCAACAGCAGGGATGTTGTCAGGAGGACCTGAGTGCAGTGCCGGAAACACTTAATGATCTCATTAGATCAGGAAAGATGAGTGCAAAGCCACACTCAAATTCATCCTGCTGTGCCTCTCATCACATCCCCATCACTCTGCCTTCCCAACCCTACTCGTGCACATCATTACTCTCACCAACATACCTTGCACGTCCAGCCATCCCACTCTATCTATATTATCACATCCCCATCTGACTGGCCACCCCTCTCACTCACCTTCAGCCTAATGCAATCATACCAACTAACAACACACAAGGAAGCCATTTGGAATTGGCACCCCACTCATCATAGTCACCCACTAAAGATGTTACCCATCCATTCTTGATACTCATTCCATCACTTTCACTCAAACTTGTCTTCTTTACCTCCTTGCAGGAGAAGAGCGGCCACAGTAAGAGGGAGAGGGAGAGATCCGGAGGTGGCCCTCCATCATTGGCCAGCTTAACTGCAGCAGAGGAGGTCGCCCTGGATGTCTCAGGAATCGCGCAGCAGCTGAAGGTGGGAGACGGAGAGAGGGGGACATCTCAGCAACCTGATGACAGAATTGCATCTCATACAGCCACATGGCATACAGCAGTCACTCATATGGGGACTGCTGTCAGCAGCCAGTGAATGTTCATCATGTGCATAATGGTATTGTTACCCATTCTTGATATGACATATCTAACTCATCTCTTTACTCTCCCACAGGTCCATCAAGAGCACCCCCACCCCCCATCGTCCAGGAGGAAGAGGAAGACGACTCCTCAGTGGAGCCTCCAGCCTCTGAGGGCGCACTGTCAGCAGACATAAACCCACCCAGCACCAGCGCAGATACACACATCTCGGTGGGTGCAACGCGAGATAGAGTAGTGTTGTCACCTGGTGTCTCACAACTCACAAGTCAGCAACAGCAGATGGTGGAGACAGGGACAGCACCGGAGGGCGCCGGACGCTTCCAGCTCTGCTCAGCTGCATGCAGAGGCTGAGCCTCAGGGGCGATCCAGAAAGAGGGCGATCCTAGAGGTGCAGCAAAAAGTGCAGGAGGTTTTGACAGGTTTTGCGACCGCGATGTCTGCAAATGTGCAGTGAATGGAGGAGTCCATCTCCAACATGAGCAACACCATGTCGCAGGCGATGGCGACTGTAGGCTCTTCCATGGAAAGGATGGCCACCTGCATGGAGCATCTAATGCACCACTCACAGGAGCACATGATCTCTATAGAGAATAGATAGCTATCTATGGCGAATAGATGGCAGATGCTCATAGACCTCCTCTCAAGGAGGGATTGAAATGTAGACGTGGGTCCTCATGGCCCTACTGCTGTGCAGCAAGGTGCTCTCCAGCTCCTTGCTAGCAGGGAAGTGCAGGTGGCCCATGAAAGGGATGATGGTGACAGGAGACATGGAAGTGGGGGCTCCTCTCAAAGTGCTTACACTTTTCCCACATTGCCTCTCCCCCCCCCCCTCAGTCAGAGCTCCAGATGGCTCCTCGGATCGTGATGGCCGAGTCTGCCCCTGCACAGTCGCAGGAGGAGCAGACTTTGGTGGGGCCATCACAGGCTCCAAGACTCAGAGGACGTCCGCCAAAAGTATCTATGCAGTCGCAGCAGGGAAGTGAGCAGGCTGCCTCTACCTCTGCTGAAGCCACAGGGGTAGCACCTTGTAAAAGCACGTGTACGAGAAAGATGACACAAGCAGATGCACAAGGGTAAGCACTTGGATGTTTTAATAACTGTTTGTGTGAAGTTTCCGTTAATGTGATGTCAAAGATAAATATTCTTATTTTCACCACTCTCTGGTCATGCCATATTTTGTCTGCAACTTTGGTAGTGGCTTAGTCAGTTGGAGTGAATGGTGAGACATAATGTTACCAATGATGGTCAGTGTGAAAGGAATGGCTTGGTCATTGTAGGGAGGCTTTACAGTGTTGCTGGGGGGTGTTGGGAGCCTGGGGCAGCATGTGGCAGCCATGTGGGTGTAATGCCTGAAGTTAAGTAAATCTGGCCATGATGAGGTCATCACTGGGCTCCTGGGCAGCAGTGTGCTCGGGCCCTGGTGGGATCTGGACCGTAGGTTCCTCCTGCTCCTCCTCCCCCTCGTCTTCCAGCTGATGCTCCTCCTGCTCCTCCTCCCCCTCGTCTTCCAGCTGATGCTCCTCCTGCTCCTCCTCCTCCTCTGAAGAGGCTGTATGCTCAGAGCCTTGCTCCTCATGCAGCGCTAATCCTCGCTCCTGTGCTATGTTGTGCAGGGTGCA
This sequence comes from Somniosus microcephalus, assembly GCF_052327205.1. Classification (NCBI taxonomy): domain Eukaryota; kingdom Metazoa; phylum Chordata; class Chondrichthyes; order Squaliformes; family Somniosidae; genus Somniosus; species Somniosus microcephalus. Next base: position 206,784,758 of record NC_140990.1, on the reverse strand, counting down.
GCAGCCCACAATGATTCTGGAGACTCTGGCTGGTACATACTGAAGGGCTCTTCCAGATCTGTCAAAACATCTGAAGCGCATTTTCAGCATGCCTATTGTCTGCTCTAGAACACATCTGGTGGAAATGTGGCTTTCATTGTATCTCTCCTGGGCCTCAGTACTTGGCTACAAGGGTGTCATGAGCCATGTCTTCAGTGGCTAGCCCTTGTCTCCAAGCAGCCAGCCGGAAAGGCTGCTTGGAGGAGCGAAGAGCTGAGGGAGGGTGGATTGGCGCAGGATGAAAGAATCATTGCAGCTGCCAGGGAATTTGGCGCACACATGCATGATGATCTTCCTATGTTTGCAGACGAGCTGCACATTGAGGGAGTAGAGGCTCTTGCAGTTGACAAAGACTCCTGGGTGATGACAGGGTGCCCTGATGGCCACATGTGTGCAGTTGATGACACCCTGCACCCGTGGGAAGCCAGCCAGAGTGGCAAAGCTGAGCGCCCGCTCAGTAACACTGGCTTCATCAGTGGCAAAGTTGAAAGAATTGAGTGACTTGTCAAAGAGGGCATCAGTGACCTATGTGATGCTTCTGTGGGGGGCCGACTGCGAGGTGCCGCAAATGTCTGCTGCAGATCCCTGGAAGGAGCCTGAGGTGAAGACGTGGAGGGCGCTGGTGACTTTGACAGCCATTGGTAAAGCATGTCCACCAGGTCCTCTGGGTTGCAGGTCTTGCTCCAGCAATCTGCAAATGCCTGCGATGTCCTGGCGCAATAGCCTGAGCCTCCTTTGGCACTGCTGCTCAGTCATGTTGAGGAAGCTCATCCTCTGCCTGTATACCCTGTGTTGGGGGTATCGCCTCCGGCGCAGTGCAGCCCTGTGCTGATGCCCTCTGTCCTGTGCAGCATCAGGTGGTTGAGGAGAAGGTTGGTGGTGTTGTTGTTGGTGCTGCTGGTGTTGGGGCTCATCATGGTCCAATTCAGAGGACCAAGGTGAGACATTATAAACAGCACCCATGCTTATGTAATAGATGGCAGGTCAAGTAGAGATGACAGAAGCAACCTGTCAATGGTGTGATAGGTGGTACCAATGAGGTGACACTGGATCCCGACTTTGCTGAAAAGACATGCAACCTCTAGAAAGTTAAATCTGTGCTGACAATGCACTCAGCAACAACAACTGCCTTAGGAAAGTAACCAGGTGTCAGATGGGAGTATTTATTTTGCTTTCCATGCTGTGCACTAAAAAGTTAGATCAATGGCCACTCAACTTCCGCCTCAGGTTCAGAGACGTGGTTCCCGAGCTGCGTGATTCCCGTGGTTATCCAGGGAAATTTGAAAGGTAGGGTTAGAAAGATGATTAAGGGTCTGACAAGTACCTAATAATCATCTGAATTAACTCGGCCGCCTCTGCCGTTCAGGTTGCTGCCGCACTGGCAAACGCGCCCAAGGGAAAGGCATATAGACAGAGGGTTCCTGACCCGCTCCAAGTTGTTTCAAATTTCCCTCCCGACCCGCCTCCATTCCCGCCCGCATGGACGCCAGAAAATTCCGGCCTTAGTTTTGTCTAACAAACACTCAAACTTTTGCCCAATTTTGGGGTTTACTTCCCCTTTGAAAAAACATTGCATGTACTCATAGAGGTACGAAATACCCTTCAGCACATGCACGCCATTCTTTTCTCTGTCCAGTCACAAGTTTCCCTACAGTGATAACTGTTGCAAGTGCTTGCTGGCGCCAAAACAGCAAGGGTAAGTGCAGTGTTACCACTGTTTTTCGCAACTTATTCGGCCGTTGGCAAGATAATCACTCCACGAGGAGGGTGATGTTGATTGTGAGTGTGCATCTTTATTCCTTGGTCAAGTCCCATAGAGAATCAATTTCTCAGCATTAATCCACCACAGAAAACAAGTCAGTTACTGAACAACATGGCCAAGAGAAGCATTTTAAAGAAATGTGAACTTAACTTTTGAGTCACTGCCTCCTGACCACTGACACCCACATTTTTGCTGTTGCAGCAAAATGTCCCACCACATACGCCCACTGCCATTTACTTAAAGGGACAAATGAATCTCGCTTTGAATTTGATTTAAATTACCTTCAAAAATTTTTTTTTTTTTTTTTATCATGTTCTGCGAGTAATAATAAATAATATTTTCATTCTTTTAGCACCTTATCACTTGAGAATTCATATAGCACCTTATCATTTGAGAATGTCTTAGGGCAGGTCATAACATTTTTGAAGTTCAGTAAGGATTCTGCACCAGCATAATCCACAAACAGCAACAAGATGAATCATCACATGATTTTTTTTTGGTTTATTATTAGTTGAAGGTGAAGTATTTGTCAGGACACCAAGAAAATTCCTTGCCCCTCTTCAAATAGTGTCATTGATTTATTTTTACTTTTTTAATTTATTCTCAGAATGTGGGCATCGCTGGCAAGGCCGGCATTTATTGCTCATCCCTAGTTGCCCTTGAGAAGGTGGTGGTGAGCCGCCTTCTTCTTGAGCTGCTGCAGTCCATGTGGGGAAGGTACCCCCACAGTGCTGTTCGGTAGGGAATGTTAGAGAATGGACCTTTGAGGGGTTGCCAAATTTCTGTAAATTAGCTCCACTCCAGTGGGGAGCTTACTGTATGCCTCAGAGACATGGACCATGTACAGCAGGCACCTCAAAGCACTGGAGAGGTACCACCAACGCTGCCTCCGCAAGATCCTGCAAATCCATTGGTAGGATAGGCGCACCAACGTCAGTGTTCTTGCTCAGGCCAGCATCCCCAGCATCAAAGCTCTGACCACGCTCAATCAGCTCCGATGGATGGGTCACATTGTCCGCATGCCCGATACGAGACTCCCAACACAAGCGCTCTACTCGGAGCTCTGGCACGGCAAGAGAGCCCCAGGTGGGCAGAGGAAATGCTTCAAGGACACCCTCAAAGCCTCCTTGAAAAAGTGTAACATCCCCACCGACACCTGGGAATCCCTGGCCCAAGACCTCACAAAGTGGTGGAGAAGCATCCGGGAAGGCGCCAAACACCTCGAGTCTCTTCGCCGGGAGCAAGCGGAAGCCAAGCGCAGACAGCGCAAGGAGCGCACGTCAACCCAAGCACCCCACCCACCCGCCCCTTCAACCACCGTCTGCCCCACCTGTGACAGAGACTGTAGGTCCCGCATTGGACTCATCAGTCACCTGCGAACTCATTTTTAATGTGGAAGCAAGTCATCCTCGGTTCCGAGGGACTACCCAAGAAGAAGAAGAGGGGATGCCATTGTATAACTTACAAAGATAGAACAGTGGATAAGCAAATCCAAAGCAAAGTTTAATGAGGAATCAATACAAGATTAAGTTTATCACTCCAGAAACTTGTAGTATATTAGGGGTACCAATTTGTTTTAACTTTTGGCATATACAACCTAATTTTTTCAAAATTCCACAAGTCAAAGCAAAGATCAATATCTTTTCTAAGTGAGTGGCCATTTCTTAATTGCTGGTCACTCTGAGATCAGGCATTTATCCTTACAGTTCAAAAATAAGATGCTGATTTTGAGGAGGCTGTAGTCCTGGGCTTGGGAACTGCAGCATTTGTAGTGCAATATTGGATCTGTCCCAAAGGAAATTAGGATGTCAGATGAGGTTGCAAGCTTTCTGACTAATGCCTATCATCTTGTGTTACCTGGAAGCTTTAAGGTTATTCATTTCTGCAGACTTGTACCAGTTCTGCTGGAACACCAGGTGATAGATGGCTGGCAGTGAGCAACTGGAGCTGTAATTTAATCTTGGGGTTCAGATGATGGGAAGAGTAAATCTCAAATAATTTATGAATATCTGAGCCCTTAGGTTAAATTACAGCCTTTTATTGATTCCGTGCTGGCCATTTTCTTTTATAAAAGCAACAAGAGAGGGGGCGGTACTGGACCTAATTCTAGGGAATGTAGCCGGGCAAGTGGTAGAAGTGTTAGTAGGTGAGCACTTTGGTGACAGTGACCATAATTCGGTGAGATTTAAGGTAGTCATGGAAAAGGACAAGGATGGACCGGAAATAAAGGTTCTAAATTGGGGGAAGGCCGATTTTAATATGATAAGGCAGGATCTGGCCAATGTGGACTGGGATCAGCTACTTGAAGGAAAATCCACATCGGAGCAATGGGAGTCTCTCAGAAAGGAAATTGAGAGAGTACAATGGCAACATGTTCCCGTAAAGGTCAAGGGTGGGACCAACAAGCCCAGGGAACCTTGGATGTCAAGGGATATACGAGAATGGATTAGGAAAAAAAGGGGGGCTTTTGGTAGATACAAAAGATTAAAGACAGAGGAAGCCCTAGAGGAGTATAAAAAGTGCAGGGGGATACTTAAAAAAGAAATCAGGAGAGCGAGGAGGGGGCCATGAAATAACACTGGCGAGCAATATAAAGGAAAATCCTAAGGTGTTTTATAAGTATATTAAGGGCAAGAGGATAACTAGGGAAAGAGTAGGGCCCATTAGGGACCAAAGTGGCAAGCTGTGTGTGGAGCCAGAAGATGTAGGTGGGGTTTTAAATGAATTTTTTGCATCTGTGTTCACTATGGAGAAGGATGATGTGGACATAGAAATCGGGCAGGGGGACTGTGATATACTTGAACATATTAGCATCGAGAGGGAGGAGGTACTAGCGGTTTTAGCAGGCTTAAAAGTGGATAAATCCCCAGGCCTGGATGAGATGTATCCCAGGCTGCTATGTGAGGCAAAGGAGGAGATTGCAGGGGCTCTGACAAAAATTTTCAGAACCTCTCTGGCCACAGGGGATGTGCCAGAGGACTGGAGAACAGCTAACGTAGTACCATTATTCAAGAAGGGTAGTAGGGATAAACCAGGGAATTACAGGCCAGTGAGCCTAACATCAGTGGTAGGGAAATTATTGGAAAAAATTCTGAGGGACAGAATTAGTCTCCACTTGGAGAGGCAAGGATTAATTAGGGATAGCCAGCATGGCTTTGTCAAGGGAAGATCATGTCTGACCAATTTGATTGAATTTTTCGAGGGGGTGACTAGGGGTGTGGATGTGGTTTACATGGATTTCAGTAAGGCTTTTGATAAAGTCCCGCATAGGAGACTGGTCAGGGAGGTAAGAGCCCATGGGATCCAGGGTGCCTTGACACATTGGATCCAAAACTGGCTTAGTGGCAGAAGGCAGAGGATGATGGTCGGAGGTTGTTTTTGTGACTGGAAGCCTGTGTCCAGTGGGGTACCGCAGGGATCGGTGCTGGGTCCCTTGCTGTTTGTGGTCTACATTAATGATTTGGATGTGAATGTAAAAGGTATGATCAGTAAGTTCGCAGATGACACGAAAATTGGTGGGGTAGTAAATAGCGAGGAGGGAAGCCTCAGGCTACAGGACGATATAGATGGGTTGGTCAGATGGGCGGAACAGTGGCAAATGGAATTTAACCCTGAAAAGTGTGAGCTGATGCATTTTGGAGGGACTAACAAGGCAAGGGAATACACAATGAATGGTAAGACCCTAGGAAAGACAGAGGATCAGAGGGACCTTGGTGTGTATGTACATAGATCCCTGAAGGCAGCAGAACAGGTGGATAAGGTGGTTAAAAAGGCATATGGGATACTTGCCTTCATTAGCCGAGGCATAGAATATAAGAGCAGGGAGGTTATGATGGAGCTGTACAAAACGCTGGTAAGGCCACAGCTGGAGTGCTGTGTGCAGTTCTAGTTGCCACACTATAGGAAGGATGTGATTGCTTTGGAGAGGGTGCAGAGGAGATTTACCAGGATGTTACCTGGGCTGGAGCACTTCAGCTATGAAGAAAGACTGGACAGGCTGGGGTTGTTTTCCTTGGAGCAGAGAAGGCTGAGGGGGGACCTGATTGAGGTGTACAAAATTATGAGGGGCATAGATAGGGTAGATGGAAAGGAACTTTTCCCCTTAGTAGAGGGGTCAATAACAAGGGGGCATAGATTCAAGGTAAGGGGCAGGAGGTTTAGAGGGGATTTGAGGAATTTTTTTTTCCACCCAGAGGGTGTTTGGAATCTGGAACTCACTGCCTGAAAGGGTGGTAGAGGCAGGAACCCTCAACATTCAAGAAGCATTTGGATGAGCACTTGAAATGCCATAGCATACAAGGCTATGGACAAAATGCTGGAAAATGGGATTAGATTAGACAGGGCTTGATGGCCGGCGTGGACGCGATGGGCCGAAGGGCCTCTTTCTGTGCTGTATAACTCTATGACTCTATGACTATGACTATCAGCTCTTATGCAGAACAGTGTATGAAATTGTTCAGACATCGATTGAACCAGTGAGCATTTTGTAGAGAGATGGGCTCTGATTTTCTGCCAGCCATTGGGTGGCTTTTCAGGCGGTCGGGGGCCGAAAATCGCCGGAAAAGCGGGTCGCGACCCCCCGCCGCCTGATTCCCTGCCCCGTCCGACTTTCGGACCGCTGTTTCTCCGCGACCCGCTTCAGTCCCGCCCGCCGCTGGCGGGACTGGCCGTCAGAGCACAAATCACCAATTATTAACTTGTTTAAGTAGATTTTGAGGGGCCGTTGCGATTTTGGGGCTTTCCCCACGTGAAACACGCCTGCAGGGAACCCCGCTGATGAGACCTGGCGTGAAAACAGTTGGCTTGCTTGCTTGCAGCTGCAGGTCAATGAGGACTGAAGAAATTTAAACAGGCAGCATTTGCAGGCTGCAGGACCTTGTTGATGAAGGCTTGGGGGAACTTTTTGAAGGCTTAGGCACAGCTGTAGAAAGTTGGAGCCTCACACACTTCTCCAGTGTGAGCTCTTGGGTGTAATGATATCAGCAAATAGTGATGGTATTTGCCTGTTTGATTATGATGCCTTACCAGCATGTTTGCATGTATTGATTACTTATGCCTGACCAGCAGAGGGCATGTGACAGAGACAAGCAGTTTAGTTTTAGTTTCGCTTTTAGATGGATCACTAGCATGGTGTCTCCTGTAATGCTGTTGAAAAGAGTTGAACAGACTTTAGATTAAAAGACATTCTCTTTCATAAATGTCTCGTCATTGAACCCACATACAAATCAATACATGGTGTCAGAAGTGATTGAAAGAGATGAAGAGGAAAAATCTGAAGTTAAATCAGCTCTCCACATATTAGCACGCCAAAAGAGAACATCGTTACTTACCATTGGAGAATAGCTAACGAAGTGAAAAAATGGAAGGTTTACACCCACCGGCGAAGCTTCAGTTGACAGGTAATGTGGCTGAAAATTGGAGGAGGTTCAAACAACATTTGGAGTTGTATTTAGCGGTAATCGGAGCTGACGAGAAAAGTGATAAATTGAAAGCGTCAGTGTTCTTACATGTCGTGGGTGATGAAGCGCTAGAGGTGTATAATAACTTCACATTCACTGCTAATGGAGACAAAATGAAGCTAGATAAAATAATGGAACAGTTTGAGGCCTACTGCATACCTAAACATAACGTGACGTTTGAGAGGCACAGATTTTTCACATGTGTACAGAAAACGGGAGAGACTATTGATCAGTATGTGACTGAACTGAGAAACCGAAGCAAAACATGTGAATTTGGGGGACTGACAGACTCGCTGATAAAAGACAGACTGGTGTGTGGTATTCCAGATAATGGTCTAAGGGAAAGACTGCTAAGAGAGAAAGATCTAGACCTGGGAAAAGCCATAGCACTGTGTAGGGCTACAGAGACTGTGAAGTCGCAGGCAAAGGAGCTGTTCAGTGACAGTAGCTGCAACGTGGATGCAGTGAGTAAGAACGGACACAAACCGTTTAACAAAAGGAGCGCCAATGTGAAATAAGAGGCGTGGCCAGCGAACAAAAATGAAAGGGACAATCGAAAGTCATGTAGTCGATGCGGTACACAGCATACACCAAAAAAGTGACCAGCATATGGTAAAACATGCAATAGTTGCAACAGAAACAACCATTATGCCCGTTGCTGTAAGAACCAAGTGCAACAAAGCAAGGTCCATACAGTAGATGAAAGCGACATAGAGGAGTTCTATGTAGATGTTGTGTCTGAAAACAAAGAAGAAAAAAGAGACTGGATGTTGACACTAAAAGTGAATGACATACATATTCCATTTAAATTGGATACTGGAGCACAAGTTAATGTGATATCAGAGACTGATTTTAAGAAAATTAGACCCAGACCAAAGATACATGGAATCAAAGTGAAAGTGACAGGATACTCAGGTACTGATATACCAGTGAAAGGAAGATGCATTGTCAAAGTAACACACAAGGACAGAGAGCACACGCTAGCATTAATCGTGGTGCCAAAGGATGTGCAAGCCATACTAGGTTTAAAAGCCTGTGAGAGACTGAACCTGGTAAAGAGAGAGTCCTCGTTGTGGAAAGCGAAGGAGAGACAATCTGTGATGAACTCATGAAAGAGTACAACGACCTATTTAAGGGTCTAGGCTGCATTCCAGGTGAACACACGATCAGAGTAGATAAAAGTATGCCAGCGGTCATACATCCATGCAGAAAAGTTCCGTTTGCTCTTCAAAAGCAACTGAAGGCAGAGTTGGACAGGATGGAAAGCCTGAACGTGATTCAGAAGATAGATGAGCCAACTGAGTGGGTGAGTTCCCTCGTCGTAGTGGACAAAAAGAATGGAAAGCTCAGAATTTGCCTGGATCCAAGAGATCTAAACAGAGCAATAAAGAGAGAGCACTTCAAGCTTCCTACACGTGAGGAAATCATGGCACAGTTTGCAAATGCAAAGTATTTCAGCAAGTTAGCTGCATCATCAGGATTTTGGCAGATGAAATTGGATGAGGCAAGTTCAAGACTGTGCACGTTCAACAGTCCATTTGGCAGATACAGATTCCTAAGGTTACCATTTGGCATTGCCTCAGATCCTGAAGTGTATCACAAAACTATCCATATGATCTATGAGCACCTGGAGGGAGTTGATACATCAATGGATGACATCATAGTATGGGGAACCACGAGAACTGAACATGATGAGAGACTGAAAAAAGTGCTGGACGCAACAAGGAAAACAAACCTGAAGCTGAATAGAGAGAAATGCCAGCTCGGGGTGACAGAACTGACATTCGTGGGAGATATCCTTAGCAGTGAGGGCATCAGACCAGATCCCAGAAAGGTGTCCGCCATTGAGAATATGCCAAAGCCACAATGCAAAAAGGACGTGCAGAGGTTTAATGGAATGATCAACTACATGGGTAAATTCATATCCAACCTCTCAGAAAAGATGGCGCCACTGAGAAGACTAACTGAAAAGAACATAGAATGGGAATGGAATCATGAGCATGAGAAGTCATGGAGCGATCTAAAGAAACTGCTCACAGAGGAACCAGTTCTGAGGTTTTATGACCCAGCGCGACCCATCAAGATATCATCAGATGCATCACAGAGTGGGCTCGGTGCCGTTCTTCTGCAAAAATATGACTACTGGCAACCTATTGCATATGCATCGTGCTCAATGACAGACGCGGAGACGCGATATGCTCAAATAGAAAAGGAGCTGCTCAGCATCACATACGCCTGTGAAAGATTTCACCAGTTTGTGGCAGGACAAGCAATCAGTGTAGAGACTGACCATAAGCCCTTGATTGCATTGTTCCAGAAGCCACTAAATAGCTGTCCGCTTAGAATACAAAGAATGATGATCAGGCTGCAACGCTATACACTGAATGTTGCGTACACACCGGGTAAGCTGATGTATACAGCAGACACGTTGTCCAGAGCTGTTGACCCAAGTGAGCCCGCAAACACCACAATGGATGAAAAAGTGAACGCCTACGTGGACATGATCACAAGTGCACTGCCCATAGCAGATGCAAAGATGGAGCTCATAAAGACTGAGACAAACAAAGATGAAACAATGAGACGACTGAGGAAAAGCATCTTGGATGGATGGCCCAACATGAAGCAAGACTGCTCACCTGACATGGCAGAGTACTGGAACTGCAGGGCGGAACTATCAGTGGTCGAAGACATCATCTACAAAGGAAGTAAAATAGTTATCCCAAAGAGTCTGAGAAAAGAGATGTTAAAAAAGATCCATGGAGGACATCTGGGAATCGAAAAGTGTAAGAAAAGAGCACGAGAGGTGATGTACTGGCCACGAATCAACCAAGATGTGACAAATGAGGTGTCAAACTGCACAATATGCCTGAAATATCGAGCAAGCAATCCGGTAGAACCACTAAAGCCACACCCAGCGCCAGACAGACCTTACCAGAAGGTAGGCGCTGACCTATTCGTATGTCAAGGGAAGGACTATCTTGTAGTCACAGACTATTACTCCCTGTATCCAGAGGTTTGTAGACTGTACACCACCACTGCAGATGCTGTGATAACATGTATGAAAGCCATATTCTCCAGACATGGCGTGGCAAGCGAGGTCTTCACAGACAACGGACCCCAGTTTTACAATGCAAGTTTCTGACACTTTGCCAAAGAGTGGGACTTTGTCCACACAACGTCAAGTCCTCACTTTCCACAGTCCAATGGACTAGTGGAAAAATCGGTCCAGACAGTGAAAAGACTGATGTACAAGGCAAAAGACAGTGGAACTGACTTCTACCAGAGCATGCTTGTATACCGCACAACGCCGCTCGAGTGTGGTAAGTCACCAGCGCAACTCCTTATGGGACATCTGCTAAGGTCAAACCTACCCATCCCAGAGAACCTCCTGAAAACAAAAGAGGGGGAGAAAGTGAGGAAGTTCAAAGAACAACAGAAAGAAAAGCAAAAGTACTACTATGACAGAGGAACACAAAACCTACCTGAACTCCACACTGGTGACCAAGTAAGGTTCAAAGACAAAACAAACATATGGACTCAGAAGGGAACTGTCCTGAGTGAAGTCCAACCAAGATCATACACTATTCAGACAGATGAGGGTGCTGTTCTGAGAAGAAATCGTCGGGATCTTCTCATGGGACCAGCCACAGGAGGTCAAGAGACTGATACTGTTGAACAACCTGATCACACAGCTGAGAAAACATAATCTGAGGCAACAACTCAGATTCAAGGACAATCAATCAGAAAATCCTCAAGACGCGTGAAGCCTCCTGAGAGACTCATTGAGCAAATTTAAGGACTATTGTTGTAGAAGGATGTAATGTTATGTTATCTTATTCTTTCTTCAAGTGTTAGTGTATTTACATATTTCATGTGAACACACAAAACAAGGTTAAAAAACCTTGATCATGATAATGATAATGTAAGTTCATTAAGTGTTACAGTTAAAATGCAGATTAATACAAAGAAAACATGTTGTTAGATAAAAGTAAAATACTTTTGTTTTAAGAAAGGGAGATGTAATGATATCAGCAAATAGTGATGGTATTTGCCTGTTTGATTATGATGCCTTACCAGCATGTTTGCATGTATTGATTACTTATGCCTGACCAGCAGAGGACATGTGACAGAGACAAGCAGTTTAGTTTTAGTTTCGCTTTTAGATGGATCACTAGCATGGTGTCTCCTGTAATGCTGTTGAAAAGAGTTGAACAGACTTTAGATTAAAAGACATTCTCTTTCATAAATGTCTCGTCATTGAACCCACATACAAATCAATACACTGGGAAGCCCCTCGCACCACCCTAACTCAGCGCCTCTTCAACGGAGGCATCTGCCAGAAGCATGGGATGCCTTTGGTACCTTCCCTTCCTGGCATTAGAGGATCTCCAACAGCAGAGGAGGCTGGAGTAACTCCAGCAACAGCAGCACCAGCAACAACAGCAGCACCAGCAGGAGCGACAGGCTGCAGCTCAGCCACCTGGGACAGCACAGGCCAGAAGGGACCAGCGCACGAGAACATTGCGGGGCGGAATGCAAGGAACGCACTCATCCTGGGCAGATTTGCGTAGCCTGGTACATCAAACACTGCAGCCTCACTGCTTCTTAACTGACCATGGACAGTGGCCCATGCCTGCACATTCCTACCTATTTGACCAGCTTGCTGACATCTGCAAGTTATCCTAAGGCCTCTATGTGATATCCCCATTCGCCAAATGACAGAAGCCATAACTGCAGCAGTTGCCACCAGATTTTTTATGTAAAGGAAACTGATGGCATTAAAACTATTTACAAGACTTTTCACCCAAGTGACTACCCTTGTGATTAGTGGTGCTTTATTTTTCTCTTACGCGTGCTCCTACGTAGTGATACCCCTGTGGCTTCAGCAGATGCGGAGGCCCCTTGCTCATTTTCCTGCTGCGCCTATCTCGACACCTTTGGCGGGCGTCCTCTGGGGTGGCGAGCCTCTGAGGGCTCACCAGCAGTCTGCTGCTCCTGTGGCTGTGCAGGGCTTGAGACTCCTATCTCACTGGGGTGTGGGCTCTGGCAGGGCTCTGACCGAGGGCTCTGAAGTGGCATAGAAGTGTCAGCGCCTGGAGAGGAGCCCCCACTTCCTTCAGGTGTGCCAACAACCTCTCTCTCATAGGTCAGCTCCCCCTCAGCGCCTGCAAGTGGCTGGAGAGCACCTTGCTGCACATCAGGGGGGCCATGGGGATCCGTCTCAGCACTGGAAGTCCTGCTCAGAGGGAATTCCATGAAGGTCTGGTTTCGGTGCTCCATAGATGCCCATCGCTCCTCAAGAGATGCCATTCTACTCAGAGCACTCATCATGTTTTCGACACCCTGGTGACTATGCTCCTCCATGGCCACAGCCCTCCTCTGCTCGGCCGCAGCCCTCCTCTCCTCGGCCACAGCCAGCATTGCCACGGAGGTAGCCATCCTTTCCGTGGTGATGCTTTGATGAGCCACTGACTCCAATAAGGCTCTGCTCATGCTCGCCATGGACTCCTCCATTCGCTCCACACTCGCAGCGACCCTGGAGATAAAACCTGCCAGAGAGTCCTGCATCTGTGCATGGAGATCCATCACCTCCTGTCTTGCGGATGGACCCAGAGGCATAGGGTCGACATGCAGCTGAGCTGAGCTGGCAGAGCCCTGCGCCTTCCGACGAGGACTCTCCACTGCTGCCCCTGTCTCCACAATCTGCTGATGCTCACTTGTGAGCTGTGAGACACCAGGTGACAACTCTACTCTATGTCCCGAATGTCCCACCGAGGTGTGAGTGTCTGCGCTGGTGCTGGGTGCGCTTACTTCTGCTGACGCTGCGCCCTCAGAGGTTGGAGCTTCCTCTGAGGAGTCTGTCTGCAAAGCCTCTTCCTCCTCGGCACTGGCAACGGGGGCTCCGGATGGTCCTGTGGGGGAGTAAAGGAAAGAGTTAGAGATGTGATGGCAAGGCTACTTGCACATTGGATTTGGCATATGCTCATAAGTCCAAATGATGTGGCTTCAGAATCATTTCAGCAGCTCATGCTATGTCAATGAGAAAGATGGGGAACTAATCTGTCACCAGCTTGCGGGCTTGCTCTGGTCCCTCCTTCCCCAGCATCCACAGGCACGTCAGCCCCAGCAATCTCGAGCACCACTTCCTCCTAGGGGCTCAGGTGGGCGAATGAGGGTGGTCCTCCTCCGGTCCTCGCACGCTCTCACCTGTTGTGAGCTCTCTTTTCCTGCAATGAGAGAGACAAGTGGAGTTTGAGTGAGAGTGCAGGAGTGAGTGTAGAGATTGCATAGCATAGATGCTTAGAAGGAGACAAAGATGTTGTGAGGCTGCAAGACCAAGGGCCCTCCCTGTGTGTTGTCAGTTGTGTTCCAAGCATCAGAGTGAGAGGCAGTGTGAGGGCTGCATGGTGGAACAGTTATGTGAATGTGAGCATAGAGAGATAGGGAATGGGTAAGGGTGCATGGATGTGACTGTGAAGTGGGATGTGGAGGAAGAGATTGCTGAAGCTGAGTGCTGTTGGGGAAAGGCAATGGGGATCAGGTTGAGGGTGATGGATACTTCGTACTTACTTTCCCTGTGTGGTGAAGGTCGTGGAAGCGCTTCCTGCACTGCAGCCAGGTGCGACGGGTGACTCCCAGAGAGTTGACCTCTGCAGCCACCTCCATCCAGGCATCCTTGGTCTCTGTGGGAGGCCTCTTCCTCCCTGAGCGAGGGTACAGGAGCTCCCTGTGGGCACTCACCCCATCGATCAGTGTCTCCAGTGATGTTTGGTCGAATTTGGTGACTGCACGGCCTCGGCCGCTGGCAGCAGCTGGTGCAGGCTCCTCTGCCATTCTGCAGGAGTGGTTGAGAAGCCTGCAGAGGTTGAGAAGCTTGCTGGACACTTTAAAAGCACCACAAATGTTGACATCATACTGTGGGGCTTTCTGACTGGAAATGGACAATTAGCAAGGCTGCCCACATGCTGGGAATTAATTGGCCACTTGAGGGAAAATTGCGTGCAGCTGGCTGACACATTTTTTTGTGTGTCAGAAACCCCACATTCGGGGAAACCCGACCATTTCCCACACAAGCCAAAAATCGGGCCGATGGTCTCTGACCAGTTGGAGCCTTTTTATTATTGTGGTGATGATCAGCATCCTTTTGCTCTCAGTGATTTTCTCCCCTTCACCCACGGTTGAAAGGTTGGGTTGGTGACTTGCTCTTCGGTCTCCGCCAATACTGCTCAGAATCAGCTATCAGAGGGTGTGCAATGGAAGTGACTTTGCTAATTTTCTCCTTCCTTCCCTGTTGGAAATGCCTGACCTCCACTAAATGTCTTCAAATAGCAACGCAGCTGAGATCAGCAATTCGGCAGGCAGGAGCATTAAATCATGTCCAGCAAAGCACATCTTAATTGGCATTTTAATGCGATCGGCATGTGGCTGATTACAACCAATTTTTACCCATGGTCCAGCAATCAGTTCCTAAATGTTTCACTAACTTGGACCTAGTCATCACTTGGCTACATAAATTGGTGATGCTGTTACATCTCTTAGTGATGTGGGATAGGGTAAACCTCACCATACTTTATTAAGCAATAGTATTCTCTTCCCCCTCACTCCCACCCATATTGGGTATGTGCCTCCATGTAGCTAATTTCTAACTGCTCCATTCAGTTCCAAGGGCAGCACAGCCTAAACAGTGAGCATCTCAATATCACCAGTGGTGCCACTATGTGATCAGCTTGTAATAGGTAAACTTATTGCTGAGCAGGACAGCCATTCCAGTATTTTTAACTCCCTTCAAAACTTATTTAACTCATAAGTGCAGTAGACAGAGGTTTTGAATGCTGGGCAATCCTGAGGCCTAAACTCATTCTCCAGGTTAAGAAATGAGCACATTTGCCTCTATGCTCCATTTTTTTTTTATTTTGTAGATTATAATAAATCCTTGTTAAAATGAAGATCACCATTCCTCTATTGTTATGCATTATTTCATTCAGAGTTGCATATAATGAAGGTTCTGGCAATCCCCAAGGGCAACTGGGTGACATTTCCTATATCACAGAACTGCACTTGAAAGCTTGGGCTGAGTGGGTGGATAATGAAAATGTCACCTATGGTTGTAAAGGATGTATAACATCGCCTTTCACATGCAGTACAGCTACAAGGCATCACCCCTTGCAAAGTATGAAGCTCAGTTCCAATCTTGATCATTTTCAACCTTTTGACTGATAAAGCACAAATGCAATCTTGAACTGGGGATTCAATGTGCTTAGAGCCGTGTGCATTTGAAGTATTTGATGCCCCCCCCCTCCCCCCCAAAAAATGAGTTTGCGAACAATTCACAGTCTTAACATGTAGATTTGAACAGGCAGCTTTAAGGTGGCCTACTTTGCTGGTTAATGTGTGGGTGTTGTAACATGAAACCAAGGTAGAAGAACTCACAAGGGATGTGTGAAAATTCTACAAACCCTTTGCAAGCTGAATGCACCTTATCCAGGCTGCAGTGCGTTTGCATCCAAGGCTTTCTCCGTCTGCCTTGGAAATCAGGTGGTGCCAAGGTCTTTGATTTTAATTTGATTTCAGAAAACGGTACTAATTATATCTCTTCAATCAATTGACGTGGGTATCTGCTATTGCTTTTCTCAAGGTTCCTATAATAATACATAATGAAGCTTAAGCATTTTTATTTTGTTACGTGACTGGTTTTGCTTGTTAAGAACAGGTTTGGATTTTGACAGCACCATCATTTTTGGTAAGATGCCATTTTAAGGAAAAAATAAAATGGCATAAGTACCCAGCACTACACACACTAGAATCACAGGCTCGTTCCCACTGAGTGGATGAACCTATGATTGGCTGCTGTGCAGGGTGTGTAGCACAGTCACTGCTCATACATACATCACAACAGTTGAGGACAGAACTGTCGTTTCTGTACCACAGTTACACCTCTTTCACTTTTCATTCTATTTTAGGACCTTCTGGCTGCATGTCTGGCCATTGTTTGCATCTATGAGTAATCACTTGGCAACAATGGTGACTGCTGGTTGAAAACAAGTTAATATTTCCTGGAGTTAGCGCTGCAATTCTGGAAAGAGCAATGTGCAGTAAACAGGAAGAAAAACAGACAGCGTGAACTCGAGACCAAAAAAAAAGGCAGAGACCAAAAATGCAAAAGAAACACTCAATCGAAAATGGGCCGGGGGAAATTGATATTTTAAAATATCAAAATAATACAGTTACAAAGTCAGCAGCCAGGTTGAAGCATATCCTCTGCTTAATGATGAGGAGGGAAGTTTTTCTCAGAATGCTCCTTGCCTTCAAGTCAAGAGTGTTGATGACACATTGACCGAGAAATTGGTTCGCTTCGGCCTGCGATCGATTCCTGTGCAGAACGGGTAGGTCCGAGGCACAGCCGATATTGAGCCTCGGGCCTCATTTACATCAGACCGGCGAGCTGCAGATGCTTGTTGGGCCACCACAAGGAGCTCACCAGCTGAGACCATTTGAATAGTGGTCCGCTGGGTCATCGGTAGCGGCCTTCGGGTGGGTCTTGGATGAGGTAGGGTCAGCGATCATGGGGGGGAAGGGAGGCAGTGACTGGGGGGAGAGGGGAAGACAGCGATGGGGGGGGCGGGGCGAATGGGCAGCAGCGGTTGTAATTTGGAACCAGGAGGAGCACACCTGGTAACTCTTATTTTAAACTTTAAGATATCCTACTTTGCTGGTTGATGAGTGGGTGTTGTAACTTTGCTGGTTGATGTCTGGGTGTTGTTACATGAAACAAAGGTAGCGGTAGTCTGCAGCGGTCCCTTTAAGGACCTCTGGTTTGGCTGCATATAGACCTGGTTTTCCTGGAGCCAGCTATGATCAGGGCCAATCAATTTGGTAAAGGAGGCATAAAACAGACCTTAGGCCTCTTATGCAGACTGCGCACTTAGGTGTGGGATGTGCCCGCTCACACCACCCGCCATATTGGATGCTTTGGTGCTCGGTTTACGTCTGTTAAACCGGCAACACATCATCGTTTTTCTGGGTCATAATCTTTTGCTCACCTCCATGCCTCAGAAAACCCAACCGCACTTAAAAGCCTCATTATTACTGGAAAATAATGCAGATAATTCGATAAGTCATTCTTGTATTGTAGAAAGTGTTCATTTAGCACAGGTTTCCAACTTGCATTTTAATTCAACTGCAGAGTGATGTGCTCAGTGAATGCTGTGAGGATCTAATGCTGCTGTTTTATTTGTTTCATTGTGACGTACCGATCACAGAAAGGACACAATCCGCTTTTCGGTCCGTAGACTATAAATCAGGCGTCATGCCTTTAAGAAGGATCACACCTTTAAGAAACTCAATCTGCAACATAATTAAGCCCAGAGCGGGGGCGGGGCAGTCTAAGCTGTGGACTGATGCAAGACAGTCGGACTTGGTGTAAGCTCTGACGCCATTTTTGTGTTCAACTTGTGGTCTCAACAATTAAACCTTTTCTGTTGAACCTCTCCGAGTTCAGTATATTTTGTTAGGAGTACGTAGACTCCTACATTGGTGACCCTGACGCTCAGGACGACTCCTAAGCGTAACCATGGCTGACACAAACGCAGTTTCTGTGAAGCTGCCGGAGTTCCGGGAGAACCTAGCCACCGCCTGGTTCCTTCAAGCCGAATCGCAATTCCGACTCCGCGGCATCACCGCCGACACAACGATGTACGACTACCTCCTCGCCTCCCTGGGCAGCTCCACAATCACGAAAGTCTGGACAACACTACAAAACCCTTCGGAGGAAGGCAAGTACGCACATCTCAAGGCCGCGCTCCTTAAAAAATTCACAGCCTCCCAATTCGTGCGCAACTGCCACCTCCTCGACCCTCCTGGGCCTCGGTGACTCCACGCTGTCAGACTTGCTCTCACACATGCTTGCTCTGACTGACGAGAAACCGCCCGGCTCCCTCTTCCGCACGCTCTTTATCCGCCAACTACAGCCCAGCATCCGCCCGGCGATCGTGGCGTCCAGCCTCACGGACCTCGAGGACCTGGCCGACGAAGCCGATATGCTCCTGTCCGCCGGCTCCAACCACGCTGTCACCCCCGACCTGGCCTCCGCAGCGTCGGCGCGCGCTCCACCCTCTATCGCATGGCCACACAGCTCGGCCACGAGGCCCCCCAGGCCCCCACGTCCCCCAAGCCCTCCGACCCAGGGCTACTGCTACTTCCATACCCGGTTCGGCGCACAGGCACGCCGCTGCAGCCATCCCTGCACGTTTCCAACCGCCCCCAAACCGGCCTACACGATGGCCGTGGGGCAAGCAGGCGCGCTGCTGTACGTTATGGACAGCTCCTCCGGACGCCGTTTCCTATGCGACACGGGCGCGCAGCACAGCATCATCCCCGCGTCCGCCCTCGAGATCCAGTGAGGCAGCCGCGGCCCTGCGCTGGCTGCCGCCAACGGCACCGACATCCGGACGTACGGCACCCGCACCGTCACCATCGACCTCGCAGGCCGCCGCTACCACTGGGAGTTTATCACCGCCAAGGTGCTCTCCCCGCTCCTCGGTGCGGATTTCCTGTGCGCCCACGGCCTGTTGGTCGACATGCCTCGGCGCCGCCTCGTGGACATGAACACCATGTCACCTATCCCGGGCGCCATGGCCCCCCCAACCCGCCGAAATGGCGTGGCAGTGCCGTGCCCGCTCAACGGATGACTACTCAGCACTCCTGGCTGAGTTCCCAGCCCTCACCAACCCGACCTTCTCCGCGAAAGTTGCTAAGCACGGGGTAGAACACTTCACCCCCACCACAGGCCCACCGGTGTATGCCCACGCCCGCAGGCTGGACCCGGCCAAGCTGGAGATCGCGCAGGCCGAGTTCGCCACAATGGAACAGCTCGGCATCATCCGCCGCTCCAACAGCCCCTGGGCCTCCCCACTCCACATCGTCACCAAACCTGATGGGGGGTGGCGCCCCTGCGGGGACTACCGGCGTCTAAACGACACCACCATGCTGGATCGGTACCCCATACCGCACATTCAAGACTTCTCGGCTAGACTGGCTGGCCGCTCAGTCTTCTCCAAAGTCGACCTGGTGCGCGGTTACCATCAGGTGCCAGTCCACCCCACGGACGTCCCCAAGACGGTTATAATCACCCCTTTTGGGCTATTCGAGTTCCTCCGAATGCCCTTCGGCCTCAAAAACGCGGCCCAGGCCTTCCAGCGGCACATGGACTCGGTCCTCCGGGACCTGAAGTTCCTCTTTGTCTACCTGGATGACATCCTGGTAGCTAGTTCCTCCAAGCAGGAACACATCGAGCACCTCCGCACCCTGTTCCAGCGGCTCAGTGAGCACGGGCTCATCATCAGCCCAGCCAAGTGCCAATTCGGCCTCAGCAGGATCGAATTCCTCGGCCACCACATCATGCAGGACGGAGCCATTCCCCTGCCCGCCAAGGTGCAAGCCGTCCAGCAGTTCCCCCGGCCTACCACCATCAAAGGCCTCCAGGAGTTCTTGGGGATGATCAACTTTTACAACCGCTTCATTCCCGGAGCGGCCTCCCTCATGCGGCCCCCATACGAAGCCCTCCGGGGTAAGAAAGACAGAATGGCGATCGAGTGGTCGGTGGACATGTTGACCGCTTTCGACTCGACCAAAAAGGCGCTCGCCGACACCACCATGCTCGCTCACCCACAGCCCAACGCCAGGGTGGCCCTCACCACGGACGCCTCCGACCATGCGGTCGGTGCCGTGTACGAACAGTGGGTTGACGGGGCCTGGCAACCGCTGGCCTTTTTCAGCCGCCAACTGCGCCACCCGGAGGCCAAATACAACGCCTTTGACCGTGAGCACCTCGCACTGTACCTGGCAGTCCGCCATTTTAGATTTCTTCTGGAGGGCCGCCCCTTCACCGCGTTTGTCGACCACAAACACCTGACATTCGCGATGGCAAAATCTGCGGACCCGTGGTCAGCCAGGCAACAACGCCAGCTCGCCGCGGTGTCCGAATTCACCACGGACATCCGGCACGTCTCCGGTCGAGACAACGTGGTGGCCGACTGCCTATCCCACCCCGCCGTCCACGGCGCCCACCTGGCAGTGGACTATGCTCAACTGGCAGTGGAGCAACGCACTGACCCCGATCTGCTCTCCGCGCCCACAACCCTCCCAGGGCTGCGACTGACCGACGTCGCCTGCGACCCGTCCTCCGTCACAGTCAAATGTGACACCCCCTTGGCGCAACCCCGCCCCGTAGTCCCGGCGTCCTGGCGAAAATGGGTGTTCGACATCGTCCATGGCCTCTCGCACACCGGCACCCGCGCGTCCATTAGACTGGTGGCCAACCGATTTGTCTGGCGCGGCCTGCGCAAAGATGTGCGCGTCTGGTCCAGATCCTGCATAGCTTGCCAGCGTGCCAAAATCCACCAGCACGTCAAAGCCCCACTCGAGGAGTTCACCGTGCCAGAAAGAAGGTTTGACCATGTCCACATCGACCTCGTCGGCCCCCTGCTGCCATCACAAGGTCACACGCACCTGCTGACAATCGTGGACCGTACCACCCGCTGGCCCGAGGCCATTCCATTGACGTCCACCACCACCGCCGACATCGCGAGGGCGTTCATCGGGACCTGGGTCGCTCGGTTCGGCGTCCCCTCCGACATGACGTTGGATAGAGGCCCGCAGTTCACCTCTGCTCTGTGGGCCGCCATCGCCCGAAACCTCGGGGTGGCCGTTCACCACACCACGGCTTACCACCCCCAAGCCAACGGACTGTGCGAGTGATTCTACAGGTCCATGAAGGCGTCCCTCCGCGCCAGCCTCGAGGACGAGGCTTGGATCGACCGCCTCCCGTGGGTGCTACTTGGCCTACGCTCCGCGGTCAAGGAAGACCTGCAAGCCTCGGCGGCGGAACTCGTGTACGGCCAGCCGCTGCGCATACCCGGAGAGTTCCTGTCCACTGCCACGACCCCCTGGTCGGCTGACCAGCAACACCGTGCTTTCGCCAACCGAGCACAACAGTTCGCTCCGGTACCCACCGGCCGGCACGGCGAACCACCTAGCCTGCACATGGCCAAATTTGTTTTCGTGCGCCATGACGCCCACCGAGGACCTCTACGGCCCCCATACGACGGACCCTACAAGGTACTCCAGACAGGGAACAAGTTCTTCCTCCTCCAAGTGGGCGGCAGAACTGACAAGGTGTCGGTCGACCGGCTCAAGCTGGCGCACCTAGAGCCTGACGAACCCGTCCAAGTGGGCCAACCCCCACCGCGGGGCAGACCGCCTAAGAGCCCGACGTGTCCGACCGCCCCGCTCCCGACACCAACCGCCAAGAGCCGTTCCGGCCGTGCCATCAAGCCGCCACGCCGGTTCGTACACTCCCTACTAGCGGATTCTGGGGGGAGCTGTGTGGCGTACCGATCACAGAAAGGACACAATCCGCCTTTCGGTCCGTAGACTATAAATCAGGCATCATGCCTTTAAGAAGGATCACACCTTTAAGAAACTCGATCTGCAACATAATTAAGCCCAGAGCGGGGGAGGGGCAGTCTAAGCTGTGGACTGATGAAAGGCAGTCGGACTTGGTGTAAGCTCTGACGCCATTTTTGTGTTCAACATGTGGTCTCAACAATTAAACTTTTTCTGTTGAACCTCTCCGAGTTCAGTATATTTTGTTAGGAGTACGTAGACTCCTACATCATCTTATTTTAGAGTGTTCAATACCTGACCTGGAAATGTTTGAAACTGAGCGCGCCATTGGTCCAAAGTGTGTTTTTATTTAAAAAGTGTTCTGTAATATTATCACCTTGAGAAATACAAAATAAAAAACAATGCCTAATTAAAAAAAAGATGGCAACCAATTAGTCACAAAACTGCACCCAAATATAGAGAAATGCATCCAAAATGGTACCGACAAAGAATGCTGCAGTCTGGTTTAAGAAGGAATGTTTTCAGAACGTATAATTCTGATTCATAGTAAAAGCCGAGAATGGAGTCCTGCCATTTATATATATATTTTTAAAGGTGTGGTATTTTGTTTTCACCAAGATAAGGGATGTCAATGCTGAGAAACAAAAGGCTTAAAAATAACATTTTACATCCAGTGCCATTTGCTACTGTAAATTGAAGTCTATTAGCAGAGGTGCAGCCAAGTATAAACAGCTGAGGTGGAACATTGGGGCCAATTCTGGGATTTGATGAAAGCAACAGAGGACATCCATGCCAAAACATTTTTGGAGATGGACATATACTGATCATTACCCTCCTGCACCCCACCCCCCTCCCCTCCCTTCCCCAGTGGTTGCATCTAGATAAATTAGTGGTGTAAGCACAATTGTAGTCTGAATTCAGCTTCATCATCCTCACACTTGTGAAGGGTTAGAAGATCTCAAAATAGTTATTTGAGCAGATGTTTGTTCAGCTGATGTGATGGTCAGTATGATAAGTGAATACTGCCTGTGAACTACATCAGGGACCATTCTCCCAAACCAACAGCTGGCTGCTTCTAGGGTGTGATCAGCAGAAACCTTGGATGGAACTAAGAGAAGAGAATTCGAATCAATTGTAGCTCTGGAGTGAGAAAGTAGAATAATTTCACTGTTAGCATGTTGTAAAACAGAATATTTACAGCATTTCCTACTGTGATACCATGTTTATTACAGATGTCAGATAATCGGATCTCGGCATTCAAGTTAATTATTTCCTGTGTTTGCATCACATAAAATTTGCTTTTGAATAAAACTGGGGAACAGTCTACACTCTGCAGCACCTTACCTTAAATAAACTGTCTTACAGCTCCGCTGCTTGAACACAAGAGGAATTTCCTCATTAAAGCCTCAATTCTTCAACTGGATGGCATGTATATTAAGAATTCATGAGTATGCTTTGCTCTATTAGATAGCTAATAGTTATATACCTGAGTTGGAAACTCACAGCTTTAATAGTACCGTTGAAAATTATGATATCTTTTTGTTCTCACTACTGGCCTATTTACATGAATGGACATTTCTATCTGAATGGGGGAGTTGGTAAGGGGTGATTCATGAGGATGACTACAGGTAAAAGGGTAAAAGTCCAATTTAGAACAGTTGGGGTGCATGACTAAACTTGTTTAATGGGTCATTTATGTTCAACAATCGCTTCCTGAAGTAGTTCCCCATTACCAGTTCTCAGTGCCATCACTGTAGCAAGCCGCTGTGTGTGTCAGGCCGAGCGGTTGCGAGGCACGGCCCGAGTGAGCCCAACTTACCTGCCGATCCGGCGGGGCGGGAGCGGGATCGGGAGCCACAATGTGGGGGTTTCTTTTGCTGCTGCTGTCCCTGTGGGGATGGAAAAAATGGCGGCGAAGTTTAGGGAGACTGGAGGGTTAGGACCCGCCCGTGATGCACTGATTGGTCAACCATCAGGTCAGTGAACTGTAGGATTGGTCAAGCAGCATGTCATTCAACGCTAATGAGAGGTAGGATTGGTCAACCGGTAATGAGTGGATTTTTGAGGCTTTTTGAACGTTTTTTGTATACTGTCCAAACAATTTTTGTCTGACGAAAAAGTAAATACACCTACGAGAGTCCCCTAACGATAAGGTTTCTTTCGATATAACATACGTGTAGGTACGCTCTATAACTTTTGATTGTATAGCCGGACAGAGAGAAAGACAGAGAGACAGACAGAGAGACAGACAGAGAGACATACCGGTTTATATATATAGATAAATAATAGTTTCGATCATGAGTTCTGTTTGCTGTAGTTGGTAGAGACTTTGTTTAAAAAGACTTTGCTGAGTAAATATACTCTGCTGTAAAATAGACTATTCGCTGTAAGTCCTGCCTAAGTCAGAAACAACAACAACTTTCATTTATATAGCATCTTTAACATAGTAAAACATCCCAAAGCACTTCACAGGAGTGATTATCATGCAAAATTTGACACCGAGCCACATAAGAGGCCTGAATTGGAGAAGCGCAGTTAACCTCGGAGGGTTCTGGGCTGGAGAAGGTTACAGAGATAGGGAGTGGCTTGGTCAAAGAGGAATGTTTTAGGACCTTCATAAAGGAGGAGAGAGGGGTAGAGAGGCGGAGAGGTTTAGGGAGGGAATTCCAGAGCTTAGGGCCTAGGCATCTGAAGGCACGGCCACCAATGGTGCAACAAAGAAAATCGGGGATGTGCATGAGGCCTGAATTGGAGAAGCGCAGATATCTCGGAGAGTTGATGGGCTGGAGAAGGTTACAGAGCTAGAGAGCGGTGAGGCCATGGTCGGATTTAAAAGCAAGGATTAGAATTTCAAAATTGAGGCATTGCTGGACCGGGATCCAATATGGATCAGTAAGCACAGGAAAAATGGGTGAACGGGAATTGATGCTTGTTAGGATATGGGCAGCAGAGTTTTGGATGAGCACAAGTTTATGGAGGGTGCAAATGGGAGGCTGGCCAGGAGAGCATTGGAATAGTTGAGTCCAGAGGTAACAAAGGCATGGATGAGGTGTCAGGAGCAGATGATCTGAGGCAGGGGCAGAGACAGGCGATGTTATGGAGGTGGAAGTAGGCAGTCTTGGTGATGGCGCAGATATGGGGTTGGAAGCTCATCTCAGGGTCAAATACAACACCAAGGTTGCGAATGGTCTGGTTCAGCCTCAGACAGTGGCCAGGGAGAAGGATGGAGTCAGTGGCATGGGAATGGAGTTTGTGGCGGAGGCCAAAGACAATGTCTTTGGTCTTCCCACTATTGAATTGAAGGAAATTTCTGCTCATCCAATGCTGGATGTTGGACAAGCAGTGTGACAAATTAGAGACAATGGAGTGGTGGTGAGGTAGAGCTGGGTGTCGACAGTGTACGTGTGGAACCTGGCACTGTGTTTTCGGATGATGTCACTGAGGGGCAGCATGTAGATGAGAAATAGGAAGGAGCCAAGGTTAGATCCTTGGGGACTCCAGAGGTAATGATGTGGGAGTGGGAAGGAAAACCATTGAAGGTGATTCTCTGGCTACAACTGGATATATATGAATGGAAGCAGGTGAGTGTAGACCCACAAAGCTGGACAACAGATGAGAGGCGATGGAAGAGGATGGTGTGGTCAACCGTGTCAAAGGCTGCAGTCTAGTCGAGGAGGATGAGGAGGGATAGTTTACCATGGTTACAGTCACATAGAATGTAATTTGTGATTTTGATAAGGGCCGTTTCAGTGCTGTGGAAGGGGTGGAAACCTGATTGCAGGGATTCAAACATGGAGCTGCAGTAAAAATGAGCCTGGATTTGGGATGTGACAACATGTTCAAGGACATTGCAGAGGAAAGGGAGGTTTGAGATGTAGCGGTAGTTTACGAGGACAGAGCAGACAAGGATTTTTTTTTGAGGGGAGTGATGACGGCAGATTTGAAGGGGAGGGGAACAGTACCAACCGGCTTCCAACTCATTGCCTGACACAGTAGTGTTAATGCTCATTTATATATTGCAGTCGGGTTAAATTTAAACGAGATACATGTGTGCGGTTTTACTGTGGTTATGTGTCGCTGTTGTATTAGTACGGGCCTGCAGTAGAAAAAGCAGGTAGGTGGGAGCACTTTAGCTGCTTGGTCTGCTGGAAGCATTGCTTTTATTTGCCTCCTCCTCCAGTAGCAGCATTTACTTTGAAGGTTGTGGAGGCTCACTGACAACCATCTACTTTGGGGGTATACACCACCTCCGACATAGCTGTATCACTCGGTTCATCAGCCGTGGCTCCCTTGTAGCACTCTTGCCTTTGAGTCAGAAGATTGTGGGTTCAAGCCCCACTCTAGACTTGAGCACACAATCCAGGCCAACACTCCAATGCAGTACTGAGGGCGTGTTGCACTGTTGGAGGTGCCATCTTTCAGATGAGACATTAAACCGAGGCCCTGTCTGCGCTCTCAGGTGGACATGTGTCACGTAACAGGAGTTTATTTACTTTGGAATTAAATGGGTAGATTTTATGCGATAGCGAGTCGGCATCACTTTAATGAAACTAAAAATCAGGAGAGATGTAAAATAAGCTGCTGATTCGCCATCACTCGATTACACCAAGGAGTCTGGTCATTACTTTCTTCAAAAGAAAATGTTTATAAAAAGAATCCTGATGAATTATTTCGGCTAGTCGGAGAATGAAAAATGGGATATCTTTCCTATTCCTGATCACTTTTCAGCGATCCCTATGGAAGAGCACCCCTGGATCTCGAGTAGGTTCAGCTGTAAAGTCTCCCCTCTGCGGACACTCAGTTAAGATTCACACGTGAATAATAGTCACTTGGGTAAAGTGCCTGAAGACAACCATTGCCAGTAAGGGGGTCAAGCACTGAATGGGGTTTTTCTAGTGTTTTCCAGAATCCCAAATTAGAACAGATTTTATGGTGCTAAACAGTTTAGTCCGGATTTTAGCTGGGGACAGGAGTGGGGCCGGTGGAAGGATCATAAGACTCGCATCAGCTCACTGACGTGAGGCCCATTTTAACTACTGAGCCTCATATAATTACACCGCTAGGCCCAAACCCAACGTCAATGATCTCAGGGTGGGAGTCGGGTGAACTGCGTGTTTATTGGTTTTTCAATAGCCAACAGTCACAGTTATAGTGACTCATTATAAACAGTAGGATACATCCAATCAAAGCTCCTAGAAAGAAAATAAAGAACTTACATTTTTATAGCACCTTTCATGACCTCAGGACCTCCCAAAGTGCTTTTCAGCCAATGAAGTACCTTTTGAAATGTAGTGACTGTTGTAATGTAGGGAAATGATAGTCGGGGGGCAGTACTGTGTGGCGGGGGCAGGTTGGTAGAGGACCTTTGTTTTATGGATGTTTAGTGTAAGGCCCATGCTCTCGTACGCTTCGGTGAATGTGTTGACGATGGTTTGGAGTTCGGCCTCTGAATGTGCGCAGACGCAAGCGTCATCTGCATACTGTTATTCAATGACAGAGGATGGGATGACCTTGGGTCTGGGCCGGAGGTGGCGGAGGTTGAGCAGTTTCCCATTTGTTCTGTAGATTAGCTCCACTCCAGCGGAGAGCTTACTGAGGGTGAGATGGAGCATTGCAGCCAGGAAGATTGAGAAGAGCGTTGGTGCGATGACACAGCCTTGCTTGACCCTGGTCCATACGTGAATTGGGTCTGTGGTGGATCCATTGGTCAGGATCACGGCTTGCATGTCATCGTGAAGCAGGCGGAGGATGGTGACAAACGTGGGCCACTTTCCATACCTCAGGAGCCTACTGTCAACAAGGGCAGACGTCGATGACGAAGTCCAACACCGTCTTCAGTGTGCCAGTGCAACCTTCAGTCACCTGAGGAAGAGAGTATTTGAAGACCAAGACCTCAAACCCAGCATCAAGCTCATGGTCTACAGAGCAGTAGTGATACCTGCCCTCCTGTATGCTTCAGAGACATGGACAATGTACAGCAGGTACCTCAAAGCACTGGAGAGGTACCACCAATGCTGCCTCCGCAAGATCCTGCAAATCCATTGGCAGGATAGGCGCACCAACGTCAGTGTTCTTGCTCAGGACAACATTCCCAGCATCGAAGCTTTGACCACGCTCGATCAGCTCCGATGGACGGGCCACATCGTCCACATACCCGATACAAGACTCCCAAAATAAGCACTCTAATCTGAGCTCTGACACGGCAAGAGAGCCCCAGGTGGGCAGAGAAAACGCTTCAAGGACACCCTCAAAGCTTCCTTGAAAAAGTGCAAAATCCCCACTGACACCTGGGAATCCCTGGCCCAAGACCGCACAAAGTGGAGGAGAAGCATCCGGGAAGGCGTCGAACACCTCAAGTCTCTTTGCCAGGAGCAAGTGGAAGCCAAGTGCAAACAGCGGAAGGAGCCAGCGTCAACCCAAGCACCCCACCTACCCACCCCTTCAACCACCGTCTGCCCCACCTGTGACAGAGACTGTAGGTCCCGCATTGGATTCATCAGTCACCTGAGAACTCATTTTTAGTGTGGAAGCAAGTCATCCTCGGTTCTGAGGGACTGCCTAAGAAGTATACTATACTATAATCCAATATCAGTGAACTACCACTACGAAGCATGGCAGGTACAATGTAGAAATGTGTTTGTTATTTCATGCTATTTTAAATTCTCAGTCATTGCCACCTTTTTAAAAAAAAAATATTCAATCATGAAGCTTCCCATGAAGCTCCTTAATTGCAATTTTTGTTCTCTGATCGTATTTTCGGCCGATAATTTCCTATTAATAATTAGCATGCAACAAAGACATAGGAAATATGTAATGTTCTACAGCTTGTTATATATTATCTCAAAAGGGAAAATGAAGAAAACAGCAAGAAAGCTGTAAAATAAAAATTAGCAAAGAAAGAGCTGAAGAAAAATAGGTACAGGGAAAAGCATAATAAATTGGAACTGACAGAACTGTGGAAAAAACTGAGATAAACACATATCAGTGAAGAGAGAAGCAGATGAAGAAATGGTCAACAGGCTGTCAGTTTATTTTCCTTTTTCTCTTTTCATAGAATCATAGAATGTTACAGCACAGAAGGAGGCCATTCGGCCCATCACGTCTGCGCCGGTTCTTTCGAAGAGCAATCCAGTTAGTCCCACTCTCCCACTCTTTCCCCAAACACCTGCAGTTTTTTCTCCTTCAAGTATATATCCAATTCCCTTTTGAAGGCTACTGTTGGATCTGTTTCCACCACCCTATCAGGCAGTCCATTCCAAATCCTAACCACTCATTGCATTAAAAAAGTTTTCCTCATGTCGCCTCTGGTTCTTTTGCCAATCACCTTAAATCTGTGCCCTCTGGTTATCGACCCTTCAGCCATTGGAAACAGTTTCTTTATTTACTCTATCTAAACCCTTCATGATTTTAAGCACCTCTATCAGATCTCCTCTTAGCCTTCACTGCTCTAAGGCTTCTCCAGTCTATCCATGTAACTGGAATCCCTCATCCCTGGAACCATTCTAGTAAACCTCTTCTGTAAAGCTTTCACGTCCTTCCTAAGGTGTGGTGCCCAGAATGTGGTATTGTCATACGGTCCCTATTAAAATGATTTTTTCTGTTGATTCAACTGGCTCACACTTCTATTGGCATATCTGTAATTTGTCATGGCATATCATTTCAGGGTGTAAACTGATGGGTTTTGGCAGTTCCTCCCAATTCAAAATGAAAAACAATGTCTGAGTGTTTGAATAATAAATAAAATGCATGTAGCGGGTTTTGGTTTGGGGTTTGTGCCTGGCCAGTCAGGCGTATCTGAGCTGTTCCAGCCCCGTGCGGTTCGAATCGCTTCCTCTCTGGTTCTGACCACCGGACTTATTACGAGCAGCAATATAAACAAAACGAGACCAGTGGTTTGGTGCAAAGAAAACCAATGTTTATTAAAATAGAGAAATAATCACTATACAGAGAAAATGACTATGGATGCAACACAATTACACTTAGCGGGGGAGGAGAAACAGATACATCGAGGGAAAATGACTAAAATGACAATTTTAGCAATCCCCTTAACTCCCACCCTTTACACCTATCTACGTTGTCTTGCGATGGGCCAGAAAGTTTATGCTCACCAGTCTTGGATGTTAGAACGCCTGCTCCGTGCCCCGTTGCCTGCCGATGTCGTCGATCTTCTTGATGGTAAGGCAGGGCACCGGAATCCAGGCGAGAGAGAGAGATGGCTTCCCGAGGGACTACTTATACCCTTTCTGGGAGCCCTTATCACTCGCCAGATCAGCTTGTTTCTTTGTCTGACCTGGACATGTTGAAGTCCATACAAAGGAAACCGTTCTGGGCCTATCCACCTGGATGGCCGGTTAATCGGTTTTTAAACGCCCCATAAGTGTTTTCCTTTGTGTAACTGGTCTTGTGATGGGGCCATTTCAGTTTTAATGCCCCGTTGATCATTTTCAAACAGTGCTGAAGTCAGCTAACGAAAGTCTGAATGCAGCTATTACCCATTGATTATCTGTGCAAACGGCCTTGATGGGTTTTAATCAGAGGCCCGAATGCCACTGTTTGCTTCTCATACATAAATGCAGAAGGCCTGTCTGCCTTCTAATTTCTGGAGCATTCCTTCTTTGTCAGTCCAAACCTGAACTTTGCAGGCCTTGGCCATGAGGTTGACCGTAGCCATCTTGTTGGGCCCTGGAGCCCTGGATTTTATACTCAGTCCAGCCAGGGTTTCTCCAATAAGCCAGAAGTAAATCTTCAGGGGAGACATGAAATTTGCGAATCCTTTCAAAGGGTAATACGAACTAGTTTTGGAGGGGTCCCTCATTGTCGCCAATGGCGGGTGGGCCGAACCTTTGATGCCACGCTGGGCACATCGGTCCCGGCTCCAGCCTCTCGGGCGGGGGTTGCTCTACCTCCGCCTCCACCTCTGGCTCCACTTCGGGTTCCACCCCCCCTTGCTGCCAAACCTCACTGAAACTTGGCGCGATGAGTGGTGGCCGTGTGGTCTCCTCCCTCTCAAGTGGGTCGTCCCTAGGCACTACCGATGACGTTGGAACTGTCCCCCCCTCGTTCCCCATAAAACCTGCCTAGCCTGCCTTTGGGCTTATGAGGCATTTTGCCCTCCGGAGGGCCCGGCTCAGATTTTCTATCCTCTCTTTACAGGGGCCGTGGTCTGCCTCCTCAAACCCCTGTTCATTTGCTAGCTTGTAAGCGGCTTTTACCTCCTGTACTTTCTCTTCCTGTTCCCTGATCTGCCTTGCCAAGTGGACGTTTTTCTCCCGCAACCTGAACTCATTTCCCTTGGCCTCGGTGACTTGGCACTGTAGGTATTCCAACTGGGCCTTGTGTTCTCCTACTAAATGTACTCTCTCTTGGTTCAAAGCCTGTAAAGCTACTAATAACTTCTCCCCTGCGAGAGTCTTATCCTAGATCTCCAGGGCTGACTCCCTTAACTCAACTGCCTGTGCTGCAACGAGCCCGTCCAAGAGCTGGACCTGCTTTTTAAAGCACATCAGCCAAACTGCCTTTTCTAAGGACTTCTTGTGTTCCTTTCCCTCTGTCCACTTAGCTGCTGCATCTATCGGATGCTCAGCCCTTAACAGAGTGGTGATCCACTTCTTGGTGATATTCACCTTGCTAAACACAGAATCAGAAATCCTTTCCTCCATCACGGTTCACTCATCCGAACCACTGTCTACTGCATCGCAACCTTGTTGCCAGTGTCCTGCCATGGTCGCCATTTCTGTAGGGGGTGGCGTGTGTGGTGGTGTTTGACGCTTACGTACGCCCAGTCAGTTATGACCCTGACTGTTTAGTGAGCGGTTTGAATCGCTCCCACGCCCCTGGGTTCTAGACACCAGACTTAGGTACAAGGCGGCGGTACAGAAAAGACTCGAGTAGACAGGTGGTTGGATGTAAACAAAAACCAAGATTTTATTGAAGAGGAAAAACTTGATACAATCTCATGGGAAAAAAATTACTAGCGTACACTTCTACAGGCAAAAATACAAATGCAAAAGAATAATAATAACTTATACTTATACAGGGAGTGGGGAACACATGGCACATCGAGGGAAAACAACTATCTTAATAATCCCCTTATCCTCATTCCACCCCCTAGACCTAACTAGATTAAGCTACGAGGGGTCAGAACTTCATGCTCACCAATCAAAAGGTTTGTTGGACTCAAAACAGCGGTTGGGTTCGGGGTTCGCTCTTGGTGCTCTCTGGAGCCTGCCATTGTCACGTGGTCTCCGGGCGCTGCAAGGGTGTTGTCCAGGTTCGAGTACCCCAAAGTTAAAGTCTCTGTTTGGGTACTTTGCCTTGCAGGGATGATTCTTCGTTGACAGCCGACAGATTGAGTTGGTGTGCAGATATTCGAAGGTCGGCCGAGGCTGAAGGCCCGATAATTCGAAGCCTCCCCTCAGTTCGTCTCCTCAGTTGGCCTTCCTCCGGTGGTCTTCCCTCCGGTGGTCTTCGTTCCTCCCCTCGTCGCATCCCGCCTCGCCTGGCCTGAATTGTCCGTGTCCGCCCAACCCGGTGCCAGGGCTAGTTCCAGATGGTGTGAGAAAAGGGCACGGGCAAAGGCCAGGGGTAAGCGCGGGACAGGGGAAGAGCATCAGCCATGAGGGCGAGGGGCTGAAGAGCAGCACCAGCACACCAACCAACGCGAACACCCCACTGAAAACTTGAACTACCAACTGAACCGAACTCCTTGCTACCCGAGGGGGCCTTCAATTATACCTTCGTCGAAAACCCTTATCTGCGCGCCAAATCAGGTTAGTTCTTTGTTTTAATCTTGGCGGGCTATTTTAAATAATGGTAGAAATCCATACTAACTGGTTTTGGATGGCCGGTAATCGCATCTACCGGCCCGATAATTGACTTGTATTGTCCTGGAAGTTCCTTGATGGGCCTTGTCCGGCCTTGATGGCTCGGTTAATCTGTTTCCGATAATATATGCAGACTGCTAGATGGCCTTAACTATAGGCCTAAACTGAATTTAGATTTGCCTCCAATTTGGTCTAATGCATAATTCAGAGTCCTGTCTGGTTCCAAAATACAAAGTCTCTTTTCACAGAAGCCTGCAGCTTGGTTTCGATTTCTCCAAGCTGTCTGCGTTGCAGAGTCCATTTTAAAATCTCACAGGCTTGCTGCCATGAGGCACGGATGCCATTTTGGGTACCCCTTTTGATTTTAAACAATCCATGCAGGGTCCCGTTTATTAATAACAGCCTTCGGGGAAGTGCAGAAAATTTTGCAAATCTTACACTTATTAAAACCTGGTTGTTGCCCATCTTGATTGGAGCTGCCCAATGTGACTGAGTCTCAGCCTGGCACTCCATTTACCATTAGGGGAGGTGTTACCAGTCTGTGGATTGGTCTGGATTTATCTTTCGGATTCAAACACTTTAAACCACCAGTTTGATTCAGTGTCAAAGATGACCATTTAATTTTGGGTTTCAGAATCTTAATGTTTAAAATGTTTAGCTCCTTATTTGCTCTCTCCACATTTCAGGTCAGAGAGGAGGGTCTTAGAATTCAGCACCAATGGCCTCTCATATATCGGTTCACTTTGAGTCAGAGTCTTCTCCGTACTGCTCTTTTCTGACCTTTTGCACACGCATGTGACCAAACGCTTTGTCCATGCTGGTCTTGCTCAAAATTTTTTACTGATGTGTCTGAGCCGATTAGACCAATCAGAAATGCATCAGACCTTTGTATCCTAGATTCTCTCTATGTTTCAAATAATTTTTAAAAATGACTGAAAGTCTTACATTTATATAGCACCTTTCTCAACCCCAGGACATCCCAAAGCACTCTACAACCAATGTAGTACTTTTTTGAAGTGTAGTCACAGTTGTAATGTAAAAAATATGGCAGCCAATTTGCGCAAGACAAGGTCCCACAAACAGCAATATGATAATGACCAGATAATCTGTTTTAGTGATGTTGGTTGTGGGATAAATATTGGCCAGATCTCTCTTGCCATTCTTCAAATAATGCCATGGGAACTTTTACCATGGGCAGATGAGGTCTTGGTTTAATGCCTCATCTGAAAGACAGTGCAGTTCTCCTTCAATACTGCACTGGAGTGTTAGCCTAGATTTTGTGCGTAAGTTTCTGGATTGGGTCTTAAACCCACAACCTTCTGACTCAGAGGCGAGAGTGCTGCCACTGAGCAACAACTGACACTTTATACTGGAAGGAGAACATAAAAGAAACCCTGTCACACATCACATCTCCAACAGTTTCTCCCAATTTTTCTTCTTTCCACATTGTCTTTACTTTTCAATGATTGAAATGCATAAATCAATTTTACAGGTAGACCCCAATACCACACATTGGGCAAGATAGACTTAACAGTTGCTTTCAGTACTCACCCCACACTGTTCATCCCACACTATGAAGAGCAGATAGCATGCAAGGTTCACATGAGGAGACTTAATGATGAGAAGAGAAAACTTGGAGTGGAAAATAAACCTGACTATGAAATAAGGACAAAATTTGAACATTAATCTGATAACTTGTATAGGAAGCATGCTATCTGATCATCTAAAATAAGCAGTATTGTGGGTGTTCATGTTCTATATTCAAAACTGTGTCTGCCAGATTTGTAAAAATGAAAGAGACATCTCTTTGTGTGAGTTTGATATGTTATTACACAGATAGCTGCATGGTTATATAATTTCTTGTTACAATATGCATCCATGATCAATCTTAACCTGTAATGTTAGGAAATATGACAAGAACTAAAGAAATATTTGATAGGAGTTTTTTTTTAAATTTCAAAAAGCCACTTAACCTCAAAGCGTAGGTGGGAAACATATGTAAAAACTGCCAATTTATACAATTTCTTGTAAAGTGTCAGCTGTGGCTCAGTTGGTAGCACTCTCGCTTCTGAGTCAGAAGGTTGTGGGTTCATAGTCCCACTTCAGAGACTTGAGCACAAAAATCTAAGCTGACACTCCAATGCAGTACTGAGGGAGAGCTGCACTGTCAGAGTGTGCTGTCGTTCAGATAAGAAGTTAGACTGAGGCCCTGTTTGCTTGCTCAGGTGGATGTAAAAGATCTCTTGGCACTATTTCAAAGCATAAAACTAAAGGAAATGGCAAACAAAAATGCAAAAATTAACACAGATCCTGGGAAAAATGCAAAGGGTCACAAAATAAATAGTAAGAGCTACAAAAAGGGAGTATGAAGAGAAACTTGTAAGGGATATCAATACAATGAATTTTTACAGTTACATTAGGAAAAAGAGGGTGGTCAGGAGCAATGTTGGCCCTTAAAAACTGAAAGTGGTGATATTGTCAATGACAATGGGGAAATGGTGGACATGGTGAATAATTACTTTGCGTCAGTATTTACAGTAGAAGAAGAGGATAGCATGCCAAAAATCCCAAAGAAACTAATATTGAATCGGGGACAGGAACACAATAAAATTAATGTAAGTAAATTAACAGTAATGGCACTAAAATAACGGCACTAAAGAGTGACAAATCCCCAGGACCAGATGGTTTCCATCCCAGGGTTTTAATGGAAATAGGTGAGCACATTGCACATGCCCTAACTATAATCTTCAAAAGTTCTCTAGATTCAGGAACCATCCCTTTAGATTGGAAAATTGCGCATGCCACTTCGCTTTTAAGAATGGCGAGAGAGGGAAACCAGGGAATTATAGACCAGTTAGCTTAACATCTGTTGTCGGGAAATTGCCAGAATCTATAATTAAGGGTAGAATGACTAAACACCTCAAACATTTTCAGTTGATCAGTGAGAGCCAACATGGATTTATGAAAGTTAGGTCGTACCTGACGAACCTGATTGAATTTTTTGAAGAGGTGACTAAAGTAGTGGACAGGGGAATCTCTATGGATGTTATTTATATGGACTTCCAGAAGGCATTTGATAAAGCTCCACATAAGAGACTGTTATCTAAGGTAGAAGCCCACGCAATTGAGGGCAAATTATTGACCTGGTTAGGAAATTGGCTGAGCAGCAGGAGACAAGAGAGTAGGGATAATGAGGTACTCAAATTGGCAGGATGTGACTAGTGGTGTCCCGCAGGGATCTGTATTGGGGCCTCAACTATTCACAATAGTTGTAAACAACTTAGATGATGGTATAGAAAGTCATATATCCAAATTTGCCGATGACACAAAGATAGGTGGCATTGTAGGCAGTGTAGATGAAGGCATAAAATTACAAAATGATATTGATAGATTAAGTGAATGGGCAAAACTGTGGCAAATGGATTTCAATGTAAGCAAATGTGAGGTCATCCATTTTGGACCTAAAAAGTGTAGAACAGGGTACTTACTATTAAAACAGTGGATGTCCAAAGAGACTTGGGGGTTCAGGTACATAGATCATTAAAATATCACTAACAGGTACATAAAATAATCAAAAAGGCTAATGGAATGCTGGCCTTTATATCTAGAGGACTAGAGTTCAAGTGGTAGAAGTTATGCTGCAGCTATACAAAACCCCGGTTAGACCACACCTGGAGTACTGTGAGCAGTTCTGGGTACCACACCTTAGGAAGGATATATTGGCCTTGGAGGGAGTGCAGCGTAGGTTTACCAGAATGATACCCGGACTTCAAGGGTTAAGTTATGAGGAGAGATTACACAAATTAGAGTTGTATTGCCTAAAAGTTAGAAGGTTAAGGGGTGATCTGAACAAAGTGTTTAAGATATTAAGTGGAACAGAGAGAGTAGATAGAGAGAAACTATTTCCGCTGGTTGGGGATTTTAAGGCTAGGGGGCATAATCTAAAAATTAGAGCCAGCCCTTTCAGGAGTGTAATTAGGAAACACTTCTACACACAAAAGGTGGTAGAAGTTTGGAACTCTCTTCCGCAAACAACAACTGATGCTAGTGTGGTGTATGTAACCTGTACCACCTTAAGAGAACTACCTTAAGAAGATGGACTACTTTCTCTTGATACTGTATATTGTAGTGCCGGTGGTGACCACACCGGTATATAAGCTCTGTGTAGTAATTTGTAAAGCAGTTCAGCCCTGACCTTCAAGTAGTAAAGACCTGTTTAAGTTTTTCCTGTTGTCTGTGTCCAGTTATTTAAAATATGTATATCTGGAACACACAGACTCAACAGTGGCGACGAGTCGATCTTACCCAGCGGCAATTGCATCCAAGGCAGCTTCGTCCCCAGAACGGGCGTCGAGAAGAGGCATCTGCCCTCATCATCCTGCTGAGCACCGCATTCGCACGGGAGGCATCGAGAACCCGGGTTGGAATTGCTGACCACGAAGTCCACCATCAGCGACAGGCAGTGATCATCCTTCTTCCACGGCAGTGGGTAAGCCGATCTAGCGACACGGGCAGAAAGTCGGCCGCGTTGTCAGTGGAGAAGGGGGGCGAGACCGGAGGAAAAAGGGCGGAGAACTCGACCGCAGCCGGTGTAAAGGGCCGGGCTGCAATCGGAATAGACGCGCAGCAAGAAAGGAAGCGCTAATACCCACGAGGACAGCGGGGAGTAAAAGCAGCAGCGTCGGGGGAAATTAAGGACCGCTGGGAGGCGAGAACGGCAACAGCGCGGTAATCACCATTGTAGCCAGCTGGGGAAGAAGCCAAGCATGGGAAGCCGCCATTTTAGTCGGCGCAGGAAGAAGACAAGCGCGGGAAAAGCCGCCAAGTGCGGGAAGCCGCCATTTTGGAAAAAAAAATACTTAAAGAAACTTACAAGGATGCCTAGAAACGGTAACATCACTGCTTTTGATAGCGATGTCGAAGATTGGGCCACTTATGTGGAGCGTATTGAAGTTTATTGTACAGCAAATGAGATACCGGCTGAAAAGAAAGAACTAACCCTATTAAACTCGATGGGTGCGAAGACGTACGGGTTATTAAGGCACGTTGTAACACCAGATAAACCGGTGGATAAGACTTTCGCGAATATTGTTACTATCCTGCAAGAGCATTTAAACCCCACGCCGCTGCTGATAGCGGAACGATTTAAATTTTACAGAAGAACGCAGCTGAAAGAGGAAAGCAACGCTGAATTCTTAATTGAACTGCGCAAGCTATCAAAGTACTGTCAGTTTGGTACAGGACTAGCAGATGCTCTGAGAGATAAGTTCGTGTGTGGACTATTAAAAGAAGGAACTCAGAAGCGACTGCTAGAGGAAAAGGACCTTACGCTAGATAAAGCTGTCACCATTGCAGCATCGCACGAGGCGGCAGCACAAGGCACCGCGGAAATGCAGCTAAAGCCATCGGAACTCAGCACCAATCAAATGGCATTGGGTGCGTTAAAGTGCTATCGTTGCGGAAGGACAACGCACGATCAGAACCAGTGCTGGTTCAAAGATCAAGAATGCAGAAAATGTGGCAGACTCGGTCACATAGCGAAAGTATGCCGGTCAGGAAAGAAGACCAGCAACAAAAAGTCACCACAGAAGAAGTACAAAAAAGTACACAAGGTGACAGAGAACAGTTCGGATGAACAGAAGACGGATTCAAACTCCAGCAGTAAGGAACTGGGTTGTCTAAGAATACATAATGTGGGTAACACAGCAGACCACCAAACTATTTGGGTTACACTCCAGATAGCAGGAGTCCAAGTGAAGATGGAATTGGACACGGGATCGGCATTGACGGTCATGAATAAGCAAGATTACAAAAGGTTATTCTCACACATTCCCCTAAGGGATACGGGGATTGTATTAAAAACATACACGGGGCAAAGAGTGTACCCCATCGGAAAGATAAAAGTAAAGGTGGTCCACAAGGGTAACGAAAGCAAAGGAATGGACTTGTATGTGTTACCTGAGGGAGGTTCACCACTACTGGGACGGGAATGGATCAGGAGAATAAATATGGACTGGCATTCCTTAAAAGCACTAACTGTAGATTCCGGTAAAAAGGACGATGTCAAACCTAAACGACTGTCCAGAATATTGGACGATGCTAAGGAGGTGTTCCAACAGGGACTGGGAACACTGAAAGGAATTACGGCAAACATCAAGGTTGAAGAACATGCAAACCCGAAATTTTTCAAAGCCAGACCGGTACTGTAGTGTATGTAACCGTTCCACCTTTAAGAGAACTATTTTAAGGGTTGCACTACTTTATCTTGGCTGCTGTATACTGTAATACCGGTGGTGACCACACCGGTATATAAGTGCTGCGTAATGATTTATTGGGCAGTTCCGCCCTGACCTTCGACCAGTAAAGACCTGTTAAAGTTTACTCTTGTGGTCTGTGTATTAATTCTCAATATAACACACAGACTTAACAGTGGCGACGAGTACGATCTTACCCTGCGGCAGAGATACATCCAAGGCAGTTTAACGGGCGTCGAGAGGAGGCATCCGCCCTCATCATTCTGCTGAGAGAAGACTCGGGTCTGCAGAGCAAAGGAAGAA
This sequence comes from Somniosus microcephalus, assembly GCF_052327205.1. Lineage (NCBI taxonomy): Eukaryota > Metazoa > Chordata > Chondrichthyes > Squaliformes > Somniosidae > Somniosus > Somniosus microcephalus. Next base: position 206,745,715 of record NC_140990.1, on the reverse strand, counting down.
TTCTGACACGAAGCCTTCCATCAGCAACAGGCAGTGATCATCCCTTCTATCACGGTGGCGGGTAAGCTGATCAGCGACGAGCAGCAAGTCGGCCACGTTGGCTGTGAAGTAGGGGAGGGAAAAACGGAGGATATAAGGGCGGAGAACTCGACCACGGCCGGGGAAAAGAGCCGGACAGAAGTCGGGGCCAGAGGCGCTGAGACTGGGGCAGCGTAAGGCACGGAAGCCGCGGTAAATGCAAACGCAGCCAGTGTGAGAGACCGGGCTGCAAGCGGGCTGAGAGACGCAACAGTGTCGAGAGAGAGAGCTCGACCGCGACCGGTGAAAAAGGCCGGGCAGCTACCGAGGCCGCGAGGTGCAGTGACCGGGACAGCATAAGGCGTGGGAGAAAATAGCGGGCTGGGAGACGCAACAGCGTCGAGAGAGAGCTCGACCGCGACCGGTGAGAAAGGCTGGGCAGCTACCGAGGCCGCGAGGCGCAGCGACCGGGACAGCGTAAGGCGCGGGAGAATTTTTTTTTAAAAAACGCGGAGAACTCAGCCGCAGCCGGGGGGGGGGGGGGGGGGGGGAGGACCGGACTGCAAGAGGGGCTGGGAGGCACGATTCGAGATGTGGGAGAAAATAAAAAAAAAAAAACGCAGAGAACTCAGCCGCAGCCGGGGGGAAAGGACCGGACTGCAAGAGGGGCTGGGAGGCACGATTCGAGAACCGCTGGGGAGGGCGAACGCAGCAACATGGCAATCGCCATTACAGCCAGCGGGGGAGAAAGGCAAGCGCGGGAAACCGCCATTTTGAAAAAAAAGTTAAAGAAAAATTTCTTTTTGTCTCTCAAGAAGATTGCGAGGATGCCTAAGCGTGGTAACATCAACGATTTCAATCCTGATGTTGAAGATTGGGCCACGTATGTAGAACGCATAGAGATATATTGTAAGGCAAATAAAATATCAAATGAAGATAAAGCACTGACCTTACTAAACTCAATGGGTGCGAAGACATACGGGCTATTGAAGCATCTTCTATCACCAGCTAAACCGGCGGATCAGACTTTCGCTAATATTGTTGCTGTCCTGAAGAATCATTTGAACCCCACACCGTTGATGTTAGCGGAACGATTTAAATTTTATGCGAGAACGCAACTGAAAGAGGAAAGCAACGCGGAGTATTAAATTGAACTGCGTAAGCTAGCGAAATACTGTCAGTTTGGGGAAAGACTGACAGAGGCACTGAGAGACAAATTCGTGTGTGGATTGTCGAAAGAAGGAACACAAAAGCGGCTACTTGAAGAGAATGATCTTACACTTGATAAGGCTGTCACTATTGCAGCATCGCACGAAGCCGCAGCGAGAGGCACTGCGGAAATGCAGCTGAAGGCAGCGGTACTCAACGTAGATCAAATGGCTTTGGGTACAACGAAATGTTATCGTTGTGGAAAGACAACACACGAGCAGAACCAATGCTGGTTTAAAAACCAGGAATGTAGAAAATGTGGCAAGCTTGGTCACATAGCTAAAGTATGCTGGTCAGGAAAGAAGACCAGCAACAAAAAGTCACCACAGGAAAAGTGCAGAAAGGTACATAAGGTGGCTGAGAAGAGTTCGGATGAACAGAATTCGGATTCAGACTCCAACAGCAAGGAACTGGGTAGTCTGAGAATTCACAATGTGAGTAAGGAAGCTGACCGACAAACTATCTGGGTCACACTTCAGATAGCAGGAGTCCAAGTGAAGATGGAATTGGACACCGGATCAGCGTTGACGGTCATGAATAAGCAAGATTACAAAAGGTTATTCACACATATTCCCCTATGGGATATGGAGATAGTATTGCAGACATACACGGGGCAAAGAGTATACCCCATTGGAAAGATAAAAGTCAAGGCGGTACACAAGGGCAAAGCACACCAAGGAATGGACATATATGTACTACCTGAGGGAGGTCCACCACTTCTGGGACGGGAGTGGATCAGGAAAATAAATATGGGCTGGCACTCCCTAAAAGCAATAACGGTAGATTCTGGGAAAAAGAAAGATGTCAAACCTGCACGATTGTCCAGAATATTGGATGAGGGCATATGCAGCAGTGACAGTGACAAAGCAGAGAGTGAGAACTCGGTGAAGACAATCAGCTCAGACTCTGGAACTGATGATGGCAAGACCAGCCCATGTGCAAAAGGCAAGTCTAAAATGGACTTGCAGACTAATGATGGAAAAACGAAGGAGTGCACAAATGCTTCAGGAGAGAACAAAGTATCAGAACAGAATTCCACTGAACAACAACAACATAGTTTGACAGAGAATTCTGAGTCTGTCCAGTCTACAGACATGCACATTTCTGAGGAACACCGGGGCTCGAACTCAACTCCATTTCAAACTACAACAGCAATTAGAACAAATGATTCGCCGTTTTGAGCAAGAGATGAATGCAAAGAAAAAGTTCTTTGACACAGAGTGGGAGAATCTGGAAAGACAGCAGAAGCAGCTGATTGAGAAAATGGAGCAGGAACACACAAACCGTCTGCGCGAGGAGACCAAACGAATCAAAGCTGAGCAAGAAAGGGAATATGTCAAATTCATCGATCAGTTGAAAGCTAAGAAGAAAGAGCACCCTTTTGTGAGCAGTGTCAGCAGTAATAAGCCACTCAGGGAATTGGTGGCAGAGGCAAAAGCTGAAGTGATGGAGGAAATAGAAGACAATAGAGAAGAAGCAGAAGATGATGACTCATCTGAACCATTATCACCCCTACCAGGTCACGCACGTGGTCCCTCCGAACTGAGCCAAATCAGTCTGGAAGTAGAAAAACTTCCCAAGGTACTCGAGCCTTTAGAAGTCAGCAATGCTGGTTCTGAAGTTACGAAAGTTCAAGCTGTTAAGTCAAGTGAAGGACTATTAGATGAGTCACCCCAGCAACGAGTACCTACTACACCACCGAGGCGTTATCCGGACCGAGTCAGGAAGCGCAGGAGGCGCCTCCGCAGAGACTGAATCTGTGAACTGTTTTTACATGAAGTTGTGTATATATATGTTATGATGTTATGTTTAATGGGGAATATATATACTGTTAAGCTAAAAAGGGAGGATTGTAGTGTATGTAACCGTTCCACCTTTAAGAGAACTATTTTAAGGGTTGCACTACTTTATCTTGGCTGCTGTATACTGTAATACCGGTGGTGACCACACCGGTATATAAGTGCTGCGTAATGATTTATTGGGCAGTTCCGCCCTGACCTTCGACCAGTAAAGACCTGTTAAAGTTTACTCTTGTGGTCTGTGTATTAATTCTCAATATAACACACAGACTTAACAGGTACCTTATGCGATACGACCTGCTGTGGAAGCTGAGCTGGAAGGGCTAGAACGTTCAGGAGTACTGTCAAAGGTGGACTGGAGCAAATGGGCCACGCCCATTGTTCCCGTCATGAAGCGTTCATTGAACAACAAGCCGGGGGAACCGGGGAAGGTTCGCATCTGTGGCGATTTCAAGATCACTGTTAATCTGGTTCTTCACACGGTGCAATATCCGCTTCCGCGGATTGAGGATATCTTCGCTTCGTTGTCTGGCGGGAAACACTTCACCAAGATAGACCTGGCGCAGGCGTACTTACAGATGGAAGTTGATGAAGCGTCACGCCAGTATCTCACGATCAACACGCATAAGGGCTTATATCGGTATAATAGACTGGTTTTTGGAGTGGCATCGGCTCCAGCGATTTGGCAAAGGGCCATGGAACAGGTATTACAGGGAATTCCTGGCACACAATGCTATCTGGACGACATTCTTATTACAGGAGATGATGATGAGGAACACCTTGCTAATTTCGAACAGGTGCTCACCAGATTGAAAGAGTATGGACTTCGAGTTAATCGCCAGAAATGTGAGTTCTTTCAGAAGCGAATCTCGTACTGTGGTCACGTCATTGACCAGGAGGGGCTTCACAAGTCACCTGACAAGATCGAAGCTGTTGTGAAGGCTCCCGCTCCGGAAAATGTATCCCAGTTGAGATCGTTCCTAGGGTTGATTAACTATTACCATAAGTTTCTGCCAAATTTATCCACGGTGCTACACCCGCTGAACGCTCTTTTACAAAAGGGAGTGCCATGGAAGTGGAGCGAGGACTGTAAGCGGGCTTTTCACAAAAGCAAGGCATTGATCACCTCTAAGGAAGTGTTGGCTCACTTTAACCCAACGCTGCCTATTCGTTTAGCTTGTGATGCTTCTCCTTATGGTATTGGGGCAGTGCTATCACATAAGTTGCCAAATGGCTTGGAAAGACCAGTCACGTTCGCATCCAGATCATTGACCTCCGCTGAGCGCAACTATGCTCAGATAGATAGGGAGGCTCTCAGCCTCGTGTGGGGAGTAAAAACATTTAATCATTACCTGCAAGGCCAAAAGTTTACGCTGCTGACAGACCATCAGCCGTTGGTTTCCATTTTTAACCCTAAGAAGGGTGTTTCAGTGATGACAGCGCAGAGGCTCCAGAGATAGTTCCTTTTCCTAGGGGCACATCAATATGAGATCGAATTCAAAGGTACAAAGCAACATGGTAATGCTGAATGGCTGTCGCGCCTGTCACTACCTACAGCGGAAGAGGCACCGACAGTTGACCCTATTGAGTTATTTCACTCGACCATCATCGAATGTTTGCCAGTCACCAATGCGAGTATTGAGAGAGAGACCAGGAACGACCCGACACTGTCTCGGGTCTACGAATTGACAGTGAAGGGATGGCCAGCACATGGCGAACCACTGTTACCGGCATTCTCAGCCAGGCGAGAACAGCTGTCCGTTTGTCAAGGAACATTGATGTATGGAACAAGGGTTCCATAAATTCTCCTAAATTAAGGGAGAGATTTCTAAAGGAACTGCATGAAGGTCATCTGGGGGGAGTCAAGATGAAAAGCCTTGCTAGGGCTTATGTGTGGTGGCCAGGTATCGACAAACAAATAGAGGATCTGACTAAAATCTGCTCAGGGTGCCAAAAAGTTCAAAATGCACCTCCAATTGCACCGCTGCATCCATGGGAATGGCCTTCAACCCCATGGCAGCGTGTACATATCGACTTTGCAGGTCCATTCATGGATTCCATGTTTTTGATAGCGGTAGACGCACATTCTAAATGGGCAGAAGTGATTAAGATGGCGACCACTACCTCGGAAAAGACGATCGCAGTTCTAAGAACCATATTTGCAAGAAATGGATTGCCAGAACAGATATGTTCAGACAACGGACCGCAGTTCGTGTCAGAAGAATTCCAGAAATTCATGAAGAAGAATGGGGTGAAACACTATACATCTGCCCCATATCATCCGGCTACAAATGGGTTGGCCGAGAGATTTGTACAAACGTTCAAAAAGGCGATAAAGGACATGAGCGAAGACCATATTCCACTACAACACAAGGTGGACAATTTCCTAATGGCATATCGAAACGCCACACATGCAGTGACAAATCAAAGTCCTGCCATGATGTTTTATAACAGGAGGTTGCAGTCCAGGTTGGATTTGTTAAAACCAAATGTGCGTAGAGAAGTCGAAAACAAACAGTTCCAGCATGTAAATAACAAGACCACTCGGAATTTCAAAATAGGACAACCAGTGTTAGCCCGGGACTATAAGAATGAGAAATGGCAATCTGGAACAATTCGTGCCAGACAAGGACCCCTGATGTACACGGTAGGGATTGGTGAAAACGTAATACGACGTCATGCTGACCAACTTGTAGAATCGAGAACAAGGGTCGAACCCATGGCTACGGCAGAGACACCAGTGGAAGGGATTATTGAACCTGTAGCATCTACCTCAAACGCGAACGTACATGAGGATGTTCAATCCATAAGAGATCAATTAGAGGAGTCACCCCAGCAACCAGAATCAGAGACCCCTGAAAGGCGTTATCCAACTCGGATCAGGAGGCCTCCTCAGAGACTGAATCTTTGAACAGTTGCATGAAAGTTGTATATATGTTATCCATGTTATGTTTAAATTGGGGTGTACACTGTTAAGCTAAAAAGGGAGGAATTGTGGTGTATGTAACCTGTACCACCTTAAGAGAACTACCTTAAGAAGATGGACTACTTTCTCTAGATACTGTATATTGTAGTACCGGTGGTGACCACACTGGTATATAAGCTCTGTGTAGTAATTTGTAAAGCAGTTCAGCCCTGACCTTCAAGTAGTAAAGACCTGTTTAAGTTTTTCCTGTTGTCTGTGTCCAGTTATTTAAAATAAGTATATCTGGAACACACAGACTCAACAGCTAGATCAATTGTTAATTTTAAATCGGGGAGAGATAGCTTTTTGTTAACTAAAGGTATTAAGGGATATGGGTCAAAGGCGGGTATATGGAGTTATGTCGTAGATTAGCCATGATCTCATTGAATGGGGGATCAGGCTCGAGGGGCTCAATGGCCTACTCCTGTTCCTATGTTCCTAAGAGCAGGGGAGTTATCTCCAGTGTCCTGGCCAATATTTATCCCTCAATCAACATCACTAAAATAAATTATTTGGTCATTATCACTTTGCTGTTTGTGGGAGCTTGCTGTGTGTAAATTGGCTGATGCGTTTCCTACATTACAACAGTGACTACACTTCAAAGGTACTTCATTGGCTGTAAAGCGCTTTGGGATGTCCATAGGTTGTGAAAGGCGCTATATAAATGCAAGTCTTTCTTTTAAAATCCATGTACTTTATTGCAGGTTGCCATTTTGCAACAGAATTACCTGGAATCTGGTGCATAAACAGTCATTTGGAGGTAAAACAGTCACTGATAAAGAGCCAAACACCTGCTTCTTTTGTTCACAGAAAAATATTATCAGTATCATCGACTTCCTCAAAACCACAATATGAACATCTATCTTATTGTGTGTGGAGTTTAACCCACATATTACATACTTACCATTTAAAAAAAAGTTTATTTTCAATTATACTGTTGCTAAATTCCAACAGCTTGCATGCTTATATCTTGCATTCCTTTCTTCACACGTGTTACTGAAGTTCTCAGGACAATAAGGCTGTCTTTACAATCCCAATACTTCTACAGAAATTTAAATCTTTAGGTCAACCCACAAGCAGCCCTTCACGACCGTCATTGTTGACTGCGCAGTGCTCAAATACAGGAACAAGGATGTCTTGCTGCAGTTGTACAGGGCCTTGGTGAGACCATATCTTGAGTATTGTGTGCAGTTTTGGTCACCTTATCTGAGGAAGGATGTTCTTGCCATGGAAGGAGTTCAGCGAAGGTTCACCAAGCTGATACCTGGGATGGCAGGAATGGCATATGAGGAGAGATTGGGTCGATTAGGCTTGTACTCGCTGGAGTTTAGAAGAATGAGAGGGGATCTCATTGAAACTTATAAAATTCTGACAGGACTGGACAGACTAGATGCAGGAAGGATGTTCCCGATGGTCGGGGAGTCCAGAACCAGGGGTCACAGTCTAAGGATAAGGGGTAGGCCATTTAGGACAGAAATGAGGAGGAATTTCTTCACCCAGAGAGTGGTGAACCTGTGGAATTCTCTACCACAGAAGGCAGTAGAGGCCAATACATTAAATATATTCAAGAAGGAGTTGGATATATTTCTTAAGGCTAAAGGGATCAAGGGGTATGGGGAGAAAGCAGGGACCGGGTACTGAATTTAGATGATCAGCCATGATCTCATTGAATGGCGGAGCAGGCTCGAGGGGCCGAATGGCCTACTCCTGCTCCTATCTTCTATGTTTCTATGTTTCTATGTTATCTCTGATGTGAAATGCATGGAAGATCATTTAATCCAAGATTGGAGAGTTCTTTTTAAAAACAAGTTCCTTTATCAAAAGTAATGGGGTAGATCTTGACTTTGTGCGATAGTGTAAAACGGGTGATAGCGAGTCAGCGTTCCGTTTTACATCTCTCCCCAGTTTCATTTCCATTGTAGTCAACAATCGGGAGAGACGTAAAACCCGCTGCCAACTCGCTATCACCCATTTTACACTATCGCACAAAGTCAAGACCTACTCCAATGTCTTTCCTTGCCCCATAAAAATAAAATTAAACTAGTAGAGGGGAGTTTAGTTTGGCTACTTTTGATATTAATAGGTGTCTCCTATTTTTCCCTTTTGTTCTCTAAGACTGTATTTACACTGCAAGTTTAGTGTGGGTGAGAAGTGATTCTAGCTTCTCAGCTGAAACTAAACTTGCAGTTTGCACCTGGAGTCAGGATGGACCTGACTCTGGAGTGAAGTGTCAGGAGCCTCCATGGAGGGCTGGTTTCACACTGCTTCAGTTTGACACTTCATGGAGTGCAAATTCAGTGCAGTGTCAAATCTGATTTCCAAAGTGCTCAGAGATTGGTTGGACTCCCAGCCACTTTGTAAACCTCTCTTACCCCAATTTACATGTTTAGGAAGCAGGGATGCTCCTTTCTCCTCTCCCTATGCACTCACATTTCTAACAGTGGAGGGACAGCTCTGCAGATGTGTGTATCTGGGCATGCACAGAGCTTCTCCTAAACAGGACGGGACAGTTCCATGCAGGCAAGAGCCAGGTGGAATAAACAGGGTGCTGCATGGAATATTGTAAGGGCAACCCGAGACTTCCCATACTTGGAACAATGAGTTGTCCCGGGCCTCCATCAGTTCCTGTATCCCAGACTACTAGAGGGAGGGGGCTGGAGTCCTTCCCCCAGTTTTGCATTGCTCCTGCAGGGACTGTCTGGTCTCTGTACAGCAGCTCCCCTGTGATCAGGAATTCAGTGTGACAAACTGACAGGTACAAACCTACAATTCAGCACTCTGTGGCATGCTGTGCCAGCCTTGCAAAGCAGTACTCTATTTGGAACTCAACTATAATTTATTAATAAAACCATTTCTCTGCACATAAAAAACTGAAAACAATTTTGACCAGCAATTTTGACTACTTTCTTTCTGCTGGCAATCTGACATTTTGTACCAAGGGATTTTACTCACATGAAGGGTGAAATTATTCTTAGCACACAGGCAGTGTTAAAAGAAATATAAAATTTTCCCTCTTTTCAGGAGTAGTCACCTCTACTCTATACTTTTTGGAAGCCAAGGCGTGTTAGGGTGCACTTAAAAAAAAAAGTACAACCGTGTAGGCCATTGGAGAATAACTACAAGAATGCTGCTCAATTAGTTAAACAGCCACCTAAATGATATAAGTATCACAGTGTGCCCCACACCATGCAACTTGTGTGAACAATGGAAGAAGGGGGCAGAAAGTATAAAGCACGAATTATGGATGAAAAGATCACACTAGATGGCGCGAGGCAAAGTGCACTCTTTGGAGTAGAGAGGTGAGTCCCCAACATACAGAGGGTGAATCAGGCATGGGAGGCATCACACAGGAAGCCACCACGGGGTCAAGAACCAAGAGAACCCGGAAAGTTATCAGATTTGAAGAAATGCGGCAAGATAAGCATGAATGCGAATAAACATAGCCTATCATATATGGAGGCTGCTATAAATATAGGTCGCCACTGATGGCGATTGAAGTATCAGAGAAGTTTGCTTGAGTGCTTAACTCTACTTGAATTGATCCAGTAAGCCGCTGTAAATGCAGCACAAAGGTAAACAATGAACGTGATTGAAACCCAGCACAGCAGAATCAAACAAGAATAATCTAGATTAATGCAGTTGAGAATGATTGGCTTGACCCCTCTCCCAATTGCCCCCACCACCCCCCGCAGATCTACCTCAGGGCAGCTGCCGGTGTTGGCAGCCCAAAATTGATGTCCACATTGCCGGTGAGCTGTCTGGGGAGACACAGCAGGTGTCCGGAGCTTGCAGGTCTAATTTTGATCGGGCCTTGGGCCTCGGGCCTCGGGCCTAACTGATCCGGCACAGGGATCGTTCCAGCAGTCCAACGCTATGCTATTACCAACTCAATATATCACCTTAAACTTTACAGTCCTTGGTTTCTTTGAAATGACTAGGTTCTACGTGATTAGCATTACTAATAAATGCTTATTTGTCAAAATTAAATTAAATACCAGGATGTAGAAGCGGTTTGGGTAGAGATGAGAAATAATAAAGGCAAGAAGTCACTTATGGGAGTGGTGTACAGGTCCTCTAACAGTAGCCACATGGTAGGATGGAGTATAAAAGAAGAACTAATGGGAGCTTATCAGAAGGGTATGGCAATAATCATGGGGGATTTTAACCTGCATATAGACTGGGAAAATTAGATGGGCAAAGGTAACATAGATGAGGAGTTCATGGAATATTTTCGGGATAATTTCTTACAACAGCACATTCTGGAGCCAACTGTAAAGTCCGCGCCTCAATAATACACGGACTTCGGGAGAACAATTAAACAGGTATTTTACTGAACAGAGGGTAACGTCAGACTGAAGTACAGAAGCCTGCTAGGGCCTTTTTTACAGGGGTGGTCACTGCCGGTACTGCAGTATAAAATCAGTTCTTCTCTTAAAGGTACATACACAACAATTCCTCCCCTTTTAGATAAACAGTACACAACATTCATTTAACAACTAAATAATAACTAATTACAATTACAATTTTCTTGGTACTATATACATCAACTGAAATAATCATTTATAAGTTCAGTCTTTGAGGAGGCTTCCTAATCCTGACTGGATAGCGCCTTTCTCGAGTATCCTGTTCTTGCGGTGGAGTCGATTCTGGCTCATTGTCATTGGTTGGTTCATCAGCTTCCAATACCACTGCTTCTGAGGTAGACGCAATCTGTACTTCGGGCTCATTACCAGGTGCACATGCTCGTGGTATAGGTTTGGCTTGTTCCTGTGACTCTAGAATCTGGTCAGCATGGCGTCTCACGATGCTCTCTCCAACGTCCACTGTGTACATTAGTGGTCCCTGCTGTGTGCATATCGTTCCTGGCTGCCATTTTTCTGTTCGGTAGCCGCGGGCCAAGACTGGTTGTCCTATCTTGAAGTTCCTGGTTGGCTTCTCGTTGATGTGCTGGAATTGCTTATCCTCAACATCTCGTCTTATGTTTGGTTTGAGCAAATCCAGGCGACATCTTAGCCTTCGGTTGAAGAACATTATGGCTGGAGCTTGGTTGGTGACTGCATGTGTCACATTCCGGTAAGCAAACAAGAAATTATCTACCTTGTGTTGTAGTGGTATGTCGTCGTTATACATCGCCTTTATTGCTTTTTTAAAGGTCTGAACAAACCTTTCAGCCATTCCATTTGTGGCTGGATGATATGGGGCAGATGTGTAATGTTTCACCCCATTATTCCTCAGAAACCTCCGGAAATCCTCGGACACAAACTGTGGCCCATTGTCGGAGCAAATCTGTTCTGGCAAGCCATTCCTGGGGAAGATGGTCCGTAGGACTGCAATAGTTTTCTCTGTGGTGGTGGAGGACATTTTGATGACCTCTGGCCATTTCGAATGGGCGTCCACGGCGATTAGAAACATTGGCCTAGAAATTCAGTTTGGGCCCGCCAGCTGGTTTGCGCCCAAAAGTTAGCGCTGGGCGGGGAGCCATTTGCGACCGTCAGAAATTCAGTTTTTGCGCCCCAAGTTGGAACCGGGCGCTATTCCAGGGTGTGGCCGCCCCCGCTTGGGGCGCTGAAACTGAATTTCAGCGCTGTAGGCGCCGCTGCGCCACCCGATGCGGTGCGGCAGGCTGCGGTACTGCAGGCCTCCTCCTTCTCTTAAGGTGGAGGTGCCTGCAACGGGGAGATCGCCGCTGGATTGTGCCGGCAAATGAGCCCGGCACCACGGAGAAGTGCCGGGCTCGCGGAAAGCAGCCGGCAATGCCGCGGGGGGGGTGGTGGAGGAGGCCGGGGAAGGAGGTGCGGGCAGGCGGCCGCCGAAAAAGCGGCCGGCCGCACCTCCACCTTTATGCGCCCCACTAAGGCTGCAGTAAGGCCCTGGTCTCCGGATGTAAGTAGCGGCCGCCACGGAGGAGGCGGCGGCAACTGAATATGGGATTCGGGCTGGCATCGGGGCGGAACCGGGGCACTGCACACACCGATGACGTCATCGGTGCCGGCGCAGCGCTACCGGCTACCGCCGCCATTACCGCAGCGCTGAATATCAGCGCGAACTCCTCTATTGGCGCAAAAGCCCTCTTTGGGCGAAAACTGGGCGCAAAGCCAACTGAATTTCTAGGCCATTGAGTCCATAAATGGACCAGCAAAATCAATGTGTACCCATTGCCATGGAGATGAGGGCCACTCCCATGGGTGTAGAGGGGCCTGTGGTGGTGCATTTTGGACTTTCTGGCATCCTGAGCAGCTCTTGGTCAGGTCCTCGATTTGTTTATCGATTCCCGGCCACCACACATAAGCCCTGGCTAGGCTTTTCATTTTTACCCCTCCCAGATGACCTTCATGAAGCTCATTGAGCACTCTGTCTCTCAACCTGGGTGGAATTACCACTCGGGATCCACACATCAAGGTCCCCCGGCACACTGACAGCTGTTCTCTCCTTGGCGAGAATGCTGGCAACAGTGAGTCGCCATGTGCTGGCCATCCCTTCACCATCAAATCATAGACCCGAGAGAGTGTCGGGTCATTTCGGGTTTCCTTCTCTATACTTGAGTTTGTAAAAGGCAGACATTCGACTATGGTCGCATGGAATATCTCAACAGGGTCCACTGCAGGTGCTTCCTCTACCATAGGCAACGGTAGGCACGACAGCCCATCAGCGTTTCCATGCTGCTTCGTACCCTTGTATTCTATGTTGTACTGATGTGCCCCTAGGAAAAGTGACCATCTTTGCAGCCGTTGCGCCGTCATCACCGGAGCGCCCTTCTTTGGGTTAAAAATGGAGACCAGGGGCTGATGATCAGTCAGTAGGGTGAATTTCTGCCCGTGTAGATAGTGATTGAACTTCTTCACCCCCCACACCAGGCTGAGGACCTCCCTGTCAATCTGGGTGTAATTACGCTCGGCTGAGGTTAACGAGCGCAACGCAAAGGCTATTGGCCTCTCTGAACCGTCAAGGAATTTGTGTGACAGCACCGCTCCAATGCCGTAGGGAGATGCATCACATGCCAACCGAATTGGTAGTGTTGGGTTGTAGTGGGCCAATACTTCTTTTGAAGTGATTAGGCATTTACATTTCTGAAAGGCACGCTTACACTCATCACTCCATTTCCATGTTACTCCAGTTTGCAGCAGGGCGTTCAGTGGGTGCAGAATTGTAGATAAATTTGGCAAGAACTTATGGTAGTAGTTCACCAGCCCGAGAAACGACCTCAGTTGCGACACATTTTCCGGTGCTGGAGCCTTGACTACAGCCTCAATCTTGTCTGGCGACTTATGCAACCCTTCCTCATCAATCATGTGGCCACAATACGAGATTTGTCTCCTGAAGAACTCGCATTTGGGGCGGTTGGCTCGTAGCCCATATTCCTGCAATCTAGTGAGCACCTGCTCCAGGTTGGCAAGGTGTTCACTGTCATTTTCGCCCGTCACCAGGATGTCATCCAAATAACACTGGGTCCCTGGGATCCCTTGCAGGACTTGTTCCATTGCCCTCTGCCAAATAGCCAGGGCTGATGCTACCCCGAATACCAGTCGATTGTACTGGTAAAGGCCTTTGTGAGTGTTTATCGTGAGGTATTTCCTAGATGCTTCTTCCACCTCCATTTGTAGATACGCTTGGGCCAGATCAATCTTCGTAAAGCGTTTCCCTCCAGATAGTGAGGCAAAAATATCTTCTATCCGTGGAAGTGGATATTGTACTGTGTGTAGGACTGGGTTCACAGTTACCTTGAAGTCCCCACAGATGCAAACCTTCTTCGGCTCCCCAGGTGTGCTGCTTAATGATTTCTTCATTACAGGAACGATGGGTGTGGCCCACTCGCTCCAATCCACCTTGGACAGCACACCCGAATGCTCCAGACTCTCCAGTTCTGCTTTGACGGCTGGGCGGATCGCGTACGGCACCGGTCTGGCCTTAAAAAATTTTGGGTTTGCGTTATCTTCGATTTTTATCATTGCCTTTACTCCTTTTAGAGTCCCAAGTCCTTGTTGGAACACCTCTTTCACGTCAGTTAGAATTTGTGACAGACGTCCAGGTGCGACATCATCATCCTTTTTGTCAGTCACAGTTAGCGCCTGAATGGAATGCCAATCCAATTTTTTTTTCTCGGATCCATTCATGTCCCAAAATGGTGGTCCTCCATCTTGTAGTATATATAGATACAGTTTCTGTGTTTCCTTGCCGTAATATTTAACTGGCACCCTTATTTTTCCTCTGGGGTAGACTTTTTGCCCCGTGTATGTCTTCAATACAATGGACGTGTCCTTTAAGGGTATGTGTGAGAATAGCCGCTCATAGTCTCATCGATTCATGACAGTTAGGGTTGATCCTGTATCCAATTCCATCTTTACTTGGGACCCTGCTATCATGAGGGTGACCCAAATGGTTCGGTGATCCTCCTTTGCGATCACGTTGTGTAACTTTAGACAACTTAATCTCCTGCTCCCAGAGTCGTTATCACTCTCCTGATGTTCCGAACTACCGTCTGTCATTTTTTTTACGTTCTTGTACTTTTCCTTAGTAGTTCTTGTAGTGTTGGTTTTCTTTCCCGACCTGCAGACTCTTGCTATATGTCCCATTTTCCCGCATTGCCTGCATACTTTGTCCTTAACCCAGCAGTCCTTCTGATCATGGGTTGTTCTGCCGCAACGATAGCACTTTTCTGCTCCACATGCCATTTCGTTAGCGCTGTATTCTTGTGGTTTCTGTTGTATTTCCACAGCTCCCCGTGCTGCTGCTTCGTAGGATACTGCCACGCTGAAAGCCTGTTCTAGTGTCAGGTCCTTTTCCGAAAGTAGTCGTTTCTGGGTTCCTTCACTCTGGAGCCCGCAGACAAACTTATCCCGTAAAGTGTCTGCCAGTCCTGCTCCAAACTGGCAGTGCTTCAATAACTTGTGTAGTTCTGTAAGATAGTCAGCATTGCTCTCATCTTTGTGCTGGTTTCTTTTATGGAACTTGAATCTTTCTGCTATCAGCAGCGGTTTAGGGTTTAAGTGTTCCTGTAAGATATTAACAATCTCCTCAAAACTTTTCTCCATTGGTTTAGCTGGGGTAATTAAATTCCGCAATAGGCCGTACGTTCTCGCGCCCATCAAATTTAATAATACCGACGCCTTCTTTCCATCGGCCACCTCATTTGCCTTGCAGTACACTTCAATTCTTTCCACATACGTGATCCAGTCTTCTACCTCATTGTCGAAAGCAGTGATACTGCCACTTTTCGGCATCTTGGGTGATTTAAAATGGCGCCTCCCGTGCTTTTTCTTCTTCCCCAATGGAATAAAATGGCGCCTCCCGCGCTTTTCCTTCTTCCCCAATGG
Organism: Somniosus microcephalus; assembly: GCF_052327205.1. Lineage (NCBI taxonomy): Eukaryota > Metazoa > Chordata > Chondrichthyes > Squaliformes > Somniosidae > Somniosus > Somniosus microcephalus. Next base: position 206,730,413 of record NC_140990.1, on the reverse strand, counting down.
AATAAAATGGTGCCTCCCACGCTTTTCCTTCTTCCCCTTGCTGCCACGCTGCTCCTAGCGTTCTACAGGGTAATGGAGGCGACCCGCAACTTCGGCGCGTCTCACTTTTCCTTCCCCTCGTTTATTTTCTCTCCGCTGCCCGGTTCTTGAGCACCGACCGCGCCCTGTGCGCTCCACCCTCTCTATCTCTCTTTCCTCCCGGCGACGCTGCGTGACCCCTTTTGCAGAGCCGCTCGATCGAGCTCGAGCCCGCCGCAGTCCGGAAGTGTCAGCGCACTACCTGCTACCAGCACGATTTGCTGGAACAGCTTGACTGGGGAGCCAAGCTCAGCTCTCCACAGCCTCTCCTGCAATTCTCCGAACACCGATGGATCCTTGGGCGGTTGCCCGTGGTCGACGCCCGTTGCTCTGACTTCGACCGCCAAGAAACTTCTTCTTAGGGAAGGTCCCCGTGAGGTGATGCAGTACTGCAGGTGAGTTCGAACTTGCTCGTCGCCACTGTAAAGTCCGCGCCTCAATAATACACAGACTTCGGGAGAACAATTAAACAGGTATTTTACTGAACAGAGGGTAACGTCAGACTGAAGTACAGAAGCCTGCTAGGGCCTTTTATACAGGGGTGGTCACTGCCGGTACTGCAGTATCAAATCAGTTCTTCTCTTAAAGGTACATACACAGCACCAACCAGAGAGCAGGCTATACTAGACCTGGTATTGTGCAACGAGATAGGGTTAATTAATGACCTCATAGTGAAGGCGCCCCTAGGTAGCAGCGATCATAATATGATTGAATTTTACATTCAGTTTGAGAGAGAGAAAAGTGGGTCCAAGACTAGTATTTAAAACTTAAATAAGGGCAATTATGAGGGCATGAAAGCAAAGCTAGCTAAAGTGAACTGGCAAATTAGGTTAAGGGATAGGTCAATAGAGTTGCAGTGGCAGACATTTAAAGGGGATATTTCAAAATACACAGAATATATACATTCCAATAAGAAAGAAAAATTCCAAGGGGAGGACCCACCATCCGTGGTTAACTAAAAAAGTTAAAGATAGTATTAAACTTAAATAAAAAGCATATAATTGCGCAAAGATGGGTGGCAGGTCAGAAGATTGGACAGAATATAAAAAACAGCAAAGAATGACTAAAAGATTAATAAGGAGAGAAAAATTAGAGTACGAGAGAAAGCTACCTAGAAATATAAAAACAGGTTGTAAGAATTTCTACAGATATTTAAAAAAGAAAATAGTTAACAAAGTGAGTGTTGGTCCTATAAAAAGTGAGTCTGGTGTAAGGGGTTTTCCTTGAGAGATTTCCCTGAGGTTTCTCTCTCTAGAGGCCTCTCTCTCTTACACAGTAAAACCTTGAGTGGTTCGACCCACTCGCCCCTTAGATTCTATACTCTGGACTTAGGGGCAGGAGCTACAATGTAGAGAAAACTCTTGTAGACCAAGTTTGATGAAACAAAATGAAATTTTATTGCATAAGGAAAAATATCAAATCAAATGCAAGCAGATAAGAGAGTACATGGGAGGGAAAAACACACAAACAAATCATAACGACACAGTACTAACTAAGGCAAATACAGGCATCTTATACTCTACAAAGATCATCATGAAATAAGGAAACACACGGAACATCGAGGGACAACAACTCATGTTAATTGTACCCTTAAATCCACCCCCTTATTTAACCTATCTAGATCTGATTGTGAAGGGCCAGAAACATGCTCACCAATCCCACTAGGAAGTGCAAGGTTTTGAACCAGTCTGCTTTTGATCCTTTCAGGCTTTCCGTTTCCACGTGGATCGTGGAGCCCCTGCGAGCTGCGCCACACCTCTCTCCTGAGGTGGGGGTCGGGGGCGGCTGGACACCGGCGGGCCTGGATGTCGGTGGGGTCGAGGATCGTCGGCTCGACCCTGGTTAGAGGAGCCTTGGGCTGGCTCCCATCGCTTCTTCAGTTTATTTTTATCTCTTCTCCTTCCAACTGGGGTGGCTGGAAGATTTCTTCTCTTGGGGTTTTTATTTTTTTGTTTCTTCTCCCAAGTTGGGTCGATGGCCTCTCGTTCCGGCAACGGCCCGGGGATGGTCAATGATCTCCCGATGTGTTTCCTCGGGGCGGGACGTCGGCTTCGAGACGGCCTTCTTGATGTTGGCTTGGTTCTTCTTCCTCCTCCGAGTGCCTGCTTCTTCTTCTGGGTGTTCGGATTCAAACTCGACAACCAACTGCTGAAAAGTCTTCCAGATGTACCTTTCTTCGAGAAACTTCCGTCTCCCGCCCAAAATCAGGTTAGTCTTTGTTTAACTTTTGGCGGGCTGGGAGCACAGCGGGGTAGTTATTATATTTTTTAATGTTTTAAATGGCCGGTAAAGGCCCATCTCTGGTCTGGAATTACCTTCATTGTTTTTAATGTCCTGCTGATCTCGTTATCTAGTCCTGGGTGCTGTTCTCATGAATATGAAATTGTCACCTTTTGTCTGGGTCAACATTTAGATGGCCTCTGTCTCCAGGCCGACCTTGACTGGATCTGCATCTAATCCATATGTATACATGTGGGTCTAGTTTTGTTGTATCCGTGTGTTAATGGAGACACGGAATGCAGGAGTTGGTTTAACAGGTGTTTACTGAACAAAGTCTGGAGGTGAACTAAAAGATACAAGGCACTATACAGACTTATATAGCCCGAGTGGCCACTACCGGCATTACAGTACACAGGGGCTCTTAAAGGCATATACACCACAATTCCTCCCCTTTTAGACAACCAGTACATAACATTTTAAGTAATCATTAATTAACATGTTTACAAGAACAATAATCTACACATTTGCTGCAGTTAATCAATTATAAGTCAGTCTCTCTGGAGGCTTCCTGACTCGGTCCGGATAATGCCTCGGTGGTGTAGTAGTTTTCGGTGGTGTAGTAGGTTCTTTTGGCAAGGTCGATTCGGCTTCAATGCCAGTGTCGGGTTCATCTGGTTCCAGTATCACCGGATCGGAGGTAGATACTATGGGTATCTCTGCTTCATCATTAGGTGTATAGAGTTGTGGTGTAGGTTGTCCCTTTTCGGATGACTCTATGATCTGGTCAGCATGGCGCCTTATTATGCTTTCTTCCATGTCCACGGTATACATCAGCAGTCCTAGTCGTGCGCAAATAGTTCCAGGCTGCCATTTCTTGGTACGGTAGTCCCGGGCCAAAACCTGTTGACCTATCTGGAAGGTTCTAGTTGGCCTTTCATTCATGCCTTGAAATTGCTGGTTCTCTACGTCCCTTCTGATGTTTGGCTTGATCAAATCCAGCCGGCATCTTAGTCTTCTAATGAAAAACATCATGGCGGGAGTTTGGTTTGTAACCACATGTGTTGCATTCCTGTATGCAAACAAGAAGTTATCTACCTTATGCTGTAGATTTATGTCTTCATTACCATGGCCTTTATGGCCTTCTTGAAGGTCTGGACAAACCTTTCAGCCAATCCATTGGTGGCGGGATGGTATGGGGCGGACGTGTAGTGCTTAACCCCATTGTTTTTTAAGAACTTCCTGAATTCTTCGGACACAAATTGCAGTCCATTATCAGAACAGATCTGTTCAGGCAGCCCATTCCTGGCAAATATGGTCCTTAATACTGTGATGGTTTTTTCCGTGGTGGTGGAGGACGTCTTTATTACCTCCGGCCACTTGGAGTGTGCATCAACCGCGATTAAGAACATTGAGTCCATAAATGGACCAGCAAAGTCGATGTGTACCCTTTGCCATGGAGATGAGGGCCACTCCCATGGATGTAGAGGGGCTTGTGGTGGGGCGTTTTGGACCTTCTGGCATCCTAGACAGCCCTTGGTCATTTCTTCGATGCCTCCATCGATACCTGGCCACCACACAAATGCTCTGGCTAGGTTCTTCATTTTCACTCCACCCAGATGCCCCTCGTGAAGCTCCTTTAGCACTTTATCCTGGAGTTTGGGTGGAATCACCACTCTGGATCCATACATCAAGGTTCCTCGGCACACTGACAGCTGTTCTCTTCTTTGCGAGAATGCTGGCAACAGTGGTTCGCCATGTGCTGGCCATCCCTTCACCATTAAATCGTAGACTCGTGAGAGAGTCGGGTCATTTCTCGTTTCCTTTTCAATGGTATATGCGGAAATAGCCGCTCATAATCCCATCGACTTATGACGGTCAGAGCTGATCCTGTATCTAGCTCCATTTTAACTGGGGACCCTGCTATCGTGAGGGTAACTCAAATGGTCTGGTAATCTTCTTTGGCAATTACATTATGTAATTTGAGACAGCTTAGTCTCTTGTTTCCGGAGTCGCTATCGCTCTTCTGGTCTTCGGAGCTACTGTCCGTCATCATTTATACCTTTCTGTACTTTTCCTTATTGATTTTTTTTCTGTCAGTGGATTTTTTGTTTCCAGATCGGCATACACATGCAATGTGTCCCATCTTTCCGCATTGCCTGCATGCTTTGTCCTTGAACCAGCAGTCCCTCTGGTCATGGGTGGATCTGCCGCAGCGATAACATCTCTCGAAACCCTGTGTCATTCCATGGGTGCCGAAGTCCTGTGGCTTTTGCTGTATCTCTGCAGCTCCTCTTGCTGCTGCTTCGTATGATACAGCCACACTGAAAGACTTGTCCAGTGTTAAATCTTTCTCAGAAAGTAGCCTTTTCTGTGTTCCTTCACTTAGGAGACCGCAGGCGAATTTGTCTCGAAGAGAATCTGCCAGTCCTGCCCCGAATTGGCAGTGCTTTGACAGCTTTCTTAATTCGGTGAGGTAATCAGCGTTACTTTCATTCTTGTGCTGATTCCTCCTGAAGAATTTGAATCGTTCCGCTATCAGGAGCGGTGTTGGGTTTAAGTGCTCCTGTAGGGTATCAACAATCTCTTTAAAATTCTTGTCCATCGGTTTGGCTGGAGTGATTAAGTTTCGTAACAGCCCGTATGTCCTTGCGCCCATTAGATTTAGAAGTACCGATGCCTTTTTATTATCCTCTATTTCATTCGCTGTGCAATATACCTCCACTCTTTCCACATATGTGGTCCAATCCTCTACATCACTATCGAAAGCAGTAATATTGCCAGTCTTAGGCATCCTGAAAAAAAATGGCGCCTCCCGTGCTTTCCTTTCTGCCCTGCCGAGAAAAAATGGCACCTCCCGCGCTTTCCCGACGCTGCCGCTGCTGACAACGCTGTTCTCCGCGGATTTTATTTATACAGATATATTTAATAGTTGGAGACTCATTCCCGCCGGACTCTCTGGGACTTTTCCCTCCCTCTGCTTGCTCCGAACGCCGACCTGTTTTGCAGCGCTGGCCGTCTCCCGAGTGCTCCACCCTCCGTCTCTGTTTGCCTCCGCCTTCGCTGCTCGGCCCCGCTGCAGAGCCAGCCGATCGAGCCCCAGCCCACCGCCCAGGAAGGATTATTGCTGTACCTGCCACCAGCCCGGCTAGCTGGTGAAACCACAGTTTTTTTTTCTTCGACCTTCATCTGAGGAATCGATCTCCTTGAGGTGCTGCTGAATTGCAGGTAAGTCCGTTTCCAATTCGTTCTCTCAGAAACGGCTTCCAGAACTTACTGTGGGTTGAATCCACAAAGCTGTCTGCGGTTGCGCAGGGACCATTTTAAAGTGTCCCAATAAGCTGGTCACATGGTATGGTGGCCATTTTGTATGCCCCTTTTTCTGGGCTTCTTTTAAAACAGTCTTTAAAATCACGGCCTCTTCTGCCATTTGACCCTTATTAATACAAAGTCCAATTTTGCGAATCCTACACTCCCCCCTGATGATACTGTAACTTGCTTGAAGTATCATAATTCTGGGTGAGCAAAATTTTCTGACTTTCCACAATCTAACCATCCCCAGTATTTACCTATCTATGACCCCACGACACATGCATTTCCCATTTCAGAAAAATCTAGTGTACATTAAGCATCTATAGATGGCAATACCTTGGAGTTAAAAATCTAACAATTCACTTCCAGGCATGGAGGGGGTCCTTATACCCCTACATCACCTAGTGCATACACATTACCCTTTTAATAACAACATCACATCTAATAAGACTTCAATAATAAAATAAAGTACATACACAAAAAATGCAAAATGCACATGAATACATATCAAAAATAATACAGAGGAGGGAGGGAAAACTTTAACTTTATACAAAGCAGCAAAATCTAAACGGGTGTCTCTTCTTCTACCCGCACATAATGCTCCCTCCATTCCCCTCTATTCTCATACTTTTGCGAATGTTTGACCTTTTTACAGTGTACAAACAGTAAATAAACTACAATGACAACCTGGCACACTACAAGAATGTGGGAGGCTATCCTAATCCAGGAAGGGACTTCTATATTAGTGAACAGGTCCCACCACGGTGGGGTCACTATATCCAATATGTCTGCCCCTATCTCTAAAGTCTTCTGCTCCAGTGTGTAGAAGTGTTTTTGTGAAACAACAACTGCTTTTAATATCTTGGTGAGGTGTTCAGGGAGAGGGGGAATGATATATCCAAAATGTGCAACGAATCGCTGTAAATCGGTGAAATTCTCTTTCACAGTGATGTGAACAGTGGAAGGTTCAGGAATGGGGACAATTCGCTCTTGGGCCACTCGAACTTCTGCCCTGGGCTTGAAACAGAAGCTGCTGTCACTAACCGGACACCAACCGTGCTGTCCATGCTGGTAGTGGGGCGCTGCAGTGGTGACACAGTATGTCCCACCTCCTATATATGCCACCTGTGGGGGCACATGGCCTTGTGCCATTGCTTCCATGGTGCAATTTATAGGCTTCGCGCCAGCAGTTCTGAACCCGCACTGTGGTTTTGAATGGGCATTCAAGTGCTGGGGGCACAGGATGATGTGTGCTCCCCGGCTCCGGCACCCCGAGAGGTCAGTACCTGTCATTGCATGCTCCCATCGAATGACATAAGGTGGGACCCCCATGTAGCGAATGTGCGCACCCCCCTGAATGACTCCAATGTTCTCCACCCTGTATACCGGGGCGGGTTTTGCTGTCTTTCCCATCACCGGCATTCTTACCACTATACCCATAATGGTGTGATTAGACCGTCCACAGTCCACTGGGACTGGGTAGGCCTCTGAAGCTAGTCTAAGCTGGCATGGACTCAATGTATTTTCAAAAGGGTGGAGGGCTGCGAGGTGCTTGTTGCTGATCCAGGAGGGGACCAAACCTTGTTTTAAATCCTCCAGATTACTGCGGCCCTCGCCCAGTAACCACGCCCCATATAGCACACAAGCTTCGTTCTGCGCAGCCTGATCGGACGCATTCCGATCCTCCCTGATGAGAGCATTTACCATTCTGGCGTGTTTCTCCAGCTCAGCTATTATCTCTTTTAAGTGTAGTGTCATGGCCTGGTCCTCATGTAACTCAGAACCCACTACCTTATTCTCATCAGTCAGTATCTTTCTTAGCTGTGTTTTTAAACCATTGATCTGGGTTTGCAGCTCCACATCATCCAGTGTGTTGATGACGGAAGTTCCTGTGTTAAAAGCTGTGCAAATATCATTTACTGCACCCCTTCTTTGCCTCCCTATTCTGTCCAAGACCTCATGTGGTGTGGTGTACAATTCGGCTCTGTCGACATCGGCAAAGTCGAATTTGTAAAACTGTTTAAACATGTTTGTTAACAGGATCTGGTATAATTGCTCCATTTCCTTGGGGCACCACGCTGGCAATCTTACCTCGGTGAGATTTAAAATCACCGAAGCCACCGCATAGTGGACCCCTTGGTACAGTACCTGACCTGTGGGTACCAATACCAATAAGTTCCTGGGTCCCTTTGTTGTGGTGGGGCACCCTTCCTTGAGGGCTTTAGCTACCGGAACTGTGGGCAGGGGCTTGCGGGGTCGGGTGATGAGCTCAGTGGCGTTTACTGGGATCTGAGAGTATGGGACTCCACACACCCGTGTGCTGATGTCCCACCTCATTCCTTGCCCAGCATCCTGCCACTGTCTTTGGAAAAAGATGGAGACGCCTGTGGGGCAAGCGCGTTCTGAACCCCACATACAGATGTAGATCCCCTCATCTGGTTCCCACCATTTGTCCCAACAGACACTCAACCCCCCGTGAGTTCCCGTTATTGTCCGATGGGTGTTATTACCCAATCTCTCCCATTTCACAGTGGAATTCTTCATGGTGCTGCTCAGCTTGCGCAGCCACCACCAGCGGTCCAAACGTACATGTCCCGAACAGTTCAAGCAAATCTTCTTGCCCACGGTAACGCTGATCCTGGGTGCAATGATCCGCACCCTGGGTCACATCAGAGACGTTTCTCTGTACGCAAACCCCGTCTGGCTGGAGTATTCAGTAGAGTTCGACCCCAGCCAGCCTGGCCATCTTCCTTCATGGAAGTAGGCAGCAGTCTCTTCAGCGTCCCGTGGGCCGGTTCCGTCAGTCGCGATGGGGCCTCTATCGCCAGAGCACCCATAAATCATGGAGTCCTTGGTGCGGCCCCGATAGGCCCAGCTCCACCCGATCGTCACGGACGCAACGAGGATCCCTCTCATCTTTCTCCTGGTTCCTGCAACAAATCAGACGATATAGCCAGGCTCCCGAGAGATTCTGGCTTAGGTGACGGCATGATCGGGTCTTTCGACCTCGATCCAAAACAACACACATACTGGGCAAATTTAAAATGACTTAAACTCTAATCATTTTAATATTTACACACCTTAAACCTAAACCTAAACTTATGTACAGCGCTGCCCGTCCCCAGGTGGCTTGCCTAATCCCTGATTGGACTGCAGGTCGCCGCTCCCTGTGGCGGGGCTGCAGTAACCTGTGGCTCGGGTTCCCCGCAGCCTTTCGCTGTTAAACGGGGACTGAGTTTTTTCATGGATTTCTGAAGTCGGCGTCTACTGGGAGCGGGGGAATCGGGCCAAGGTTTTACAGGCTGAGGCGTTCGAGTCGACCTGCGAAAAGGTACTTTGGGCGTGGCTCCCTTAGCGAGTGGACCTTCGGGTGGGACTTTAGCTCTCACAGTCCGTGGCTCTTCTACGACTGTAGGCTTCGGCTCCCTTCCCTCAGGCTCCACCCCTTTGGGATTTGGGCAGGCTCCCTTGGCGAGTGGACCTTCGGGTGGGACTTCAGCTCTCACAGCCCGTGGCTCTTCCACGACTGTGGGCTTCGGCTCCCTCCCCTCAGGCTCCGCCTCTTCGGGAATTGGGCCTGTGGCAGACGGCTCCTCCTCACCTGTCCCTACAGGTGGAGAATCTCTGCCCCCAATTTCTACCTCCCCACGCTCGAGTCGAGGGCGGGATCTCCGTCCTTCGACTCCACCTCCTCCAGAATCGTGTCGAGGGCGGGACCTTGTTGTTCGGGCCCCTCCTCGTCTGAGTCCCAGGCCATCGGAGAAAGCTCCCCCGAGGTGGGCGGGACCTCTTCTCCTTCCAAGCAGGCTACAACGCCAGCTTGTGTGGTCTGTGACTCATCGCGTGCCTCAGGTTGAGGATCTTTACCCTCAGACCTGGCTTCGGTTGCTGATGCTCTTGCACCCGATTTAAACAGTTTGCACTGATTGATGTGAAACCATTTAGTGCGCCGGGGCAACTTCACTGCATATACCATGGGGCTGGGTTTGCCTACAACCTTGTAGGGTCCCCTGTACAGTGGTTCTGAACTCCCCACTCGGGCAGAGTCTCCTACCATGACCTTATCTCCTACTTCCCACTCCTGGGCTCTGGTGGTGGGGATCGATAGATCTTGTACCGATTCCCGTCTGGCTTCATCTATGGCTCTCTCACCGGCGCGGATGGTCAGACCCAGGAATTTCACTTCCTGCTGGCCGATCCGCGCCTTCTTTGGGTTTACTTTGAAACCCTTTCTTCCTAACAGCTCCAATAACTCGGCCAATAGTGGGCCATGCTCCTCTCTTGAGTCTGTGAACAGGAGCAGGTCGTCCACATACTGCACTAGCTGATTGGGCTGGCTGAACTCTTTTAAACTCCCTGCCATGCATTGATGGAAAATGCTGGGGCTGTTGTGGAAACCCTGTGGCAAGCAGTTCCAGGTGTACTGTTGCCCTTTAAACGTAAAGGCAAACTTGTACTGATCCTCCCTCCGTAAAGGGATGGACCAAAACCCATTAGAAATATCCAGTACCGTGAACGTGGTCGCGGAGGCTGGAATACTTCCTATCAGGTCGGCAACTGCTGCTACTGTCGGTGCGCAGGCTGGGATGTTGCTATTGAGGACTCTGTAGTCCTCACCGGCCATAACGGAGAGTTCACATGGGTGACTATCGGTCTCAACACGCCCTGCTGCACCAGTGAAGATATTGCTGTCTCCATGTCGGGCTCTGCTTCCCGGGGGAAGTTGTACTATTTTTGGGGTCGGGCCATGGCGTCTCCATCTACTCTGACCTCAAACCTGGTGACCCTCCCGCAATCGTGCTTGTGAGTGGCAAACGTCACCAGGTGGTCGCACACGAATGCCTGCAAATCTTGTGGGACGCCTGTGACCATGAGCTCGAGGTCGTAGCCCTCTTTTGGCTTCACGGTACACAGGGTCCCTCTTTCTCCTTCCCCTGGGATGACGACTACCTTGCCCGGCTCACCCATACCCGCTCCCCAAAGACAATAGTTTCTTAGGTCCACGAGGATCCCGTGTGCGACCAAGAAATCGGACCCGAGGATCCCTTTCCCATTCTCCACCTCCCACTTCATCAGTATACACCACCACTTGGTTCGGAGAGGTCCTAAATGAATGGATAGGGGAATGGAATGTGCGCCAGCCTGTTCCTTGTCTGTGAAGCCCGACAGAATATATGGAACCCCGGTGGACAGAGGCGAGGCAGTGGGGTTATCTGTGTGGATCACAGTGCACGATTCCCCACGTATCCAACAAATAGGTCCCTTTTACCTCCTGCAGTTCCATCTCCACGAGGGGTCGCCTCCATATATCATATCGCAGCGCACACAAGTAAACGGGCTGTGCCGGCTCTAGTCATTTGGGCACAGCGGTCGGGGTTTCGGGAGCGACAAGACCGGTGGTGACGGCTACTTTCCCCTGCGAAATCATCAGAGACCGCATTGTCTCTAAAATCGATTCAATCGCAGCGGGATTCATAACTGCACCAGCTCCTTGTGCTGGGGCAGGAGCTACGGCTTGGGTTTGGGCTGGTGCTGGGGTGGCGGTCTGGGCTTGGGCTTGAGCTGCGGGAAATCTCCCTTTATTATCCTTCCACGGATTCCTACAGTCCTTGCGCCAATGTCCATCCTTCCCACACCCGTAGCAATTGAGCTTGGCTTGGACGGGGCGATTCCCCTCCTGACGCCACTCCTTCTTGCTTGGGGCTGCGGGTTTTACCTCATGCACCTTTCCTTTCTGGGGAAGTGTTTCCTGACCTCCACAATTCTTGTACGCTGCATTTAGCTGACGGAGTACCGTCTCCTCCGTGACGCAGGGACCTTGGGGATCAAACCAAGATCTGGCTAGGGCCCGTATCTCTGGCAAACTGTTGGTAACCAAGCAACGGAGCCAATGAACCCGCTGTTCGTTGCTAATTACAGCCCATTCAGGCATACCCGGACAGCTGCGTCGATACACCGGCCACAGTCTTTCTGCGAAAACCCGTGGGGGTTCTCCAGATAGCTGCACGGTCCCTTCCACACGGTCGAACGGACTACCGTCATCCACTCCCATTACTTCTAAAACTTCCTCCCTGAGATCCGCATACCCTTTCCGTCCCCTCTTACTATCCTCTGAGAGGCACTGAATCCAGGGAGAAAAGCAACAGTTTGACCTGTTCCTGATCATCACAGTCATTAATGGCTGCTGTTTCCTCTATCTCCCTGAAGTGAAGCGAGGGATCTCCCTTTACTGTGAGTTGTGCGAGGTGGCTCACCATGGACCTTAATTGCGGGCCAGCATAGGGCACCACGAGCTGGTTCTGGTGGGGTCCGATACTGCCATCGGCAGCATTGGGACCGAACCTCTGGTGCCGAGCGGGACACATTGGTGCCGGTCCCGGTTTTGCGACCAGTGGTTCTTCCTCACACTCCACCTTGGCTACCTCCTCTTTCACTACCCCACCTTTTCCGGCTAAGTCTCACTATAGCTTGGCGGTGCTGAGGGCTCGGTGACTGGTACCACAATTACCTCAGCTGGAATCGGCTGTTTTGATTCCTTTAAAAAGTCCATGTGACTAGCTTTCGGGCTGACGAGACACACCATGCCTTTTGCCTTTACCAGGGCCGTTCTTAGGTCCTCTATGGTCTTTTGGCAGGGGCCGTGGTCTGTGCTCTCAAACCCGTGCTCGAGGGCTAGCTTGTAAGCTGCCTTAACCTCCACTACTCTCTCCTCCTGCGCTCTTAGCTGTTGTGCGAGGCGGGCGCTTTTCTCCCGTATCCTCGTTTCACTGATCTTTGCCTCAGTAACCTGGCACCCCAGGTACTCTATCCTAGCCTGATGCTGACTAGCTACCACTTGGCGTTCCTGATTCAGCGCGTGAAGCGCTGTGATGAGTTTTTCCCCTCCCATGGCCTTTTCCTCTATCTCTGCTGCCTGGGTTGTGATCTTGGCTGCCTGTGCTGCAACGAACCGGTCCAAAATCTGGACCTGCTTCTTGTAACACATCAGCCACACTGCCTTCTCCACTGACTTCTTATGCTCTTTGCTCTCTGTCCACCTGATGGCTGCGTCCACCGGGCGCCCATCCAGCAAGAGATCGGAAATCCACTGTTTAGTGAGATTTACCTTGCCAAAAACATTATCCACTATCCTCTCATCCATTGCATTTCAACCATTCAAACGTGGATCTGCTACATTGCAATCCTGCTGCCAGAGTCCTGCCGTGGTCGCCATTTTCTGTAAGGGGTTTTCCTTGAGAGGTTTCCCTGAGGTTTCTCTCTCTAGAGGCCTCTCTCTCTTGCACAGTAAAACCTTGAGTGGTTCGACCCACTCGCCCCTTAGGTTCTATACTCTGGTCTTTGGGGCAGGAACTACAATGTAGAGAAAACTCTTGTAGACCAAGTTTGATGAAACAAAATGAAATTTTATTGCTTAAGGAAAAATATCAAATCAAATGCAAGCAGATAAGAGAGTACATGGGAGGGAAAAACACACAAACAAATCATAACGACACAGTGCTAACTAAGGCAAATACAGGCATCTTATACTCTACAAAGATCATCATGAAATAAGGAAACACACGGAACATCGAGGGACAACAACTCATGTTAATTGTACCCTTAAATCCACCCCCTTATTTAACCTATCTAGATCTGATTGTGAAGGGCCAGAAACATGCTCACCAATCCCACTAGGAAGTGCAAGGTTTTGAACCAGTCTGCTTTTGATCCTTTCAGGCTTTCCATCTCCACGTGGATCGTGGAGCCCCTGCGAGCTGCGCCACACCTCTCTCCTGAGGTGGGGGTCGGGGGCGACTGGACACCGGCGGGCCTGGATGTTGGCGGGGTCGAGGATCATCGGCTCGACCCTGGTTAGAGGAGCCTTGGGCTGGCTCCCATCGCTTCTTCAGTTTATTTTTATCTCTTCTCCTTCCAACCGGGGTGGCTGGAAGGTTTCTTCTCTTGGGGTTTTTATTTTTTTGTTTCTTCTCCCAAGTTGGGTCGATGGCTTCTCGTTCCAGCAATGGCCCGGGGATGGTCGATGATCTCCCGATGTGTTTCCCCGGGGCGGGACGCTGGCTTCAAGACGGCCTTCTTGATGTTGGCTTGGTTCTTCTTCCTCCACCGAGTGCCTGCTTCTTCTTCTGGGTGTCCGGATTCAAACTCGACAACCAACTGCCGAAAAGTCTTCCAGATATACCTTTCTTCCAGAAACTTCCGTCTCCCACCCAAAATCAGGTTAGTCTTTGTTTAACTTTTGGCGGGCTGGGAGCACAGCGGGGTAGTTATTGTATTTTAAAATGTTTTAAACGGCCGGTAAAGGCCATCTCTGGTCTGGAATTACCTTCATTGTTTTTAATGTCCTGCTGATCTCGTTATCTAGTCCTGGGTGCTGTTCTCATGAATATGAAATTGTCCCCTTTTGTCTGGGTCAACATTTAGATGGCCTCTGTCTCCAGGCCGATCTTGACTGGATCTGCATCTAATCCATATGTATACGTGTGGGTCTAGTTTCGTTCTCTCAGAAACAGCTTCCAGAACTTACTGTGGGTTGAATCCACAAAGCTGTCTGCGGTTACGCAGGGACCATTTTAAAGTGTCCCAATAAGCTGGTCACATGGTATGGCGGCCATTTTGTATGCCCCTTTTTCTGGGCTTCTTTTAAAACAGTCTTTAAAATCACGGCCTCTTCTGCCATTTGACCCTTACTAATACAAAGTCCAATTTTGCGAATCCTACACTGGGGAATTAATAATGGAAAATAAGGAGATGGCAGTTGAATGGAACAGGTATTTTGCATCGGTCTTCACTATAGAGGATACAAATAACATCCCAGAACTAGCTGTAAATCAGGAAATGGAAGGGAGAGAGGAACTCAAGAAAATTGTAATCACCAGGGAAGTGCTACTGAGCAAATTGTTGGAGCTGCGGGCTGACAAGTCCCTGGGTCCTGATGGACTTCATCCTAGGGTCTTAAAAGAAGTGGCTGATGAGATAGTTGATGCGTTGGTTTTAATTTTCCAAAATTCCCTAGATTCGGGGAAGGTTCCATTAGATTGGAAAATAACTAATGTAACTCCTTTATTCAAAAAGGGAGGGAGACAGAAAGCAGGAAACTACAGGCCAGTTAGCTTAACATCTGTCATAGGGAAGATATTAGAAGCTATTATTAAAGCTGTTATAGCAGGGCACTTAGTAAAGTTCAAAGTAATCAGGCAGAGTCAACATGGTTTTGTGCAAGGGAAATCATGTTTAACCAATTTATTGGAGTTCTTTGAGGAAGTAACAGGTGCTGTGGATAAAGGGGAACCGGTGGATGTATTGTAATTAGATTTCCAGAAGGCATTTGATAAGGTGCCACATCAAAGGTTATTGGAGAAAATAAAAGCTCATGGTGTAGGGGGTAACATATTGGCATGGCTAGAAGATTGGCTAGCTAACAGGAAACAGAGAGTAGGCATAAATGGGTCATTTTCTGATTGGCAAAATGTAACGTGTGGTGTACCAAAGGGATCAGTGCTGGGGCCTCAACTTTTTACAATTTATATAAATGACTTGGATGAAGGGACCGAAGGTATGGTTGCTAAATCTGCTGATGACACAAAGATAGGTAGGAAAGTAAATTGTGAAGGGGACATAAGGAAGATACAAAGGGATATAGATAGGTTAAGTGAGTGGGCAAAGATCTGGCAAATGGAGTATAATGTGGGAAAATGTGAAGTTGTCCATTTTGGCAGGAAGAATAAAAAAGAATCATATTATCTAAATGGTGAGAGATTGCAGAGCTCTGAGATGCAGAGGGATCTGGGTGTCCTAGTGCATGAATTGCAAAAGGTTACTATGCAGGTACAGCAAGTAATTAGGAAAGCTAATAGAATGTTATTGTTTATTGTGAGGGGAATTGAATACAAAAGTAGGGAGGTTATGCTTCAGTTATACAGGGCATTGGTGAGACCACATCTGGAGTACTGTGTACAGTATTGGTCTCCTTATTTAAGGAAGGATGTAAATGCATTGGAAGCAGTTCAGAGAAGGTTTACTAGACTAATACCTGGAATGGGTGGGTTGTCTTACGAGGAAAGGTTGGACAGGCTAGGCTTGTATCCGCTGCAGTTTAGAAGAGTAAGAGATGACTTGATTGAAACATATAGATCCTGAGGGGTCTGGACAGGGTGGATGTGGAGAGGATGTTTCCTCTTGTGGGAGAATCTAGAACTAGGGGTCACTGTTTAAAAATGAGGGGTCGCCCGCTTAAGACAGAGATGAGGAGAAATGTTTTCTCACAGAGGGTCGTGAGTCTTTGGAACTCTCTTCCTCAGAGGGCGGTGGAAGCAGAGTCTTTGAATATTTTTAAGGCAGAGGTAGATAGATTCTTGGTAAGCAAGGGGGTGAAAAGTTATCGGGGGTAGGTGGGAATGTGGAGTAATCGGATTAGCCATGATCTTATTGAATGGCGGAGCAGGCTCGAGGGGCCGAGTGGCCTATTCCTGCTCCTAATTCGTATGTTCGTATGTAATAAAATAAAGGCAGGCCTCAAGGAAAGATGTTCAATCAGAGCCTGAGAAATCCTCGCTCATTCCAACAGTGAGTTTCTGAATTCCCACTAGCTTCTTGTCATTGGCCTCTGTATCCTTCACCTGAGCCATGACTAGGTCATCTTCTGGAAATATGCTTCTTTCGACAGCTCTGTTGTACAATACGCAGCACGCTACTTCTCTCATCTGAGTCACAAGGTTGTGGGTTCAAGCCCCACTCCAGGGACTTGAGCACAAAATCTAGGCTGCACTGAGGAAGCGCTGCACTGTCAAAGCTGCACTGAGGGAGTGCTGCACTGAGGGAGCGCTGCACTGAGGGAGCGCTGCACTGAGGGAGGGCTGCACTGAAGGATGGCTGCAATGAGGGAGCGCAGCACTGAGAGAGCACTGCACTGAGGGAGGGCTGCACAGAGGGAGGGCTGCACTGAGGGAGCACTGCACTGAGGGAGGGCTGCACTGAGGGAGCACTGCACTGAGGGAGGGCTGCACTGAGGGAGGGCTGCACTGAGGGAGCGCTGCACTGAGGGAGCACCGCACTGAGGGAGTGATGCACTGAGGGAGCGCTGCACTGAGGGAGCACCGCACTGAGGGAGCGCTGCACTGAGGGAGGGCTGCACTGAGGGAGCGCTGCACTGAGGGAGCACTGCACTGAGGGAGGGCTGCACAGAGTGAGGGCTACACTGAGGGATCGCTGCACTGAGGGAGCACTGCACTGAGGGAGCGCTGCACTGAAGGAGGGCTGCACTGAGGGAGCACTGCACTGAGGGAGGGCTGCACTGAGGGAGGGCTGCACTGAGGGAGCGCTGCACTGAGGGAGCACCGCACTGAGGGAGTGATGCACTGAGGGAGTGCTGCACTGAGGGAGCACCGCACTGAGGGAGTGATGCACTGAGGGAGCGATGCACTGAGGGAGCACCACACTGAGGGAGTGCTGCACTGAGGGAGCACTGCACTGAGGGAGCACCGCACTGAGGGAGTGATGCACTGAGGGAGCGATGCAGAGGGAGCACTGCACTGAGGGAGCACTGCACTGAGGGCGGGCTGCACTGAGGGAGCGCTGCACTGAGGGAGGGCTGCACTGAGGGAGCGCTGCACTGAGGGAGGGCTGCACTGAGGGAGCACTGCACTGAGGGAGGGCTGCACTGAGGGAGCGCTGCACTGAGGGAGGGCTGCACTGAGGGAGGGCTGCACTGAGGGAGCACTGCACTGAGGGAGGGCTGCACCGAGGGAGGGCTGCACTGAGGGAGCACTGCACTGAGGGAGGGCTGCACTGAGGGAGCACTGCACTGAGGGAGGGCTGCACTGAGGGAGCACTGCACTGAGGGAGGGCTGCACTGATGGAGCGATGCACTGAGGGAGGGCTGCACTGAGGGAGCACCGCACTGAGGGAGTGATGCACTGAGGGAGCGCTGCACTGAGGGAGCACCGCACTGAGGGAGTGATGCACTGAGGGAGCGCTGCACTGAGGGAGGGCTGCACTGAGGGAGCGCTGCACTGAGGGAGCGCTGCACTGAGGGAGTGCTATAATGAGGGAGGGCTGCACTGAGGGAATGCTGCAATGAGGGAGTGTTGTACTGAGGGAGGCTGCAATGAGCGAGGGCTGCATTGAGGGAGTGCTGCAGTGAGGGAGCACTGCACTGAGGGAGGGATGACTGAGGGAGCACTGTACTGAGGGAGGGAGGCACTGAGGGAGCGCTGCACTGAGGGAGGCCTGCACTGAGGGAGGCCTGCACTGAGGGAGTGCCGCACTGAGGGAGCACAGCACTGAGGGAGCGCTGCACTGAGGGAGCGCTGCACTGAGAGAGGGTTGCACTGAGGGAGCGCTGCACTGAGGGAGCGCTGCACTGAGGGAGGGATGCACTGAGAGAGCACTGCACTGAGGGAGCGATGCAGAGGGAACGCTGCACTGAGGTAGCGCTGCAATGAGGGAGGGCTGCACTGAGGAAGGGCTGCACTGAGGGAGCGCTGCAATGAGGGAGGGCTGCACTGAGGGAGTGATGCACTGAGGGAGGGCTGCACTGAGGGAGAGCTGCAATGAGTGAGGGATGCACTGAGGGAGTACTGCACTGAGGGAGAGCTGCACTGAGGGAGCGCCGCACTGAGGGAGAGCTGCACTGAGGGAGCACCGCACTGAGGGAGTGATGCACTGAGGGAGCTGCACTGAGGGAGGGCTGCACTGAGGGAGTGTTGTACTGAGGGAGCGATGCAGAGGGAGCGCTGCACTGAGGGAGGGCTGCAATGAGCGAGGGCTGCACTGAGGGAGCGCCGAACTGAGGGAGGGCTGCACTGAGGGAGAGCTGCACTGAGGGAGCACCGCACTGAGGGAGTGATGCACTGAGGGAGCTGCACTGAGGGAGGGCTGCACTGAGGGAGTGTTGTACTGAGGGAGGACTGCACTGAGGGAGTGTTGTACTGAGGGAGCGCTGCACTGAGGGACTGATGCACTGAGGGAGCAATGCAGAGGGAGGGCTGCACTGAGGGAGTGCTGCACTGAGGGAGCGCTGCACTGAGGGAGGGATGCACTGAGAGAGCACTGCACTGAGGGAGCGATGCAGAGGGAACGCTGCACTGAGGGAGCGCTGCAATGAGGGAGGGCTGCACTGAGGAAGGGCTGCACTGAGGGAGCGCTGCAATGAGGGAGGGCTGCACTGAGGGAGTGATGCACTGAGGGAGGGCTGCACTGAGGGAGTGATGCACTGAGGGAGCGCCGCACTGAGGGAGCGCAGCACTGAGGGAGGGCCGCACTGAGGGAGTGCTGCACTAAGGGAGGGATGCACTGAGGGAGCACCACACTGAGGGAGGGCTGCACTGAGGGAGGGCTGCACTGAGGAGGGAGGGCTGCACTGAGGGAGGGCTGCACTGAGGGAGGGCTGCACTGAGGGAGGGCTGCGATGAGGGAGGGCCGCACTGAGGGAGAGCTGCACTGAGGGAGGGCTGCACTGAGGGAGGGATGCACTGAGGGAGGGCCGCACTGAGGGAGCGATGATCTGAGGGAGGGAGGCACTGAGGGAGGGCTGCACTGAGGGAGGGAGGCACTGAGGGAGGGCTGCACTGAGGGAGCGCTGCACTGAGGGAGCGCTGCACTGAGGGAGGGCTGCACTGAGGGAGCGATGCACTGAGGGAGGGAGGCACTGAGGGACGGCTGCACTGAGGGAGGGCTGCACTGAGGGAGTGATGCACTGAGGGAGGGCTGCACTGAGGGAGGGCTGCACTGAGGGAGCGCTGCACTGAGGGAGGGCTGCACTGAGGGAGGGCTGCAGTGAGGGAGCGCTGTAATGAGGGAGGGCTGCACTGAGGGAGGGCTGCACTGTGGGAGGGCTGCACTGAGGTAGCACTGCACTGAGGGAGGGCTGCACTGAGGTAGCGCTGCACTGAGGGAGGGTTGCACTGAGGGAGCGCTGCAATGAGGGAAGACTGCACTGAGGGAGCGCTGCACTGAGGGAGCGCTGCAATGAGGGAGGGCTGCACTGAGGGAGCGCTGCACTGAGGTAGCGCTGCACTGAGGGAGGGCTGCACTGAGGGAGGGAGGCACTGAGGGAGGGCTGCACTGAGGGAGCTGCACTGAGGGAGCGCTGCAATGAGGGAGGGCTGCACTGAGGGAGGGCTGCACTGAGGGAGGGCTGCACTGAGGGAGCGATGCACTGTCAAACCTGCACTGCCAGAGCCATACTTAGGTAGCGCCGCACTGTCAGAGCTGCCATCTTTTGGATGGATAAGTGGGACTTGAACTCACAACCTTCTAACTCAGAGGGAGTTCTAACACTAAGCTACGGCTGACACCTGTATATTTCATTAAATTAGCACTATCGCCATAAGATCAGTAGATTTTTCTGTGTAAACACAAATACCTTATCTGTGGTGACTATTTCTGTCAATTTACTTTAATTGTAGTGTCATCTGATATTACATGAAATTTGAAAAATATTGCACAATTAATGTACAACCCTGATGAAACCACTGGCTTGCATTATTTAGGCGCGAATGAATCAATTAGTTTTTGGTATCATGATGCATATATAGCATTGAGAGCAATTCATTTTACAACGCTCTTCATTAAAAAAAAATCCTTATAGTGTTCTTATCCTCAAGTATACTTCTAAAAATAAACCTATTTAAAAAAAAGTCTACATTTAGTGCTGAAATGTTGAAATGTGTTACCTTTATAAGCTGGTGATGGCTCACATTTTCACATCTTTGAGGCTAAGTGCTGGTACATGACATCTGAACAGTCCAGTTCCACCTGCTAGGACTCTTCTTCACATTAAAAGCAATGGAACATCTCTCAGCCATTGAAAGATGCATAGCTTTTTAGGCTGATTTAGTACACTGAAAAAACCTCATCAGATTGAGTGATTTTTTTTAGAGAATATGCTAAAAGAGAGATTCCCTCTCTGACTTGTTTGTTTTATAGAATCATGGAACCACACCACAGGAGGTGGCCATTCAGCCCATTATGCCTGTGCTAGCTCTTTGAAAGACCTGTCGAATTAGTCCCACTCCCCTGGTCTTTCCCCACAACTCTGCAATCTTTTCCAGTGGCTCAGTGGGTAGCACCCTTGCCTCTGAGTCAGAAGGTTGTGGGTTCATAGTCCCACTCCAGAGACTTGCACACAACAATCTAGGCTAACACTCCAGTGCAATGCTGAGGGAGTGATGCACTGTCAGAGGTGCTGTCTTTCAGATGAGATGTTAAACTGAGGCTCTGTCTGCCCTCTCAGGTGGACGTAAAAGATCCCACGGCACTATTTTGATGAAGAGAAGGGGAGTTATCCCGGTGTCCTGGCCAATATTTATCCCTCAACCAACATCACTAAAGCAGATGATCTGGTCATTATCACATTGCTGTTTGTGAGAACTTGCTGTGTGCAAATTGGCTGCCACGTTTCCTACATTACAAAAGTGACTACACTACAAAAAGTACTTAATTGGCTGTAAAGCGCTTTGGGACGTCCGGTGGTTGTGAAAGGTGCTATATAAATGCAAGTCTTTCTTTTTCAAGTATTTATCCAATTCCCTTTTGAAAGTTATTTGCCCAGAACTTGGTGTCGGGGGCTTGCTGCGTGTGCAAGCCCCCGATGTGCACTTACCCGGCGCGCCGACATCTGAAACCTGGCCCGCAGTGGATTTCCTGTCAGTGGCCCGGTTCTGATGTCGGCGCGCTGTGCTAACCTGACCCAGCGGCGTAGTTAGTGCGATGTGCCGGCTGGGATCAGGTGAGCACTGTTCAGCCAATCAGGGGAGGGGAAACTTCATTCATAAGTTTGAGAGTAAGAACTGTCAAACTCATGAGAAGTACTGCACCCCAAAACACTACTTAAACTTTAAATAAAATTTTAAAAAACATCCCAATCATTAAATTAAGTATACATAAGTTTAAAAAAATTATTTAAACAATAATTTTTTTTTTTTGAAAAAAATAATTTTTTAATAAAAAGGGTCTAAAACTAAACTTACCTTATTGTAGATTCTTTAAAATAATAAACCTGTGGAAAAAAAATTCTAAATTGCACTAAAACACCACTTACCTGTAAAAATAAATACTTATGTGTGCTTTTTACAAGCGTAAAGACCGGAGGCCTTTAGACATGCGCAAATCCCCCAAAACAGAGGAAATCCAAGATGCACGCGCTGCCCCCTACAGCGCACATGCTAGCCTCTTCACCTCTTGGGTTAGAGGAGAGGAAATGCCGGTTTTCAGCGCATGCGCTGTGCATGCTGAAACCCGGCATTTCCTCTGGCCAGACGCGTGAGTACCCCATCCGTACTCGCGTGTTTGGGGAGGAATTATTGCCCCATTATTGGAGCAGCACAGACTGGTTGGGCCGAGTAGCCTGTTTCTGTGCTATTTATTCTATGAATTTGCTTCCACCAATCTTTTAAACTCAACTCTTATTCTCTAACAGTGAGTACAGTATTCAGTTAATAATGTCAAGTCGATTTTTTGTATTTTATATTAGTATTTCTAAATATCTCAGCAATTTCTATTTAAAAAAGAGAGAACTTTGAAGATTATTTAGGAATTTTTTTATTCATTAGGTATGAGAAGTTTTAAAAATAAAACTGATTAAATTCAAGTGGAAGTTGTCTAGGGAATTATAATGAGTCATATACAACCTCGATAGTGAAGTAATTCTCAAAGAGGATTAAAGGTTTAAAATGAACTCTGGTTTAGGAATAAGAAATCAGTAAACCTCAAAGAAAATGTTGAGGGGGCACTTACATTACAAACAAGCCAACAGCTCAAATCAATTTATTTACATAATAACATCACTACTTCTAAATTTTTCATTGATTCCCAAGTGTCATCCATGCCTTTGTTACCACTAGACTCAATTATTCAAACACACTCCTGGCTGGCCTCCTACCTTGCACCCTCCATAAACCTGAGTTAATCCAAAACTCTGCTGCCCGTGTCCTAACTCGCACCAAGTCCCGTTCACCCATCATCCCCGTGCTTGCTGACCTACATTGGCTCCCCGCCTGGCAACGCCTCAATTTTAAAATTCTCATCCTTGTTTTCAAATCCCTCCATGGTCTCACTCCTCCCTATCTCTGTAAGCTCCTCCAGCCCCACAACCCACCTTGGCTATGTGTCAAATTTTGTCTGATTACGCTCCCTTGAAGCACCTTGGGACGTTTTACTATGTTAAAGATGCTATATAAATGCAAGTTGTTGTTGTTATCAAAGGATTTTGGAAAATGTCTCCCCCACCGAATCTTGAAACTTTTTGACCCATTTGCCAATCTTTATTTAGATATGCCAGGGAATTTTCATTTTTTAAAATCAAGTAAGGTAATCTTATAGGGCCTTTGGACTGTGATGGAGTTTAATTGAGATAGCAATGCGCCTGTTTGATTGACAGTAACAAGATAAGGTAGTTATCACCATGTTGCTCAGAAGAGATTTAGCTGCCTCATAGTGTTACACTAAGTTACATAAATTGGAGCCTTTGAAACACAATTTGAAAAATGAAACCCAAGACTCCTGCAATACAAGCCTTTTGGCACTGGAACAGGCCCCAATACAGGAAAAATCTGCCCCGAAAGGGCAATATTCACTAACATGAACTGTACAGTTCTGAACTAAATCAGCGCAGTATGTTTCGATGACAATGCCATGTGAACCATGCTGCAATACAATCATAAACTGGTTCATGTTCTGAATTGTTTGCTTCACAATGCATTGAGCAGCAGTGAGATGCACAACATTGTCACATTGCTTTGAATGGCACTGGATTGGCTGTATTGCCCTGCCAGTGGAAGAGTCGGATGACACTCACCATCTGGGATTATACATGAAGAATTGCCACTTGAGTGAGGTATCGTCAACCCTCAAATTATACACCAACAACAAGAACATAAGAACATAAGAAATAGGAGCAGGAGTAGGCCAATCGGCCCCTCGAGCCTGCTCCGCCATTCAATAAGATCATGGCTGATCTGATCCTAACCGCCAATCTACTATCACAGAACCATCTCCTGAATCTAACAGAATTAGACACACGAAATAGGAGCAGGATCAGGCTACACGGCCCCTGGGCCCGCTCCGCTACCCACAGGGCCATGTCCGATCCGAACCTAGACTCATATCCAAATTCTTGCCCGCTCCCCGTAACCCTTAATTCCCTTTACTTCTAGGAAACTGTCTATTTCTGTTTTAAATTTATGTAATGATGTAGCTTCTACAGCTTTTTGGGGCAGCATATTCCATGGACCTACCACCCTCTGAGTGAAGTAGTTCCTCCTCATCTCAGTTTTGAAAGAGCAGCCCCTTATTCTAAGACTATGCCCCCTAGTTCTAGTTTCACCCATCATCGGGAACATCCTCCCCGCATCCACCCGATCCAACCCCTTCACAATCTTATATGTTTCAATAAGATCGCCTCTCATTCTTCTGAACTCCAATGAGTAGAGTCCCAATCTACTCAACCTCTCCTCATATGTCCATCCCCTCATCCCTGGGATTAACCGAGTGAACCTTCTTTGTACTGACTCGAGAGCAAGTATGTCTTTTCTTAAGTATGGACACCAAAACTGTATGCAGTATTCCAGGTGAGGTCTCACCAATACCTTGTACAACTGAAGCAATACCTCCCTATTTTTATATTCTATCCCCCTAGCAATGAAAGCCAACATTCCATTGGCCTTCTTAATCACTTGCTGCACCTGCATACTAACCTTTTGAGTTTCGTGCACCAGGACCCCCAGATCCCTTTGTACTTCAGTACTTTCCAGTTTCTTGCCATTAAAATAATAACTTGCTCTACGATTTTTCCTGCAAAAGTGCATAACCTCACACTTTCCAGTATTGTATTCCATCTGCCAAATCTCTGCCCACTTACTTAGCCTGTCTATGTCCCCTTGCAGGTTTTTTATGTCCTCCTCACTCACTACTTTCCCTCCCATTTTAGTGTCATCTGCAAACTTTGATATGTTACACTCGGTCCCCTCCTCCAAATCGTTAATATAGATTGTAAAGAGTTGGGGACCCAGCACTGACCCCTGCGGAACACCACTAGTTACTGATTGCCAGTCTGAGAATGAACCATTTATCCCAACTCTCTGCGTTCTGTTAGATAGCCAATCCTCTATCCATGCCAGAATATTACCCCCAATCCCGTGATTTTTTATCTTAAGCAATAATCTTTTGTGTGGCACCTTGTCAAATGCCTTTTGGAAGTCTAAATACACTACGTCCACTGGTTCCCCTTTATCCACCTTATATGTTACTTCCTCAAAGAACTCCAGCAAATTTGTCAAACATGACTTCCCCTTCAAAAAACCATGCTGACTTTGTCCTATTAAATTATGATTATCCAAATGTCCTGTTACTGTCTCCTTAATAATGGACTCCAAAATTTTACCTACCACAGATGTTAGGCTAACCGGTCTATAGTTTCCAGCCTTCTGTCTACTGCCCTTTTTAAATAAGGGTGTTACATTAGCAGTTTTCCAGTCTGCCGGGACCTTTGCTGAGTCCAGGGAGTTTTGCAAAATTATTACCAATGCATCCACAATCCCGACCGCCACTTCCCTCAAGAACCTAGGGTGTAAGCCATCAGGTCCAGGTGATTTATCCGCCTTGAGTCCCATTATTTTACCGAGTACCACTTCCTCAGTGATTTTGATTGTGTTTAGCTCCTCCCCCCCATAGCCCCCTGTTTGTCCAGTGTTGGGATATTCTTAGTGTCCCCTACTGTAAAGACTGATACAAAATATTCATTCAGTGTTTTTGCCATCTCCATATTTCCCACCATTAATTTCCCGGTCTCATCCTCTAAGGGACCAACATTTACTTTAGCCACCCTTTTTCTTTTTATATAACTATAAAAACTCTTACTATCTGTTTTTATATTTTTTGCTAATTTACTTTCACAATCTATCTTCCCTTTCTTAATCAATCTTTTTGTTATTTTTTGCTGTCTTTTAAAGTTTTCCCAATCCTCTATCCTCCCACTAGATTTGGCTACCTTATATGCCCTTGTTTTTAGTTGAATACTATCCTTAATTTCTTTACTTAGCCACGGATGGCTGTCTTTTCTTTTACACCCTTTTCTTCTCAGTGGAATATATTTTTTTTGGAAGTTGTAAAATAACTCCTTAAATGTACACCACTGATCGTGTATCATCTTACCCTTTAATCTATTTTCCCAATCCAATCTAATCAATTCCACTCTCATACCTTCATAGTCTCCTTTATTCAAGCTTAGCACGCTTGTTTGAGATCCAACCTTCTCACCCTCTAATTGAATATGGAATTCAACCATGTTATGGTCACTCATTCCAAGGGAATCCTTTATTAGGACATTTTTAATTAATCCTGTCTCGTTACACAGGACCAGATCTAAGGTTGCTTGCCCCCTGGTCGGTTCAGTTACATACTGCTCAAGAAACCCATCCCTAATACACTCAATGAACTCATCCTCAAGGCAGCCCTGCCCAATTTGATTTGTCCAATTAATATGATAGTTAAAATCCCCCATAATTATAGATGTTCCCTTATTACAAGCCTCAACTATTTCCTGATTGATACTCCGTCCAACAGAGTTGCAACTGTTCGGAGGCCTATAGGCTACGCCCACTAGTGTTTTTTTCCCCTTATTATTCCTTACCTCCACCCAAACTGTTTCATTATCCTGATCTTTTGACCCAATATCATTTCTCTGTATTACAGTGATTCCTTCCTTTATTAACATAGCCACCCCACCTCCCCTTCCTTCCTGCCTGTCCTTCCTGATCATTAAATAACCTGGTATGTTTAATTCCCAGGCATTGTCACCCTGCAGCCATGTTTCTGTAATGGCCACAAGATCATACCCATATGTAGTTATTTGTGCCATTAACTCGTCTATTTTGTTACAAATGCTATGTGCATTCAGATAGAGAACTTTCAAAGATGTTTTGTGACACTTACTTCCTGCTTTTGCCCTTTTTATTACTTTACCTTTTACTCCATACCTTCTGCCCCTTCCTGACATGCTCTGGTTTTTAATTTCCCCACTGCTACCTAAGTCTATGACCTTCTCTGTTGTCATTTTTATTATTTGCTCTCTAGGAACCTCCCCCCCACTAGTTAGTTTAAAGCCCTCTCTACAGCCCTAGTTATATGATCCGCCAGGACTCTAGTCCCAGCACTGGCCAAGTGAAACCCGTCCCAACGGAACAGCTCCCTCCTGCCCCAGTACTGGTGCCAGTGTCCCAGGATGCAAAACCCATTTCTCCCACACCAGTCTTTGAGCCACGCATTTAACTCTCTAATTTTATTTGTCCTAGCCAAATTCACTCGTGGCTCAGGTAATAATCCAGAGATTATTACCCTTGAGGTTCTGTTTTTTAATTTGACCCCTAGCTGCTCATACTCCTTTAACAGAGTCAGCTTCCTAGTCCTATCTACGTCGTTTGTACCAACATGGACCACGACAACTGGATCCACCCCCTCCCACTGCAAGTTTCTTTCCAGCCCAGAGGAGATGTCCTTAACCCTGGCACCGGGTAGGCAACACAGCCTTCGGGACACTCACTCTCGGCTGCAGAGAGCTCTATCTATCCCCCTAATAATACTATCCCCTACCACTACAACATTTCTATTTACTCCCCCCTCTTGAATGGCCCCCCGTTCCATGGTGCTGTGGCCAGGTTGCTCATCCTCCCTGCAGTCCCTGCTCCTGTCCCCACAGGGAGTAAGAACCTTGAACCTGTTGGACAAGAGCAAGGGCTGCGGCTCCTCCAGCTCTACCCCCTGGATCCCCGTACCTGCCTCACTCGTAGTCACACCGTCCTGTCCCTGACCATGGGCTACATCTGAATTAATTAACTTCATAGGTGTGACCACCTCCTGATACACAGAGTCCAGGTACTTCTCCCCCTCCCTGATGTGTCGCAGTGTCTGAAGCTCAGACTCCAGCTCATCAACACGGAGCTGGAGTTCCTGTAGCAGCAGACACTTGTCACAGACATAATCACTGTGAGCCTCAATGGGGTTCACCGGCTCCCACATCTCGCAACAGTAACACATCACCTGCTCCATTCTATGTAATTAATTAAATTTTTTATTGTTAGTTATGGACACCCTCTGCCCGATTTTAAATGCTGGTATCCCCTTTAATTAATTGGATTTAAATTAAATCAATCCCTCTAGTTACACCAGTTAAATGGTTTACCAACAGTCACTCTGCACCAGAAAGGCCTTATTAACTACAACCCACAGTGTTAAAGTTTGAAAAGAGCACCTAACACCCCACTTACCCTAACTCACACTTACCCAAACTCAGAGCAGTCTTTGATGACTCGCACTCAGTGCTTGCTCGCACTAGGACTGGTCTTTTTATACTGTTTGTTTGTTTACAGCCAAATGAGTCACCCCTGCTGATTGGTTAGAAAACTGGTTTCCACTGCCTGCTGTGCCAATTTACTCCTACTGCAGTGTAACCTTGTTTTACTCTTCTTAAACCAACAGAATCCCAAATATTTAACGTTTCCCCTTTACTTAAACTGCTTAAGTAATCTTATCAAGAATGATTTAAAGAGAAATAACAATGAAAGAACTCTCACACTTACCCAAACTCAGAGCACTCTTTGATGACTCACACAAAGTTGAGAAAAAAAAATATACCAGTGTGGCAGTACCACTGGTTGTCTCTTACATTGAGACACATAATTCCCTTTATCTTACCTGTTGGGGCCATTGCCCTTTTAAGATGCGCCCTAGTGCGCTGACATCACGTCACGTACAACGTGATGTGCGTGCGCCGGCACAGCCCGGCCTAGCATCTTCGGCCTCAATGGCCAGCCGACGGGAGCGACGCGATCTTCCGCTCCCGCGGCAAGCACCGGCACAGCCCGGCCGAGCGTCTTCGGCCTCAACGGCCAGCCGGCGGGAGCGACGCGATCTTCTGCTCCCGCGGCAAGCACCGGCACAGCCCGGCCTCCCAACTTCGGCCTCAACGGCCAGCGACACAACGACGCGCATCACGTGACGCCCTAAGCGCGGGAAACGCGAACGTGATGATGTCACAACACAAACGCGATGATGTCATCACGCTCCCCACAGGACTGCGAACTCAGTCCTCGTGGAGTCCCCGCTGGGACAAGACCTACACCACGGTGCTCCTACAGTCAGCCATCTTACCTGCTATCTTACCTGCTGTAGTTAGCCTGTTCCTGTAAATAAACAACTTATTTATAGTTCATCGAAGTCAAACTCTCTTATTTAGTGGCGATCTACACGAACCGCTACATTGGTGACCCTACGACGTGAGTACGGGAGCTCATCAATTCCTACGCTACAATTGGTGAACCCGTATCCGTGAACGATTTTCACGGTAGCAACGCGCAGCCTGAACCTCGTCTTCCCACAAGACGACCAACGCACAACTGACGAACAACCACGGAACAGCAACCGTCTAACACCGATTCCACCAAAAGCGACCCCGTCTTTGCGAACGTCTTCGCAAAGGAAGCGCAGCTTGGAGGTGAGCCTGTTTTTCACGAACGATTTCACAGAGGTAGAGCACGACCAACGACAACCGTCGTCCACCAGCGCTACAATTGGTGGGTTTGTGAACGTCTTTCACAAACGAAGCACGCTATGGAAGCATCAGCCGTTCTGCTGTCGCTACTGCAATCCAGGGAGCCACGGTCTCCCTCGTGCTTTATGAAGGAAGAAGCTCTGTTCGCCGAGAACATCGATGCGGCACAGACCACGCACGTGCTCACGGTCTCCGTATTCGACTCTTCTACCGCCACACGGATCGTCCGCCTCTACGTCCACAGCGACAGCAAGTATACATCTCTCCAAGCGTGGGGTACAGCATGTTCGGGCCCACAAAATCGGAGCGCGCCCTGCGGGGATACCACGAGGATTCACCCCCGCAAAACACGAGGACGCACTCCTCGCGCGCAAGGACCCATCCCTCGTGAACCACGAGAACCCATCCCTCGTGAACACCGACGACTCCTTCCCCGCTGATGACGCAGCAGCCCTTCAGCTTGCTGGTTGTGTTACCTACTACACGATTCGGCGTGAACAAAAGCGTGCTGCCCTCCCGGCTGTTTTCTCCTAAATCTACAACTGTTACAAGTTTTGCCACCCTCCAGGCAGAGTTAACCCCTCCTGAAAGCAACAACAACCTGGACCGTTGCCGCCCTTTCTCCAGTTTTCCCTTTAGCAAACGCAAATGTCTACTGAAGCTGCACACATCGAGGACGGGTCCAACGGGCATCCTGCGGCAGCGATCAGCCACGTGAAAGTTGCTGGCCTCACCGATCACTGATCAATGCAGCAACTCTTCACCCTCTGTTGTGTTATCGTCGTAGCACTATGGCACGCACCGTTCCGTGCATTCCAGCCTCCCGAAGGTTTCGCTCACCTGTCGGCGAGTTCACCGACCTCACCAGTCAAGTCCTCCTGGATCGCCCGTCGGCGTTCCTGCAGATTTCGTCGGAACAAGGACTTGTTTCAACATCAATGGAGACATCGCCTGCGTCCGCCGAACCTGCCCGTCACTCTGACAAGGCCTGCAGTTTCGCACGTCTCCACGGTCCTTCGCCTGACAGATACGTTTTATTCGCCACGACGCGCGTAAGGATCCGCTCACGAGCAGCATCTTCATACCTCGCCTACCAAGTCGAGACAGCACGACCGCCGTGACCACCAGCTCGTCAGACCATCTCATCCTTGGACTTTCGTTAAAGCGAATTCTGGGGGGGCCTATGTGGCAGTACCACTGGTTGTCCCTTACATTGAGACACATAATTCCCTTTAACTTACCTGTTGGGGCCATTGCCCTTTTAAGACGCGCCCTAGCACGCTGATGTCACGTCACGTACAACGTGATGTGCGTGCGCCAGCACAGCCCGGCCTAGCGTCTTTGGCCTCAACGGCCAGCCGACGGGAGCGATGCGATCTTCCACTCCCGCGGCAAGCACCGGCACAGCCCGGCCTAGCGTCTTCGGCCTCAACGGCCAGCCGATGGGAGCGACGCGATCTTCCGCTCCCGCGGCAAGCACCGGCGCAGCCCGGCCTCCCGACTTCGGCCTCAACGGCCAGCGACGCAACGACGCGCATCACGTGACGCCCTAAGCGTGGGAAACGCGAACAACGTGATGACGTCACAACACAAACGCGATGACGTCATCACGCTCACCACAGGGCTGCGAACTCAGTCCTCATGGAGTCCCCGCCGGGACAAGACCTACACCACGATGCTCCTACAGTCAGCCATCTAACCTGCTATCTTACCTGCTGTAATTAGCCTGTTCCTGTAAATAAACAACTTATTTATAGTTCGTCGAAGTCAAACTCTCTTATTTAGTGGTGATCTACATGAACCGCTACACCAGGACAGAAATCCCATCAGGAATATACTGGAGTCCTGTGATAGTTCAGATTGGCTTTAAGTAGATTTTTCCTCCTGAAACCTCTTCTTCATAATATCCATTCAAAAGTATCTGAGAGAATCAAAATGACATACCCCTAAACATGACCTTTCCAAGACAGCCGCTGTAAGAAGGCAGTAAGTAGCCTGTGATAGATAAGGTGATCTATCATATTCCAAATCATAAGAAAGTTTCTGTATGATTAATATCTATTTATAAGGCATGGCTGGTCAGTTCAAATATATTTTACTGTTGGCTTGGGTTTGCTGGGTTGGGGGTGGAAACCACATTTCTTATGGTTGTTTGGAAACTGCTATGGTGGAGGAACCATTCACAGAGGCATTGCATTTTCTGTACATCTTGATCGCAAAGCAAGTGGAAAACATTAAACACAGAATGCTTGCATTATCCTGAAAGTAAGCAATTTAAGGTACCAGCAGAGAATAGTCCATGAGGTAGAGAGGAAGGTTCCACTTGTGGGGAGTCTGAGGTGAATAGCATAGATTAATTTAAGGGGAAGCTAAATAAGTACATGAGAGAGAAAGGAATATGTTGATAGGGTGAGATGAAATAAGGTGGGAGGAGGCTTTTGTGGAGCAGTGTCAGCTGTGGCTCAATTGGTAGCACACTCACCTCTCATGTCAGAAGGTTGTGGGTTTAAGTCCCACACCATGGGGCTTGAGCACATAAAGCTAGGCTGATATTCCAGTGTCAGTGCTGAGAGAGTTCTGCACTGTCAGAGGTGCCGTCTTTCGGATGAAATGTTAAACTGATGTCTGCTCTCAAGTGGATGTAAAAGACCCCTGGTTATCCCCTGTGTCCTGGCCAATATTTATCTCTCAACCAACATAACAAAAACAAATTATCTGGTCATTATCACATTGCTGTTTGTGGGACCTTGCTGTGTGCAAATTGGCTGCTGTGTTTCCTACATTACAACAGTGACAGTACTTCATTGACTGTAAAGTGCTTTGAGATGTCTGGTGGTCATGAAAGGTGCTATATAAATGCAAGTCTTTCTTTCATAAACACTGGCATTGGGCTGACTGGCCTGTTTCTGTGCTGTAAATTCTATGTAATTCCATGTAGGTGTGTCTCTGAGTTGTTCACTGACAGCTCTTGGCACCAAAATATATTTCAGCAGTTTGCTACAGTCTTCAGTTCCTTTTGAGTTCAAGTCTGGAGGTTTTGTAATGGTTTCCTCACGTGTAAGTGCTATGTTACAGTTGCTGGCTTAGCTTTAGTATGGCTGGCCAGAAAATCGGGTCGGAGGCTTCCCGCGGGTGCAAGCCCCCGACCTGCACTTGCTTAGCGCACCAGCCGGTGTGCTGTGGGCCCGCGTGGGATTCCGACCCTGGGCCTGCTCCAACTGCTGGCGTGCAGTGCTTGCGTATCCCAGGGGCGCAATTAGTTCGATACGTCCCCTAGGATCACGTGGGCCATGGAGAGCCAATGGTAGCAGGGAATGCTTCATTCATAACATTAACAGGAAGAGCTATCAAAACTATAAATACTATAAGCCCCAAAACATCACTAAAACTTCAAATAAATTTTAAAAAAATCAAATTTTTAAAATAACTATAAATTACATAAAATAACTATTTTAAACAATAATTAAATTTTTGAAAAAATTAATTACATTTTCTAACAGGGCTAAAAATAAACTTACCTTTCTTTAAAGTATTTAAAAATAATAAACCTGTGGAAAAAATGTTTTAATTTTAATTAATTCACCTTGTTAAAAGCAGGCCTTGCGCCTGCTTTTTACATGTGTAACTCCTGGAGACTTACCCTCCCGGAGAAACCTGGAAAAAAACGTAAGCTCAATGCGCATGCGCTGCCTCTCCGGCGCACGTGTTCCACCTTTGAACCCCTTCTTTCAAGGGAATGGAAGTTCCGGTTTCCTGTGCATGTGCAGTGCATGCACGAAACCGGCACTTTCATTGGGCCTATGCGTGAGTACTCAGCGAGTACTCACGTGTGAGGACCCGAATTTCTGGGCCGTTGTGTTTATTTTTTTTTGTGCAAGGACATGCAAATTAAAAACACCATAATCAAATGAAATCTCCCACATTGATTTCCAACTACAGTCTATCTTATTCATTTTAATGAACTTAATTTGTGATTTATAGTTTAAGTAATGCCGTCTGATAGTTTATCCAAAGTCTAGAGGAACTCAAGTTGTGCACAATTCAATTAGCTTATAATAGTAACAAGGGTTTCTATTCAATCCCCAAGCAACACTACAATACCAAATTATTGTGTGCATAAAGCTGTGTTCCAATTTTTAGGGAGCGATGGCTTGCTTATGGACGAGGATAATACTGAACACAAGAGAAATACCTGGTGAAGTCCTTAAAATGTAATGGCACTTATGTAACCATCAAAGAAACACTACGGTGATCCTTGTGGAGAAAAGATTCCTTTCAAAACCTGCCTACGAGGGACAGAAGGACGAAACTGGCTCAGGGAATGTGAGGCTGAAAAGCCAACAAAAACTGAGGGCAACCTTTCTATTCGTAATGTTCTGCATTATGGGTTTCCACCCCTTTTTAAGCATGATGTACATTTCCTGGGGCCAAACCGATTGGGAGGTGAAGCAGGGGCAGGAAGTTGGTATTTGAAACAGGTGGAAACATTTGAATGGTGTTTAAATGATGCAGAATGGACATCACAATGCCCTCTGTGTCATTTTCTGGGGCTGATACTGGTTAGAAACTTGCTTAGAAGAAAGCCCATGGATACTGGTGATAAGAGTTGCGAGGCTGTGCCTTCAGCTCAGGGGTTCTTTAACTGGCCAGCCGACAGTTTACAGCTTGATAAATTTTCTTCATTTGGGTCACTGATTGTTGCAATACAGTGAGTGGGTGGAAGAGATGTTGCTGTCAGTAGCTAATGGAGCAAAGATGCCTTTGCAGAGGAGTACATTAATAATTTTTAGCAAACGCACAACTTCCTGTCCCATCGTTTGAGCAAGTGCCTAAGCTGAGGTAAGAGTCCCACCTCATCTACCATTGTTTGGCCTAGTCACATATTTTCTTTAGCTTATTCTGTAGTTTTTGGGCTGCTTCCTTCAATTCCACTGCCTCTCCGAGTTTAGTACCATCTACAAATTTGATCAATGTGCATTGAGTTTCAGAATTCGGACAGGACAGGATTGGCAGATAAATATTGCAGGCTATAATGTATTTAGAAAAGACAGAGAAGAAAGAAAGAGTGTGGGGTAGCTGTGTTAATCAGAAATAACATAATGGCAGTAGCAAGAAAGGACAAAACTAATAAAGAGACAGAAGCAGAATCCATATGGATTGAGGGTCTGCCATACCATTCTTGCTATCTACAAAGGTAGTTCAGCAGGAATATCTTCTGGCTCTTTATCTTCATCTTTTCACTCTTGGTTATGGGTGGGTATCCTCCTTCTCCACCTGCCCCCATGCTTATCCATCTTTGGAATGACAAAGTTGTGGAACATACAGCAGAGTATGATAATCTTGGAGACCTTGGCAGGGTTGTATTGTATGTTGCCCCCTAGTCTGTCCAGGCATCTGAAGAGCTGCTGCAAGATGCCAATAATGTGTTCGATAATGATCCTGGTGTCTGCACGACTAATCATTCCTATGGTGATGTTCATTATCATCTCAGAGGGATCAAGAACAAAAGTTGAAGATAGCAGCCTATTGTCTCTTGGGGGCCATTCTTGCCCGGTGGATTGCCTTAACATGAAGGTGCCATGACTGCTGCTTGGGAAGCAGGTATTCACTTGCATGATCCTATCTTGATGGTCACAGTTGATCTGCATGTAGATAGAGTAAAAGCCCTTTATGGTTCACAAGGACAATAGAATTCTGTGCAGGGGCCTGATGGACTATATGGATGACAGCAACAAAGCCATGGACTTTGTTAAACCCAAACCATATAAAAAAAATGACACAGACCATTCATTCTACTGCCGGATGCCCATGGGGAAAGTAATGAAAATTATTGCGAAGCCACCTGCTTGGCACATCTGTGAACTGCAGATTGGCTGATGTTGCTGATTCCTCAGTGGTGGGTTGGAATTACATAGTACCGAGAATTACATAGAATTTACAGCACAGAAAGAGGCTATTCAGACCAACTGGTCTATGATGGTGTTTATGCTCCACATGAGCCTTCTCCCACCCTACTTCATCTAACCCTATCGGCATATCCTACTATTCCTTTCTCCCTCATGTGCTTATCTAGATTCTCCTTAAAGGCATCTATGCTATTTGCCTCAACTACTCCATGTGGTAGCAAGTTCCACATTCTAACCATACTCTGGGTAAAGAAGTTTCTCCTGAATTCTGAATAAGTCAGTTGTATAAAGTTGATGGTCATGTAGTCTTAGAGTCACTGGTAGTGCAGTGCCTGTGGTAGAGATTGACTGGAGCATAACTCTGTCACTGCCTCCCTATTTGAATCAAAGTCTGTGAAGACAGTTCTGCTTCCACATTGCCAAATGATGGCCTAGAAATTCACTGGCCTTAGCGCTGCTTTTGAGGCGCTAGAGGGCCTAGCGCCGAAGTTATGGCCAGTTTAGAAATTGACAGGGGCCCTAAATCAGCGTTAGGCCGGTAGCGCTGCGCCGGCACCGAGGACGTCATCGGTGTGCGCAGCGTCCCGGTTGCCATGGTAACCCGCCCGAACTCGGAAATTGAGTTGCGGCCGCCTCGCCCGTGGCAGCCGCAAGCAACGTTCTGGCAGAGGTGCCTTACAGAACTTTGCGCCGGCGCATTAAAGGCCCCGCGGCGGCCGGCCGCTTTCCCGCCGGCCGCCTGGCCGCAGCTCCCTCCCCGGACTTCCCCCCCCCCCCCGCCGGAACAGAAGCAAGCCCGGCACTTGTCCGAGGTGCCGGGCTCATTTTTAAAAAGATTATCGCGGGCCGCGGCCGGGTGCAGGCAGCTCCTCCTTAACGGAAGGAGGAGGCCTGCACTTCCCGAGCCTGCCGCACCGCAGCGGGCGCCGCAGCGCCGGAATAGCGCCGCAATGCGGCGCGTGGCGCCAGTTTTGAGGTGCTGAGACCCCTCAGTAGCGCCGGCAGCCGTTTGGGCGCGGCGCTACTGAATTTTTGGCGCGCACAGGGGGACTTAGCGCCGGCACTAACTTACGGCGCTAAAGCCCTCGCTGCGCCAAAACCGAATTTCTAGGCCGATGTGTCTTTACCTGTGGGTAAGGGCAGGTATGGTATAATCTGACCTGTCTTGCATCCCTTCTTTCCTCCTCTTCTCTCTCTCTCTCCTCCAAATAAGATGAGAGTAGACCCATT
This sequence comes from Somniosus microcephalus, assembly GCF_052327205.1. NCBI lineage: Eukaryota > Metazoa > Chordata > Chondrichthyes > Squaliformes > Somniosidae > Somniosus > Somniosus microcephalus. The sequence goes on along the minus strand of NC_140990.1, from coordinate 206,694,128 downwards.
TGAATGCCTATTTTCAGTTATAATTGCAGCATCTAAGAATCTTGCAGCCAAAATTCTTGGCCAAAACCTCAAAAATGAGTACTGAAATAATACAAAGCCAAAGAAAAATGGCACTTTCCAAGACTCTTGTCAAAACAAAGCCACCGCACCCCCGCCTCACCACTGCCTCACCCATAAAATCTGACTTCCTGTCAGTCAGAAATGTATTGGCACCATCGCTTGTTTATAAAGGTGCAGTGGGTACAGAATGCATTCCTTGAGAAAATTAAGCAGAATTGTGCGTATGCTGATATGCATCCTATTATAATATATCAGCACATTAAAATGAAGCCCTCAGCTGTTTCCAGCTGGTTCTGGTGCTAGTGATGGGGACAATGTTCCCGCTAAGGTGCATACGTCTGCAGTGGTGCAGTAATCTGAAAGGCCCTGCGCAGGCCGTTTACTGGCTTTCACATTGTAAATATGCGGAAGCGCCAAAATTTAAAGGGACCGCGCGTTAAAACAGGCTGCGCAGAACAAAGCACAGCTTACAGGGAACATTGGATGGGGACCAGAAAATGTACTCTCTCATTCCACAGCAATAGGCTCTATCTTCATCAAACAAAGCTCATTGAATTTCTGACTCTCTGGAATCTACAGCTTCTCCTGAATTATGGAGATGGGGACCATCAACTTCTAGTAGGGAACTAGGTGAAGTCACCAGCAAAAGTATATCCCAGAAAAGATGAAGTGTGTATCTTGCAATATGACTGAGAAGGTCTGACCTGCTTGGTTTTAATATTTCCCCTTGCTCTCATTACCTTCAAATAGGGTTATTCGGATATTATATTACCCAATTTCTAAGAGTTTAAATTGTTTATATCATATATATCATTCAGGTTATGTGGATAGTTATGTGCTTCAAGTAGCCTTGGGTAATAAAGCTTTCCTTACTATGGGTGATGATCTTGCTTGCTCCTCCTATCTATATCATTGTAGGAATTGACGAATTCCTACGAATAACGGAGGTCGACACAAGAGAACAATTAAACAGGCCTTTACTCAACGGAAATGCCATGAGGACTGCCTGGGCAGCCCCGTGGTTTGCGACGTGACGTCATCGCGTTTACCCGCATTTTCCCGTGCTCTTAAAGGGGCCACGCCCCGTACATGCAAACTCTATATACAAAACACAGTAATGCCAAACACAATGGTACAGGTTTAGGCTGGTGTTAGAACATCGTTAAAGAGAATTATATACAGTTAGCCAGAGTCATTCAGTGGTTCTGCCACATGCGCCCCCCCAGAATTTGCTTTAACGGACAAAGTCAAACGGTGAGGGGGTCTGACGAGCCTGTCAGAACGACTCCTGTACTCTCGAGGCGGAGGCTGCTGGTCGTCTGGCGGTCTGGCGGGTGGTCGCACTTGGTCTGCCGTAACGACGATGGGTGGCCGACCCCGTCTCGGCGGTTGTGCTGTCTCGACGGGGCGGTCGAGGTCTAAATGTGCTGGCTTTAAGTGGTCGACCGAAATGTGGTCCGGTTTACCACCGACATCTACCGTGAAGGTTTTGTCCCCTGCTTCCAATACGCGGAAGGGACCGGTATATGGGGCCTTGAGCGGATCCCTATGTGCGTCATGGCGAATAAAACGTATTCAGCCTTGTGAAGCTCCGTGGGAACGTGTGACCTCTGCAGCCCGTGGCGCGAAGTGGGCACCGGTGCGAAACATCTGGCCGCCTTTTGGTGACTAGCAAGCTGGGCAGACGCGGACCATGGCTCCGTCGATGTTGGTAGGAAGTCCCCCGGGACTCGCAACGGCTGACCATACACAAGCTCCGCTGATGAAGAGTGAAGGTCTTCTTTGGGGGCCGTGCGAAGGCCCAACAGGACCCACGGTAGCTTGTCTGCCCATCCAGCGTCCTTGAGGCTGGCCCTCAGGGCGGCTTTCATTGACCAGTGGAAGCGTTCACAGAGGCCATTTTCCTGCGGGTGGTAGGCTGTGGTGCGGTGCAATTTGACACCGAGTCCTTGGGCTACTGCGTTCCAGAGTTTGGAGGAAAACTGCGGTCCCCCGTCTGACGAAATATCTGCGGGCACTCCGAAGCCCTGGCCACGTCCGCCGAAGTAGTGGATGACAGAGGGACCGCCTCCGGCCATCTGGTGGTGTGGTCAACCATGGTCAGGATGTGTGAAAAACCATGGGAGGTTGGGAGTGGTCCTACCAGGTCCACGTTGACATGGTCAAAACGTCGCTCCGGAACTGTGAAGGTGGCCAACGGAGCTTTGATGTGGCGCTGTACTTTGGCCTTTTGGCAGACCACGCAGGTGTTGGCCCAGTCGTGGATATCTTTATGCATGCCATGCCATACAAATTTCGCTGACATCAGTTTCTGAGAGGCCTTCATTCCTGGGTGTGACAACCCATGTATGGCGTCGAACACTTTGCGGCACCAGACGACGGGCACGACAGGGCAAGGATCCTGTACGGAGACGTCACACAACAGCGTGGTACCTGCCGAATGGAACTTGACGTCGGCCAACTGGAGGCCAGTGATGGCCATTTTGTAAGCTTGGACTTCCAGGTCTGAGGCTTGGTCTGCTGCCATGAGGGCATAGTCGATGCCCAAATGAACCGCGGGAGAGGCAGTCTGCCACCAGGTTGTCCTTACCGGCCACGTGCTGTATATCCATGGTGAATTCGGATATGTAGGTCAGTTGATGCTGCTGTCGGGCTGACCACGGTTCGGCGGTCTTGGCCATTGTAAAGGTTAGCGGCTTATGGTCCACAAAGGCGGTGAAAGGACGTCCTTCCAGTAGGAACCGAAAATGGCGGATGGCCAGAAAAAGGGCGAGCAACTCCCGGTCGAACGTGCTGTATGCTCTCTCGTTCTGCCATAGTTGACGGCTGAAGAATGCCAACGGCTGCCACGTCCCGTTCACCCACTGCTGTTGCACGGCACCGACTGCATAGTCCGACGCGTCGGTGGTGAGGGCGATGGTGGCTCCTGGCAGTGGGTGCGCCAGCATAGTCGCGTTTGTAGTGTATGTAACCGTCTACCTTTAAGAGACTATGTATGTAACCGTTCACCTTTAAGAGAACTATTTTAGGTGTGGCACTACTTGTTTGGCTTCTGTATACGGTAATACCGACGGTGACCACACCGGTATATAAGTGCTGTGGCATGACTTATTGGGCAGATTCGCCCTGACCTTCGAATAGTAAAGTCCTGTTGTATGTTACTCCTGAAGTCTGTGTCGTAATTAACTGCACAACCCACAGATTTTACAGTGGTGACGAGTCCGATCGTACCCTGCGGCAACAATAATTTCAAAGCAACGAAAGAGCGTCGAAAAGAGGCAACCACCCTCGTCATTCGGCTGGGAGAAAACTCAAGGCTGCTGCAATAGAAAGGAGGAAGACTTTAGCGACAAAAACTTCCATCAGCAACAGGCACTGACTGTCCCTTCTGCCACGGTGACTGTGAGTAAGGGAAAGTGAAAAGAATAGCCGGAGGATAAGGGCTGGGCACTCGACCATGGTCGAGGGGGAAAAGGAGCCGGACAAAAAGTCGGGTCCAACGGCGTCGTGAGAGACCGCGACCGGCGGGAAAAGCCGGGCGTGACCAAAGCCACGAAGCGCTGCGACCGGGAGCGTAGGCGCGGGAAGAGAGAAACTCAGCCGCAGCCGGGGAGAGAAGCACCGGACTGCGAGAGGGCTGGGAGGCGCGATTGGGGTCCGAGTGAGCGGGAGAGGCAGAGCCGACCAAGAGAGACTGCGCGAGAGCCAGTCCAGCGGCTGAACTGTCCTCCGTCAACGGGGTGTAACCAGCGCCGGTAGAGCCGAGCGAGCGGGAGAGAGGCAGAGCCGAGCAAGGGGAACTGTGCGAGAGCCAGTCCAGCGGCTGAACTGTCCTCCGTCAACGGGGTGTACCCAGCGCCGGTAGAGCCGAGCAAGCGGGAGAGAGACAGAGCCGAGCAAGGGGAACTGTGCGAGAGCCAGCCCAGCGGCTGAACCTGTTCGCCGTCAACGGGGTACCCAGAGCTGGTCACCCTGCCATAAAATTTTAAAAAAAGGGGAAAGCCTTGAAGCTGACGCGCAGGCTGTGAACCTGAAAGCCAGCGGCCGTCGCCCGTGGGGAAAGTGTACCCCTCCCGCCAGGGAAGAAACGCGGGAAGCCGCCATTAGGCGGGGAAGAAGACAGAAGCGGGAAACTACCATTGAAGTGGGCGGGGAGAGAAGATAAGAGCGGGAAACTGCCATTTTCGCGGGAAAACCGCCATCTTAGAAAAAAAAAAGAAATAATAATTTAAAGAAATACTTGTGTTGTTCCCAAAGAGAGGAAGATGCCTAAGCGTGGTAACATCAACGATTTTAATTCCGAAGTAGAAGACTGGGCCACGTACGTGGAATGCATTGAGATCTATTGTGAGGCCAATAAAATAGAAGAAGATGACAAAGCTATAACCTTGCTGAACTCGATGGGCGCAAAGACATACGGGCTCTTGAAGCATCTACTAGCACCAGCTAAACCGGCGGATCAGACTTTCAATGATATTGTGGCTGTCCTGAAGGACCACTTGAACCCTACACCGTTGATGTTGGCTGAACGATTCAAATTTTATGCGAGAACGCAACGGAAAGACGAAAGCAACGCAGAATACTTGGTTGAACTGCGGAGGCTAGCGAAAGACTGTCAGTTTAGGGACAACCTGGAAGAGGCACTGAGAGACAAATTCGTGTGCGGAATGTTGAAGGAAGAAACACAAAAACGACTGCTTGAAGAGAACGATCTTCCACTTGATAAGGCTGTCCTTATCGCAGCATCAAGCGAAGCCGCAGTGAAAGGAACTGCGGAAATGCAGCTAAAGGCAGCGGCACTCAGGGTACAACAAATTACTTCGGGTACAACGAAATGCTATCGTTGTGGAAAGACAACACACGACCAGAACCAATGCTGGTTTAAAAACCAAGAATGTAGGAAATGTGGCAAGCTTGGTCACATAGCTAAGGTATGCCGGTCAGGGAAGAAGACCAACAATAATGAGTCACCACAAAAGTGGTAGAGAAAGGTACATGAGGTGACTAGGAAGAGTCCGGAGGAACAGAAGTCGGACTCACACTCCAACTGCAAAGGACTGGATAGTTCGAGAGTTCACAATGTGAGTAATGAAGCTGACCGACAAACTATCTGGATCACACTACAGATTGCAAAAGTCCAAGTGAAAATGGAAGTGGACACCGGATCGGCGCTGACGGTCATGAATAAGCATGACTATAAAAAGTTATTCAAGCATATTCCACTACGGGATACGGAACTAGTACTACAGACATACACGGGGCACAAAGTGTTCCCCATCGGAAAGATAGAAGTCAAGGTGAGATACAAGGATAAAGATTACTAAAGGATGGACCTGTATGTGTTGCCTGAGGGAGGTCCACCACTTCTGGGACGGGAGTGGATCCGGAAAATAAAGATAGACTGGCATTCACTAAACACCATGACGGTGGATTCCGGAAAGGAAGATGTCAAACTTGAACGGTTGTCCAGAATATTGGACGAAGCTAAAGAGGTATTCCAGCAAGGACTGGGAACACTGCGAGGAATTAAAGCAAAGGTTAAGATTGCAGAACATGCAAGCCCAAAATTTTTCAAAGCCAGATCGGTACCTTATGCGATACGACCAGCTGTGGAGGCAGAACTGGAAGAACTTGAACGATCAGGGGTACTGTCAAAAGTGGACTGGAGTGAGTGGGCCACGCCCATTGTTCCCGTCATGAAGTCTTCACCAAGTAATAAGCCAGGGGGACCGGGGAAGGTCCGCATCTGCGGAGACTTCAAGATCACAGTGAATCCGGTGCTTCACACGGTACAATACCCGCTTCCGCGGATTGAAGATATCTTTGCTTCGTTGGCTGGAGGGAAACACTTCACCAAGATAGACCTGGCTCAGGCATACTTACAAATGGAAGTCGAGGAAGAGTCACGCCAGTACCTCACCATCAACACACACAGAGGATTGTATCGTTATAATAGACTGGTTTTTGGGGTAGCTTCGGCTCCAGCAATTTGGCAGAGGGCCATGGAGCAGGTATTACAAGGAATTCCAAGCACGCAGTGCTACTTAGATGATATCCTAATTACGGGAGAAGACGAGGAAGAACACCTCACAAATTTGAAACTGGTGCTCACCAGGTTGAAGGAATATGGCCTTCGAGTTAATCGCAAGAAGTGTGAGTTTTTCCAAAAACGGATCTCGTACTGCGGTCATGTCATTGACCGAGAGGGGCTGCACAAGTCACCTGACAAGATAGAAGCTGTCGTGAAGACCCCCGCTCCAGAAAACGTATCACAGTTAAGATCATTCTTGGGGTTGATTAATTATTATCACAAGTTTCTGCCAAATCTATCCACGGTGCTGCATCCGCTGAATGCTCTGTTGCGGAAGGAAATACCATGGAAGTGGAGTGAGGAATGTAAAAAGGCTTTTCGCAGAAGCAAGGAGTTGATTACCTCTGAAGAAGTGTTGGCTCATTTCAACCCAACGTTACCCCTTCGTCTAGCTTGTGATGCTTCCCCTTATGGAATTGGAGCAGTACTTTCACACAAGTTACCAAATGGCTCGGAAAGGCCAGTGGCATTCGCGTCCCGATCATTGACCGCCGTGGAGCGAAATTATGCTCAAATAGATAGGGAGGCCCTCAGCCTTGTGTGGGGCGTGAAGAAATTCAATCATTACCTGCAAGGTAAGAAGTTCACATTACTGACAGACCACCAGCCGTTGGTGTCCATATTCAACCCAAACAAGGCCGTTTCCACCATGACAGCACAAAGGTTACAAAGGTGGTCCGTGTTACTTGGGGCACACCAATATGACATCGAATACAAAAGGTCCAAACAGCATGGAAATGCTGATGGGTTATCGCGCTTGCCATTGCCGATAGTAGAAGAAGCGACTACATTGGACCCGGTAGAGATGTTCCACTCATCCATAGTGGAGTGTCTACCAATAACAAATTCGATGATCGAAAACGAAACAAGAAATGACCCGACTCTTTCACGAGTCTATGATTTAACGGTGGAGGGATGGCCAGCACAGGGCGAACCAACACTGCAAGCATTTTCACAGAGGAAAGAACAGCTGTCAGTGTGTAGAGGAACCCTGATGTGTGGATCTAGAGTGGTGATTCCACCCAAACTTCAAAAGAAGGTGTTAAAGGAGCTGCACGAGGGACATCTGGGTGGAGTGAAGATGAAGAACCTAGCAAGAGCGTTTGTATGGTGGCCAGGCATCGATGTAGACATCGAAGAAATCACTAAGAACTGCCTAGGATGTCAGAAGGTTCAGAACGCGCCACCACAGGCTCCGCTGCATCCATGGGAGTGGCCCTCATCTCCTTGGCAAAGGGTACACATCGACTTTGCTGGTCCATTTATGGACTCAATGTTCCTAATAGCGGTGGATGCACACTCCAAGTGGCCGGAGGTAATAAAGATGACCACCACCACCACGGAAAAACCATCACAGTGTTAAGGACTATGTTTGCTAGGAATGGCCTGCCGGAACAGATCTGTTCTGATAATGGACCGCAATTTGTGTCCGAAGAATTCAAGAAATTCTTAAAGAGCAATGGGGTTAAGCACTACACGTCAGCCCCATACCATCCCGCCTCCAATGGATTGGCTGAAAGGTTTGTCCAGACCTTCAAGAAGGCCATCAAGGCCATGGGTAATGAAGACATTAATTTACAACATAAGGTGGATAGCTTCTTGTTGGCGTACAGGAATGCAACACATGCGGTCACAAATCAAACTCCCGCCATGATGTTTTTTAATAGACGACTAAGATGCCGGCTGGATTTGCTCAAGCCAAACGTCAGAAGGGACGTAGAGAACCGGCAATTCCAGGGCATGAATGAAAGGGCCACTAGATCTTTTCAGATAGGTCAACAAGTTTTGGCCCGGGACTACCGTACCGAGAAATGGCAGCCTGGAACTATTGGAAAAAGGCGAGGGCCGTTGATGTATACGGTGGATCTTGGGGACAGTATAATAAGGCGCCATGTTGACCAGATCATAGGGTCAGCCACAACTGGCCAACCTACTTCACCACCTTACCCGGTTACTGTTGAAACCGAGATACCCAGAACACCTACCTCCGATCTGGTAATACTGGAATCAGAGGAACCTGACACTGTCTTTCAAGCCGAATTGACTTTGTCAGAAGCACCTACTACCCCGCCAGGAATGACGACACCACTGAGGCGTTATCCGGACAGAGTCCGGAAACCTCCAGAGAGACTGAATCTGTGAACTGTCTTGCATAAAGTTGTATATATGTTATAATGTATGTTTAATGGGAAATACGTATGTTGTAAGCTAAAAAGGAGGATTGTAGTGTATGTAACCGTCTACCTTTAAGAGACTATGTATGTAACCGTTCACCTTTAAGAGAACTATTTTAGGTGTGGCACTACTTGTTTGGCTTCTGTATACGGTAATACCGACGGTGACCACACCGGTATATAAGTGCTGTGGCATGACTTATTGGGCAGATTCGCCCTGAACTTCGAATAGTAAAGTCCTGTTGTATGTTACTCCTGAAGTCTGTGTCGTAATTAACTGCACAACCCACAGACTTTACAGCGTTGGCCAAGGCGCTTTTGGTGTCGGCGAACACTCGGGCCATGTCATCCGTCCAGTCTACCGGGTTCTTGCCAGTCTTGCCCTTGAGGGCCTCGTACAGGGGCTGCATGTGTAGTGCCGCCTTAGGCACGAAACGGTGGTAAAAGTTTACCATGCCTAGGAATTCCTGCAGGGCCTTTACGTTCTGTGGGCGTGGAAAGGATGTCACCGCCTCTACTTTCGAAGGTAAAGGAACCGCTCCCTCTGAGGTGATGCGATGCCCCAGGAAGTCAATTTGGTGCAGGCCAAACTGACACTTGGCCGGGTTGATAATCAGGCCATGTTGGCTGAGGCATCGAAAAAGGGTGCGTAGGTGACAGTTGTGTTCTTCCTTAGTAGGACTGGCAATTAGAATATCATCTAGGTAAACGAAGAGGAACTTGAGGTCCCGCAGCACGGAGTCCATCAGGCGTTGGCAAGCCTGGGCGGCGTTCTTTAACCCAAACGGCATTCGTAAAAACTCGAAGAGGCTGAATGGGGTGATGACTGCGGTCTTCTGGACATCTTGTGGATGAACTGGGACCTGGTGGTAGCCCCGGACGAGGTCGACTTTTGAGAACATGGTGTTCCCTGCCAAATGGGCAGAGAAATCCTGAATGTGGGGTATCGGGTACCGATCAGGAGTGGTGGCGTCGTTTAGGCGTCGATAGTCGCCGCATGGCCGCCATCCGCCGCCAGGCTTCGGGACGATATGGAGGGGTGAAGACCAGGGACTATTTGACCGGCGAATAATCCCGAACCGTTCCATGGTTGCGAACTCCGCCTTTGCGACCGCCAGCTTGCCAGGTTCCAGGCGCCGGGCCCGCGCGTAGACCGGGGGGCCGTTGGTGGTGATGTGGTGTTCCACACCATGTTTCGTGGCTGTGGAGGAGAACGTGGGTCTTGTCAGGTCGGGGAATTCGCCGAGCAGGCGAGCGAACTCATCAGGAGTCGGGAACGCACAGGAGACGGTGCGCGACGTAGTGTTACTGCAGTAACATGGAAGAGAATTAAAAGTTGCTGCGTTGATCAGCTGCCGGTTCCTAACATCGACCAGGAGGCTGTTGGCGCACAGGAAATCCGCGCCGAGGAGGGGCTGGGAAACTTTGGCCGTAACAAACTCCCAGTGAAAACGTTGCCCCCCGAGGCACACCTCCACTCGCTGTCTGCCGAAGGTCCGAATTGTTCCGCCATTGGCCGCTTCAAGGGTGGGGCCGTGATTCCCCGTCTGCACATCGAGGGTGGACGTGGGTAAAATGCTGCACTGCGCTCTGGTGTCGCACAGAAAATGATGACCGGAGAGAGTATCATTGATGAACAGCAATTTTCCCGCGTTGCTGATCGCCATCGTGGCCGCGGGGTGCCGGTTAGACCCGTTCCTCGGTGGTCGCAGTGTCAGTTGTTGTTTGTTTTGTTGGGGAAAACTGCAGGGAGGGCGGCAACGCTTCGCCTTCACACCGAACTGCACGTGGTAGAAACACAGCCCAGCAGGCGGACGAGCTGGGGCGGCGTCTGCGGGGGATGGGTGCCTCGTGGCGGCGCAGTGCTGCCGAGTTACAGCGAAAATTTTGTCAGCCTCCGCAGCGAGTGTTGCGCAGTCTTCAATTTCAGATCTGGCCAGGGCAGCTTGTACCTGTTCAGGCAGTTGGCTGAGGAAAATCTCGCGGAATTGGAAACAGTCCCGTTCTGAGCCCAGGAGTGTGAGCATTTGGCTCATCAACTCTGAAGGCTTGGAGTCCCCGAGCCCGGGCATAGCGAGTAATCGACGGGCGCGCTCCGATTTTGTGTGCCCGAAAACCTGCAGTAACCGCGCTTTGAGGGTTTCATACTTGCGCTCCGTTGGGGGGTTTTCAAGGAGGCTGACGATCCAAGAGGCGGTAGAGTTGTCGCGTGCGGAGACCACATAAAGGTACTTGGTCTGATCCGCATCGATGTTCCTGAGGGCGAACAGGGCCTCGACCTGAATAAACCATGAGGGCACTTGCTGCTCCCAGAACTGCGGTAGCTTTAGCGAAATGGTGTTCGCTTCCATGCTGTGCTCTTCCTTTGTGAAAACGTTCACAAAAACGGGGTCACCAATGTAGGAATGAATGAATTCCTATGAATAACAGAGATCGACACAAGAGAACAATTAAACAGGTCTTTACTCAACGGAGATGCCACGAGGGCTGCCTGGGCAGCCCCGTGGTTTGCGATGTGACCTCATCGCATTTACCCGCGTTTTCCCACGCTCTTAAAGGGGCCACGCCCCATACATGCAAACTCTATATACAAAACACAGTAATGCCTAACACAATGGTACAGGTTTAGGCTGGTGTTAGAACATCGTTAAAGAGAATTATATACAGTTAGCCAGAGTCATTCAGTGGTTTTACCACATCATAATATTTAATCAGCACGCAACACAACTCACTTTGCACAGTTTTATACTAGAATTGAACCCACCTACCCTCTACTACCAGCATACTGTGGCTGCAGTTTGTATTATCCACAGCATGCACTGCAGCAACTCGCCAAGGCTTCTTCGACAGCACCACTGAAACCCGCGACCTCTACCACCTAGAAGGACAAGGGCAGCAGCTGCATGGGAACACCACCACCTCCAAGTTCCCCTCCAAGTCACACACCATCCTGACTTGGAAATATATCGCTGATCCTTCATCGTCGCTGGGTCAATATCCTAGAACTCGCTACCTAATAGCACTGTGGGAGTGCCTTCACCACACGGACCGCAGCGGTTCAAGAAGGCGGCTCACCACCACCTTCTCAAGGGCAACTAGGGATGGGCAATAAATGCTGGCCTTGCCAGCGATGCCCACATTCCGAGAATTAATTAAAAAAAAATAACCTGCATTACATACTGAACAGTTGCTTATATTCTGATTTGTATATCAATATTAACTAAGGCGGGGGAGGGAAAAGAGTTAAGTTTTGTGCATTTTCCTTCCTCACACCTGTGAAGCTAATTTACCCTCCTTCACTAGGCCTCCTTTCCTGTACCACTCACTTCCCTGAATTCAAAATGGTAAGCAGCTTAAGTTCACCATCACCTTTGCTGCCAACAATGCAAGTTTAGAAACGACAAAAAGTTCCTTGTTCAAAGCTCCACTCTAAAAAAAAGTTTAATCTCTCTTCAGGTTAGCTATTTTGTTACTTGAAGCTAATTCCTGTGTCGTTTTCTTTTGTGGAACAATACATAGATCAGGATTGGCCAATCTATCAAAGCTTAAAAGCCAGAACAAAAATTGCATCTGACAAAAAGCTGTGACTTTTAAGGCCCTTTTATGCTACAACCTGGTAGAGTTTGGGTCCTGGAAGAGCAATAATAAATTCAAGGGGGGCCAAATTGGTTAGCCCCCAAAAATGGGCACAGGGATTGCGATGAGCGATTAACCCACGCCCATTCAGTGGAATGCAGGAAGGACGCCAATTTCATGCTGCCTGCTCATTATAATGATTTCTGCATGCAGCCAGCGCTAGCTGCGCTTTTCAATGGCTGCACGCATCAGTAGGAGGCCCAATACAGTTACTTCCTGCACTACTTAAAGCTAGCCTGCCCCTCTTAAAGGAAAGGAGCATTGTGGCTACTAGAGGTGCTGAGATCATTGGAAACAGTGTGCTGTGCAACAATCAACAATGGCTGACCATAGGAGAGCGTGGGCACCAAGGTTTTTGGACGCAGCACCGAAGGTCTTGGTGGGGCAGAGGAGAGGTGCCCTGTAACCTCGGGGGTGGGGGGGGCGCAGGCGTGGAGTCCCTCCAGATATATGCTCAGAAGGTAGTGGCAAGAGATAGCGGAGGAGGTCAATGCCGGGAGTATAGCTCCAAGAACATGGGTGCAGCGCAGGAGGAAGTTTAATGATCTCACACGACTGGTCAAGGTCAGTGAATGCATCTTCAAATGTCATATCCTGCCACCCGCACCACTAGGCTCAGCCACTGCTTAATTCACCACACTCCCGTCACTCACCTACCAACAATCTCTATCAATCAGGACTCATACCTAACATTCATATGCTTCACCTCACCCTCACACACTTAGCACTGTTCCAAGCCTCACACCCACATCTCACAGCTTAGACACACTGCCAGCTATTCAACCATGACAGCCACATCACCCACGCATATTACACCACACTCACTGACACACTTCCCTCTCTCTTGCAGGAGAAGGTGGCACACAACCGGAAGCAGCAGGAACTACCCAGAGGGGGAGAGGTGCAGCTGCATGTTCTAACCCCCATGGAGGAAACGGTGCTGGTCATTATGGGAAAGGCCATTGCTGAGGCCATGGAGCTGCTGATGGTGTAAGCATGCACTTCTTACTTTCTCCTTTCCCCTCACCACAACCCTACCCTTGCCCTTTTTTCCTTTCAGATACCCAAGAACTGCAACCTGCCCAGTCAGTGGAGGAAGAGCAAGAAGACACCGTCACTCGATTTCACTGTCGTGGCCACCAACTCAGACACTGACACTGCGTGTAATTTAGACGATAGCATAGAAGCGGGCTCTGTACATGGTGAAACATTGGGCATGAGTGGCCTGCAGAAAGAGCAAGGGGAAAGGATAGCGCAGGTGCCAGCTCACCGGAGGGCGAGGTCGCACACGATTTCTGCTGCAGAGGACTCAGATGATAACTTCGATGGGCCAGGCTACAGAAGAAGGCTGATGGGAGTACACACCCAAATGCTTGGTGCATTGGAAAGCCTGCCAGAGAGCCTGTGTTCAATGTCAAGGAGCATGAAGGAGTCCAGCACCAACTTGGCACAGGGCTTTACGCAGAACTTGGAGCCCATCCTTTCCAGTGTGGAAGTGGTGGGCAGATCCATTATAGCACTTGTGGAGCCAACCATGGTGCAGCATCTGATGGCCAATGTCTCAGCTTCCATTGCAGCACAAGCAGCATCCACCCAATGTCTGAGTGTTGCACTGGAAGCTCAGACTGCTGCCATCATGGCTCTGGGTACCAGTGTGCAAAGTGGCTTCCAGGGTGTCACAGCACTCCAGCAATCTTTTCTCTAACTGATCTGTTCCTTAAAGATACTCTGAAGATATGGTCTACTGCTGAGAGCCCTTTTGAAACCTCCTCCCCACTAATTAGTTTAAAGCCCTCTCTACAGCCCTAGTTAATTCGATTCGCCAAGATTCTAGTCCCAGCACTGGCCAAGTGAAGTCCGTCCCAACAGAACAGCTCTCTCCTGTCCCAGTACTGGTGCCAGTGTCCCAAGAAGCAAAACCCATTTCTCCCACACCAGTCTTTGAGCCACACATTTAACTCCCTGATTTTATTTACCCTAGCCAAATTTGCTTGTGGCTCAGGTAGTAATCCAGAGATTATTACCCTTGTGGTTCTGCTTTTTAATTTGGCCCCTAGCTGCTCATACTCCCTCAGAAGAACCTCTTTCCTTGTCCTATCTATGTCGTTGGTACCAACATGGACCACGACAACTGGATCCTCCCCCTCCCACTCCAAGTTTCTCTCTAGCCCAGAGGAGATGTCCTTAACCCTGGCACCGGGCAGGCAACACAACCTTCGGGACTCTTGCTCTCGGCTGCAAAGAACCCTATCTATCCCCCTTATGATACTATCCCCTACCACTACAACATTTCTTTTTACTCCCCCCACTTGAATGGCCCCCCGTTCCACGGTGCTGTGGCCAGGTTGCTCATCCTCCCTGCAGTCTCTGCTCCTGCCCTCACAGGGAGTAAGAGCCTCGAACCTGTTGGACAAGAGCAAGGGCTGCGGCTCCTCCAACACTACCTCCTGGATCCCCGTACCTGCCTCACTCATAGTCACACCCTCCTGTCCCTGACCACGGACTACATCTGAATTAGTTAATCTAATTGGTGTGACTACTTCCTGGAACACAGAGTCAAGGTAACTCTCCCCCTCCCTGATGTGTCGCAGTGTTTGAAGCTCGGACTCCAGCTCATCAACATGGAGCTGGAATTCCTCGAGCAGCCAACACTTACTGCAAATGTGATCACCGTGAACATCAATGGTGTCCACCAGCTCCCACATATTGCAGCAGTAACACATCACCTGCTCTCCCATTCTATGTAATTAATTAAATTTATTAATATTATTTTTAAATACCCTCTGCCCCGATTCTAGATGATGAATATCACACCTTAGAAACTATAAACCACAGAATTTAAGTTTAAAAAGAGAGAAATACTCACCAACCAATCACTTACCTGCTTTCTGGTGATGTCACACTTCGATTATTTTTTACCTCTCTCCTTCCCTCTGAGTTCCGAGTTCGGGGACTGGTAAACCTTACCTGGTCTCTGGAGCCTTTTATAGCCCCGCTGCTGCCGCTGAATTTCCCGCCGACGCTCTGAGGCCTTACCTGGTCTCTGGAGGCTTTTATAGCCCCGCTGCTGCCGCTGAATTTCCCGCCGACGCTCTGAGGCCTTACCTGGTCTCTGGAGCCTTTTATAGCCCCGCTGCTGCCGCTGAATTTCCCGCCGACGCTCTGAGGCCTTACCTGGTCTCTGGAGGCTTTTATAGCCCCGCTGCTGCCGCTGAAATTCCCGCCGACGCTCTGAGGCCTTACCTGGTCTCTGGGACTTTTATAGCCCCGCTGCTGCCGCTGAAATTCCCGCCGACGCTCTGAGGCCTTACCTGGTCTCTGGAGCCTTTTATAGCCCCGCTGCTGCCACTGAAATTCCCACCGACGCTCTGAGGCCTTACCTGGTCTCTGGCGCCTTTTATAGCCCCGCTGCTGCGGTTGAAATTCCCGCCGATGCTCTGAGGCCTTACATCATCTCTGCAGCCTTTTATAGCCCCGCTGCTGCCACTGAAATTCCCGCCGACGCTCTGAGGCCTTACCTGGTCTCTGGAGCCTTTTATAGCCCCGCTGCTGCCGCTGAAATTCCCACTGACGCTCTGAGGCCTTACCTGGTCTCTGGAGCCTTTTATAGCCCCGCTGCTGCCGCTGAAATTCCCACTGACGCTCTGAGGCCTTACCTGGTCTCTGGAGCCTTTTATAGCCCCGCTGCTGCCTCTACATGAATGCTAAAAAGCGGAAGCAGCATGCTATAGACAGGGCTAAGCGATCCCACAATCAACGGATCAGATCAAAGCTCTGCAGTCCTGCCACATCCAGTCGTGAATGGTGGTGGACCATTAAACAACTAACGGGAGAAGGAGGCTCCATGAATATCCCCATCCTCAATGATGGTGGAGCCCAGCACGTGAGTACAAAAGACAAGGCTGAAGCATTTGCAACCATCTTCAGCCAGAAGTGCCGAGTGGATGATCCATATTGGCCTACTCCCGAGGTCCCCACCATCACAGAAGCCAGTCTTCAGCTATGAAGAGATCGCAAAGTCTCTGTTTGAAGAATGGACTCAGTCGAGAATATTTTTTGTGGACTTTATGGGCTGACGGTGTTTTCCCTGTGGTGGGATCGCCCTGTGCAAATGCGTGGGGGACTGGTTTGTTAAAACTCCAGAGAACGCATGGCAGTTGGCTGTGACAAAAGAACCGTCAGTCATCCAGAATGTGTGGGTTCGCCCGACAATCCTGGAAAAAGGAAGGAGGCCATTGAACTTGAACTTATTAAAAAGCCACTCTAATATGCAAAAGCACTTCTCATCTCCATCTCAGAAGAGAAGCAGAACAATGAACCCACTGGCCTCAGCCAGCCAAAAAGGAGCCAGTTTTTTTCCCAGCACGAAGACCGAAAGATATGTCCCAGGCTTAGGGCCATTAATCCAATCACGGAATACTCATGGGTCCGAGGACGACCCATCACTGATTAAGCACCAGAGTGCTTAGAAACAAAAGGATTTTAAAGATTGGTGGGAAAGATAGGGGTAGCCAGACTCCTATAAAAGATAAATCCTTTTCCACCATTCTCTCCCTCTCTCGCTCCCTGCTCCAACAAGATCGAACTAACAAGAAGTACCAGAGAAGCCGCCGAGTGGAGCGATCGAAACCGACTGCGTTTGGGGGTAATCACAGTTTCAAGTGTCCCAAGCCGGTAACCCGTGAACTGTAAGGACTCAGAGTTTTCTCAGAAGTGAAGTTTTGGGCTATTCTGGGGTGGGAGCTTCGTTTGGTTCAGCCAGGCGAAGGGGTTTATGCGACTGGGTAATTCGTTGGTGGGGGTGGAATTAGAGTCCACCATAGCAACAAGGGAATTACTGCTTGTTATAGTCCCCAATTTTGTACTGTATGTATGTTGTTTGTAACCTGGATCTTATTCTCCACAGGGACAGTGATTTTGTTTAGTAGTGCATGTTTTAGCCAGTGTATGGTAGACCAAATAAATACAAGTTTGATTTTTCACCGAAGCATTCCTGTCTGTGACTTATTTCATTTACACTCTGAATAATAATTCCCGGGTATAGAACTTTTGTAAGGCGGGGGCGATTCGAACCGTCTGTCTAGCAATTGGGCTAGGATCAAAACTGTTTACATCTCTTGGCGACCAGTGGCAGAACCTGGGTTAAAGGAGTGTAGATCTGTCATGGACAGTGGTTCTGGCGAAAGATCCCAAATGGAGGAAAGGATTTCTTCATATGTGTTTGTAACCTGGATCTAATGTTAAATCCATGAATTTAGATGTATGGTGCCCTTCAATAAATCAACAGAGACTGCAGAGGAACAATCAACAGGTGTTTACTGGATGAGGGTTACTCTAAAACTAAAAGTACAGATCCCTACTCAGGGTTTATATACAGGTGTGGTCACTGCCGGTACTACAGTATACAGGAGCTGTAAAAAGTAGTTCTCCCCTTAAAGGTACATACACTACAATTCCTCCCCTTTTAGATTAACAGTACCATAACATTCATTTAACAGTTAACACTTTTAACATGCAACATTAACTGAAAATAGTCCATTTATAAATTCAGTCTTTGGGGCGGCTTCCTGATCCTTTCTGGATAGCGCCTTTTCTGAGTGTCTTGCTCTTGGTGCAGAGGCGATTCTGCCCCCCTGTCGTCGGTTGGTTCATCAGCTTCCGATGCTACTGTTTCTGGGGTAGATGCTACCTGTATGTCGGGTTCATCACCAGGTACACGAGACATGGGGTTGACTCGTTCCTGTGACGCTAGGATCTGGTCGACCTGGCATCTCACAATGTTCTCCCCAACATCCACTGTGTACATTAGTGGCCCCTGCCGTGTGCATATCGTTCCTGGTTGCCATTTCTCTGTTCGGTAGTCGTGGGCCAAGACTGGTTGCCCTACATTGAAGCTCCTTGTCGGCTTCTCATTGATGTGCTGGAATTGCTTATTCTCAACATTTCTTCGTACATTTGGTCTGAGCAAATCCAGACGAGATCTCAACCTTCGGTTAAAGAACATCATGGCTGGGGTCTGGTTGGTAACTGCATGTGTCACATTTCTGTAGGCTAACAGGAAATTGTCCACCTTATGCTGCAGTGGAATGTCGTCATTGCACATGGCCCTTACTGCCTTTTTAAAGGTTTGTACGACCCTCTCAGCCAATCCATTTGTGGCTGGATGATACGGGGCGGATGTGTAATGCCTTACCCCATTCCTTCTCATAAATTTCCGAAACTCTTCGGACACAAACTGTGGTCCGTTATCAGCGCACATCTGCTCTGGCAAGCTGTTCCTGGCAAATATGGTCCGTAGGACTGCAATCGTTTTCTCCGTGGTGGTGGAGGACATTTTGATCACCTCGGGCCATTTCGAGTGCGCATCCACGGCTATTAAGAACATTGAGTCCATGAATGGACCAGCAAAATCAATATGCACCCATTGCCATGGAGAGGAGGGCCACTCCCATGGGTGTAGAGGGGCATGTGGTGGTGCATTTTGGACCTACTGGCATCCTGAGCAGCTCTTTGTCAGGTCCTCGATTTGCTGATCGATCCCCGGCCACCGCACATAAGCCCTAGCAAGGCTTTTCATTTTCACCCCTCCCAGATGGCCTTCGTGAAGCTCATTGAGCACTCTCTCCCTTAACTTGGGTGGAATTACCACTCGGGATCCACACATCAAGGTCCCCTGGCATACTGACAGCTGTTCTCTTCTGGATGAGAATGCTGGCAACAGTGAGTCGCAATGTGTTGGCCATCCCTTCACTGTCAAATCATATACCCGAGACAGTGTCGGGTCATTTCGGGTCTCCTTCTCTATATCCGCGTTAGTTACTGGCAAGCATTCAATTATAGTCGAATAAAATATTTCGACAGGGTCCACTGCTGGTGCTTCCTCCATGGTAGGCAGTGGCAGGCGTGATAGCCCATCAGCGTTTCAATGCTGTTTCGTGCCCTTATACTCTATTTCATATTGGTTTGCCCCTAGAAAAAGGGACCATCTTTGTAGCCGTTGCGCAGTCATCACCGGAACGCCCTTCTTTGGATTAAAGATGGAGACAAGTGGTTGGTGGTCAGTCAGCAAGGTGAACTTCTGCCCGTGCAGATAGTGGTTGAACTTTTTTACCCCCCACACTAGGCTGAGGGCCTCCCTGTCAATCTGGGCATAGTTACGCTCGGCTGAGGTTAGTGACCGAGACGCAAATGCTACTGGCCTCTCCAAGCCGTCCGGGAATTTGTGCGACAGCACCGCACCAATGCCATAGGGTGATGCATCACACGCCAACCGAATTGGTAGTGCTGGGTTGAAATGAGCCAACACCTCTTTTGATGTGATCAATTCTTTGCACTTCTGGAAAGCTCGTTTACTTTCGTCATTCCACTTCCATGGTACCCCCGTTTGCAGTAGGGTGTTCAGTGGGTGTAGTACTGTCGACAAATTCGGCAAGAACTTATGGTAATAGTTCACCAGCCCGAGGGACGACCTCAGTTGTGACACATTTTCCGGTGCTGGAGCCTTGACTACTGCCTCAATCTTTTCAGGGGACTTATGTAACCCCTCTTCATCAATAACGTGGCCGCAATACGAGATCCGCTTCTGGAAAAACTCGCATTTGCGGCAATTAGCTCGGAGCCCACATTCCTTCAATCTAGTGAGCACCTGCTCCAGGTTGGCGAGGGGATCACTGTCTTTTTCGCCCGTGACCACGATGTCGTCCAAATAACACTGGGTCCCTGGAATCCCTTGCAGGACTTGATCCATTGCCCTTTGCCAAATAGCCGGAGCTGATGCTACCCCGAACAACAGCCGGTTGTATTGGTAGAGACCTTTGTGAGTGTTGATCGTGAGGTACTGTTTTGAGGCTTCTTCTACCTCCATTTGCAGGTACGCCTGGGCCAGATCAATCTTAGTGAAGCATTTTGCTCCAGATGGCGAGGCGAAAATATCTTCACTCCGCAGAAGCGGATATTGTACCGTGTGAAGGACTGGGTTCACTGTCACCTTAAAGTCCCCACAGATGCGAACCTTCTTTGGTTCCCCAGGCATATTACTCAATGACCTCTTCATTACAGGAACGATGGGTGTAGCCCACTCGCTCCAGTCCACTTTGGACAGTACTCCAGAACGTTCCAACCCTTCCAGCTCTGCTTCGACGGCTGGGCGGATCGCATAAGGCACCGGTCTGGCTTTAAAAAACTTTGGGCTTGCATTTTCCTCTATTTTGATGGTCGCTGTTATGCCTTTTAGTGTTCCGAGTCCCTCCTGGAACAATTCTTGTGCATCAGTTAGCATTTTTGACAGTCGTCCAGGTGTGATGTCGTCATCCTTTTTGGCATCTACCGTCAGTGCTTGTATGGAATGCCAATCTAACTGTGTGGTGTATGTAACCGTTCCACCTTTAAGAGAAGTATTTTAAGAGTTGCACTACTTTATCTTGGCTGCTGTATACGGTAATACCGGTGGTGACCACACCGGTATATAAGTGCTGTGTAATGATTTATTGGGCAGTTCCACCCTGACCTTCGACTAGTAAAGACCTGTTAAAATTTACTCTTGTGGTCTGTGTAGTAATTCTCACTATAACACACAGACTTAACAGTGGCGATGAGTACGATCTTACCCTGCGGCAGAGATACATCCAAGGCAGTTGACGGGCGTTGAGAGGAGGCATCCGCCCTCATCATCCTGCTGAGAAAAGACGCAGGTCTGAAGAGCAAAGGAAGAATCCTGACACGAAGTCTTCCATCAGCAACAGGCAGTGATCATCCCTTCTATCACAGTGGTGGGTAAGCCGATCAGCGACGAGCAGCAAGCCGGCCACGTTGGCTGTGAAGTAGGGGAGGGAAAAACGGAGGATATAAGGGCGGAGAACTCGACCACGGCCGGGGAAAAGAGCCGGACAGAAGTCGGGGCCAGAGGCGCTGAGACTGGGGCAGCGTAAGGCACGGGAGCCGCGGTGAATGCAAACGCAGCCGGTGTAAAAGACCGGGCTGCAAGCGGGCTGGGAGACGCAACAGCATCGAGAGAGAGCTCGACCGTGACCGGTGAAAAAGGCCGGGCAGCTACCGAGGCCGCGAGGCGCAGCGACCGGGTCAGCGTAAGGCGCGGGAGAAAATAAAAAACAAACGCGGAGAACTCAGCCGCAGCCGGGGGAAAGGACCGGACTGCAAGAGGGGCTGGGAGGCACGATTTGAAAACCGCTGGGGAGGGCGAACGCAGCAATACGGCAATCGCCATTACAGCCAGCGGGGGAGAAAGGCAAACGCGGGATGCTGCCATTTTCGTAGGCGGGGGAAGAAGACAAGCGCGGGAAACCGCCATTTTGAAAAAAAAATAAAAGAAAAATTTCTTTTTGTTTCTCAAGAAGATTGCGAGGATGCCTAAGCATGGTAACATCAACGATTTCGATCCCGATGTTGAAGATTGGGCCACGTATGTAGAACGCATAGAGATATATTGTAAGGCAAATAAAATATCAGATGAAGATAAAGCACTAACCTTACTAAACTCAATGGGTGCGAAGACATACGGGCTATTGAAGCATCTTCTATCACCAGCTAAACCGGCGGATCAGACTTTCGCTAAAATTGTTGCTGTCCTGAAAAATCATTTGAACCCCACACCGCTGATGTTAGCGGAACGATTTAAATTTTATGCGAGAACGCAACTGAAAGAGGAAAGCAACGCGGAGTATTTAATTGAACTGCGTAAGCTAGCGAAATACTGTCAGTTTGGGGAAAGTCTGACAGAGGCACTGAGAGACAAATTCGTGTGTGGATTGTCGAAAGAAGGAACACAAAAGCGGCTACTTGAAGAGAATGATCTTACACTTGATAAGGCTGTCACTATTGCAGCATCGCACGAAGCCGCAGCGAGAGGCACTGTGGAAATGCAGCTGAAGGCAGCGGTACTCAGTGTAGATCAAATGGCTTTGGGTACAACGAAATGTTATCGTTGTGGAAAGACAACACACGATCAGAACCAATGCTGGTTTAAAAACCAGGAATGTAGAAAATGTGGCAAGCTTGGTCACATAGCTAAAGTATGCCGGTCAGGAAAGAAGACCAGCAACAAAAAGTCACCGCAGGAAAAGTGCAGAAAGGTACATAAGGTGGCTGAGAAGAGTTCGGATGAACAGAATTCGGATTCAGACTCCAACAGCAAGGAACTGGATAGTCTGAGAATTCACAATGTGAGTAAGGAAGCTGACCTACAAACTATCTGGGTCACACTGCAGATAGCAGGAGTCCAAGTGAAGATGGAATTGGACACCGGATCGGCGTTGACGGTCATGAATAAGCAAGATTACAAAAGGTTATTCACACATATTCCCCTACGGGATACGGAGATAGTATTGCAGACATACACGGGGCAAAGAGTATACCCCATCGGAAAGATAAAAGTCAAGGTGATACACAAGGGCAAAGAACACCAAGGAATGGACTTATATGTACTACCTGAGGGAGGTCCACCACTTCTGGGACGGGAGTGGATCAGGAAAATAAATATGGACTGGCACTCCCTAAAAGCAATGACGGTAGATTCCGGAAAAAAAAAAGTCAAACCTGAACGATTGTCCAGAATATTGGATGAGGCTAAAGAGGTGTTCCAACAGGGACTGGGAACACTAAGAGGAATTAAGGCAAAAATCAAGATTGCAGATCATGCAAACCCAAAATTTTTCAAAGCCAGACCGGTACCTTATGCGATACGACCTGCTGTGGAAGCTGAGCTGGAAGGGCTAGAACGTTCAGGAGTACTGTCTAAGGTGGACTGGAGTGAGTGGGCCACGCCCATTGTTCCCGTCATGAAGCGTTCATCGAGTAACAAGCCAGGGGAACCGGGGAAGGTCCGCATCTGTGGAGACTTCAAGATCACAGTTAATCCGGTGCTTCACACGGTGCAATATCCGCTTCCGCGGATTGAGGATATCTTTGCTTCATTGTCTGGCCGAGATAGACCTGGCGCAAGCGTACTTACAGATGGAAGTTGAGGAAGAGTCGCGCCAGTATCTCACAATCAACACGCACAGAGGCTTGTATCGAAATAATAGACTGGTTTTTGGAGTGGCTTCGGCTCCAGCAATTTGGCAGAGGGCCATGGAGCAGGTATTACAGGGAATTCCAAACACGCAATGTTACTTGGACGATATCCTGATTACAGGAGATGACGATGAGGAACACCTTGCAAATTTGAAACTGGTGCTCACCAGATTGAAGGAATATGGACTTCGAGTTAATCGCCAGAAATGTGAGTTCTTTCAGAACTGGATCTCGTACTGTGGTCATGTCATTGACCAGGAGGGGCTGCACAAGTAACCTGACAAGATCGAAGCTG
The DNA here is from genome assembly GCF_052327205.1 of Somniosus microcephalus. Taxonomy (NCBI): domain Eukaryota; kingdom Metazoa; phylum Chordata; class Chondrichthyes; order Squaliformes; family Somniosidae; genus Somniosus; species Somniosus microcephalus. The sequence continues at coordinate 206,670,844 of NC_140990.1, read as the reverse complement.
TTGTGAAGGCTCCCGCTCCGGAAAATGTATCCCAGTTGAGGTCGTTCCTAGGGTTGATTAACTATTACCATAAGTTTCTGCCAAATCTATCCATGGTGCTGCACCCGCTGAATGCTCTTTTGCAGAAAGAAGTACCATGGAAGTGGAGCGAGGACTGTAAGAAGGCCTTTCGCAAAAGCAAGGCATTGATCACCTCAGAGGAAGTGTTGGCTCATTTCAACCCAACGCTACCTATTCGTTTAGCTTGTGATGCTTCTCCTTATGGTATTGGAGCAGTACTCTCACACAAGTTGCCAAATGGCTTGGAAAGGCCAGTCGCATTTGCATCCAGATCATTGACCTCCGCTGAGCGCAACTATGCTCAGATAGATAGGGAGGCTCTCAGCCTGGTGTGGGGTGTAAAGAAGTTTAATCATTACCTGCAGGGCCAGAAGTTTACACTGCTGACAGACCACCAGCCGTTGGTATCCATATTCAACCCTAAAAAGGGCGTTTCCATTATGACAGCGCAAAGGCTACAGAGGTGGTCCCTTTTCCTAGGGGCACACCAATATGACATAGAATACAAAGGATCAAAACAGCATGGGAATGCTGACGGTTTATCGCGCCTACCGTTGCCAACGGTAGAAGAGGCGCCTACAGTGGACCCAGTGGAGATGTTCCACTCAACCATAGTGGAATGTCTACCAGTAACAAATTCTACCATTGAAAAGGAAACGAGAAATGACCCGACTCTTTCACGAGTCTACGATTTAACGGTGAAGGGATGGCCAGCACATGGCGAACCACTGTTGCCAGCATTCTCGCAAAGAAGAGAGCAGCTGTCAGTGTGCCGAGGAACTTTGATGTGTGGATCCAGAGTGGTGATTCCACCCAAACTCCAGCATAAAGTGCTAAAGGAGCTTCACGAGGGGCATCTGGGTGGAGTGAAAATGAAGAACCTAGCCAGAGCGTTTGTGTGGTGGCCAGGTATCGATGAAGACATCGAAGAAATGACCAAGAGCTGTCTAGGATGCCAGAAGGTCCAAAACGCCCCACCACAAGCCCCTCTACATCCATGGGAGTGGCCCTCATCTCCATGGCAAAAGGTACATATCGACTTTGCTGGTCCATTTATGGACTCAATGTTCTTAATCGCGGTGGATGCACACTCCAAGTGGCCGGAGGTAATAAAGATGTCCTCCACCACCACGGAAAAAACCATCACAGTATTAAGGACCATATTTGCCAGGAATGGGCTGCCGGAACAGATTTGTTCTGATAATGGACCGCAATTTGTGTCCGAAGAATTCAGGAAGTTCTTAAAAAACAATGGGGTTAAGCACTACACGTCCGCCCCATACCATCCCGCCACCAATGGATTAGCTGAAAGGTTTGTCCAGACCTTCAAGAAGGCCATAAAGGCCATGGGTAATGAAGACATAAATCTACAACATAAGGTAGATAACTTCTTGTTGGCGTACAGGAATGCAACACATGTGGTTACAAACCAAACTCCCGCCATGATGTTTTTCAATAGAAGACTAAGATGCCGGCTGGATTTGATCAAGCCAAACATCAGAAGGGACGTAGAGAACTGGCAATTTCAAGGCATGAATGAAAGGCCAACTAGAACCTTCCAGATAGGTCAACAAGTTTTGGCCCGGGACTACCGTACCGAGAAATGGCAGCCTGGAACTATTTGCACACGACTAGGACCGCTGATGTATACCGTGGACATTGGTGAAAGCATAATAAGGCGCCATGTTGACCAGATCATAGAGTCATCCGAAAAGGGACAACCTACTCCACAACTCTATACGCCTAATGATGAAGCAGAGATACCCATAGTATCTACCTCCGATCCGGTGATACTGGAATCAGATGAACCCGACACTGGCATTCAAGCCGAATCGACCTTGCCAAAAGAACCTACTACACCACCGAAAACTACTACACCACCGAGGCATTATCCGGACCGAGTCAGGAAGCCTCCAGAGAGACTGAATCTGTGAACTGTTTTTACATGAAGTTGTGTATATATGTTATTATGTTATGTTAATGGGGAATATATACTGTTAAGCTAAAAAGGGAGGATTGTGGTGTATGTAACCGTTCCACCTTTAAGAGAAGTATTTTAAGAGTTGCACTACTTTATCTTGGCTGCTGTATACGGTAATACCGGTGGTGACCACACCGGTGTATAAGTGCTGTGTAATGATTTATTGGGCAGTTCCGCCCTGACCTTCGACTAGTAAAGACCTGTTAAAATTTACTCTTGTGGTCTGTGTAGTAATTCTCACTATAACACAGAGACTTAACAAACTGTATCTTCCGGATCCATTCACGTCCTAGTAGTGGTGGTCCTCCATCTGGCAATACATATAGGTCCATTTTTGGTGTTTCCTTGCCGTTGTATATCACGTTCACCCTTATTTTTCCTTTGGGGTAGACGTTTTGCCCCGTGTACGTCTTCAAGACAATCTCTGTATCTCTCAAGGGTATATGTGAGAATAGCCGCTTGTAGTCCCTTCGGTTTCTGACTGTTAGGGCTGATCCTGTGTCCAATTCCATTTTCACTTGGACTCCGTCTATCTTGAGCATGACCCAGATAGTTTGGTGATCCTCCATTTTGATTACATTATGTAGTTTCAGACAACCCAGCTCCTTGCTTCCGGAGTTTGTATCACTTTTCTGTTCGTCTGAACTACTCTCCGTCACCTTATGTACTTTTTTGTACTTCTCCTGTGGAGATTTCTTGCTGCTGGTTTTCTTTCCCGACCTGCAGACTCTTGCTATGTGTCCTGCTTTTCCACACTGTCTACACACTTGGTCCTTGAACCAGCAATCATTATGGTCGTGTGTTGTTCTGCCGCAGCGATAACACTTCACTGCTCCATATGGCATTTCATTTGTGCCATATTCTTGCGGTCTCCGTTGTATCTCTGCAGCACCCCGTGCGGCTGCTTCATGTGATACTGCCATGCTGAAAGCCTTGTCCAGCGTAAGATCCTTTTCTGATAGAAGCCGTTTCTGGGTTCCTTCACTTTGAAGCCCACACACAAACTTGTCCCTTAAAGTATCTGCTAGTCCCGTTCCAAACTGGCAGTGTTTCGATAGCTTGCGCAGTTCCATTAAATACTCAGCATTACTTTCGTCTTTATGCTGGTTCCTTTTGTGAAACTTAAATCTTTCTGCTGTCAGCAGTGGTGTGGGGTTTCAGTGGTCCTGTAGGATTGCCACTATGCTTTCAAAATCCTTTTCCACTGGCTTCTCTGGGGTTACTAGGTTTTGCAGTAAGCCGTACATTTTTGCACCCATGGAATTCAACAATACCAGTGCTTTCCTGGCATCTGGCACTTCATTCGCCTTGCAGTACACTTCTATGTGTTCTATATATGTTGCCCAATCTTCGACTTCATTGTCTAACGCTGTGACACTGCCACTCTTCGGCATCCCTGGGTGTGGTTAGACTGGCTAAAAATGGCATGTCCCACACTCTCCCTTCTTCTCCGCTGGCTCAAAATGGCATCTCCCGCGCTTTCCTTTCTTCCCGCTGTAGTGCATGTACCTTTAAGAGAGAACTACTTTTACAGCTCCTGTATACTGTAGTACCGGCTGTGACCACACCTGTATATAAGCCTTGAGCATGCCTCTGTACTCCCAGTCTTGAGACTACCCTACTCCAGTAAACACCTGTTGATTGTTAAGTTACAGCATCCATGTAGTTATTTGAAAACATCATACTCTCAGAATCACGGATCTAACAGTGGCGACGAGTGTCGATTCGAATCTACCTGCAACTCTGCATTTCCCTTCAAGGATTCGCTCCGGGAGGGCGGTGGAAGAAAGTCGAGGCCAGAAGCACGGGCGTCGACCATGAGCAACCGACCAGTCGTCCGGCAGAGAGTGAACATCGCAGGGGAGGCTGTTGAGAGCCGGGCTTGGTTCCCCAGCCACAACGATCCAGCAACAGACTGACAACAGGTACAGCGCAGACCCTTCCCGGACAGCGGCGGCTGGAGCCGACCGACGGCAGAGAAAAAGCCGAGCAGCGTCGACGGGGTAAGAGAGAGGGTGAAGCGCACAGGGCGCAGCCGGGGGTTGAAAACCGAGCAGCGCCAAGGAAAAACATAACAGAGCGAGAGAGGGTAAAGCAGCAGTCGGGTTCAGGACCGAGCGGCGGAAACGGGAAAGGCGCACAGAAAAAAACGCGCAGAGCACAGCCAGGGCTCAAGGGCTGAACAGTGTCCACGGGGAGAAGAAGGGAGAGCGTGGGAGACGCCATTGAGCCGCGGAGAAGAAGGAAGCGCGTAGGAGATGCCATTTTTAGAAGCCACAGCGGAGAAGAAGGGCGAGCGCGGGAAGAAAGGAAAGCGCGGGAGACGCCATTTTGTGCCAGCGGAGAAGAAGGGAGAACGCGGGAGATGCCATTTTTGACAGTTAAATCACACCCAGGGATGCCGAAGAGTGGCAGTATCTCTACGTTCGACAATGAAGTCGAAGATTGGGTGACATATGTGGAACGTATTGAGGTGTACTGCAGGGCGAATGAAGTGCCAGATGCTAGGAAAGCACTGGTTTTGTTAAATTCCATGGTTGCAAAAACTTATGGCTTACTGCGAAATCTAATAACCCCAGAGAAGCCTGTGGATAAGAATTTCGAAAGCATAGTAGAAATCCTGCAGGACCACTTAAACCCCACACCGCTGCTGATAGCAGAAAGATTTAAGTTCCACAAAAGGAACCAGCATAAAGACGAAAGTAATGCTGAGTACTTAAAGGAACTGCATAAGCTATCGAAACACTGCCAGTTTGGAGTGGGACTAGCAGATACGTTAAGGGACAAGTTTGTGTGTGGGCTTCAAAGTGAAGGAACCCAGAAACGGCTTCTATCAGAAAAGGATCTTACGCTGGACAAGGCTTTCGGCATGGCAGTATCACACGAAGCAGCCGCAAGGGGCGCTGCAGAGATACAATGGAGACCACAAGAATATGGCACCAATGAAATGTCATATGGAACAGGGAAGTGTTATCGCTGCGGCAGAACAACACACGACCAGAAGGATTGTTGGTTCAAGGACCAAGTGTGCAGACAGTGTGGAAAAGCAGGACACATAGCAAGAGTCTGCAGATAAGGGAAGAAAACCAGCAGCAAGAAATCTCCACAGGAGAAATACAAAAAGGTACATAAGGTGATGGACAGTAGATCAGACGAACAGAAAAGTGATACAGACTCCGGAAGCAAGGAGCTGGGTTGTCTGAAACTACATAAGGTAACCAAAATGGAGGATCACCAGACTATCTGGGTCACACTCAAGATAGACGGAGTCCAAGTGAAAATGGAATTGGATACAGGATCAGCCCTAACAGTCATAAACCAAAGGGACTACAAGCGGCTATTTTCACACATACCGTTGAAAGCTACAGAGATTGTCTTGAAGACGTACTCGGGGCAAAAAGTCTATCCCAAAGGAAAAATAAGGGTGAAAGTGATATACAAAGGCCAGGAAATACCTAAAATGGACCTATAAGTATTGCCAGATGGTGGACCACCACTACTAGGACGTGAATGGATCCGGAAGATACAATTAGATTGGCATTCCATACAGGCACTGAAGATTGAGGCCAAAAAGGATGACGACATCACACCTGGACGACTGTCAAAAATGCTAACTGACGCAAAAGAAGTGTTCCAGGAGGGACTCGGAACACTAAAAGGCATAACAGCAACGATTAAAATAGAGGAAAATGCAAGCCCAAAGTTTCTTAAGGCCAGACCAGTGCCTTATGCGATCAGACCAGCCGTCGAAGCAGAGCGGGAAGGGTTGGAACGTTCAGGAGTACTGTCCAAAGTAGACTGGAGCGAGTGGGCTACACCCATTGTTCCTGTAATGAAGAGGTCATTGAGCAATACGCCTGGGGAACCAAAGAAGGTCCGCATCTGTGGGGATTTTAAGGTGACAGTGAACCCAGCCCTTCACACGGTACAATATCCGCTTCCACGAACTGAGGATATTTTCGCCTCACTATCTGGAGGTAAACGCTTCACCAAAATTGATCTAGCCCAGGCGTACTTGCAAATGGAGGTAGAAGAAGCCTCGACACAATACCTCACGATCAACACTCATAAAGGTCTCTACCAATACAACCGGCTGGTGTTCGGGGTAGCATCGGCTCCGGCTATTTGGCAAAGGGCGATGGATCAAGTCCTGCAAGGGATTCCAGGGACCCAGTGTTATTTGGACGACATCCTGGTCATGGCGAAAATGACAGTGATCACCTCGCCAACCTGGAGAAGGTGCTCACTAGATTAAAGGAATATGGGCTACAAGCTAATCGCCACAAGTGTGAGTTTTTCCAGAAGCAGATCTCGTATTGTGGCCACGTTATCGATTAAGAGGGATTACATAAGTCCCCTGAAAAGATTGAGGCAGTAGTCAAGGCTCCAGCACCGGAAAATGTTTCACAACTGAGGTCGTTCCTCGGGCTGGTAAACTACTACCATAAGTTCTTACCAAATTTGTCTACGGTATTACACCCACTGAACACCCTACTACAAACAGGGGTACCATGGAAGTGGAATGACGAACGTAAACGAGCTTTCCAGAAGTGCAAAGAATTGATCACATCAAAAGAGGTGTTGGCTCATTTCAACCCAGCACTACCAATTCGTTTGGCATGTGATGCATCACCCTATGGTATTGGAGCGGTGCTGTCGCACAAATTCCCAGACGGGTTGGAGAGGCCAGTAGCCTTTGCGTCTCGGTCACTAACCTCAGCCGATTGCAACTATGCCCAGATTGACAGGGAGGCCCTCAGCCTTGCATGGGGAGTAAAAAAATTCAACCACTATCTGCATGGGCAGAAGTTCACCTTGCTGACTGACCACCAACCACTTGTCTCCATCTTTAATCCAAAGAAGGGCGTTCCGGTGATGACTGCACAACGGTTACAAAGATGGTCCCTTTTTCTAGGGGCGAACCAATATGAAATAGAATATAAAGGCATGAAACAGCATGGGAACGCTGATGGGCTATCACGCCTGCCACTGCCTACTGTGGAGGAAGCACCAGCAGTGGACCCTATCGAGATATTTTATTCGTCAATAATTGAACGATTGCCAGTAACTAACACGGATATAGGGGAGACCCGCAATGATCCGACACGGTCTCGGGTATATGATTTGACGGTGAGGGGATGGCCAACACATGGCGACTCACTGTTGCCAGCATTCTCATCCAGAAGAGAACAGCTGTCTGTATGCCAGGGGACAGTGATGTGTGGATCCCGAGTGGTGATTCCACCCAAGTTAAGGGAGAGAGTGCTAAATGAGCTTCATGAAGGTCATCTGGGAGGGGTGAAAATGAAAAGCCTTGCTAGGGCTTATGTGTGGTGGCCGGGGATCGATCAACAAATTGAGGACCTAACCAAGAGCTGCTCAGGATGCCAGAAGGTCCAAAATGCACCACCACATGCCCCTCTACACCCATGGGAGTGGCCCTCCTCTCCATGGCAACGGGTGCATATTGATTTTGCTGCTCCATTCATGGACTCAATGTTCTTAATAGCAGTGGATGTTCACTCGAAATGGCCTGAGGTGATAAAAATATTCTCAAGCACTACAGAGAAAACGATTGCAGTCCTACGGACCATATTTGCCAGGAACGGCTTGCCAGTGCAGATTTGCTCTGATAATGGACCACAGTTTGTGTCCGAAGAGTTTCGGAAATTTATGAGAAGGAATGGGGTAAGGCATTACACATCCGCCCCGTATCATCCAGCCACAAATGGATTGGTTGAGAGGTTCGTACAAACCTTTAAAAAGGCGATAAAGGCCATGTGCGACGATGAAATTCCACTACAGCATAAGGTGGACAATTTCCTGTTAGCCTACAGAAATGCGACACATGCAGTTACCAACCAGACCCCGGCGATGATGTTCTTTAACCGAAGGTTGAGATCGCGTCTGGATTTGCTCAGACCAAATGTGCGAAGAAATGTTGAGGATAAACAATTCCAGCACATCAATGAGAAGCTGACAAGGAGCTTCAATGTAGGACAACCAGTCTTGGCCCATGACTACCGAACAGAGAAATGGCAACCCGGAATGATATGCACAAGGCAGGGGCCATTAATGTACACAGTGGATGTCGGGGAGAACATTGTGAGACGCCACGTCGATCAGATCTTTGCGTCACAGGAACGAGTCAACCCCATGTCTCGAGTACCTGGGGATGAACCCGACATACCGGTAGCATCTACCTCAGAACCAGTAGCAGTGGAAACTGATGAACTAACCGACGAAAAGGGGCCAGAATCGCCTCCGCACCAAGAACAAGAACCTCAGGAAAGGCGCTATCGAGAAAGGATCAGGAAGCCGCCCCAAAGACTGAATCTATAAATGGACTGTTTTTGTTTAATGTGCATGTTTAAGTGTTAATTGTAATTTGAATATTATGGGTGCTGCTAATCTAAAAGGGGAGGAATTGTAGTGTATGTATCTTTAAGAGAGAACTACTTTTACAGCTCCTGTATACTGTAATACCGGCTGTGACCACACCTGCATGCCTCTGTACTCCCAGTCTTGAGACTACCCTACTCCAGTAAACAACTGTTGATTGTTAAGTTACAGCATCCGTGTAGTTATTTGAAAACATCATACCGTCAGAATCACGGATCTAACACCCGCGCTTTCCCTTCTTCTCCACTGTGGCTCAAAATGGCGTCTCCCACGCTCTCCCTTCTTCTCCGCTGCGGCTCAAAAATGGCGTCTCCCGTGCTCTCCCTTCTTCTCCGCTGCGGCTCAAATGGCGTCTCCCGCGCTTCCTTTCTTCCCCACCCCGCGGACGCTGCTCAGCCCTTGAACACCGGCCGCGCTCAGCGCATTTTCCTGCGCGCCTCTCTCGTTGACGCCGCTCGGTCCTGAACCCCGGCTGCGCCCTGTGCACTTTACCCTCTCTCTCTTTTTTTTTCCGTCGACGCCGCTCTGCGCTGCTCTGTCTTCAACCCCGGCTGCGCCCTGTGCGCTTTACCCTCTCTCGTTGATGCCGCTCGGTCTTCAACCCCGGCTGCGCCCTGTGCGCTTTACCCTCTCTCTTACCCTGTCAACGCTGCTCGGACTTTTTCTGTGCTGTCGGTCGGCTCCAGCCGCCGCCGTCCGGGAAGGGTCTGCGCCGTACCTGCTGCCAGCCCGCTGCGCTGGATCGTCGCGACTAGGGAACCAAGCCCAGCTCTCCACAGCCTCCTCTGCGATGCTCAAGTCCTCTCTGGATGGTCGACGCCCGCACTGATGGAATCGGCCTTCTTCTGCAGAGTTGCAGGTAGGTTCGAATCCCATCCTCGTCGCCAATGTTAAATCCGTGAATTTAGATGTATGGTGTCCTTCAATAAATCAACAGAGACTGCAGAGGAACAATCAACAGGTGTTTACTGGATGAGGATTACTCTAAAACTAAAAGTACAGATCCCTACTCAGGGTTTATATACAGGTGTGGTCACTGCCGGTACTACAGTATACAGGAGCTGTAAAAAGTAGTTCTCCCCTTAAAGGTACATACACTACAGTTAACGTCACTAAGAAATGGGTGCTAGGCTTGTTGCGTGCTGAGCGTCCGGTGGATGCAGCGGCAGAATGGACGGAGGGCAAGGAGCATAGGCGCAGCATTGAAAAGGCGATATGGCTCGTCTGTCTATAAAGACAAGTCCAACTGCTAGATAAGCAGGTTGCTAAGTTAGAGGCAGAGCTCAGGGAGTCCGAGGCACAGTCAGACGCAAGGGCTGTAGTAGGAAGCAGGTTATGCACGGAGCTAAGTGATGAGAAGCAGGGCAGAATAAACCAGGAGGAAACCTTCCATAACCATACGGAGTTCTTGCAATGCCAGGTAACTGAGGCAAAGGGGAATGAGAGGGTGGTTAGGGAGGAGAACGCTCATTTTTCGAGTGAGGTAAAGGTCCTGGGAGAGCAGTTGAAGGATATTCAGATGGCATACAGAGTCGCCAGCGCTGGAGGGTTTGATAAGGGTAAGTATGGTCCTTGCCAGGAGCAGATCCGGAAGTTGACCGATGCTCTATCTAAGGCCAAACGGATGTCTGCTTGGTAGCTCCGGGAGTGGCCCGGGTAGATGAGGAAGAGCAGGGGGGAGATAAGGGTGACAGTAAGGCAGAGGAGGGCGCTCGACCAGCGGCCGAAGTGCCGGGACCAGGACCCATGTGCCCTGTCCGGCAGCGGAAATACGGTGCGTCCGTAGATGGTCAAGAGCAAGGAGCACTGCAGAGTGACTTTGTGGTCCCATATACGACCACCCAGCTGCAGGCAATGGTCTCTAACCTGACCAAACTGACCAGCACAGGGGACCCATCTGTCCATTTAACGGATGTGGAGCAGGTCGGGGGGATCAATAATTGTAACGAAGCTGAGACAGCCAAATTACTTTTATTTTCCCTGGATAGTAGGTTGTACCAGTCGCTCTCAGCGGGTAGCTAGAGGGGGCAGGATATGTTAGAGGGGATAAAGGATGACATCCTAGAGGCTATGGGCCTCAATGATGGAAGTCCCTTCTCCCGAGTGGAAAGGACACTGCACTCAGCTGGGGAGGCACCGCAGGCTTTCGCGGACAGGCTTTGGCCCGTCTACCAGAGTGCCTGTACGGGGGTGCCCGACCGGGCGCAGCTGCAGGAGGAGCCTAGGGCTCATTGGCTGAAGACCCTGGTGGCAAACAGCCTGCCCAGGATCAAGGCCAACGCAGAGGGGTGGTTCGATTCCAGGGATCCCCAGACCACAGAAGAGAGTGTGATCTGGCAGTTAACTCTCTCTTTTAAGAATGGTAGGGGTGAGGGCAGAGTACATGAGTTAAAGCCTAGTGGGGGCAAAGTTAGAAGAGAGTGGCAACAGGAAGGGGGTAGCTCAGAGAAGAAACAGGGTTGTTATGGGTGCAGGAGTAAAGGGCACTGGAGGAAAGACTGCCCAGTCTCTGACAAAAGGAGCGGGAAAGGGGATCCTCCAGCGCCAGTGCAGAAAGCTGCAGCTGTGGCAGGAAGCAGCACTGATCCGTTCACGATATTAGTGGCTGCTCTCCACGCAGTCTTTCCGGCAGGGCAGGGTAGGGTGGACGCGGCAGCGGGCAGTGTACTCCCATCCGCCCCGAACAATTCTGACCCATGACTAGGGGCTTCTCAGCCCGTTTACCTGTGCCCACTAAGTTATGATGCTTGGAAGAGACCGTGCGTGCAGATGGGGGTGAAGGTGCAAGGGACCTATCTGCTGGACATTGGAGCTTCAAGCAACATTGTTTATGCGGATAACCCGACTACATCACCTCTGTCGAGCGGGGTCCCATATAACTTAGTAGGGTTCACCGGGAACGAACAGGCTGTGTCTTTCTCCACCCCGCTAGCCATCGATCTGGGAACACTCCACACGGAATGGAAATGTGTCCTGATGTGGTGGGAGCGGGAGGGAATAGGCATTTTGGGGGCAGACTTCATACTAGCCCACAAGATATTGGTGGATTTCCGGAATCACTGTCCTTGGGGGGCAGTATGCACGGGAAAGGAGAAGGAGGTGGTAGTTATACCAGGGAAGCAAGGCAAGGGAACTGTATGTATGATGAAGCCCAAGGGTAGTTATGACCTTGAACTTTTGGTCACTTCTACCCTGGCGGAGTACATAGCGGATGTGTGAGCCAACCTCGCGGTATTCGCTACACACAAGCACGACTGTGGGAGGGTAGTAGGGGTGGAGGTCAGAGTAGAAGGAGACCCCTTGGCCTAACCACAGAAACAGTACAACTTCCCCAGAGAGGCAGAGGTGGATTTAGAGACTGCATTGGGATCACTGGTTGAGCAGGGTGTGTTGAAATCCATAGCGGCCCATGTGAACTCTCCGTTAGGAAACCGGACAATTCGTGGAGAGCCACTGTGGACTATCGGGTTCTTAACAAAAACATCCCAGCCTGTGCCCCCACCGTTGCAGCCATAGCCGACCTGATCGGGAGTATCCCAGCATCCGCGAAAACATTCACGGTGCTGGACATTTCGAACGGATTCTGGTCCATCCCTCTCAAAAAGGATGACCAGTATAAGTTCGCATTCACTTTCAAGGGTCCGCAGCAAACATGGACCTGCCTTCCCCAAGGGTTTCATAACAGTCCTTCTATTTTGCACCAATGTATGGCCAACTGTTTAAAAGGGTTCAGCAGACCACAGCAGCTTGTGCAGTACGTGGACGACCTGCTTTTATTCTCCAACGAGGGGGAGGAGCATGACCCACTGCTGGCTGAACTGCTGAGTCTGTTAAAGGAAGCTGGATTTAAGGTTAATCCCAAGAAAGCACAATGGATGTGGAGTTTTTGACCCAAAGGCAGGTATTGCCAAGGCCATTAAACTCCCGAGCACCATTAACGCCCAGCACGCTGAACTGTCGGCGGTGGTGTATGTGGTTACCCACCCCGAAGAGTTCCCTACACCCTACACGATTTGCTCAGACAGCATGTTCACTTGCAATTTGTGTACAGAATATTTAGCCATTTGGTCTCGTCGCGGGTTCACCTCTGCAGACGGGAAACCCCTAGCAACCAAGCCATTGATGCGACAGATCTTAACATCGATAGGAGCCCAGGGGGATTTCTATATCGACAAAGTCAAGGCCCATTCTAAGACAGAACCCCATGCGGAGGGCAATCAGCAGGCCGATGTGCTGGCTGTAATGAAATCTGTTTGTCTTGATCCTGTATTTCCTGTATTCGTTTTGCACTCATGTATATTACCCTCCCCCACACTGTGTATAGTTTCACTTCCTCTTTCCTGACTAACCTGGAAGGTTCCAGGTCTTGGCTCTTGGCTCCGCCCCTGACTTCTCTTACATAAAGATTTGTATGACTCATTCCTGTGAACCAGTCGGCGTGTTGAGATGTTAGCTCTGATCTTAGTGATTAAAAGCCAACTTGTTTAAGTCTATAACTTCTAGTTTTGTGGTTATTGAAGGCACATCAATTTTAATCACTAAAGAATACTAGGATGGATCGACTCCTAAAACCAGAGCGTCTGGACTTGGATCCACATTCTGCTGAAGCATCAAATCAATTTGGACACTGGCTCAAATGCTTCGAACTCTTCGCGGGGGCCTCATCCGCTAGCGAGGTAGATAAACTGAGTCTACTGACTACTCGCGTTAGTCATCGGATTTATTCGTTCATCCGGGACGCCACCTCTTACACGGAGGCCATCACTATCCTGAAGGCCCAATACCAGAGGCCGGTAAACGAAGTGTATGCCAGACATCTGCTGGCTACACGCAGGCAGCGACCTGACGAATCAATGGACGATTTCTTACAGGGCCTAAAGGACTTGGTCCGGGACTGTAACTGCAAGGCCGTGACGGCCAACGTGTACTCTGACGAATTGGTCCGCGATTCCTTCATCACGGGCCTCAAATCGAATTATATCCGGCAGAGACTGCTGGAGAAGGAGGTCCTGGACTTAAAAAAGGCAGTGGCCACTGCGCGATCGCTGGACGTGGCCCAGAAAAACTCTGACTCTTATTCTTCCGGCCATGCGGCCCTCACCGCCTCGTGCGCGCCGAGCGGGCCACCATCTTGGAATCAGCCACCTTCCCCATCCAGGTCTCAGACCAGCTCTACACCGCCGAAGTCCCCACACAGAAGTTCACCCAGGAGTCCTACTACAGCGGCAATGTCTCGAGGCCCGAAATGCTACTTCTGCGGCCAGGCCAAGCACCCCAGACAATGATGCCCAGCGAAGGACGCTACATGCTTCAAATGTAAGAAAAAGGGGCATTTTAGCAAAGTCTGCAGGGGGAATCCAATTTCCAACTCCGTCACCGCCTCGTGCGTGCCGTGTGGGCCGCCATCTTGGGATCCGCCATCTTTTCCCGACTCAACGGCCGCCCAGGTCCCAACAGTGGCTTCGATCACGGTGGATCAATCCAGGCCACACCCGTTGACAAAATCCATGATGGACATACAGGTAAACGGGAATTTAACGAAATGTTTAATTGATTGTGGGAGTACCGAGAGTTTTATCCACCCTAGCCTGGTACGGCGGCACTCATTAACGGTAACCCCTACACGGAGCAGAATTGCTATGGCTGCTAAGCCCCACACTTCGGACATTTTGGGCTACTGTGTGGTAACACTGACTGTAAAATGCACGGACTACAAGGATTTTAAACTCCTCGTGATGCCAGAACTCTGTGTTAATGTAATCTTGGGCCTGGACTTCCAGTGCCACCACGAAAGTGTCACGCTAGCATATGGCGGGTCCCAGCCGCCACTCACAGTCTGTGGCCTATCAACCTTAAAAATCAGCCCGCCCTCTTTATTCGCTAATTTCGCTCCGAACTGTAGGCCCATAGCGACCAAAAGTAGACGGTACAGTCTGGAAGACAGACACTTTATCAAGGCGGAAGTGGACAGACTCCTGCGGGAAGGCATTATTGAATGCAGTACCAGTCCGTGGCGTGCCCAAGTAGTCATAGTTAAAAATAGCGAAAAGAAACGGATGGTAATTGACTACAGCCAGACTGTTAATATTTATACCCAGCTGGACGCCTACCCTTTACCCCGCATATCAGAAATGGTCAACCAGATTGCGCAATACCGAGTCTTCTCGACTATCGACCTCAAATCCGCGTATCACCAGCTCCCCATTAGTACGGAGGACCGCCCATACACCGCCTTTGAGGCGAAAGTACGCCTCTATCATTTTCTCAGAGTGCCCTTCGGGGTAACAAATGGGGTCTCGGTCTTCCAACGTGAGATGGACCGCATGGTTGATGAGAATAAACTACAAGCTACCTACCACTATCTGGACAATGTCACTATCTGCGGGCACAACCAGCAAGACCACGATCTAAATCTTGCGAGATTTTTAAAAACTGCCCTAAAGCTGAATCTAACCTACAACGAAGACAAATGTGTCTTCAACACAACCTGTCTCTGTATCCTCGGCTGTGTGGTGGAAGATGGGGTAATTGGACCGGACCCTGACCGATTACGCCCCCTAAAGGAACTGCCCCTGCCACACAATCCCAAAGCTTTAAAAAGGTGCCTGGGTTTTTTTTCGTATTATGCCCAATGGGTGCCCAATTACTCTGATAAGGCCCGACCCCTCATTAAATCGACGTCCTTCCCACTATCAGCTGAAGCTCGGGAGGCTATCACCAGTATCAAACAGGACATTGAAAGAGCTGCAGTGTGTGCAGTGGACGAAAGCATTCCCTTTCAAGTCGAAAGCGATGCGTCAGACTTTGCCTTAGCTGCGACCCTCAATCAGGCTGGGAGACCTGTGGCCTTCTTCTCCCGAACCCTTCAGGGACCTGAAATCAGGCACTCTTCTGTCGAGAAGGAGGCACAGGCTATAGTGGAGGCAGTGCAGCACTGGAGACACTACCTAGCCGGCAAACGTTTCACCCTGCTCACCGACCAGCGGTCGGTGGCTTTCATGTTTAATAACAAACAAAGGGGGAAAATCAAGAATGACAAAATACTCAGGTGGAGGATCGAACTATCCACGTTCGACTATGATATTATGTACAGGCCGGGAGCCCTTAATGAACCCCAGACGCCCTATCGCGGGGAATGTGTGCGAGCATTCATACAGACAAATTACAGGGTCTCCACAACGACCTCTGTCACCCAGGGGTCACCCGACTATACCATTTTATAAAGTCCCGCAATCTGCCCCACTCCATCGAGGAGGTCAGGGCAATGACCAGAGCCTGCCGCATCTGTGCGGAATGCAAGCCTCGTTTCTACAGGCCTGACCGTGCACACCTTATCAAAGCCACACGGCCATTCGAGCGCCTAAGTCTGGACTTCAAGGGACCCCTTCCCTCTGCCGACCGTAACGTATACTTCCTCAATATCATCGATGAATATTCCCACTTCCCCTTCGCCATTCCCTGCCCAGACATGACCAGTGCCACGGTCATCAAGTGTCTCTGTAATCTATTCTGCATGTTTGGCATGCCGAACTACATACACAGCGATAGGGGGACGTCATTCATGAGTGACGAACTGCGCCAGTTCTTGCTCTCAAAGGGGATAGCCACTAGCAGAACCACTAGCTACAACCCCCGGGGTAATGGGCAAGTGGAAAGGGAGAATGCTACTGTTTGGAAGGCTGTCACGTTAGCCTTAAAGTCAAAAGGCCTTCCGACCTCCCGCTGGCAGGAAGTCCTCCCAGACGTGCTCCACTCCATAAGATGTCTGTTATGTACAGCCACCAATGCTACCCCTCACGAAAAGATGTTCGTTTTCCCCCGGAAATCCACCTCGGGCATATCTCTACCCACGTGGCTGACGTCTCCGGGGACAGTACTATTGCGGAAGCACGTGAGAGGCCATAAAACGGACCCCCTTGTGGAAAAGGTACAGTTCCTCCATGCAAACCCTCAGTACACCTATATCGAATACTCTGACGGGCGAGAGGACACTGTTTCCATAAAAGACCTCGCTCCCTCGGGGAGCGGAGAGAACAATGAGAGACTACCCGAGGAAGACCTACACTACAAAGAGACAGGATGCCCAGAGGTATCAATACCCAACTTTAACCTGGAGGACACTGCAGATAACCTGGAAGACACTGGGGAGGCCCGGACAGCGGAGGAACCAGAATCCACTCCCCTAGAGGCACCCCAACCGGCTTTGCGCCGATCACTGAGAACTGCAAAACCTCCTGACAGACTCACTTGTACCAACTTTTAAGAAACATCACCCCGATGGACTAAATCTAAAGAAGGGGTGAATGTAATGAAATCTGTTTGTCTTGATCCTGTATTTCCTGTATTCATTTTGCACTCATGTATATTACCCTCCCCCACACTGTGTATAGTTTCACTTCCTCTTTCCTGACTAACCTGGAAGGTTCCAGGTCTTGGCTCTTGGCTCCGCCCCTGACTTCTCTTACATAAAGATCCCAGGATCTGTATGACTCATTCCTGTGAACCAGTCGGCGTGTTGAGATGTTAGCTCTGATCTTAGTGATTAAAAGCCAACTTGTTTAAGTCTATAACTTCTAGTTTTGTGGTTATTGAAGGCACATCACTGGCCAAAGAGGGTATTCGAATGTGCACGTTTTGGGATCCATATGGGTCAAGTCTACTAGCAGCGATCAGAGACAGAGGTGGGACCCAAGGGAGTGCAGGGGTTGCATTGGCCCCGGACCTAAAGATGGTCCAGGCATGGGATCCCGCCCTAAAGACTGTCTGGAGATGCTGGCTAAGGGAGATCAGGTAGAGGGTCCATACGGAGTGGCAGGTATTACGGTAAAGGAAGGGATGGTTTTTAGAGGGGAACAGTGGGTAGTTCCGCAGCAGCACCAGAGGGAATTCCTTCAGTTGGCCCATGAGGGTCCAGGAACGGGGCACCCCGGGCCGGAGACCACCTGGCAATGGGTGGAACAGGCAAGGTGGTGGCCGCAACTGAGGGAGGACGTCCACAACTTCTGCGTGGATTGCTTGGTGTGTGCTGCAAACAACCCTGACCCCCAGAAAGGGAAGGTATCCATGGGACACACTAGGAGAGTGGAGGGACCATAGCAGTCCGTACAGGTCGATTATATTGGACCGCTGCCCACCGCTCAGAGGGGTTACAATACTGTCTGGTCCTGGTAGATGTGTTCTCTAAATGGGTAGATGCCTTCCCATGCTGAACAGCCACAGCTTTGGGGACCGCAAGGATTCTAGTGAGAGAAGTGTTCTCTAGGTGGGGGCTGCCACAATATGTGGAGTCTGATCAGGGGAGTCACTTCACAGGGGCAGTCATGCAGGCGACTCTGAAGATGCTAAGTGTAGAGGGTAAATGGCACGTCGCACACAACCCGCAGTCATCGGAGATTGTGGAGCGGATGAATAGGACCATCAAGGAAAGGTTACGGAAGGACACGGGAGACTCACCTAGAAAATGGGTGGATGTCTTGCCGTTAGTTCTGATGGGGGTCCGAGCCAGCCTGTCTAGAAGCACAGGGTATTCCCCGCATGAGCTCATGACTGGCAGGGTCATGAGAACGCCCAGCCATGTACTGGCCCCGGGTCTCACGGAAGGTCAGTTGAGAGAGGTGAACCGGAACAGGTTTGTTAAGAATTTGCTTGAGCATCTCAGACAGATCCATTGGCAGGCTGCCAGTAACATGGGGAAGCAACATCGTAGAAATCGTTTATTGCTTGAGCCTCAGAGGCACCACGAGTGGAAGGTCGGAGATCAAGTAATGGTTAGAAACTTCGCCAGGGTAGGGACTTTTCAACTGCTATACATGGGACCGTACAGTATCGTGGATAGGGCAAGTCCAATGGTATATGCGGTCAAAATGCCCCGACGCACTAAGTGGTTCCATATCAATCGGTGCAAGCTTTTCAACCCTGGGGAAAGAGCTGATAAGAGGAGGAAACAGCAGGGAGTGGTGAGCTGTGCTACAGGTGTGGGCCTCCAGCCCCTAATCTGGGACTGTGAGGAGCCCACAGAGGGACCAGTCGTTTCACCTGTGGGGGCAGGAGTGAGAAGGAGTGCCAGGATCCCACGGCCGAGGGTGCCGTGGATGCCTCCTTACATACCGGTGAACGAAGGAAGCCAGAGTTGTAAGAGGCCCAGGGTCGAGGAAACCTAGTGTGGCCACCCGGAGATGGGTGGTGCTGTACATAACTTCTTTCTCTCCTGTCTGTTGCCTTAGCTTGTCTGTATAGTTTGGATTTTAATTGTGTGTAGCTGCATCTGGAAAGGTGAGGTGTCACCCAAGGACAACGTGGCATTCTGTGTGTTTTCAGGGAACGCCTAAACCGGCATGAGTCATAGGGGCGACACCGAGAAATCGGTTATCTTCGGCTGCACTGGCAGAGACGGACCGACCGTGACCACAGGGTGTGGCTCGAAGGATGGGGCGAGCGTCTATCTCCACGAGGGAAGATGGCCTGGATGGCTGGGGTCGAATTCCACCCGGTATTCCAGCCATGACGAGTTCACATATGGTGAAGCGTCCATCTCATGCCCGAGAATAGGGGTTACCACCTCCCGGGTCAGGGTAACTATAGTAATCTGGTGTGGAGATGCCGGAGTTGGACTGGGGTGGACAAATGTAAGAAGTCACACAACACCAGGTTATAGTCCAACAGCTTTATTTGAAATCACAAGCTTTCGGAGCGCTGCTCCTTCGTTAGGTGAAGTGGAGAAATGCATAAAGACACAGCTTATATACTCAGAGAATAATGTCAGATGTTTACAGGTAATCTTGCCAACTGCCATTTATCACACCTTGGCAGAGAGATAATCACAGCAATCAAAGGTGTGAATGGTGTCCAAACAGGTCAGTCAGGAAAACATTACAGCAAAGAACAATGAGGTGGGGTCACAAGGGGTCAAATATTGCAGATGCTGGGGTCTGTATGAAAAACAAAAAAACAGACAAAAAACATTTTTTTTTTTTTTTTTTGTTGTTGCTGGAAATCACAGCAGGTCCGGCCGCATCTGTGTAGAGAGAACAAGCCAATGTCGACACGAGTCTGGATGACCCTGCGTCAGGTGGGGTTACATGTAGCGTGACATGAACCCAAGATCTCGGTTGAGGCCGTCCTCATGGGTGCGGAACTTGGCTATCAGTTTCTGCTCGACGATTTTGCGTTGTCGTGTGTCTCGAAGGCCGCCTTGGAGAATGCTTACCCGAAGATCGGAGGCTGAATGTCCTTGACTGCTGAAGTGTTCCCCGACTGGGAGGGAACACTCCTGCCTGGTGATTGTTGCGCGGTGTCCGTTCATCTGTTGTCGCAGTGTCTGCATGGTCTCGCCAATGTACCATGCTCCAGGGCATCTTTTCCTGCAACGTATGAGGTAGACAACATTGGCCGAGTCACATGAGTATGTACCATGTACCTGCCGAGGTGTGATAAATGGCAGTTGGCAGAATTACCTGTAAACATCTGACATTATTCTCTGACTATATAAGCTGTGTCTTTATGCATTTCTCCACTTCACCTGATGAAGGAGCAGCGCTCCGAAAGCTTGTGATTTCAAATAAAGCTGTTGGACTATAACCTGGTGTTGTGTGACTTCTTACATTTATAGTAATCTGGGATGTAATGCTTAAGTTATCCACCAGATGGAGACAAATATTAAGGGATCATATTTACCAGTATTAAGGTACTGTCCTGGCACACCACTTATTAAGGTAGTGGCATTGCATTCTGGGTATGACTCAGAGGTTGATCCTCCATCTTTGTGATTGCACAGTAAGAAATAGAGTGTGTTTGCTGCAGCTGTAAGAGCTATGTTCTCTGCTACATATGTATAATGAAACAGTTGAGTTTTGGGTCCTGAAGTCTGGCTTATCTCAGTGTCTGACGTTACCACTCGGATATCACATTTGGCGACGAGGCTGAACAGATCTCATCTGGAAGAAGGAAAAAGAAAAGAAAAGCACTGAATCAAGGAATCTTGGCTGCTATGGTAGGACAGCTCTCTGCTTCTGATGTTCAGATGCAGACCTGGAATGAATACTGAGTGTTGCTGGAGCATTTCTTTGTAGCAAATGATATAGATAATGTTGGAAAAAGGAGAGCTATTTTGCTCACTTCCGTGGGAAGTCAGACATATAGTTTAATGAGGAACTTATGCAGTCCTGAAAAGCCTGGAGACATTACATTTGCTAACTTAGTGGACTTACTAAAAGAACATTTCAATCCCAGACCGAGTGAGATTGTACAGCGTTTCAAATTTAATTCATGGAACAGGAAACCGGGAGAGACTGTATTGGATTATGTAGCGGTGTTGAGAAAACTGGCACACGATTGCAATTACGGGAACAATTTGAAAGACATGCTGAGAGATAAGCTTGTTTGCGGGATAATGGATGCTCGAATGCAGAGGAGATTATTGTCCGAGACTGGGCTTACGTATGAAAAAGCGTTGGAACTTGCTGAAGCCATAGAGACAACTAACTGTGATGTAAAAGAAATACAAGGTTTAGACTAGGCTACGACAAAGCAAGTTGGAGGTCCGGTTGTGCACAAGTTAAATATGAGTTGGAAACCACAACGTGAGCATGTAAAGGCATGTTATAGATGCAATGGAGATCACCTGGCGAGGGAATGCAGGTTTCTGGAAGAAAAGTGCCACAAGTGTGGGAAAAAAGGACATATAAAACGTGCATGCCGAGCAAAAGCTACCCTGGAGGTATACAAACCTAAAGGGGGAGGAAAGCAAAACCTAGTAAGAGAAGTGAAAAAACAGGGAGCACATCACATCAGTGGAGAAGCTGAGAAAGAAGACAACATGTTCATATTGCATAGTATGGTAGAGGACATTCCAAAAGTGGATCCTATCACTTTGCAACTGACAGTAAATGACTCTAAGGTGAACTTTGAGGTGGATACCGGTTGTGGTGTTACCACAATGAACAGGGAGGAGTACTCAAAATTGTGGAACTGTGCAAAAGTTCCAGAGTTAAAGTCTTGCTCTATGCAGCTTAAAACATATACTGGTGAACGAGTGGCGACATTGGGTACAGCTACTGTAACTGTGAAACACAGGGGCACCGTGGAACAGTTACCTGTAGTTGTAGTATCGGGTTCTGGACAAAACTTGTTAGGTCGGGGCTGGATAAAATAACTTAAATTAGATTGGGAAGAAATAAATCAACTAGAGGGAGGCAAACAGTTGTCTTTGCAAGAAGTGTTGATTGAACATGAGAACGTGTTCAAGGAAGAACTTGGAACATTTAATGGCCCCCCAGCTAAGATTTATGTGGACAAGGAGGCACTGCCAAGGTTTTTTAAACAACGACCTGTGCCGTATGCCATGAAACCAAAGGTAGAGGCTGAGCTTGACCGTCTTTTGAGAGAGAACATTCTGGAACCCGTAAAATGTTCAGAATGGGCAGCTCCCATTGTACCTGTTTTAAAACCAGACAATTCGGTAAGAATCTGTGGAGATTATAAATTGACAGTAAATAGGGTGTCTAAACTAGAACAGTATCCTATTCCTAAAACTGAGGATCTTTTTGCAAACCTGGCTGGAGGGAAGAAATTCATGAAGCTGGATATGAGTCATGCATACTTGCAGATTACACTAGATGAGGAGTCCAAGAAGTATGTAACCATAAATACACACAAGGGTTTGTTTACCTATAACCGTTTACCATTCGGTGTCTCATCTAGTCCAGCTATCTTCCAGAGGACTATCGAGGGTGTACTGCAAGGGATTCCACATGTTTCTATTTATCTGGATGACATTCTGGTGACGGGAAGAACCGACCAAGAGCATCTGAGCGCTCTGAGAGAGGTACTACAAAGATTGGATAAGGCTGGGTTACGGCTCAAGAGGAGTAAGTGCACTTTCCTGGGGAATGAGGCCGTGTTCCTGGGACATGGAGTGGATGCCACCGGGCTCCATCCAATCAAGGAGAAGGTACAAGCACTGCAGGAGGCCCCAGCTCCTACAAATGTGACTGAGTTAAAAGCTTACCTGGGACTGCTAAACTATTATAACAGGTTTTTACCAAACTTGTCAACAGTGTTAGCACCGCTTCACAAACTTCTGCGCAAGGAGACACAGTGGCAGTGGGAAGAGGAACAGAGGGTTTCATTTGAGCAGTCCAAGAAACTGATGATGTCCTCGGCTGTGCTGGTTCACTACAATGCAGAGAAAGACATCATTCTCTCTTGTGATGCTTCACCTTACGGGGTGGGGGCAGTTCTTTCACACAGCTTGGAAGATGGAACAGAAAGACCGATAAGGTTTATGTCTCGAACTCTGACCCCAGCGGAAAAAAACTATTCCCAGTTAGATAAAGAGGGATTAGCAGTAATGTTTGGGTTACAGAGGTTTCACAAGTACATATATGGCAGGAAATTCACCATATGCACCGATCATAAACCTCTTCTATCTCTTTTTAATGAGATGAAAGCAGTACCACAGATGGTATCACCCCGGATCCAGAGGTGGGCAGTGACGTTGAGGGCATATGAGTATGTCATCGTTTACAAAGCGGGCAAGTACCATGGGAACGCAGACGCCTTGAGCCGTCTTCCACTACCAGGTATACCTATCCGTGCAGCTCCAGAGGACAGAGTTTTGATGTTGGAGGACACGGACACAGCAATTGTGACCGCAGAACAAGTAAGGACTTGGACTGGTAAAGATCCAGTACTGTCTAGAGTCCGAGAATATGTAATGAGGGGTTGGCCACAACATTCGGAAGGGACTGATTTCATACCTTACAGTGTCAGGAAAACAGAGCTGAGTGTGCAGGATGGTTGCGTGTTGTGGGGAGCTCGAGTGATTATTCCACAGCCAGCATGACAGTCTATCCTAGTGCAACTACATCAGTGTCATCCCGGAGTTTCACGTATGAAAGCATTGGCAAGGAGTTACTTGTGGTGGCCAAAGCTAGATGAGGAGATAGAAAATCTAGTCAAGACATGCAGCACTTGTCAAGTACACAGGAAAGCACCAGCAGCGGCTCCACTCCACCCCTGGGAGTGGCCGGATAAACCATGGAGAAGATTACATGTAGATTATGCGGGTCCATTCATGGGAAAGATGTTCCTCATAATCATTGACACACATTCCAAATGGATGGATGTGTATCCTGTAAATTCTGCTTCATCTACTGTTACTATAGACTGCCTGCGTAGGAGTTTTAGTAATCAAGGGCTACCGGAGATCGCAGTAAGTGACAATGCCACGTGTTTTGTGAGTACAGAAACAAAAGAGTTCATGAGAAACAATGGCATAGTGCACGTGACTTCAGCTCCATATCATCCGTCTTCAAATGGACTTGCGGAGAAAGCCGTACAAACATTTAAGGAGATGATGAAAAAAAGTGCGGAAGGGAGTTTGGCAGCAAAAGTGTCACGAGTTCTGTTCAGCTACAGAATAACACCTCAATCAACCACAGGACTCTCTCCTGCTGAGTTGTTGTTAGGACGTCGACTATGCTCCACTCTTGACCTGGTTCACCCAGATCTGAAAAGGAAGGTGGAAAACCAACAAATCAAACAAAAGGAGAACCATGACAGAAGGACAAAGAGCCGCAGTTTTGGAGGAGATGCGGTCCTTATCAGGAATTTCAGTTATGGTCCAAAATGGATTCCTGGCATCATAGACTCAATGACCGGTCCAGTTTCATATACGGTCATGGTGGGAACTGGTCAGGTAGTACGCAGACATGTGGATCAGATACTGACCAGACAAAGGGAAATTGAACTGGAGGTTCCAGAGGAAATGTTGGAGGACAAGTTGGTCCCCAGTTATCCAAATGCATCGGTGGTACCAGCACCACGAACAGAGCCAGTTATACCTGGACCCCTTCATCAAGAGGAAACCATCGTAGCAGAGTCAGATACTCTGAATACTGCTCAGGAGCAGCAGGTGGCTCTAACACAACCAAGCAGGGACTTGACTGTAAGACGTTCACCAAGGACTCACAAGCCGCCAGAGAGATTGATCAGGACCTGCTAGATTTGTTCAGTATGGACTATCGTTAAAGGAGTTTCCTTATGGGCTTTTTAAGAATGTTGTTAAGATATTATTGTAAACATAAGAGGGGGGGATATAGTAATCTGGGATGTAATGCTTAAGTTATCCACCAGATGGAGACAAATTTTAAGGGATCATATTTACCAGTATTAAGGTACTGTCCTGGCATACCACTTATTAAGGTAGTGGCATTGCATTCTGGGTATGACTCAGAGGTTGATCCTCCATCTTTGTGATCGCACAGTAAGAAATAGAGTGTGTTTGCTGCAGCTGTAAGAGCTATGTTCTCTGCTACATATGTATAATTAAACAGTTGAGTTTTGGTTCCTGAAGTCTGGCTTATCTCAGTGTCTGACCTTACCACTCGGATATCACAGTAACAGAGGGTAAACGGGTGTGCCTTAGTTGTAGGGGACCCATTCCACTGGGAAGGTGGTGGTGGCTCAGGAAACTGAGCGCGGATACAGGGGACCAGACAGCTGACTGGGAAAGACTAAGTAATGACACGTACCGGACGATCACAGGTTCTCAGGGAAGAGTGAATGTGTGTTGGGATAATTGGTGGGAATCCGAGGAAGGGATTTATGTGTGTATGTGGGGATCGGAAAAGATCTGCCCAGCGTGTGTCAATCGCATTTAGCAGGCGATGGCAGGACGCCGGGGGTGGGATCGGTTGGGATCGGAGTGTGGACTCCTGTGTGATCCCAAAAAACCCCGAACACCATCAACACCACAGAGCTCATCTCATACACCAGGAAGCCCCTGCCCAGAGCCCCGACGGTACAGACGACTGTAGATGGGTGTCCCACCACCAGCAGGGGTCCAGGGAATGGGTTGATGTTAATCCCGACTGAAAAAGTGTTGTTTCAGAACGTGCACTACACCGTGGCATCCGTGATCCTGAACCTGACTGAAGTCCATCTGCCTGTGTGGTGTCCAAGGAAGACGGAGAAGCTTTATGAAGCTCTGTTAAAAGCGATGTTTCAGGAATTTTATGAACTGGACTATGGAAATGTAGAGAAAGAACAGCTTTATAATCTGAATGTTGGGGATAGTGTGGGGTCCGGGAGGCAGAGAAGAGGGACCTGGAACGATGTAGCCACAGCGTTCAGTACAGGAATGGGTATTATTAATAGTATGGATGATGCACAACTCCAGATACAGATCACTGGGTTAAAGAACCAACTGCGTAAGATTCTAGGGGAAGAGAATACAGTGGTGGGTTCAGAGCTTCATGAGGACCAGGCAGTGACCGTTCATTTAAAGGAGGTCATTGCGGAGCTGGAGAGGCATGCAAAAACTGTTAATGATTTGATACGGGAGGACAGGAACGCCTCGGAGCAGGCTGCACGGAATGAGGTGTGTGTGTTGTATGGAGCATGGTTGCTGGGCAAGGGCCGCAGTAGCCTGGAGGACTTGAGGCAAGGTCGAGTCCCTTCATGGTTAAGCAACAAGCATCTCGCCGCACTGCACTCTTATAACAATTTGTTGAGCCCGTGCCAGCTTCGTTTAGCCTCTGAAGCCTACCCTGTCCCTGTAGATTGCGGGCGGTCCAACCATAGAGTGATGGGAATTGTAGTGAGGATGCCGGTAATGGGCAGGTCATCCCAGCCAGCACCATTATACAGGGTTGAGAATATCGGGGTCATTCGTGGAGGAGTGCATGTCCGTTTTAAAGCGGTCCCACCATATGTCATAAAGTGGGAGCATGCTATGACAGGCACTGACCTCTCCGGATGCCAGAGCCGGGGTGCACACGTAATACTGTGTCCCCAGCACTTGAATGCTTTTGTGCGACCAGAATGTGGGTTTGCTTCTGCAGGCGCGGAATCTATTAATTGCACCATGGAAGTGATGGCACCACAAGTGCGCTCCACAACGGTACAGCCAGGACATGTGGTGTCCGGTGAGCGAGAGCAGTTTTTGCTTCAAACCCAAGGCTGAGGTTCAAGTGGCACAAGAGCGAATTACTCCCATCCCCAAACCCTCGACCATTCACCTCACTGTGAACAACACCTTCACATGTCTCCAGGACTATGTGGAGCATTTCGGGTACCCGATTCCTTTTCTGCTGGAACACCTCACTGAGTTAATAAAAACCGTTGAGCTCTCCCAGGAACATTTTTACACTTTAGAGTAAAAGACAGTACGAGTGGGGGAGGAGATCGGGGATTGTCTCGTCACCATGGTGGGACATCGGTCTGAGTACAGAGATTCCTCCCTGGATCTGCATCTGTTCCCATGCATTAGTTATCATACAATTATTGCTTGTAAGCTACTTGTTTTACACCAGCTGCAGGCGACGGAGCCAGATGCTCCGAGCGCGGTGGCAAGGGGTGTTAGGTCGAACCGCAAAGGTGTAATTGATTTGTGTTGATGATGGTTTCTCCCTGCCAAAACTTGTAATGTACCAAAGTTCTGTAAGCAAGTGTATTGTATTCTGGTTATAGTTTTGCACTCTGTATTGCGCAATGTGCGCTGTTGCATTTTTGAAATGTGTTACCACCTGTCAATGCTGTATTGTGTGATGTGCGCGGTGACTTTTTGGTAACGTCCTGTGGATCTTATTAATGTTCTGTATTTTGACTTGAAGTTTGTCGGTGGGAATTGGAACCCAGCCGTTGGAATGTGTTAAGAAGCTGTTTCGCTGATGTTTTGACTTGGTAGAAGGGAACTATGACACGCAGTAAGGGGTACAGTTCTGGGGTTTTAAAATGTAAAATCAGGAAAACAGCTTCACTTGTGGGAGACTTTGGCCTTTGCTCTCTCGTCGAGTGATGCTTTGTGGAAAGAAAAGCAACAAACGGGGGACTGAAGCGATCGCAAAGTCTCTGTTTGAAGAATGGACTCAGTCGAGAATATTTTTGTGGACTTTATGGGCTGAGGGTGTTTTCCCTGTGGTGGGATCGCCCTGTGCAAATGCATGGGGGACTGGTTTGTTAAAACTCCAGAGAACGCATGGCAGTTGGCTGTGACAAAAGAACTGTCAGTCATCCAGAATGTATGGGTTCGCCCGACAGTCCTGGAAAAGGGAAGGGGGCCATTGAACATGAACTCATTAAAAAGCCACTCGAATATGCAAAAGCACTTCTCACCTCCATCTCAGAAGAGAAGCAGAACAATGAACCCACTAGCCTCAGCCAGCTGAAAAGGAGCCAGTTTTTTTCCCAACACAAAGACCGAAAGATATGTCCCAGACTTAGGGCCATTAATCCAATCACGGAACATTCATGGGTCCGAGGATGACCCATCACTGATTAAGCACTGGAGTGCTTAGAAACAAAAGGATTTTAAAGATTGGCGGGAAAGATAGGGGTAGCCAGACTCCTATAAAAGATAAATCCTTTTCCACCATTCTCTCCCTCTCTCGCTCCCTGCTCCAACAAGGTCGAACTAACAAGAAGTACCAGAGAAGCCGGCGAGTGGAGCGATCGAAACCGACTGTGTGTGGGGGTAAGCACAGTCTCAAGTGTCCCAAGCCGGTAACCCGTGAACTGTAAGGACTCAGAGTTTTCTCAGAAGTGAAGTTTTGGGCTATTCTGGGGTGGGAGCTTCGTTTGGTTCAGCCAGGCGAAGGGGTTTATGCGACTGGGTAATTCGTTGGTGGGGGTGGAATTAGAGTCCACCATAGCAACAAGGGAATTACTGCTTGTCATAGTCCCCAGTTTTGTACTGTATGTACGATAGCAAAATACTGCAGATGTTGGAAATCCGAAATAACAACAGAAAATGCTGGAAAAACTCAGCAGGTCAGGCAACATCCGTGGAGAGAAATTTGAGTTGACGTTTCGGGTTTGACCCTTCTTCAAAACTGGAGAGAAAAGGAACTGGATCGAAGGCAGGGCTGCGATCGGACAAAAGAATAAAAGAACCAAAAGAAGTAAAAGAGATTAGAAGCTAGACGAGATGGTAATAGGCTGGGATTAGGTGTAAAGTGTACTGGCAGGGCAAAAGATAGCTGTATGTATGTATGTATGTATGTTGATTGTAATCTGGATTTTATTCTCCACAGGGATAGTGATTTTGTTTAGTAGTGCATGTTTTAGCCAGTGTATGTTAGACCAAATAAATATAAGTTTCATTTTTCACCAAAGCGTTCCTGTCCGTGACTTATTTCATTTACACTCTGAATAATAATTCCCGGGTATAGAACTTTCGTAAGGCGGGGGCGATTCGAACCGTCCATCTAGCAA
This sequence comes from Somniosus microcephalus, assembly GCF_052327205.1. Lineage (NCBI taxonomy): Eukaryota > Metazoa > Chordata > Chondrichthyes > Squaliformes > Somniosidae > Somniosus > Somniosus microcephalus. The sequence goes on along the minus strand of NC_140990.1, from coordinate 206,642,187 downwards.
TTGGGCTAGGATCAAAAACTGCTCACAGCCAATTCGATTTACTCCACGTGATATCAAGAAATGGCTGAGCGCACTGGATATAGCAAAGGCTATGGGCCCCTACAACATCCCAGCTATCGTGCTGAAGACTTGTGCTCCAGAACTAGCCGTGCCTCTAGCCAAGCTGTTCCAGTACAGCTGTAAGACTTGCATCTGTCCGACAATGTGGAAAACTGCCCAGGTATGCCCTGTCCACAAAAAGCAGGACAAGTCCAGAACGGCCAATTACCACCCTGTAAGGGGTGGTGTGTGTGGTCAGCTTTACCTCTGACTCCCTGAGCAGTTCGAATCGCTCCCACTCCTTTGGTCCTAGACTTTGGACTTATTTGGGAGTTGTAATGAAATTGCAACAGACACCTGGGTTGGTCAAAAGAACTGAGATCTTTATTTTGAGATAGGAAAATATATAATACTGTAGGAATGTCTAGTTCCTATCCAAAGACTGAGGTCCACTCAGGCGATCAAACAAAACGAAGTTTAATGGAAACTAACAGGTTTAAACAAGTAACTGCAGGAGAATATCAAGTGTAGGTCTGTTCAGTTCGGAGGCTCCACGAGGGCTGCTCGGGCGGTCCCATGGTTGACGTCATGACATCATCACGTTCTTCCCGCCAGTGGGGGATCAGGTGATGAACGGCGTGATGTCATCACGTTTGCCCGCGCTGTTAAAGTAATCACGCTCTGTACAAGTAAACAGTATAAATAAAGATACAGACTCAGGCTGTAGCTAACATGTTGTTAAAGGGAATTATATACAAACGATCTGAGTCCTTTAGTGGCTCCGCCACATGTGCCCCCCCAGAATTGTCTTTAACAGCAAAAGTGAGACGGCGAGGAGGCCTGACAAGCCTGTCCGAGCGACTTCTGTAACCCTGAAGTGGAAGCTGATGGATGGTGGTCGAGCTGGTGGGCGGTTGTGGTGGATCTGGCAGGGCGACTGTAGGCGGTCGGCCACGTTTTGGCGGTTGAGCGATTTCGACTGGGCGGTCCAGGTCTAAGTGTGCCGGCTTCAACCGGTCAACCGAAATGTGGTCCGGTTTACCTCCGATATCGACCGAAAAGGTTTTGTCTCCCGGCTCTATGACGCGGAAGGGACCAGTGTAAGGAGGCTTGAGCGGATCCCGGTGAGTGTCGTGGCGGATAAACACGTACTCGGCGCTTTTCAGCTCAGTTGGGACGTGGGAGCTCTGTAAGCTGTGATGCGACGTAGGCACTGGGCAAAATATCTGGCTGCTTCCTGGTGGCTGGTGAGTTGCTGGGATGCGGACCATGGCTCTGTTGGAGACAGGAGGGAATCTCCTGGTACTCGTAGTGGCTGGCCATATACGAGTTCCACTGAGGACGATTGCAAATCTTTTTTGGGCACCGTACGAAGACCCAAAATGACCCAGGGAAGTCTGTCCACCCATCCCGCGCCTTGAAAACTGGCCCGCAGAGTGGCTTTGAGCGACCTATGGAATCGCTCGCACAGGCTGTTCGCCTGTGGATGATAGGCGGTGGTGCGATGTAGTTTGGTGCCGAGCCCCTGAGCCACAGCGTTCCAGAGCTCAGAGGAAAACTGCGGTCCACGATCGGAAGAGATGTCCGCCGGTACCCCGAAATGAGCAACAAGAGGAGATGAAATCTCTGGCTACGTCTGCCAAAGTGGTGGAAACCAAAGGAACTGCCTCAGGCCATCTAGTGGTGCGGTCTACCATTGTGAGGATGTGTGTAAAACTTTGAGAAGGTGGAAGCGGCCCCATGAGGTCCACATTCACGTGGTCGAAATGATGCTCCGGAACAGCGAAAGTGGTCAATGGAGCTTTTACATGATGCTGTACCTTAGCCTTTTGGCAGACCACGCAGGTGTTGGCCCAGTCGCGGACATCCATGTGCATACCCCTCCAGACGAATTTTGACGACATCAGCCTTTGCGAGGCCTTCATGCCAGGGTGTGACAACCCGTGTATGGCGTCGAACACTTTACGGCACCAGGCGACTGGAACGATAGGGCGGGGAGCTCCCATGGAGACGTCGCAAAGTAGCGTGGTGCCTGCGGCATGGAATTTGATGTCGGCTGCTTGGAAGCTAGAGGGGCTGGTCCTGAAAGCTTGGACCTCTGGGTCCGAGGCTTGAGCCGCAGCCATGAGGGCATAGTCGATTCCGAGTTGGACTGCGTGCACAGTCGCGCGGGAGAGGCAATCCGCCACCAGGTTGTCTTTGCCGGACAAATGCTGGATGTCCGTGGTGAATTCTGAAATGAACATCAGGTGACGTTGTTGCCGAGCTGACCACGGTTCGGCAGTCTTGGCCATAGCAAACGTTAATGGCTTGTGGTCTACAAAAGCCGTGAACGGACGTCCCTCTAGTAAGAACCGGAAATGGCGGATAGCTAGAAAAAGGGCCAGAAACTCCCGGTCGAAAGTGCTGTACTTTCTTTCGTTTCGCCGTAGTTGACGGCTGAAAAATGCCAGCGGTTGCCACGTCCCGTTCACCCACTGTTCCTGCACTATGCCGATGGCGTAATCCGACGCGTCAGTGGTAAGGGCAATGGTGGCACCTGGAAGCGGGTGCGCCAGCATGGTAGCGTTGGCCAAGGCGCCTTTGATGTCGACGAACGCCCGGTCCATCTCGGCCGTCCAGCTGATCGGATCCTTACCGGACTTGGCCTTGAGGGCCTCGTACAAGGGCTGCATAAGCAGAGCCGCCTTAGGGACGAACCGGTGATAAAAATTGACCATCCCGAGGAACTCTTGTAGGGCCTTGATGGTCTGCGGGCGCGGGAAAGATGTAACCGCCTCTTCCTTCGTCTGTAAGGGAGTTCCGCTGTCTGATGTGATGCAGTGGCCCAAGAAATCAATCTGCTGAAGGCCGAACTGGCACTTGGCCAGGTTGGTAATCAAACCGTGTTGACTGAGGCGTGTGAAGAGGGTGCGCAAATGGCAGAAGTGCTCCTCTTTGCTTGGGCTGGCGATGAGGATGTCATCGAGGTAGACGAAAAGGAATTTTAGGTCCCGAAGCACGGAGTCCATCAAGCGCTGGAAAGCCTGTGCAGCGTTCTTCAAGCCAAACGGCATCCGCAGAAATTCAAACAAGCCGAATGGGGTGATGACTGCAGTTTTCGGGATGTCTTGCGGGTGCACAGGGACCTGGTGGTAACCACAGATGAGGTCGACTTTTGATAAAAAGGTATTTCCCGCCAAATGGGCCGAGAAATCTTGAATATACGGGATCGGGTACCGATCAGGAGTAGTGGCGTCATTCAGGCGTCGGTAGTCGCCGCATGGCCGCCATCTGCTGCTGGGTTTCGGAACAATGTGGAGAGGCGAAGACCAGGGACTATTCGACCGGCGAATAATCCCCAGCCGCTCCATCGTATCGAACTCCGCTTTCGCAGCCGTGAGCTTGCCGGGTTGGAGCCGTCGGGCCCGTGCGTAAACCGGGGGGCCAGTAATGGTGATGTGATGTTCTACACCATGTTTAGTGGCCGAGGAGGAGAAGGTGGGCCTGTTCAGATCTGGGAACTCTCCGAGGAGGCGAGTGAAGTCGTCTGGAGGTGGGAACGCACGGGAGACAGTGCGCGGCACGGCGTTACCACGGTGGCACGGGATGGAGCGGAACGTGACTGCATTGATCAACCGGCGGTGCCTGACATCAACCAGGAGGCCGTTGGCGCACAAAAAATCCGCCCCAAGGATGGCCTGCGTGACTTTGGCCGTGATGAATTCCCAGTGGAAGCGCTGGCCGCCGAAACACACCTGGATCCGCCGCATTCCGAAGGTCTGAATGGCCGCGCCATTAGCCACCACGAGGGCGGGGCCGTGGACCCCAGCTAGTATATCGAGATTTGACGCAGGTAGGATGCTACACTGCGCCCCGGTGTCGCAAAGGAAACGTCGACCAGATAGGGAGTCGATGATGAAGAGAAGCTTCCCCGAATTTCCGATGGCCATCACAGCTGCGGGGCGCTCGTTAGACCCGGTCCTCTTTCGCCAGGGTGGCTGTAGATGTTTTTTTTTTTGAGCGAAAAACTGCAGGGAGGGTGGCAGCATCTTGCTTTCGTGCCAAAACGGGCATGGTAGAAGCACAACCCCGCTGATTGAGGAGCTGGAGCAGCATCTGTGCGGGATGGGCGCCTCGTGGCCGTGCAGTGCTGTTGTGTCACTGTGAAAATCTTGTCCGCTTCGGCAGCAAGCTCCACGCAGTGTGTGACTTTGGACCTGGCTAGGGCAGCCTGAACTTGCTCTGGGAGTAGGCTGAGGAATAGCTTCCTGAAGAGGAAGCATTCCGGTTTGGAACCGAGGAGCGTGAGCATCTGGCTCATGAGCTCGGACGGCTTGGAGTCCCCGAGGCCGGGCATAGCGAGCAGCCGGCGGGCACGCTCCGACTTCATGAGCCCGAAGACCTGCAGCAACCGCGCCTTTAACGTGTCATACTTGCAATCAGTAGGCAGACTACCGAGTAGGCTGACGATCCGTGAGGCTGTGGCACTGTCGAGGGCGGAGACCACGTAATAATAACGGGTCTGATCCACAACGATGTCCCTGATGTCGAACTGGGCTTCAGCCTGGATGAACCACGCGGCTGGTTGTTGCTCCCAGAACTGCGGTAGCTTCAAGGTAACGGCGTTCGCTTCCATGTTGAGTATCTTTGGCGAAAACCATTCGCAAAAGTCGGGGTCACCAATGTAGCAATGTCTAGTTCCTATCCAAAGACTGAGGTCCACTCAGGCGATCAAACAGAATGAAGTTTAATGGAAACTAACAGGTTTAAACAAGTAACTGCAGGAGAACATCGAGTGTAGGTCTGTTCAGTTCGGAGGCTCCACGAGGACTACTCGGGCGGTCCCATGGTTGACGTCATGACGTCATCACGTTCTTCCCGCCAGTGGGGGATCATGTGATGAACGGCATGACGTCATCGCTTTTACCCGCGCTGTTAAAGTAATCACGCTCTGTACAAGTAAACAGTATAAATAAAGATACAGGCCTAGAAATTCAGTTGGTTGCGCCAGCCGTTAGCGCCTTAAGAGAAGTGAATTTCGGGCGCTATGCGTGTAGCGTCCGGGCGCAGCGCGATCTGTGCCTCGCCCCAAATTAAGTACACATTTAGCGCCGGCGCAAAGTTTAGCGCGCGCTCACCTGCGCGTGCAGAAAATGACGTCATATCCTCGTGCAACGCCCTTTGCGCGCCCCGATCCAGAACTTCAGTGGGACCGCCCCATTGTGCAGCCGGCGGCCCGCACGCTTGTTTAGTGGAACGCAACAGAGCCGACGCGGGACCCAGGGAGCGTAAATTAAAGGGCACTTACCCTGCACTATAAAGGGCAGCCATTTTGCAGCAAACACTCTTGTGCAACGGATTTCTGGAGAGAGACCAAGGAAGACAGCTTTCTGGTTTGGGCCCACACTAGCTCAGGTATTTTTGGCTTCAGGCCAGAGCGTTGCAAGTGGCCTCTTGTATATTTGACTATTTGGCAGCATATTATGGGGGCTGCATGGGGTGCCAACGCTGAGTTTCAGCGTCATGTCCGTAGGGCTCGCAGACGCGGTGTGAGAGGGGCAGCCCTGGCTAGACGCAAAGGGGGCAACATGCGTCGGCAACATAGGCCTTACCCAGTCAGGGCATACCGCCAGCAGCGCACCTACCTCAACATGAGTGGCGCGAGATGTGTAAAAAGGCTGAGATTCCGAAAGGAGGTGGTTGCAGAGATCTGCCATCTGCTTCGCAGAGATCTGCGTCCAAAGCTCAGGAGCAGGATGTCTCTGTCAGTGGAGGCGAAGGTGACAGTGGCCTTGAACTTCTATGCCACCGGCTCCTTCCAATCCGCTGCTGGGGACATAGCTAACATATCCCAGTTCGCCGTGCATTGCTGCATCCGCCAGGTGACCGATGCCCTTTTCAGAAGGAGACGCCAATTCATCTCCTTCCCCATGGCCCTGGAGAGGCAGCATCAGCGTGCACTGGGATTTGCAAGATTCGCGGCCTTCCCCTTGGTGCAGGGCGCCATTGACTGTACGCATGTGGCTTTGCGGGCACCTGTGGAGCATGCCGAGGATTACCGCAACCGGAAGGGCTACCATTCCCTCAATGTGCAGCTGGTGTGTGACCACAAGCAGCGCATCCTAGCTGTCAATGCCCGCTTTCCAGGCAGCAGCCACGATGCCTTTATCCTGTGGCAGACAACTGTGCGTGACATGTTCGAGGCACAGCCTCCCCCAAGAGGATGGCTTCTCGGGGACAAAGGCTATCCTTTGTGTACCTGGCTCATGACCCCGCTCCGCACGCCCAGGACCCCTGCTGAAGAGGCATACAATGAGAGTCATCAAGCGAGCAGGAACATAATCGAGCAAACAATTGGCGTCCTCAAGCAACGGTTCCGCTGCCTGGATCGTTCCGGCGGATCTCTGCAGTATTCCCCGGACCGAGTGTCCCAATTCGTCGTTGTTTGCTGCATGCTGCACAACCTGGCTCTCCGCAGGACTCAGGCACTGCCACCTCATGTTGGACCACCACCTCAGGAGGAGGAGCAGGAGGAGCATGAGGAGGAGGAGCAGGAGGAGGAGGAGTACCATCCCAGGAGGGAGCGAGAAGGTCCAAGGGCCGTCCGTCGGCGGCTTATTGAACGGCACTTCTAAGCCCCCTGTCAGGGAATGCCTTGTGGCCATGAAGGAACATGAACGCAGCCGCTCCGCAAGCCCTCAGCTGGCGAAGGCAACAAACACTTACAGCAACAAACATGGACACTCTCTGAATAAAGAGAAATCTTTATTTTAGACCAATGAAACCCCTTCACACATGAAACCCAGAAACATTAAATGGCCCCAAAAAACAGTACATCAAATGACTCGCTCCCACAACCTGGGGAGGAATAACTGAACATTTGTTCAAAAATGGCCTTCATCCTCGGCCTTAACCCAAAAAACATCCCCAGAAACAAAACAACCGTGGCCAAAAGAAACATAGGCATCGCCATATAAAATAACACTTGGCCACACCGTCTACTTCTTGGGCCGCGAGGGCGAGACCTTGTCGAGCCTTTGGGGCCCCTGCCCGGCCTGCTGCTCCTCCGCAAGCTCTGCCCAGTGGCTGCTGCGAGGCTGGGGAAAGGCTCCTGAGGGTTAGATGTCCTTCCGGCAGATGCCCTTGGGGGGCGGCCTAGACGGGGTTTGCCCCTCGAGGGGCCGGCTGGTGATTGGCGCAGCTGTGCCTGGCCAACATCATTCGCAGCCGCTTGCCATTGAGGCGCCACTGGGGGAGTGGCGGTGACGGCTGGAGGAATGTGTGCAATCTGGCGGATGGTTGGCCCTGGCTGGTGATGTGCCACTCTGGCACTCGCACGGGCCCGCACTGCAGCATGCGCACTAATCTGCCGAAGGGCAGCCCGCTGTGCTGCTGCAGCGCGGCGGGTGTCCAGGCGATGCCTGGCTGATGCAGCGCGTGTGGCAGCAGTCAGTGCCCCTGTTGCCCTGGTCTGCGACCGCAACAGAGCAGCCACTGTCTGGACGGCATCACTGATCAGCCGGCCACTCGCGGCATGTGAGGCCCCGAACTCGCGCACACTACCAGCCAGGGACTCGATGGCCTCAGGCATCCGTGCCACTACCCCCATCAGCTCGGTGTGCCGGCGATCCGAATCCTGGGCCATTTGATCGAGGTGGCGCACCTCCTCTGAGTTGAAGGTGGCCGGACTGGAGTCCGGACTCTCCCGCTGGGGAGCAGGGGGCAGAGCTGGCCGACCCTTGCCACGTTGCCGGCGGCGACTGGGCCCAGCAACTGCACTCCCCTCCGATCCTTCCCCCCTCTGGGGGGAAGGCCGCGGACCAACCGCAGCCCTCCTGGGTTGCTGGACGTCACTGGTCCCAGCAGCTCCACTCCCCTCCGGCACTTCCTCCAGGCTCTCCTCCAGGGAAGACGTGTCCACTACTTCGGCATCTGCAGCTGCACCTGACTGCTGCCCTGAAGGTCCGCCTTCCTGTTCCTCCTCCTCCTCCTCCTCCTCGGAGGGGCTGTCACTGGCAGCTTCAGGGAGCTCCTCGTCACCAGCTGAAAGCAGGAAGGCACAAGAGTAGCTTTAGAGTGAGGAGAGGACGTCAGCGAGGGAGGCATGACTGGTGGCATTCAGCGCATTGGTCGGACAATGGCAAAGGAGGTAGATCGGATGCGCAAGTGCGACGAGAGAGGTCCAAAAGGTGATGTCCATACCATTGTGGCCCAGAAGAGGGTCGGCATCTCCACAGGCGACGGGCCCAATCACCCGGGGTCCCATGAGGCGACTCACGTGCTCCTCCAGGGGAGTGAGCTCCTGGATCTGGGGGCGGCCTCCCCCGGTCTGCTCCTGGTGCCTTCGGTTGTTGGCAAGTTTAGCCTGCAAGAGAAAGGACGGCCTGTAAGTACGGTGTGTAGCCCTGATGTGGTGTGCACTGCCTCCCATGGTGGAATAGCTTGGCCAGTGTGTAGCCCTGATGTGGTGTGCGCTGCCTCCCATGGTGGAATAGCTTGGCCAGTGTGTAGCCCTGATGTGGTGTGCACTGCCTCCCGTGGTGTAAAGTGCAGAATGTGCAATTGATGTTCATGACTGTCCCATAGCTGCTGGCTGAGGGCTGGCCATTAGGGCTTTCAGGTCCCTTTGCCCATCATGTCAGGTGTACATGCAAGGATGAGGAGGAGACTGGAAAGGGTACTCGCCCTGACAATCCTGGTCAGGTCATTAAACTTCTTCCGGCATTGGACATTGTCCCTGGGGGCATCGCCGGTGGCCGACACCCAGCGGGCGACCTCCCTCCAGGCTTTCCTATAGACGCTGGTTGGAGGCTTCCTGCCAGTGTCCGGGAACAAGATGTGCTGTCTCTTCTCCAAGGCCCTCACCATCACCTTCAAGTCATGGGCTGAGAAGCGCAGGGCACGCTCACGGGCCTTCTGTACCGTTGCCATGGCTCCTTCTGGTCACCAGCAGTGTTCAGGCCTAGCTGGAAGGCTGCAGTGTGCAGGCCGTTGCAGCACAGCAAGTTGACCCTTCCCCCTTTAAGAGCTGGCCGGCGCCACGGTGTCTGCTGTCAATCAAGAAATGACCGCAACTGCGCTGCGCCCGGCATCGGCGCTATCCCTCTGCACCGCCGGCTTAGCGCCTAAAGATAGGCGTGCAACGCCAGTTTTAGCGCTCAAGCAATCTCTTAGGGCGAAGCTACTGAATATCGGCGAAGTGCCATCGACTTTGTGCCGGGCGCAAACTTTAGCGCCCGCCCGACTTTACCGCCCCAAAAGTGGCTATACTGAATTTCTAGGCCACAGACTCAGGCTGTAGCTAACATGTTGTTAAAGGGAATTATATACAAACGATCTGAGTCCTTTAGTGGCTCCACCACAATACAATAAATCTTATACTCTGAAAAGGGGGAACACTCAGACTATGCGGGGGAGAATTACAATAGACAAAATCCCTTACCCTCCCAACCCCACTATCCTAACTAGGTTGAAAACCAGAGGACCAGGAAATGCTCACCAAACGACTTTCTTGACAGATTGTAGAGGTTCGTGATTTAGGAGTTCTCTTTAGTTGTGGCAGTTGGGGCCTGCCGTAACCTGGGCATTGTAGTGTCCGTGTGTAGATAAAGACACTGAAGACAGGAGTTGGTTCATAGGTATTTACTAAGCAAGTCTGGGGGGGGTTCTAAAGGATATACACAATACACAGGCTTATATAGCCCAAGTGGCAATTACCGGCATTACGCACACCTGGGGCTCTTAAAGGCACATACACCATAATTGCTCTTAAAGGCACATACACCACAGGCATGGTAGAAGACTGCACCTGCGTTGGGTCTTCAGTCTTGGTTTGTCCGCTGATGCGGTTAGCTGTGTAGTTGGATTTATCGGGTAAGTACCCAATTTCCTTTGGTTAGGTAAAGTTTTTAGGGTCTTTTGTGTCAAATCTTACCCAGGGGTAAGTCAGACTAGCCTGTAGAGTGGAAACAAGTTTTGATTTTCGAATTCTCCGTGGTTGGTTTCTTGTTGGTCGCAGTGGCCCACTATTACCTGGTTGGTGGTAATATTGGTAGTTGTTGGTTTCTTGAGGCGTTTGGTTGCCGCAACCTCCTTTTCCTTCTGTTTTGTTCTTCTTTCTTCAAGTCTCCAATTCTCCGATTAAGTACGGTAATGATTATATCTTTTTCTGAACCGTACTTTCTCTCCTGTACTGAACTTGACGTGCTGACTGTGTGCTCTGACCTCTGCCGAACTGAACTGTTTCACTGAACAAGCAGGCCTCAATTATACTGGTTTGAGGCCTGGCTTATCTGACTGCCAAATCTCTGGTTCCTTTGTTAATTTTGGCAGGCTCGTTATTTTTAATATGTTTTAAATCTTTAACGAGTTTCAGGGATGGTCCATCTATTTTTAATTGGCTTGTAACTGGTTTCAGGATTGCCTTCAAACCAGTTTAAAATGTGTAAAGCGTTTTGGAAATCTTTCCAAATGGTTTTAAACTGCTGTTTGATTGTCTTTTCCTGCTAGGGCCATGTTTTCCTTTTGTTGACTGTTGGCATGTATTGTTTTATTCATGTTCTTGGTGGCTCTGTGAGTTTCGGCAGGAACAGTTTTTATTGTCTTTATGTAAAGGTTCGGGTGACCCAGAACATTCCCAGATGGCCCAATACTCAAACTGTCTGTGTTTCGGGGGCCCATCCCACCTCCCCTTTTTCACAGTTTTTCCACAAGTCTGAACATGCCTTTTAAAACTACCCAAATCTTCCTGGGGTTTTGATTTTAAGCCCCTTTGGCCCAAGATTAATTCAAACAGTCCAATATCTCTTCTTTCTTACTTGGGGCGGGGGGGAATCTGTGTAATTTTGCGAGCCTTACAGCCCCATCAGTCTACTCTCAATCATCAGCAAAGTGATGGAAGGTGTCATCGACAGTGCTATCAAGCGGCACTTTCTCACCAATAAACTGCTCACTGATGCCCAGTTTGGGTTCCGCCAAGACCACTCAGCTCCCGACCTCATTACAGCCTTGGTCCAAACATGGACAAAGGAGCTGAATTCCAGAGGTGAGGTGAGAGTGACTGCCCTTGACATCAAGGCAGCATTTGACTGAGTCTGGCATCAAGGAGCCCTAGTAAAACTGAAGTCAATGGGAATCAGGGGGAAAATGCTCCATTGGCTGGAGTCATACCTAGCACAAAGGAAAATGATTATGGTGATTGAAGGTCAATCATCACAGCCCGAGAACATCGCTGCAGGCGTTCCTCAGGGCAGTGTCCTAGGCCCAACCATCTTCAGCTGCTTCATCAATGACTTTCCCTCCAACATAAGTCAGAAATGGGGATGTTCGCTGATGACTGCACAGTGCTCAGCACCATTCACAACTCCTCAGATAATGAAGCAATCCATGCCCACATGCAACAAGACCTGCACGATGTTTAGGCTTGGGCTGATAAGTGGCAGGTAACGTTCGCGCCACACAAGTGCCAGGCAATGACTATCTCCAACAAGTGAGAGTCTAACCACCTCCCCTTGACATTCAACAGCATTACCATCACCTAATCCCCCACCATCAACATCCTGGGGGTCACCATTGAACTGCAGCTTAACTAGACCAGCCACATAAATACTGTGGCAACAAGAGCAGGTCAGAGGCTGGGTATTCTGCAGTGAGTGTCTCACCTCCTGACTCCCCAAGGCCTTTCCACCATCTACAAGGCACAAGTAAGGAGTGTGATGGAATACTCTCCATTTGCCTGGATGAGTGCAGCTCCAAAAACACTCAAGAAGCTCAACACCATCCAGGACAAAGCAACCCGTTTGATTGGCATGCCATCCACCACCCTAAACATTCACTCCCTCCACCACCGGCGTACCGTGGCTGCAGTGTGTACCATCTGCAAGATGCACTGCAGTAACTCGTCAAGGCTTCTTCAGCAGCACCTCCCAAACCCGCGACCTCTTCCACCTAGAAGGACAAGGGCAGCAGGTGCATGGGAACACCAGCACCTCCAAGTTCCCCTCCAAGTCACACACCATCCTGACTTAGCAATATATCGCCGTTCCTTCATCGTTGCTGGGTCAAAATCCTGGAACTCCTGGCCTAACAGCACTGTTGGGAGTGTATCTTCACCACACGGGGAGGTGGTTAGACTGTCGATGACACCTTCCATCACTTTGCTGATGATTGAGAGTAGACTGATGGGGCGGTAACTGGCCGGGTTGGATTTGTAATGTATGTACCTTTAAGGGGGAGAACTACTTTTTACAGCTCCAGTATCCTGTAGTACCGGCAGTGACCACACCTGTATATAAACCCTGAGTAGTGATCTGTACAGTCAGTTGCAGTTTGAACCCTCATTCAGTAAACACCTGTTGATCGTTCCCTGCAGTCTGTTGTCTGATTATTGAAGGACACAACATTAAGATACATGGATATAACATTTGCGACGACGCAGATTCGAACCTACCTGCAACTCTGCATCACCTCCCAGGGATTCGCTCCTGGAGAACAGTGGAAGGAGGTCGAGTCCAGAAGCACGGGCGTCGACCACGGGCAACCGCCCAGTCATCCAGCGGAGATTTGAGCATCGCAGGGGAGGCTGTCGAGAGCCAGGCTTGGCTTTCCAGTCACGGTGGTCCAGCGAAACGGGCTTGCAACAGGTACTGCGCAGACCCTTCCCGGACAGCGGCGGCTAGAGCCGACCAAGCGGCACAGAAAAAGGCCGAGCAGCGTCGACGGGGGAGATAGAGAGGGCAGAGCGCACAGGGCGCAGCCGGTGTTCAGGACTGAGTGGCGTCAACGGGGAGAGAGACGAGAGAGAGCAGAGCGCAGCCGGTGTTCAAGGGCCGAGCAGCATCAACGGGGGAGAGAGGCGCACAGGAAAACGCAAGGCGCTGCCATTGCCACTGTAGTGTATGTACCTTTAAGGGGAGAACTACTTTTTACAGCTCCTGTATACTGTAGTCCCGGCAGTGACCACACCTGTATATAAACCCTGAGTAGGGATCTGTACGTTTAGTTTTAGAGTAACCCTCATCCAGTAAATACCTGTTGATTGTTCCTGCAGTCTCGTGTCTAGTTATTGAAGGACACCATACATCAAAAATACACGGATCTAACAGTGGCGACGAGGCAGATTCGAACCTACCTGCAACTCTGCATTACCTCCCAGGGATTCGCTCCTGGAGAACAGTGGAAGAAAGTTGAGGCCAGAAGCTCGGGCGTCGACCACGAGCAACCGCCCAGTCATCCAGCAGAGATTTGAGCATCGCAGGGGAGGCTGTTGAGAGCTGGGCTTGGTTCTCCAGTCACGGTGGTCCAGCGAAACGGGCTGGCAACAGGTACGGCGCAGACCCTTCCCGGACAGCGGCGGCTAGAGCCGACCGATGGCACAGAAAAGGCCGAGTAGCGTTGACGGGAGAAGAGAGAGGGTAGAGCGCACAGGGCGCAGCCGGTGTTCAGGACCGAACGGCGTCGACGGGAGAAGAGAGAGAGGCACGAAGGAAAACGCGCAGAGCGCAGCCGGTGTTCAAGGGACGAGCAGCGTCAGTGGGGAAGAAAGGGAAACGCGCAGAGCGCAGCCAGTGTTCAAGGGACAAGCAGCCGCAGTGGAGAAGAAGGGAGAGCGCGGGAAACGCCATTGTGAGCCGCAGCAGAGAAGAAGGGAGACCATGGGAAAACACCATTTTGAGCCAGTCTAACCACACCCAGGGATGCCGAAGAGTGGCAGTATCACAGCGTTCGACAATGAAGTTGAAGATTGGACAACATATGTCGAACGCATAGAAGTGTACTGCAAGGCGAATGAAGTGCCAGATGGGAGGAAAGTGCCGGTATTGTTGAATTCCATGGGTGAAAAACGTATGGCTTACTGCGAAACCTAGTAACCCCAGAGAAGCCAGTGGACACGGATTTTGGAAACATAGTGTCAATCCTACAGAACCACTTAAACCCCACACCGCTGCTGATAGCAGAAAGATTTAAGTTTCACAAAAGGAACCAGCATAAAGATGAAAGTAATGCTGAGTATTTAACGGAACTGCGCAAGCTATCGAAACACTTCCAGTTTGGAACGGGACTAGCAGATACTTTAAGGGACAAGTTTGTGTGTGGGCTTCAAAGTGAAGGAACCCAGAAATGGCTTCTATCAGAAAAGGATTTTACGCTGGACAAGGCTTTCAGCATGGCAGTATCACACGAAGCAGCCGCAAGGGGCGCTGCAGAGACACAACGGAGACTGCAAGAATATGGCACAAATGAAATGTCATACGGAACAGTGAAGTGCTATCACTGCGGCAGAACAACACATGACCATAATGATTGCTGGTTTAAGGACAAAGTGTGCAGACAGTGTGGAAAAGTAGGACACATAGCAAGAGTCTGCAGGTCGGGAAAGAATACCAGCAGCAAGAAATCTCCACAGGAGAAGTACAAGAAGGTACATAAGGTGACGGAGAGTAGTTCAGATGAACAGAAAAGTGATACAGACTCAGGAAGCAAGGAGCTGGGTTGTCTGAAACTACATAAGGTGATCCAAACAGAGGATCATCAAACTATCTGGGTCACGCTCAAGATAGCTGGAGTCCAAGTGAAAATGGAATTGGACACAGGATTAGCCCTAACAGTCATAAACCGAAGGGACTACAAGCGGCTATTCTCACATATACCCTTGAGAGATACAGAGATTGTTTTGAAGACGTACACGGGGCAAAAAGTCTACCCCAAAGGAAAAATAAGGGTGAACGTTGTATATAACGGTCAGGAAACATCAAAAATGGACCTATATGTATTGCCAGATGGAGGACCACCACTACTAGGACGTGAATGGATCCGGAAGATACAGCTAGATTGGCATTCCATACAAGCACTGACTGTAGATGCCAAAAAGGATGACGACGTCACACCTGGACGACTGTTAAAAATGCTAACTGACGCACAAGAAGTGTTCCAGGAGGGATTTGGAACACTAAAAGGCATAACAGCGACGATCAAAATAGAGGAAAATGCAAGCCCAAAGTTTTTTAAGGCCAGACCGGTGCCTTATGCGATCCACCCAGCTGTCGAAGCAGAGCTGGAAGGTTTGGAACATTCAGGAGTACTGTCCAAAGTGGACTGGAGCGAGTGGGCCACACCCATCATTCCTGTAATGAAGAGGTCGTTGAGTAATACGCCTGGGGAACCAAAGAAAGTTCGCATCTGTGGGGACTTTAAAGTGACAGTGAACCAAGTCCTTCACACGGTACAATATCCGCTTCCGCGGATTGAAGATATTTTCATCTTGCTATCTCGCTTCACTAAAATTGATCTGGCCCAGGCGTACCTGCAAATGGAGATAGAAGAAGCCTCGAAACAGTACCTCACGATCAACACTCAAAGGTCTCTACCAATACAATCAGCTGGTGTTCAGGGTAGCATCAGCTCTGGCTATTTGGCAAAGGGCAATGGATCAAGTCCTGCAAGGGATTCCAGGGACCCAGTGTTATTTGGACGACATCCTGGTCACGGGCAAAAATGACAGTGCTCACCTTGCCAACCTGGAGCAGGTGCTCACTAGATTGAAGGAATATGGGGTCTGAGCAAATCGCCACAAATGCGAGTTTTTCCAGAAGCAGATCTCGTATTGTGGCCACGTTATTGATGAAGAGGGGTTACATAAGTCCCCTGAAAAGATTGAGGCAGTAGTCAAGGCTCCTGCACCGGAAAATTTGTCACAACTGGGGTCGTTCCTCGGGCTGGTGAACTACTACCATAAGTTCTTGCCGAATTTGTCTACAGTACTACACCCACTGAACACCCTACTGCAAACAGGGGTACCATGGAAGTGGAGTGACGAATGTAAATGAGCTTTCCAGAAGTGCAAAGATTTGATCACATCAAAAGAGGTGTTGGCTCATTTCAACCCAGCACTACCAATTCGGTTGGCGTTTGATGCATCACCCTATGGCATTGGAGCGGTGCTGTCGCACAAGTTCCCGGACAGCTCGGAGAGGCCGGTAGCCTTTGCGTCTCGGTCACTAACCTCAGCCGAGCGTAACTATGCCCAGACTGACAGGGAGGCCCGCAGCCTAGTGTGGGGAGTGAAAAAGTTCAACCACTATCTGCACGGGCAGGAGTTCACCTTGCTGATGGACCACCAGCCACTTGTCTCCATCTTTAATCCAAAGAAGGGCGTGCCGGTGATGACTGTGCAACGGCTACAAAGATGGTCACTTTTTCTAGGGGCGAACCAATATCAAATCGAGTATAAGGGCACGAAACAGCATGGAAACGCTGATGTGCTATCACGCCTGCCACTGCCTACTGCGGAGGAAGCACCAGCAGTGGACCCTGTCGAAATATTTCATTCGACTATAATTGAACGCTTGCCAGTAACTAATGCTGATATAGAGAAGGAGACCTGAAATGACCCTACACTGTCTCGGGTATATGACTTGACGGTGAAGGGATGGCCAACACATGGCGACTCACTGTTGCCAGCATTCTCATCCAGAAGAGAACAGCTGTCAGTATGCCAGGGGACCTTGATGTGTGGATCCCGAGTGGTAATTCCACCCAAGTTAAGGGAGAGAGTGCTCAATGAGCTTCACGAAGGCCATCTGGGAGGGGTGAAAATGAAAAGCCTTGCTAGGGCTTATATGTGGTGGCCGGGGATCGATCAGCAAATCGAGGACCTGACAAAGAGCTGCTCAGGATGCCAGAAGGTCCAAAATGCACCACCACATGCCCCTCTACACCCATGGGAGTGGCCCTCATCTCCATGGCAATGGGTGCATATTGATTTTGCTGGTCCATTCATGGTCTCGATGTTTCTAATAGCCGTGGATGCGCACTCGAAATGGCCTGAGGTGATCAAAATGTCGTCCACCACCACGGAGAAAACTATTGCAGTCCTACGGACCATATTTGCCAGGAACGGCTTGCCAGAGCAGATTTGCTCTGATAACGGACCACAGTTTGTGTCCGAAGAATTTCGAAGATTCATGAAAAGGAATGGGGTAAGGCATTACACATCCGGCCCGTATCATCCAGCCACAAATGGATTGGCTGAGAGGTTCGTACAAACCTTTAAGAAAGCAGTAAGGGCCATGTGCGATGATGACATCCCACTGCAGCATAAGGTGGTCAATTTCCTGTTAGCCTACAGAAATTCGACACATGCAGTCACCAACCAGACCCTGGCCATGATGTTCTTTAACCGAAGGTTGAGATCTCGTCTGGATTTGCTCAGACCAAATGTACGAAAAGATGTTGAGAATAAGCAATTCCAGCACATCAATGAGAAGCCGACAAGGAGCTTCAATGTAGGGCAACCAGTCTTGGCCCGCGACTACCGAACGGAGAAATGGCAACCAGGAACAATATACACACGGCAGGGGCCACTAATGTACACAGTGGATGTTGGGGAGAACATTGTGAGACGCCATGTCGAGCAGATCCTAGAGTCACAGGAACGAGTCAACTCCATGCCTCGCGCACCTTGTGATGAACCCGACATACAGGTAGCATCTGCCCCAGAAACAGTAGCATCGGAAGCTGATGAACCAACTGATGACAGGGGGGCCTCCGCACCAAGAACAAGACACTCAGGAAAGGCGCTATCCAGAAAGTATCAGGAAGCCGTTCCAAAGACTGAATTTATAAATGGACTATTTTCAGTTAATGTGCATGTTAAAAGTGTTAATTGTTAAATGAATGTTATGGTACTCTCAATCTAAAAGGGGAGGAAGTGTAGTGTATATACCTTTAAGAGGAGAACTACTTTTTACAGCTCCTATATACTGTAGTACGGGCAGTAACCACACCTGTATACAAACCCTGAGTAGAGATGTGTACGTTTAGTTTTAGAGTAACCCTCATCCAGTAAACACCTGTTGATTGTTCCTGCAGTCTCGTGTCTCGTTATTGTAGCACACACATCAAAAATACATGGATCTAACAGCCACAAGGACCGCAGAGAGCGGCATTGACAGCAGCACAGGAGTAGCGCACGAAACCCACAGGGCGACGCCATATTGCCACGAGGACCGCCGAGAGCGGCATTGGTAGCAGCGCGGGAGACGGCATTTTAAGCCTGTAATGAAATCTGTTTGTCTTGATCCTGTATTCGTTTTGCACTCATGAATATTACCCTCCCCCACTGTGTATAGTTTCACTTCCTCTTTCCCGACTAACCTGGGAGGTTCCAGGTCTTGGCTCTTGGCTCCGCCCCTGACTTCTCTTACATAAAGATCCCAGGGTCTGTATGACTCATTCCTGTGAACCAGTCGGCATGTTGAGATGTTAGCTCTGATCTTAGTGATTAAAAGCCAATTTGTTTAAGTCTATAACTTCTAGTTTTGTGGTTATTGAAGGCCCATCAATTTTAATCACTAAAGAATACTAGGATGGATCGACTCCTAAAACCAGAGCGTCTGGACTTGGATCCACATTCTGCTGAAGCATCAAATCAATTTGGACACTGGCTCAAATGCTTCGAACTCTTCGCGGGGGCCTCATCCACTAGCGAGGTAGATAAACTGAGTCTACTGACTACTCGCGTAAGTCATCAGATTTATTCGTTCATCCGGGACGCCACCTCTTACACGGAGGCCATCACTATCCTGAAGGCCCAATACCAGAGGCCGGTAAATGAAGTGTACGCCAGACATCTGCTGGCTACACGCAGGCAGCGACCAGAGGAATCAATGGACGATTTCTTACAGGGCCTAAAGGACCTGGTCCGGGACTGTAACTGCAAGGCCGTGACGGCCAACGCGTACTCTGACGAATTGGTCCACGATTCCTTCATCACGGGCCTCAAATCGAATTATATCCGACAGAGACTGCTGGAGAAGGAGGTCCTGGACTTAAAAAAGGCAGTGGCCACTGCGCGATCGCTGGAGGTGGCCCAGAAAAACTCTGACTCTTATTCTTCCGGCCATGCGGCCCTCACCGCCTCGTGCGTGCCGAGGGGGCCGCCATCTTGGAATCAGCCATCTTCCCCATCCAGGTCTCAGACCAGCTCTACGCCGCCGGAATCCCCACACACAAGTTCACCCAGGAGTCCTACTACAGCGACAATGTCTCGAGGCCCGAAATGCTACTTCTGCGGCCAGGCCAAGCACCCCAGACAACGATGCCCAGCGAAGGATGCTACATGCTTCAAATGTAAGAAAATGGGGCATTTTAGCAAAGTCTGCAGGGGGAATCCGATTTCCAACTCCGTCACCGCCTCGTGCGTGCCGTGCGGGCCGCCATCTTGGGATCCGCCATCTTTTCCCGACTCAACGGCCGCCCAGGGCCCAACAGTGGCTTCGATCACAGTGGATCAATCCAGGCCACACCCGTTGACAAAATCCATGATGGACATACAGGTAAACGGGAATTTAATGAAATGTTTAATTGACTGTGGGAGTACCGAGAGTTTTATCCACCCTAGCCTGGTACGGCAGCACTCATTACCGGTAACCCCTACACGGAGCAGAATTGCTATGGCTGCTAAGCCCCACACTTCGGACATTTTGGGCTACTGTGTGGTAACACTGACTGTAAAAGGCACGGACTACAAGGATTTTAAACTCCTCGTGATGCCAGAACTCTGTGTTAATGTAATCTTGGGCCTGGACTTCCAGTGCCACCACGAAAGTGCCACGCTAGCATATGGCGGGTCCCAGCCGCCACTCACAGTCTGTGGCCTATCAACCTTAAAAATCAGCCCGCCCTCTTTATTCGCTAATCTCGCTCCGAACTGTAGGCCCATAGCGACCAAAGGTAGACGGTACAGTCTGGAAGACAGACACTTTATCAAGGCGGAAGTGGACAGACTCCTGTGGGAAGGCATTATTGAATGCAGTACCAGCCCGTGGCGTGCCCAAGTAGTCATAGTTAAAAATAGCAAAAAGAAACGGATGGTAATTGACTACAGCCAGACTGTTAATATTTATACCCAGCTCGATGCCTACCCTTTACCCCGCATATCAGAAATGGTCAACCAGATTGCGCAATACCGAGTCTTCTCGACTATCGACCTCAAATCCGCGTATCACCAGCTCCCCATTAGAACGGAGGACCGCCCATACACAGCCTTCGAGGCAAACGGGTGCCTCTACCATTTTCTCAGAGTGCCCTTCGGAGTAATAAATTGGGTCTCGGTCTTCCAACGTGAGATGGACCGCATGGTTGACGAGAATAAACTACAGGCTACCTACCCCTATCTGGACAATGTCACTATCTGCGGGCACAACCAGCAAGACCACGATCTAAATCTTGCGAGATTTTTAAAAACTGCCCTAAAGCTGAATCTAACCTACAACGAAGACAAATGTGTCTTCAACACAACCCGTCTCTGTATCCTCGGCTGTGTGGTGGAAGATGGGGTAATTGGACCGGACCCTGACCGATTACGCCCCCTAAAGGAACTGCCCCTGCCACACAATCCCAAAGCTTTAAAAAGGTGCCTGGGGTTTTTTTCGTATTATGCCCAATGGGTGCCCTATTACTCTGATAAGGCCCGACCCCTCATTAAATCGACGTCCTTCCCACTATCAGCTGAAGCTCGGGAGGCTTTCACCAGTATTAAACAGGACATTGAAAGGGCTGCAGTGTGTGCAGTGGACGAATGCATTCCCTTTCAAGTCGAAAGCGATGCGTCAGACTTTGCCTTAGCTGCGACCCTCAATCAGGCTGGGAGAACTGTGGCCTTCTTCTCCCGAACCCTTCAGGGACCTGAAACCAGGCAATCTTCTGTCGAGAAGGAGGCACAGGCTATAGTGGAGGCAGTGTGGCACTGGAGACACTACCTAGCCGGCAAACGTTTCACCCTGCTCACCGACCAGTGGTCGGTGGCTTTCATGTTTAATAAAAACAAAGGGGGAAAATCAAGAATGACAAAATACTCAAGTGGAGGATCGAACTATCCACGTTCGACTATGATATTATGTACAGGCCGGAAGCCCTTAATGAACCCCCAGACGCCCTATCACGGGGAATGTGTGCCAGCATTCATACGGACAAATTACAGGGTCTCCACAATGACCTCTGTCACCCAGGGGTCACCCAACTATACCATTTTATAAAGTCCCGCAATCTGCCCCACTCCATCAAGGAGGTCAAGGCAATGACCAGAGCCTGCCGCATCTGTGCAGAATGCAAGCCTCGTTTCTACAGGCCTGACCATGCACACCTTATCAAAGCCACACGGCCATTTGAGCGCCTAAGTCTGGACTTCAAGGGACCCCTTCCCTCTGCTGACCGTAACATATACTTCCTCAATATCATTGATGAATATTCCCGTTTCCCCTTCGCCATTCCCTGCCCAGACATGACCAGTGCCACGGTCATCAAGTGTCTCTGTAATCTATTCTGCATGTTTGGCATGCCGAACTACATACACAGCGATAGGGGGACGTCATTCATGAGTGACGAGCTGCGCCAGTTCTTGCTCTCAAAGGGGATAGCCACTAGCAGAACCACTAGCTACAACCCCCGGGGTAATGGGCAAGTGGAAAGGGAGAATGCTACTGTTTGGAAGGCTGTCACGTTAGCCTTAAAGTCAAAAGGCCTTCCGACCTCCCGCTGGCAGGAAGTCCTCTCAGACGTGCTCCACTCCATAAGGTCTCTGTTATGTACTGCCACTAACGCTACACCTCATGAAAAGATGTTCGTTTTCCCCCGGAAATCCACCTCGGGCATATCTCTACCCGCGTGGCTGACGTCTCCGGGGACAGTACTATTGCGGAAGCACGTGAGAGGCCATAAAACGGACCCCCTTGTGGAAAAGGTACAGCTCCTCCATGCAAACCCTCAGGATGCCTATATCGAATACTCTGACGGGCGAGAGGACACTGTTTGCATAAAAGACCTCGCTCCCTCGGGGAGCGGAGAGAACGATGGGAGACTACCCGAGGAAGACCTACACTACAAAGAGACAGGATGCCCAGAGGTATCAATACCCAACTTTAACCTGGAGGACACTGCAGATAACCTGGAAGACACTGCGGAGGCCCGGACAGCGGAGGCACCAGAATCCATTCCCCTGGAGGCACCCCAACCGGCTTTGCGCCGATCACTGAGAACTGCAAAACCTCCTGACAGACTCACTTATACCAACTTTTAAGAAACATCACCCCGATGGACTAAATCTATAGAAGGGGTGAATGTAATGAAATCTGTTTGTCTTGATCCTGTATTCATTTTGCACTCATGTATATTACCCTCCCCCACTGTGTATAGTTTCACTTCCTCTTTCCCGACTAACCTGGGAGGTTCCAGATCTTGGCTCTTGGCTCCGCCCCTGACTTCTCTTACATAAAGATCCCAGGATCTGTATGACTCGTTCCTGTGAACCAGTTGGCGTGTTGAGATGTTAGCTCTGATCTTAGTGATTAAAAGCCAACTTGTTTAAGTCTATAACTTCTAGTTTTGTGGTTATTGAAGGCCCATCAAAGCCGCAGCGGGGAAGAAAGGAAAGCGCGGGAGACGCCATTTTAAGCCGCAGCGGGGAAGAAAGGAAAGCGCGGGAGATGCCATTTTAAGCCAGTCTAACCACACACAAAAATGCCGAAGTGTGGCAGTATCACAGCGTTCGACAATGAAGTCGAAGATTGGACGACATATGTCGAACGCATAGAAGTATACTGCAAGGCGAATGAAGAGCCAGATGACAAGATAGCGCTGGTATTGTTGAATTCAATGGGTGCAAAAACGTATGGCTTACTACGAAACCTAGTAACCCCAGAGAAGCCAGTAGAAAAGGATTTCGAAAACATAGTGTCAATCCTACAGGACCACTTAAACCCCACACTGCTGCTGATAGCAGAAAGATTTAAGTTTCACAAAAGGAACCAGCATAAAGATGAAAGTAATGCTGAGTATTTAACGGAACTGTGCAAGCTATCGAAACACTGCCAGTTTGGAACGGGACTAGCAGATACTTTAAGGGACAAGTTTGTGTGTGGGCTTCAAAGTGAAGGAACCCAGAAACGGCTTCTATCAGAAAAGGATCTTACGCTGGACAAGGCTTTCAGCATTGCAGTATCACACGAAGCAGCAGCATGGGGCGCTGCAGAGATACAACGGAGACCGCAAGAATATGGCACAAATGAAATGTCATACGGAACAGTGAAGTGCTATCGCTGCGGCAGAACAACACATGACCATAATGATTGCTGGTTCAAGGACAAAGTGTGCAGACAGTGTGGAAAAGTAGGACACATAGCAAGAGTCTGCAGGTCGGGAAAGAAAACCAGCAGCAAGTAATCTCCAGAGGAGAAGTACAAGAAGGTACATAAGGAGACGGAGAGCAGTTCAGACAAACAGAAGAGTGATACAGACTCCGGAAGCAAGGAGCTGGGTTGTCTGAAACTACATAATGTGATCAAAATGGAGGATCACCAAACTATCTGGGTCACGCTCAAGATAGCAGGAGTCCAAGTGAAAATGGAATTGGACACAGGATCAGCCCTAACAGTCATAAACTGAAGGGACTACAAGCGGCTATTCTCACATATACCCTTGAGAGATACAAAGATTGTCTTGAAGACGTACACGGGGCAAAAAGTGTACCCCAAAGGAAAAATAAGGGTGAACGTTATATATAACGGCAAGGAAACACCAAAAATGGACCTATATGTATTGCCAGATGGAGGACCACCACTATTAGGACGTGAATGGATCCGGAAGATACAGCTAGATTGGCATTCCATACAAGCACTGACTGTAGATGCCAAAAAGGATGACGACGTCACACCTGGACGACTGTCAAAAATGCTAACTGAGGCACAAGAAGTGTTCCAGCAGGGACTCGGAACACTAAAAGTCATAACAGCGACGATCAAAATAGAGGAAAATGCAAGCCCAAAGTTTTTTAAGGCCAGACCGGTACCTTATGCGATCCGCCCAGCCGTCGAAGCAGAGCTTGAAGGGTTGGAACGTTCTGGAGTACTGTCCAAAGTGGACTGGAGCGAGTGGGCTATACCCATCGCTCCTGTAATGAAGAGGTCGTTGAGTAAATCGCCTGGGGAACCAAAGAAGGTTCGCATCTGTGGGGACTTTAAGGTGACAGTGAACCCAGTCCTTCACACGGTACAATATCCACTTCCGCGGATTGAAGATATTTTCGCCTCACTATCTGGAGGAAAACGCTTCACTAAGATTGATCTGGCCCAGGCGTACCTGCAAATGGAGGTAGAAGAAGCCTCGAAACAGTACTTCATGATCAACACTCATAAAGGTCTCTACCAATACAACCGGCTGGTGTTCGGGGTAGCATCAGCTCCGGCTATTTGGCAAAGGGCAATGGAGCAAGTCCTGCAAGGGATTCCAGGGACCCAGTATTATTTGGACGACATCCTGGTCACGGGCGAAAAAGACAGTGATCACCTCGCCAACCTGGAGCAGGTGCTCACTAGATTGAAGGAATATGGGCTCCGAGCTAATCGCCACAAATGCAAATTTTTCCAGAAGCAGATCTCGTATTGTGGCCACGTTATTGATAAAGAGGGGTTACATAAGTCCCCTGAAAAGATTGAGGCAATAATCAAGGCTCCAGCACCGGAAAATGTGTCACAACTGGGGTCGTTCCTCGGGCTGGTGAACTACTACCATAAGTTCTTGCCGAATTTGTCTACCGTACTACACCCACTGAACACCCTACTGCAAACGGGGGTACCATGGAAGTGGAGTGACGAATGTAAATGAGCTTTCCAGAAGAGCAAAGCATTGGTCACATCAAGAGGTGTTGGCTCATTTCAACCCAGCAGTACCAATTTGGTTGGCGTGTGATGCATCACCCTATGGCATTGGAGCGGTGCTGTCGCACAAATTCCCAGACAGCTCGGAGAGACCAGTAGCCTTTGCGTCTCGGTCACTAACCTCAGCCGAGCGTAACTACGCCCAGATTGACAGGGAGGCCCTCAGCCTAGTGTGGGGAGTGAAAAAGTTCAACCACTATCTGCACGGGCAGAAGTTCACCTTGCTGGCTGATCACCAAACACTTGTCTCCATCTTTAATCCAAAGAAGGGCGTTCCGGTGATGACTGTGCAACGGCTACAAAGATGGTCCCTTTTTCTAGGGGCGCACCAATATGAAATCGAGTATAAAGGCACGAAACAGCATGGAAACGCTGGTGGGCTATCACGCCTGCCACTGCCTACTGCGGAGGAAGCACCAGCAGTGGATCCTGTCGAAATATTTCATTCGACTATAATTGAATGCTTGCCAGTAACTAACGCTAGTATAGAGAAGGAGACCCGAAATGACCCGACACTGTCTCGGGTATATGATTTGACGGTGAAGGGATGGCCAGCACATGGCGACTCACTGTTGCCAGCATTCTCATCCAGAAGAGAACAGCTGTCAGTATGCCAGGGGACCTTGATGTGTGGCTCCCGAGTGGTAATTCCACCCAAGTTAAGGGAGAGAGTGCTAAATGAGCTTCACGAAGGTCATCTGGGAGGGGTGAAAATGAAAAGCCTTGCTAGGGCTTATATGTGGTGGCTGGGGATCGATCAGCAAATCGAGGACCTGACAAAGAGCTGCTCAGGATGCCAGAAGGTCCAAAATGCACCACCACATGCCCCTCTACACCCATGGGAGTGGCCCTCATCTCCATGGCAACGGGTGCATATTGATTTTGCTGGTCCATTCATGGACTCAATGTTTTTAATAGCCGTGGGTGCACACTCGAAATGGCCTGAGGTGATCAAAATGTTCTCCACCACCACGGAGAAAACTATTGCAGTCCTACGGACCATTTTTGCCAGGAACGGCTTGCCAGAGCAGATTTGCTCTGATAACGGACCACAGTTTGTGTCCGAAGAGTTTCGAAGATTTATGAAAAGGAATGGGGTAAGGCATTACACATCCACCCCGTATCATCCAGTCACAAATGGATTGGCTGAGAGGTTCGTACAAACCTTTAAAAAAGCAGTAAAGGCCATGTGCGATGACGACATTCCACTGCAGCATAAGGTGGACAATTTCCTGTTAGCCTACAGAAATGCGACACATGCAGTCACCAACCAGGCCCCGGCCATGATGTTCTTTAACCGAAGGTTGAGATCTCGTCTGGATTTGCTCAGACCAAATGTACGAAGAGATGTTGAGAGTAAGCAATTCCAGCACATCAATGAGAAGCCGACAAGGAGCTTCAATGTAGGGCAACCAGTCTTGGCCTGCGACTACCGAACAGAGAAATGGCAACCAGGAACGATATGCACACGGCAGGGGCCACTAATGTACACAGTGGATGTTGGGGAGAACATTGTGAGACGCCATGCTGACCAGATCCTAGAGTCACAGGAACGAGTCAACCCCATGTCTCAGCCATACTTACCCGGTGAGGAAGCCGACGTACAGGTCGTATCTACCTCAGAAACAATAGCATTGGAAGCTGATGAATCAACTGACGACAGGGTGTTATAATCGCCTCCGCACCAAGAGCGAGACACTCGGGAAAGGCGTTATCCAGAAAGAATCAGGAAGCCTCCCCAAAGACTGAATTTATAAATAGACTATTTTCAGTTAATGTTGCATGTTAAAAGTGTTAATTGTAATTAGTTTGTTATTTAATTGTTAAATGAGTGTTATGGTACTGTTAATCTAAAAGGGGAGGAATTGTAATGTATGTATCTTTAAGGGGGCGAACTACTTTTTACAGCTCCTGTATCCTGTAGTACCGGCAGTGACCACACCTGTATATAAACCCTGAGTAGTGATCTGTACAGTCAGTTGCAGTTTGAACCCTCATTCAGTAAACACCTGTTGATCATTCCCTGCAGTCTGTTGTCTGATTATTGAAGGACACAACATTAAGATACACGGATATAACAGGATTGGATTTGTCCTGCTTTTTGTGGACAGGACTTACCTGGACAGTTTTCCACATTGTTGGATAGATGCCAGTGTTGTAGCTGTACTGGAACAGCTTGGTTAGAGGCGCAGCTAGTTCTGGAGCACAAGTCTTCAGCACAATAGCTGGGAAGTTGTTGGGGCCCATAGCCTTTGCTGTATCCAAATTATGAGTGAGTTGCCCCAGGGGTGGGAAGTACTAAGTGAGTTGCCCCAGGGGTGGGAAGTACTAAGTGAGTTGCCCCAGGGGTGGGGAGTACTGACTGAGTTGCCCCAGGGGTGGGGAGTACTGACTGAGTTGCCCCAGGGGTGGGGAGTGCTGAGTGAGTTGCCCCAGAGGTGGGGAGTATGGAGTGAGTTGCCCCAGGGGTGGGGAGTACTGAGTGAGTTGCCCCAGGGGTGGGGAGTATGAGTGAGTTGCCCCAGGGGTGGGGAGTACGGAGTGAGTTGTCCCAGGGGTGGGGAGTACTGAGTGAGTTGTAGATGATAGTAAGTTAGCAGGAGCAGTGGAATCAGAGAGGGCAGCTCAGAAATTACAGTATGAGTTGGATGAAAGATGCAAGCGGGCAGAATAATGGCAGATGAGATTTAATACATGCAAATATAAAGTACTGAAAATAGGAAGAAAAAAATGGGCAACACACATACTCCATAAATAGTGCTGAAATAGCTAAAGATGAAGTCCAAGTACAGATCAGCTCTGACTGAGGCTCCCAGTTCAGAGTTGTTACCTAAACATGGAACCGGAGTCCAAACCAGAGTCCAAACCAGAGTCCAGGGAGATAGGGAGAGAGATTGGGCCTGTTAAAAGTGGCCTCGACTGGGAGCCGTGTGCAATACAGGAGGATTCTGACTATGGTTTCAGGGTGAATATCAGCACTTTATAGGATTACTCCTAGTTACAGGTAGGATATTGGGACATTACATTTGTTATTACAGCTGTACCAGTTACATAATAGACTATCAGTGAGTTATTGCATTACTGTTGGTTATGAAGGGAATTTGATGGTTACAAGTATTACTATTAGTTATCAATGCTGTTTAGTGAGTTACCATTAGTTACTGGTGGAATCAAAGCTCCTCCCACTTTTGGATTCCCCGCCCCCGGTCTCCCCTATTTCCTGTCCTCGGTCTCCCTTCTTCCCCGCCCCCGGTCTCCCCCTCTTCCCCGCCCCCGGTCTCCCCCTCTTCCCCGCCCCCGGTCTCCCATCTTCCCCGCCCTTGGTCTCCCCTCTTCCCCGCCCTCGGTCTCCCCCTCTTCCCCGTCCTTGGTCTCCCCTCTTCCCCGCCCTCGGTCTCCCTTCTTCCCCGCCCTCGGTCTCCCTTCTTCCCCGCCCCCGGTCTCCCCTCTTCCCCGCCCCCGGTCTCCCCTCTTTCCCGCCCCCGGTCTCCCCTCTTTCCCGCCCCCGGTCTCCCCCCATTCCCCGCCTCCGGTCTCCCCTCTTCCCTGCCCTCGGTCTCCCCTCTTCCCTGCCCCCGGTCTCCCCCTCTTCCCCCGGTCTCCCCCTCTTCCCCGCCCCCGGTCTCCCCCTCTTCCCCGCCCCCGGTCTCCCCCCCTTCCCCGCCCCCGGTCTCCCCCCCTTCCCCGCCCACGGTCTCCCCTCTTCCCCGCCCCGGGCTCCCCTCCTTCCCGCCCCCGGTCTCCCCCCCTTCCCCGCCCCCGGTCTCCCCCCCTTCCCCGCCTCCGGTCTCCCCTCTTCCCCACCCTCGGTCTCCCCTCTTCCCTGCCCCGGTCTCCCCCCATTCCCCGCCCCCGGTCTCCCCCCATTCCCCGCCCCCGGTCTCCCCCCATTCCCCGCCCCCGGTCTCCCCCCATTCCCCGCCCCCGGTCTCCCCTCTTCCCCGCCCTCGGTCTCCCCATCTTCCCCGCCCTTGGTCTCCCCTCTTCCCCGCCCTCGGTCTCCCCCTCTTCCCCGTCCTTGGTCTCCCCTCTTCCCCGCCCTCGGTCTCCCTTCTTCCCCGCCCCGGTCTCCTCTCTTTCCCGCCCCCTGTCTCCCCTCTTCCCCGCCCCCGGTCTCCCCCCCTTCCCCGCCCCCGGTCTCCCCTCTTCCCTGCCCTCGGTCTCCCCTCTTTCCCGCCCCCGGTCTCCCCCCATTCCCCGCCCCCCAGTCTCCCCTCTTCCCCGCCCTCGGTCTCCCCTCTTCCCCGCCCTTGGTCTCCCTTCTTCCCTGTCCCGGTCTCCCCTCTTTCCCGCCCCCGGTCTCCCCCCATTCCCCGCCCCCCCCGGTCTCCCCTCTTCCCCGCCCTCGGTCTCCCCTCTTCCCCACCCCCGGTCTCCCCCTCTTTCCCACCCCTGGTCTCCCCCTCTTTCCCGTCCTCAGTCTCCCTTCTACCCGCCCTCGGTCTCCCCTCTTCCTCACCCTCGGTCTCCCCTCTTCCCCGCCCCCGGTCTCCCCTCTTCCCCGCCCTCGGTCTCCCCTCTTCCCCGCCCCCGGTCTCCCCCTCTTCCCCGCCCCGGGTCTCCCCCCCCTTCCCCGCCCCGGGTCTCCCCCCCTTCCCCGCCCCTGGTCTCCCCCCTCTTTCCCGTCCTCAGTCTCCCCTCTTCCTCGCCCTCGGTCTCCCCTCTTCCCGCCCTCGGTCGCCCCTCTTCCCGCCCTCGGTCTCCCTTCTTCCCCGCCCCCGGTCTCCCCTCTTCCCCACCCCTGGTCTCCCCCTCTTTCCCGTTCTCAGTCTCCCTTCTACCCGCCCTCGGTCTCCCCTCTTCCTCGCCCTCGGTCTCCCCTCTTCCCGCCCTCGGTCTCCCTTCTTCCCCGCCCCCAGTCTCCCCTCTTCCATGCCCCCGGTCTCCCCTCTTCCCCGCCCTCGGTCTCCCCTCTTCCCCGCCCCCGGTCTCCCCTCTTCCCCGCCCTCGGTCCCCCCTCTTCCCCGTCCCCGGTCTCCCCCTCTTTCCCGTCCTCAGTCTCCCCTCTTCCTCGCCCTCGGTCTCCCCTCTTCCCGCCCTCGGTCTCCCTTCTTCCCCGCCCCCGGTCTCCCCTCTTCCCCGCCCCCGGTCTCCCCTCTTCCCCGCCTTCGGTCTCCCATCTTCCCCGCCCCCGGTCTCCCCTCTTCCCCACTTCCCCACCCTCGGTCTCCCCTCTTCCCCGGTCTCCCCTCTTCCATGCCCCAGTCTCCCCTCTACCCCGCCCTCGGTCTCCCTTCTTCCCCGCCCCCGGTCTCCCCTCTTCCCCGCCCCCGGTCTCCCCTCTTCCCCGCCCCCGGTCTCCCCTCTTCCTCACCCCCGGTCTCCCCTCTTCCCCGCCCTCGGTCTCCCCTCTTCCTCGCCTTCGGTCTCCCCCTCTTCCCCGCCCCCGGTCTCCCCTCTTCCCCGCCCCCAGTCTCCCTTCTTCCTCGCCTTCGGTCAAACCTCTTCCCCGCCCTTGGTCTCCCCTCTTCCTCGGTCTCCCCTCTTCCTCACCCTCAGTTTTCCCTCTTTCCGCCCTCGGTTTCCCCTCCATTTTGAATTTAACTTTAGCTGGTCGGGTTTTGTAAGCCTTGTGAAACTTGTCAGCTAATGCAAGGCGGAGACTGCTGGATCCAGGAGATAAGTGCCTTTACACTTACCTCCTGGACTCAGCATCCCAGCCTAATCTGCCCCCTGTGATCAGAGATGCCCGCCCCCCCACCCCCATGAGGCCTCCGAACTTGCCCGCCCCCTGATCCCTCCCATGAGGCCTCCTGCCTGTTCCTCAGGTTGTCGATCTGCTCCTCCGGCCTTCGATTGTTGCCGACCATCCTCCCGCTCCTCCCACTGCCCGCGCACCCCCCCCCCCCCCCCCCCCAGCCCAACCCCCAACCCCACATGCTGGTCCAGGCCTCCGATCCTTCTCCAACTCCCCCCCTCCCCGCCCGCCCCCGTGCTGGTCCAGGCCTCCGATCCTTCTCCAACTCCCCACTGCTCCTCTGGCCCACCCCATGCCCCACTGGAAGCCCCCCAGCCCCCACACGATCTCTCCCTCCTCTCTGCGGCCTAGTGCCGCAGGACTACGCGCCCGGAGCCAGGCAGTCTCTTAATCTGACTGGCTGCAGGTGGGAAACAGAGGTTTCCTGTGCAAATCAAGCCCTGCCCTTAAATTCAGCAGGGCCTGCGGGAAACCTGTTCTCCTGGGTTTCCCGACCGCTTCGAAGCCCCCCACTCCCAACCCAACTTTTCCATTAAAATTCAGCCCTTTAAGTCGAAGAACTGCACTACAGCCAACAAGACTGAGTGTGGGGAAAAGCCACATTCAGCAATAGTCGAGTCACATGCACCTTGTGAGGCAGTAGTTGGCCACCCTTGGTACATGTATAAATGAACAAAAAATAAAGATGCCAGTGCATATTATATTGTACAGTAATATTTGAGGTGGAGTCTTTTGCAAACTATTTCTTGAGCTTTTTACACTCTATTCTTCCAGTGTTTTTCTTGTGCTCGTTTTGATTTGCAATAAAAGCAAAAAGAATAATGACAAACAACATATTTATATGTAAAAATCTTTGAAAAGTCAGGACTGAGTAAGATTTTAGTAAGTCAAAGATTGACCTTGAATGTATTTTGACTGGATTTATATTTATACATTCCAACATTTTGAACTGCTGCTTTACTTTCTCATGTGTAATGGATTTTTAAATATATATATGTATGTACATCCACATATATACATGTGTACGAACAGAACAGTGCCGAGTCTAATCAAATTAATGGTAGGCGAACCTTTAGATACAATGCTGTAAAGGACATTCAAAACATAGAAGTCCAAAAAAGGAGAATAATAGGCGCCTTACTCTAAACATATCCGTGCCTGTCTTCAGCTTTTCTTTAATCTTCTGCACATCTGAACTTCAAAAACTGAGTTTCACTTGCAGATTTTAAAATACAGGAATGCTTTTCATCGTATAGTGCAGTGCACTCCTGTTAAGTATACAGCTAATTCTTCACATTTGTTTATAGATTTGTCAGTGGTATTAGCTCAGGAGAAGCCCATATAAAGTATGTTGTACGACAAAACTAATTTGTGTGGAAAAATGCTGTTTTATGTTCACAATAGCAGGACGGTTTAGGACATGATATTTACAGTAGTCTCCAGCAGGCAGATGAACAATTATCGTTTCCAGTGGCAACCGTGAGAAGAGGGGAAAAGATCCAGCTAAGTACAAAAGAGGGGAAGGAAGAGGAGTATTGGACGGGGGATGTGGCTGCAGCTACTATACTGTAGGAAAAGCTCCACCTGCCAACTACCCACTTTACTATGTGGGCGTTCGTGTTTGGGGCCCCTGACTGTACTTGCTGCTGTAAATCAGTCGGCTTTCTCACGCTCCTCCAAGTCATCCCATATAGTCACCGCTGCTTAGTTCCTCTGCATAGGCTCAATGTGTTTCATAGAATCGTAGAATCATAGAATAGTACAGCACAGAAGGAGGCCATTCAGCCTATTGAGTTTGCACCGGCTCTTTCGAAGAGCAATCCATTTAGTTCCACTCCCCCATTCTTTCCTCATATTCCTGAAATGTTTTCTCTTTCAAGTATTTATCCAATTACCTTTTGAAGGCTACTATTGAATCTGTATCCACCACCCTATCAGGCAGTGAATTCCAAATCTTAAACACTCGTTGCATAAAAAAGTTTTTCCTCACGTTGCCTCTGGTTCTTTTGCCAATCACCTTAAATCTGTGCCCTCTGGTTATCGACCCTTCAGCCATTGGAAACAGTTTCTCTTTATTTACTCTATCTAAACCCTTCATGATTTTGAACACCTCTATCAAATCTCCTCTTAGCCTTCTCTGCTCCAAGGAGAACAACCCCAGCTTCTCCAGTCTATCCACATAACTGTAATCCCGCATCCCTGGAACCATTCTAGTAAATCTCTTCTGTACCCTCTCCAAAGCCTTCATGTCCTTCCTAAAGTGAGGTGCCCAAAATTGGACACAATACTCCAGCTGGGGCCGAACTAGTGTTTTATAGAGGTTTAGCAGGACTTCTTGCCCTTTGTCCTCTATGCCTCTATTTATAAAGCGTAGGATCTCATGTGCTTTATTAACTGCTTTGTTAACCTGTCCTGCCACCTTCAAAGATTTGTGCACAAACACCCCCAGGTCTCTCTGTTCTTGCTCCCCCTTTAAAATTGTACCATTTACTGTAGCTTGTATTGTCACTCTTCATTCTTCCTACCAAAATGTATCACCTCACACTTCTCTGCATTGAATTTCATCTGCCATGTGTCTGCCCATTCCATCAGCCTGTCTATGTCCTCTTGAAGCCTATTACTATTTTCCTCACTGTTTACTACACTTCCAAGTATTGTGTCATCTGCAAATTTCAAAATTGTGCCCTGTACCCTAAGTCCAAAACATGAATGTATATCAAGAAAAGCAGTGGTCCAAGTACTGAACCCTGGGGAATTCTACTGTATACCTCCCTCCAGTCCAAAAACAGCCATTCATCACAACTCTCTGTTTTCTATCCCTTAGTCAATTTTGTATCCATGCTGCTCCTGCCCCTTTTATCCCATGGGCTTCAAATTTGCTAACAAGCCTAGTATGTGGTACTTAATCAAACGCCATTTGAAAGTTCATATACACAACATCAACTGCACTGCCCTCATCCACCCTCTCTATTAACTCATCAAAAAACTCAATCAGGTTAGCCAAACACAATTTGCCCTTAACAAATCCATGCTGGCTCTCCTTTGTTAGTCTATGCTTATCCAAGTGGCTGTTAATTTTTTCCCTGCTGGCAGATAGCTTCTTGGCCCTGCCATCCACCTGTCAGCATTTGCGGGATTCAAGCATCACAAACTGTGCCAAAGTCCAGCACTTCTGCAATTTCCACCCTTACTTCCCTCAGCAACCTAGGATGCATCCCATCCAGACTGGGTGACTCATTCACTTTAATTACCGCCAGCCTGTCTAGTTCCTACTTTTTATCTGCTTTTATCTCATCCAGTATGCCAGCAACCTCCTCGTTTACCACAGCGTTGGCAAAGTCCTCTTCCTTGGTAAAACCGATACAAAGTACTCATTTAGTACCTCAGCCATGCCTTTTGCCTTCACCAATAGTTCTCCATTTTAGTCCCTAATTGGTCCCACCGGTCCTCTGACAACCTTTTTACTGTTAATATGCCTATTGAAGACTTTGGATTCCCCTTTGGATTAGTTGCCAATCTATTCTCGTACTGTCTCTTTGCCCCTCTTATTTCCTTTTTCACTTCTCCTCTGAACTTTTTATATTCAGCCTGATTCTCCCTTGTATTATCAAGCTGACATCTGTCATACGCCCTCTTTTTCTACTTCATCCTACTCTCTAACTCCTTCATCATCCAGGGAGCTCTGGTTTTGCTTGCCCTCCCTTTCCTCCTTGTAGGAATGTACCTAGACTGTACCCGAACCATCTCCTCTTTAAAGGCCGCACATTGCTCTATTATATTTCTGCCTGCCAGCCTTTGACTCCATTTTACCCGGGCCAGATCCATCCTCAATTCACTGAAATTAGCCCTCCTCCAATTAAGTATTTTTATTCTAGATTGCTCCGTGTCCTTCTCCATAACTAATCTAAACCTTATGATACTATGATCACCACTCCAACTGTGACATTCTCCACAGCACTAGTTAACCTGCCCGCAAGGATAACGGTCCAGCTCTGTTCAGGTGCAACCGTCTATCTTGAGCAGATCCCTCCTGCCACAGAACTGGTCCCAATGTCCCAAGAATCTGAAGCCTTCCCTCCTGCACCATCTCTAGCCACACACTAACCTGCCATATCTTCCTATTTCTACTCTCACTAGTGCATGGCACTAGGAGTAATCCAGAGATGACTACCTTTGAGGTCCTGCTTTTTAACTTCTTCCCTAGCTCCTTAAATTCTGACTGCAGGACCTCGACGCTCTTTCTCCGTCATTGGCTCTGACATGGACCACGACTTCTGGCTCTTCCCCTTCCCCACACAGAATGTTCTGCACCCACTCCATGATGTCCCTTACCCTGGCACCAGGGAGGCAACATACCATATGGGTCTCATGTTGACGGTAGCAGAACTGCCCGTCTGTCACCCCGACAATCGAATCCCCAATTACTACTGCATTCCTACACTTTGCTGTAGCCTCCTGTGCAGTCCTTTGCCTCATGGTGCCAGGCTCCGGACTACACTCCTTTGAGGTGTCCACACCCTCACAATGCTGAATATCAGTTTTCCTGCAGCAGGTTGAGGAGGAGAGATCCAGGTAACTGGTGTAACTTTATAAAGATTTTTCAATTTTTTGATGCTACACCTGTATTTTACGAGCAGTGAAATTCTGCTGGGAGTTCTTTTTGTCCAAAGTACTCCCCCGTGGAAGAAAGGATCATCTCGGGTGGGATGTTAAAATGTTAAAAATCTCAAACCCGATCCCAGCCCGCCCACTTCCAGTTTTAATGGAGGCGGGATGGGGGTGGGAGGCGGGTTTCTATCTAAATATTATAATGAGGCTGGGAGCCTCATATTTGACCTGTCTTCCAGGTTTAACTCTGGCTGTCCGAGTTTCCCAGGCCTCGGAAAACCCGGCAGCTGAAGGGAGGCGAGGACAGCTTTGTGGAGAAGGTAAGTGCCCTTACAGTGCTGCTTGTGGGCCTGGAGGAACAGGAGTGTTTCACCCCGGCCCCCCAAGCTTACCTTCTTCCCTGCTCGCCATCAGACCCCACATCCCTCATCAGAACATCCCCCTGCCCCCACAATCGGACTCCCGGGACCGGGGATTGGACACCCCTGGGGGATCAGGGATCAGGCCACCCCCCAAGATCTGGACCGCCCCCCCCATCCCACATTCCCACTGACGCAGCTGCAGGCTCCCTATCTGCTTCTGGCCTGCGGCCTCCTCCAGAGCCTTCCCTGCCCGATAGGCACCCAAGCCTGGCAATCAGGCTGGTTTCCGGCCGGGGAACCTGCGAGAAAAAAAAAGACACACGCTGTGGAGTTAAAAGCAAACACCTGAAAATAATGACTGATCTGTGTATTTCCTCTTTACCTACTGCACTGACATCCAAGGACTCTTCCACAATCCTCTGACTAAATCACAGAGTTGTCTGCTAGTTAATTCTATTTAAAAATGTCAGTGCCAAAATTGTTGCACTGGGTATTTCATGCATGGCAACTGTTGGCATTTCCTGCTGGCAGATAGCTTCTTGGCCCTGCCATCCACCGGTCAGCATTTGCGGGATTCAAGCATCACAAACTGTGCCAAAGTCACCCCTTAATGCCCCCTCAGTGAGTCAGCACAGCTCCTCAGGTGCACTAGGGCCACACACGCTTGTTATTGTGGCCAGGAATAGTGTAAATCTGGATCACATGAGGTGGGACAGCTGAGACCGGTTATAGAATCATAGAAAAATTACGACACAGAAGGAGGCCATTCAGCCCATCGTGTCCGTGCCGGTCGGAAAAGAGCCTAATCCCACCTTCCAGCACTAGGTCCATAGCCCTGTAGGTTATGGCTTTTCAAGTGCACATCCAAGTACTTTTTAAATGTGATGAGGCTTTCTGCCTCTACCACCCTTTTGGGCAGTCAGTGCCAGACACCCACCACCCTCTGGGTGAACTTTTTTCCCTCATCTCCCCTCTAATCCTTCTACCAATTACTTTAAATTTATGCCCCCTGGTTCTTGACCCCTCTGCTAAGGGAAATAGATCCTTCCAATCCACTCTATCTAGGCCCCTCAAAATTTTATACATCTCAATTAAATCTCCCATTCAGCCCCCTCTGTTCCAAGGAAAACAACCCCAGCCTATCCAATCTTTCCTCATAGCTAAAGTTTTCCAGTCCTGGCAATATCCTTGTAAATCTCCTCTGCACCCTCTCCAGTGCAATCACATCCTTCCTGTAATGTGGTGACCAAAACTGCACGCAGTACTCAAGCTGTGGCCTAACCAGTGTTGTATACAGTTCAAGCATAACTTCCCAGCTCTTATATTCTATGCCTCGGCTAATAAAGGAAAGCATTCTGTATGCCTTTTTAACTACTTTATCAACCTGTCCTGCTGCCTTTAAGGATCTGTGGACTTAAACTCCAAGGTCCCTCTGTTCCTCCACACCTCTCAGTATCCTCCCATTAATTGTGTATTCCCTTGCCTTGTTGCCCCTCCCCAAATGCATTACCTCACACTTTTTCGGATTGAATTCCATTTGCTACTTTTCTGCCCAACTGACTAGTTTATCGATATCTTCCTGCAGTCTAAAGCTTTCCTCCTCACTGTCAACCACACGGCCAATTTTTGTATCATCTGCAAATTTCTTCTAAATCATTAATATATATTACAAAAAGTAAGGGACCAAATACTGAGCCCTGTGGAACCCCACTGGAAGCAACCTTCCAGTCGCAGAAACTCCCCTCAACCATTACCCTTTGCTTCCTGCCACTGAGCCAATTTTGGATTCAATTTGCCACTCTCCCTTGGATCCCATGGGCTTTTACTTTTTTGATCAGCCTGCCATGTGGGACCTTGCAAAAAGCCTTGCTAAAATCCATGTAGACAACATCAAATGCACTGCCCACATCGACCCTCCTTGTTACCTCCTCAAAGAATTCAATCAAGTTAGTCAGACATGACCTTCCCTTAACAAAACCATGCCAACTGTCCTTGATTAATTTGTGTCTTTCTAAATGAAGGTTTATACTGTCCCTCAGAATTGATTCCAGTAATTTGCCCACCACTGAGGTTAAACTAACTGGCCTGTAATTGCTCGGTTTATCCCTTCCTCCCTTTTTAAACAATGGTACAACGTTAGCAGTTCTCCAACCCTCTAGCACCACTCCTGTAGCCAGGGAGGATTGGAAAATGATGGTCATTGCCTCCACAATTTCCTCCCTTGCTTCTTTTAATAGCCTCGGATATATTTCATCTGGCCCTGGTGATTTATCGACTTTCAAGGATGCTAAACCCCTTAATACTTCCTCTCTTAATATGTTTATCCTGTCCAATATTTCACTTCAGTTGCAGGTGGAATGAACAATGCAGACTTTAAACTTTAGACTGAAGTTGAGCTGAATTTGAATCCTTTTTATGAGTAAAAGCATTTTTGTGGCTGATGGCTAGGCTGCTAGGCTTCCTTCCTATGATGCTTGCATTACTCAGGAAGTTTAATCAAGGCATTTTCTGTGCGTGAAAATGCCATTAAAATACCACCATGGTCATTTTCAATCATTCGGTGGTCTCACATCCCATGTTAACACCGCCACTGACCCCAGTGGAATGTGGTGGTCAAGGTAAGGCATTACTGAAGACACTCAAACAATAGAATTCCACCCTGACAGTGTTTCCTGTTCTCTGTCTGTGCCTCAGCGTTTACAG
Organism: Somniosus microcephalus; assembly: GCF_052327205.1. NCBI lineage: Eukaryota > Metazoa > Chordata > Chondrichthyes > Squaliformes > Somniosidae > Somniosus > Somniosus microcephalus. Next base: position 206,604,085 of record NC_140990.1, on the reverse strand, counting down.
AACAAAAATCAGCACTTCCTGCTGCTACCAGCCCACTTCCAATGTTACCTCAGAATGCCCTGCAATTTGCTTGTGCTCATCCATGTAATTTGAATGCTTCTGTGCAAATGTGACACATGGATCATAGCCAGAGCATCTCCAGCAACACTTCTCTTCATGCCCATACACCTTTATGTCTCGAGTCTCCCATGCACACTGAAAAAAACCCTAACCCTAACCCAGCTCTTCCTCTCCACCACTTTTCTCGAACTCTCTATGTTGTCAGACAGCTTGTTCGATCATCCAGTCTTGGATGAGCCGCAATTTCCTCCAATTAAACATTGGGAAGACCCAAGACATCATCTTTAGCCGCTGCTACAAACTCCATGGCCCCGATATTTACAGGGAGGGGGGGTGCGAGGGAGCGTGGCAGCGCAGGGGAAACCCGGCAAGGCCAGGGATGCGGAGGCCCTGCCGAATTTAACAGCAGGACCTCATTGTAATTTTTCTCTTCCATTTCCCACCCGGCAGCTGGCCAAATTGACAGGCTGGCCGGCTAGCGGGAATAGGGTCAAGGGAGCAGGAGGTGGATCCCATGGACAAGATGAGCTCAGATAGGGCATGAGGGGAGATAGGAGCGATAGACATAGGTTCAGGGCTAGTGCGGGGGAGGGGGGAGGTTTGCCATGGTGGACAAGGTGGGTAAGTAGAAGAGGCAGATGAATGAATGGTCTCAATCTTAGTGACATAGAAAGTCATGAACCCCTTGCAATTGTTGGAGGTGGGGGTGGAGGGGACAGGGAAGAGAAGATTTCCATCATAATGAAGAATATTATCCCTCTTCAGTGGCAGGTAATGTAAACTGGTAGATAATCTTGATTAACTGTACCCACTATTTAGTTTGCACCCTATGCTGTTTGAGGTACTTTTATTACGCAATGTCACTCTCTTTTACTATCTTTCAGATCTAATGAAATAGGAATTTTATTACATTTTTTCTCACCAATGTTCTTTTTCTCATGAACTCCCGCTGGTCTCCTAACCTAGCCTTAATTTACAAGAACATTTTCGTGGATCATCAAAAATGCAGGTTATGAGCGAGCAGATAATTGAGGTTCCACTGTGGAAAATGAATTGGACCATAAACCTAAATGATGCACCTTCTGGCTATATTCAGCAGGCATCACAATCCTGCCTGACCAAGTTACTATGCAAATTCAGTAATATTTCTCTGCAGTTCAGTGTCCCTTGCAAGCAATAACATTTGTGCTGTTATGGCATTTACAGTCAGTTTCCATTATCTTCTGACTGGTGTATTATTATTGCCAACCACAGAACTGTTTACTTATCGTCACTGGGAAATTCTTCCTCTTTTATGTTGAGAGCTATTTTAAATCTCTGGCCTAGAAATTCAGTGCCCTTAGCGCCGATTTTGCGGCACTAGAGGGCCTAGCGCTGCAATTGGCGCCGGCGCCTAAATTGCCTGGGGCCCTTCCGCCGCGGTAGACCGGTAGCGCTGCGCTGGCACCGATGACGTCATCGGTGTGCGCAGCGTCCCGGTTGCCATGCCGACGGGCCCCAGTGCCGAAATTCAGTTGCGGCCGCCTCGCCCGTGGCAGCCGCAACTAAGACTCTGGCAACAGAGTCCAACATGTTTTTGCGCCGGCGCATTAAAGGCCCCGCGGCGGCCGGCCGCAGCTCCCTCCCCGGACTTCCCCCCCCCCCCCCGGACTCCCCCCCCGGAACAGAAGCAAGCCCGGCACTTGTCCGAGGTGCCGGGCTCATTTTTAAAAAGATTTTCGCGGGCCGCGGCCGGGTGCAGGCAGCTCCTCCTTAAGGGAAGGAGGAGGCCTGCACTTCCCGAACCTGCCGCACCGCAGCGGGCGCCGCAGCGCCGGAATAGCGCCGAAATTCAGCGCGTTGCACCAGTTTTCAGGCGCAAACAGCTCTCAGCAGCGCCGGCAGCCGTTTGGGCGCAGAACTATTGAATTTTGGGCCCGACCAGCGCGACTTAGCTCCGGCACTAACTTCCGTCGCTAAAGCCCTGGCTGCGCCAAAACTCAATTTCTAGGCCTCTCTCTCTCCTCCTGGAACACCTTGGCCTAGAAATTGAGTGCCCTTAGCGCCGATTTTGCGGCGCTAGAGGGCCTAGCGCTGCATTTGGCGCCGGCGCCGAAATTGCCTGGGGCCCTTACGCCGCGGTAGACCGGTAGCGCTGCGCCGGCACCGATGACGTCATCGGTGTGCGCAGCGTCCCGGTTGCCATGACGACGGGCCCCAGCGCCGAAATTCAGTTGCGGCCGCCTCGCCCGTGGCAGCCGCAACTAAGACTCTGGCAACCGAGTCTTCCCCGAGTTTGCGCCGGCGCATTAAGGTCGCGCGGCGGCCGGCCGCTTTCCCGTCGGCTGCCTGGCCGCACCTCCCTCCCCGGACTCCTCCACCCCCCCCCCCCCGCGGAACAGATGCGTCTGGCCTGCAAGCCCGGCACTTGTCCGAGGTGCCGGGCTCATTTTTTCAATATTTGAACGGACAGCGGGCGGGTGCAGGCAGCTCCTCCTTAACTGAAGGAGGAGGCCTGCACTTCCCCAGCCTGCCGCACCGCATCGGGTGCCGCAGCGCCGGATTAGCGCCGCAATTCGGCACTCAGCGCCCATTAGGAGGCGCTCACGCCCGCCAGTAGCGCCGGCAGCCGTCTGGGCGCGGCGCTACTGAATTTTTGGCGCGCGCAAGGGAATTAGCGCCGGCGCTAAATTTCCGGCGCTAAAGCCCTGGCGCGGCGTCAACTCAATTTCTAGGCCCTTGTCTATACATTTGCACCCGATTGAAGGTCACTGGGCATTAAAATTAGTGCAAGCATCTTCAGTGCTGACAAATACGTTATCTGTGTACAGCAAGTATGCTTCCCAAGGTTTTTTTTTGCATTAGCCTCCTTTTCATAAATCTGCAGATTAGATCTTCAGTAAAAACACTGTAACCAGCAATGAACACATCTATATATTTTCCTCAGTCACACTTCAAGATAGTGTGAGTTTGCACTGAAAGTCCAAAGTCTTCAAGAGTCATGTCCTGAGCCACAGACAGTGCCGTCCGTACTTGACTTCTTGCAATCCTTGATTGTCTCCAGAAATGATCATCTGTGTGTTCCTAGTGCATTAGGCAGCAAGAAACAGTAGAGCTCAGAAAGTGAAGTAAGTGACAAAGACTAAGGGAGGCCTTTTAATAGTCAAGAGTGTGTGGGTTGGGGTTTGGCAGGGTGGTTAAATTTGCCATAAATGGAAGTACGATTGGAACCCAGCTCCAATGCGCAGACTTCCGGGCTCAACTCAGGCGCGCTTTGCTGCATGTGTGTCAGCCCCTCCGGAGAGGCAGGTCACCGATTATATTTAAATCAGGCAATTTCGAGGAGGTTTTCACCAGCATTTAAATTTAACATCACATGCACGGGTTTCCCGGGCTTCCTAAAGTTCACCATTAGGATGGCAAGAAGATTGTACGGCATTACATGAGGCTAATTAAAAGGCATGAAAACGAACATCAATAAAAGCTCAGTGCTCACAGCTTCTTTCTTACCTTCCACTGGGAAAGGGTTTATTGAGACAACTTCTGCTGAGAGGCTAATTTGTGGAATTTGGAGGTATTGACACTCACAACATCAGAATGGGTGGCGCCATGGCTGCCTTAGATTGGAAATCAGACAGGGAGCAAAATGATCATCATCAGCAGCAGCAATGGTCTGCTGTAGAGAGACCTGCAGGTGGGCATCAGAGTGGGGAGCATCACAGTGGGGAGCATCAAAGGGGTCGAGGTCGCAGGAGGCACTACCCATGTAACAGGGTGTACAGACAGAAGCTCAGCTTCCTTGACCTCTCGGAAGAGCAGTGCTTCAGGAGGCTGAGATTGTCATGTCAGGTGGTCGCAGACATCTGCAGCAACCTAGAAGAAGACCTGCTCCCTGCTGGACCTGGTGGCCATGCCTTACCAGTGGCTGTCAAAGTGATCACTGCCCTCAATTGTTTTGAGTCCAGATCCTTCCAGGGCACTACCGGAGACATATCCAGGATCTCTTAGTCGGCTGCACATAAATGCATAAGACAGGTTACTGATGGATTGTTTACTGGGACCGGCAATTATGTCAACTTTGCCTGTGATGACACTAGCCAGAATGAGTGGGCGCTCAGGTTTGCGACTCTGGCTTGCTTCCCAAAGGTGCAGGGTGCCATTAATTGCAAATGTATCAATCCAAAAACCACCAGATCAACCAGGAGTATTCGTCAACCTTAAGGGATTTCATTTGATCAATGTTCAGCTGGTATGCAACCACAAGAAAAGGTTTATGCAGTTGTGCGCCAGATTCTCTGCGAGGTGCCATGATGCTTTCATCCTACGGCAGTCCACGCTCTCCGCCCTCTTTGGACCTGCAAGCAGGCTTAAGGGGTGGCTACTAGGAGACAAAGGATACCCATTTCAAACTTGGCTAATGACACCCCTGAGAAACCCAACTAATGAAGCCCAACGACAGCAATATGACCACAAGAAATGTCATCAAACAAGCCATCAGCATGCTCAAGATGTGCATCAGGTGCCTGGATAGATCTGGAGGTACCCTTCAGTTCTCACTACTTCATGCACTGAATCCAGGAGCGTGGGACAATGCTCCTGCTGCTGACCTCCTGAGCTAACTTCAGTCATGCCCTCTTCATTGCGGCAGCAGGTTTCTTCCTCCCATTTCTGGGGAGTAGTATCTCCCGCCTACTCCTCAGTACCAAGCAGTACATCAAGCGATGCGTCGTTAAATCTTGGCATAGCCCATGCCTGACCTAAATCCATCACAGCACTTCTCCTTCAGTTTGCTGTAACTCCTCCAAATTCCATCCTTGAATTCGCCCTTTATATGCTGGAGGTGAGATCGCGTCATGCGAGTGCACACCATGCCTGCGGTCGTGCACTGGAGATGCCAAACCCGGAAGTTAAATTATAATAAGGTGACCCCGTTGAAATTGCACATACCGACACACTGAGTATTTTTCTGGGTTTCGCAACAGATATCACCCCTCGCCCCTCTCCCCACAACCCCCCCCCCAACCACTCCACCCCCCTACCCCAACACCAACCCCCCCCCCCCGGCACCCCCCGCTGCTCCGAACACACCTCTGAGTTATTCTTGTGCCCTAAGGGTCAGAATATTCGAGAGACATATTAAAACTATGTTCACTATTTCACATTTGCGTCATAAATCATCAGTTATTCAAGCTGCTGGTTTTTTGAAATTCAGTTGCGGCCGCCTCGCCCGTGGCAGCCGCAACTAAGACTCTGGCAACCGAGTCTTCCCCGAGTTTGCGCCGGCGCATTAAGGTCGCGCGGCGGCCGGCCGCTTTCCCGTCGGCTGCCTGGCCGCACCTCCCTCCCCGGACTCCTCCACCCCCCCCCCCCGCGGAACAGATGCGTCTGGCCTGCAAGCCCGGCACTTGTCCGAGGTGCCGGGCTCATTTTTTCAATATTTGAACGGACAGCGGGCGGGTGCAGGCAGCTCCTCCTTAACTGAAGGAGGAGGCCTGCACTTCCCCAGCCTGCCGCACCGCATCGGGTGCCGCAGCGCCGGATTAGCGCCGCAATTCGGCACTCAGCGCCCATTGGGAGGCGCTCACGCCCGCCAGTAGCGCCGGCAGCCGTCTGGGCGCGGCGCTACTGAATTTTTGGCGCGCGCAAGGGAATTAGCGCCGGCGCTAAATTTCCGGCGCTAAAGCCCTGGCGCGGCGTCAACTCAATTTCTAGGCCCTTGTCTATACATTTGCACCCGATTGAAGGTCACTGGGCATTAAAATTAGTGCAAGCATCTTCAGTGCTGACAAATACGTTATCTGTGTACAGCAAGTATGCTTCCCAAGGTTTTTTTTTGCATTAGCCTCCTTTTCATAAATCTGCAGATTAGATCTTCAGTAAAAACACTGTAACCAGCAATGAACACATCTATATATTTTCCTCAGTCACACTTCAAGATAGTGTGAGTTTGCACTGAAAGTCCAAAGTCTTCAAGAGTCATGTCCTGAGCCACAGACAGTGCCGTCCGTACTTGACTTCTTGCAATCCTTGATTGTCTCCAGAAATGATCATCTGTGTGTTCCTAGTGCATTAGGCAGCAAGAAACAGTAGAGCTCAGAAAGTGAAGTAAGTGACAAAGACTAAGGGAGGCCTTTTAATAGTCAAGAGTGTGTGGGTTGGGGTTTGGCAGGGTGGTTAAATTTGCCATAAATGGAAGTACGATTGGAACCCAGCTCCAATGCGCAGACTTCCGGGCTCAACTCAGGCGCGCTTTGCTGCATGTGTGTCAGCCCCTCCGGAGAGGCAGGTCACCGATTATATTTAAATCAGGCAATTTCGAGGAGGTTTTCACCAGCATTTAAATTTAACATCACATGCACGGGTTTCCCGGGCTTCCTAAAGTTCACCATTAGGATGGCAAGAAGATTGTACGGCATTACATGAGGCTAATTAAAAGGCATGAAAACGAACATCAATAAAAGCTCAGTGCTCACAGCTTCTTTCTTACCTTCCACTGGGAAAGGGTTTATTGAGACAACTTCTGCTGAGAGGCTAATTTGTGGAATTTGGAGGTATTGACACTCACAACATCAGAATGGGTGGCGCCATGGCTGCCTTAGATTGGAAATCAGACAGGGAGCAAAATGATCATCATCAGCAGCAGCAATGGTCTGCTGTAGAGAGACCTGCAGGTGGGCATCAGAGTGGGGAGCATCACAGTGGGGAGCATCAAAGGGGTCGAGGTCGCAGGAGGCACTACCCATGTAACAGGGTGTACAGACAGAAGCTCAGCTTCCTTGACCTCTCGGAAGAGCAGTGCTTCAGGAGGCTGAGATTGTCATGTCAGGTGGTCGCAGACATCTGCAGCAACCTAGAAGAAGACCTGCTCCCTGCTGGACCTGGTGGCCATGCCTTACCAGTGGCTGTCAAAGTGATCACTGCCCTCAATTGTTTTGAGTCCAGATCCTTCCAGGGCACTACCGGAGACATATCCAGGATCTCTTAGTCGGCTGCACATAAATGCATAAGACAGGTTACTGATGGATTGTTTACTGGGACCGGCAATTATGTCAACTTTGCCTGTGATGACACTAGCCAGAATGAGTGGGCGCTCAGGTTTGCGACTCTGGCTTGCTTCCCAAAGGTGCAGGGTGCCATTAATTGCAAATGTATCAATCCAAAAACCACCAGATCAACCAGGAGTATTCGTCAACCTTAAGGGATTTCATTTGATCAATGTTCAGCTGGTATGCAACCACAAGAAAAGGTTTATGCAGTTGTGCGCCAGATTCTCTGCGAGGTGCCATGATGCTTTCATCCTACGGCAGTCCACGCTCTCCGCCCTCTTTGGACCTGCAAGCAGGCTTAAGGGGTGGCTACTAGGAGACAAAGGATACCCATTTCAAACTTGGCTAATGACACCCCTGAGAAACCCAACTAATGAAGCCCAACGACAGCAATATGACCACAAGAAATGTCATCAAACAAGCCATCAGCATGCTCAAGATGTGCATCAGGTGCCTGGATAGATCTGGAGGTACCCTTCAGTTCTCACTACTTCATGCACTGAATCCAGGAGCGTGGGACAATGCTCCTGCTGCTGACCTCCTGAGCTAACTTCAGTCATGCCCTCTTCATTGCGGCAGCAGGTTTCTTCCTCCCATTTCTGGGGAGTAGTATCTCCCGCCTACTCCTCAGTACCAAGCAGTACATCAAGCGATGCGTCGTTAAATCTTGGCATAGCCCATGCCTGACCTAAATCCATCACAGCACTTCTCCTTCAGTTTGCTGTAACTCCTCCAAATTCCATCCTTGAATTCGCCCTTTATATGCTGGAGGTGAGATCGCGTCATGCGAGTGCACACCATGCCTGCGGTCGTGCACTGGAGATGCCAAACCCGGAAGTTAAATTATAATAAGGTGACCCCGTTGAAATTGCACATACCGACACACTGAGTATTTTTCTGGGTTTCGCAACAGATATCACCCCTCGCCCCTCTCCCCACAACCCCCCCCCCAACCACTCCACCCCCCTACCCCAACACCAACCCCCCCCCCCCCGGCACCCCCCGCTGCTCCGAACACACCTCTGAGTTATTCTTGTGCCCTAAGGGTCAGAATATTCGAGAGACATATTAAAACTATGTTCACTATTTCACATTTGCGTCATAAATCATCAGTTATTCAAGCTGCTGGTTTTTTGACAATGTTTTGCATAGCCAGGAGATTAATAGATAGGGTGAATGCAGTGAGGTAGATATAATAGACAGTCAGTGAGGGCATGCAACATTATATTTTAACTGGGTACTCAATTTTGGGGACAAAGTACGTCATCAGTGAAGCAACAACAAGACAATATGGGACATAAACCAGCAGTCAGTGCTGGGAAGGAAAAGACACAGACATATGATAGTTACTGTTGGGACTTTGGGCTAAAAATTCGGGTGGTTTGTGCCACCCGGTACCACCATGAAAAGACGAAAAAACGGCGGCCAACGATCTTCCACCAGCTGGTGGTGGGTCCTGTGGCGGGCGCCATTTTGCAAGGGCTGGTAACGCCGCTGGTAAATGCGATCGCTGGAGGGATTTAAAGTAATGAGATTGTGAAGTCAGTGAGTGTGCAACGTTCACTTGACACCCGACCTGCAGCATTGGATTTTGCCGTTGACGGGGAGAGCAAGTGTTTGCAGGAAGGAGGCTCCAGCAACGATATTTAAAGGGCTCATCAGCAATCAGTTTCACCAGACGTGGTTACACAGTTTGACTGGCTCTGTGCTACTTTCTGCAACTCCTACAGCTTTCTTAACTTCTCTGAAGGTTCTAAGGTAACAAGGAGTGTTGTTGCAAGTGCAGAATGCTTCATTATTTTTTAAAGGCTTCTGCTTACAACACTTGCTCACAGTTATGGGGGCTGTACTGGCAGTCGAATTCGTGCTCCAGGATCTTCAGCAGAGGGAGTGGAGGCAGTAAGGAAGGCAGGAACATGGGCACAGAGGGAGGAGGAGGAGGACCACGAGGGCTCTCAACAGGAGGCCTCATCCACCTGGCGTCTTCCGACAGCACTACTCCTACCACCACTTAAGTGAGGAGCAATGTATTAGAAGGATTCGCTTCACCAAGGAGGTGGTCACAGAACTCTGCTACCTCCTGAAACCAGAACCTGCAGCCTGAGATAAGGGCGACCATGGCTCTCCCAGTGGCACTCCTCTGTGGCCCTCAATTTCTTCCCCAGCGATCCTTCCAGTCTGTAGCAGGAGACATAGCTAACATCTCCCAGTTTGCCATCCATCACTGCATCCATGAGGTCGCTGAGGCTCTCTACACCAGGAGAAGGGACTACGCTGGCTTCTCTCTCAGCAGAGAGAAGCAGGATGAGCGCACATGTGGCTTTGCCAGGATAATGGGCTTCCCCATGGTGCAGGACGCCATTGATTGCACACACGTGGCTTTGCGAGCTCCGTATTGCAATCCTGAGATCTTCTGTAACTGCAAAGGCTACTACTCACTCAATGTGCTGTTGGTGTGCGACCACACACAGCGAATCCTCAATGCCAATGCCTGCTATCCTGGCAGCAACCAGGATGCCTTCATCCTGTGCCAGTCTGGTGTGCCAGCAATCTTCCAGCCACCACAGCAAACTCGAGGGTGGCTGCTTAGTCACAAGGGCTATCCGCTCTCCACCTGGCTGATGATTCCCCTCCGCAACCCCAAACTTGTACCCAGCACTCATATAATGAGAGCCATGCTGCCACCAGGAACATCATTGTGCAGACCATCAGGCTATTGAAGCAATGGTTCTGCTGCCTTGACCGCTTGGGAGGAGCCCTCCAGTACTCGGCAGAGCGGGCATCCCATTTCGTGGTGGTCTGCTGCATGCTTCACAACTTGGCCATCATGAGGACCCAGCCCTTGCACCACCACCTCAGGAGGAGGATGAGGGAAAGGAGGATGAGGAAGAGGATGAGGACGAGGAGGAGGAGCAAGAGGAAGAGGTGAGAAGGAGGAGGCAGGCAGCCATTCGTCCTTCTAGGCGGGCTGTCCGTGAACGGCTCATCAGACTCCAATTCGAATGAATGGAACCCAGATCCCCCTTGCTCACCACATCCCCATCATACCATCCATGTGTCATGGAATATCACAGCGCCCTCCTAGGCACAAAGCTGAAATGAGAGACACCACAAAAGATTCCAAACAAAATGAATACATTTCTCAATAATCAAATCACACATATTTCCATGAAAACTATTAACTAATCACTCTTGTGCATTCCCTTAGTGTCAGTCTTTTGTGTGGCTTTTCCTAACCCAGTGCTCCTATGAAGTGCTCCCCCAGTGGCTGCAGCATGGCAGGGTGTGAGGGGAAGCCAGAAATGCATGCATGCAGATGTGTAGCTTGAAAGTGATTGTGGGCTGCTGTGAGGAGAAGGATTAGGAATAAACATACCGTTGTTGCCCCCAAGGGGTTCAACCTCACCCATTGTCACGGCGTCGAAGACGTGGCACCCAATTAGCTGGAGTACTCGCTCCTCCAGCTGGCTTAGTTCCTGCGTGTCCACCTAGTCTCGCGTGTCTGTTGCTGCTCACGGCAGTTATGTGCTAACTTGGCCTGCAAGAGAAAGAGGAGTGTGTGAGTGAGTTTAGAGCAATGTGTTTGGGTGATGTGACTCCCATAGTTGAATAGCTGTCAGTGAATGCAAGGTGCGAGATGTGTTGCAGCAGTGGTAAGGTTGTGAGGGTGAAGTGAAGCTATGATTGTGAGGTGTGAGTGGTGATAGGTTGAGATTGTTGGTAGGGGAGTGCTGGGGGTGTGGTGCATTGAGCAGTGTGTGAGGCTAGTGGTGGAGATGGTGGGATATTGCATTTGCTGAAGCCTTCACTCACTTTGACCACCCGTGTGAGATCATTAAGCTGCTTCCTGCACTGGATGGCGGTCCTGGGGACCGCAGTGCTGGCCGTCGCATGGTCTGCAATCTCCTGCCACATGGTTCGGGATGTATAGGGCAAGGGTTTCCTGCTAGTTTGCAGGTATAGGACAGCCCGCCTCTTCTCCACTGTGAATACCAGTGCCTCTAGAGCTTCATCTGAAAACCTCCGTCGTTCATCTTCTTCTTCTTCTTTTTCTTCTTGGGGCAGCTACAAACACAACTACCCTGACAATGCAGCATTAATGCCCCTTCCCTTTAAGTAGTGGAAAAAGCCTGTGGCAAAAATGACTGTGAATTAGACTGGCCCCGATATTGGTCCACCTGTTGAGCGTTAAGCCAATGAGCATCAGTTTTAGCACTGCAATCATGACTATAATCATGCTAATGAAGAGTGAACACGAATTTTGCGTGTTACCTAGACCATTTTCGGGTGGTGCAGCTTAACTTCGTTTGGCCTTAACACTGCCCGTTTTGTGCCTATATCCAATTTCTAGCCCAATGTACTCTATTCTACTTCAACCCTAGAATTATTATTTGTCTGAGATCAACTTGGATAAATAATGGTTAAAATATAAAATTCTGTAGGATAGCAGAAATCTGGAATTCTCTCCCTCAACAGGCTGGGGAAATTAGAGCATTCAAGAGTGAGATCAATAGATTTCTGTTGGGTAAGTGTATCTCGGGGTATGGAGCTAAGGCGGGTAAATGGAGATGAGGTGCAGATCAGCCATGATCTATTTGAATGGCAGAGCAGGCTCAAGGGGCCGAATGGCCGACTCCTGTTCCTCCTATGTTTTCATGTCGATCTTGTATTTTTAGGGAATCTGGTGATTTACAAACTCTACAGTTTACCAATAAAACTTGAACATGACGATACTTATTTTGACAATTACATTTGTTAGCAATCTTAGCTCCTCAGCTAGTTTTTATTTTGGTCAGACACATGCAGAAGCCCATTGTAACAAATCTCCAAACCCAAGGAGTTAAAGTTAGTTTGTATGACATAGCGTGCCCTCACTCTGCCCGAGTCAGGGGCACATCCAATTTACCCAAGTCCAGAGAGCTTAGGCACAGGTTGACAACGGCCAATACTTAGGGACATCCAAGTGTGAACCAAGGTACTGATAAAGTTGAATTAGTGAAAGCCTTGTAGCTTCCTGGTGTTGAGTAGCGGAACACTTTCTACTCGTTGTACTGCCAGGACTACTTTACTTGCTCTCTGTCCAAGCTATTAACAGTTTTTTTTACATTCACAGTCTGGTGTTTAGCTCAGAGACAGACCAGACTTGACAATGTCGCTTCTGGAATTCATGCATTTGTCCGATTATAAATTTAAGAGCTCTGGATTTGTTTGTTACTGTGGCACCCAGTTTCAAGTTCCTGAATTCTAAACATAATTCAGTGATGGCTGCAGATCAGTCAACACTTTGTGATATAAAAGAACCACAAACTAAGCAAAACATATAGCAACACAAAACAATGGATTCATTTAACAAATCAATAGAATTAAAACATTTCAAAACAAGGATTGTAAATTCCAGTGTACAATCACATCTTTATGTGCATTTCTTTGTTTCTGGCCATGTTTAAGGGAACAACACTTATGTCTGTATAATTTCTACCCATATGCTGATCAGATTGGGACAAGATGGATACTCAGGGCTGGATTTTGCAGGGGGGTCAGTGGGCGCGATCGATGGTGGGAAAGTGTTTTTTTTCCCCCAGCGGGTTGGGACCCTGCTGTGAAACCACCGCCACGCACCTTTACCAAATGTCGGGTCTGTCAGCACTGAGCAGACCGACAGGCAATGGCGGTGGACCCAACTAAAATGTTTAGTGGCTTGTTTCCAGCCGCTTATCAATGGTTTTTTCCCAGCTTTTTGGATTTGACAGGTCACCCACCAGTTTCCCGCTGTGCCTAGACCTCGTCGGTGAAGCTGAGATGGGAGGTCACTTGCCATTGAATCAGCTGATGAGTTGACAGCTTCAAATGTCAAGTCGAAGCTTCCAGCTGACTGAGACATGCTCCCTTAACCATTAGCTTCTCTAAGCTGCATTTCCACTACAGATTCAAGATGCTGCAAGTCTTTACACAAGTCTCCATCCAGTCTGACTTCAGCTGCCATCTATTCCAGTGGCATTGGTGCCCTTGAAACTCTCTCACCTTGGTGCTCAGAATCCCACCACGATCAGCCCCAAAACCAGCAGCACCAACAACACCACCAACCTTCTCCGCAATCAACTGATGCTGCACAGGACACAGGGCATCAGCAATCGATCACATTGCTGCCCGGGAAGCCAGGGATGGCCTCACCATGGCCAGATTTACTTCACGATGTTATACACCCTGGTTGCCACATGATGTGCCAGGTTGGCACCACCCCACACCAGCACCAGAAAGCATCCCTACAATGCCCAAGCCATTACTTTCACACTCATCACCGTTGTTGGGGGGGGGTGGGGGGTGGGGGGCACCATTATGTCTCACCATTCACTGCAACTCACTAAGCCACTTCCAAAGGTGCACACAAATCTCTCCAAGACCGCAAAGTTTTGAAAATAAAGGTTTCAATGTTTGACACCACATTAACAGAAACTTTACATGAACATTGCATAAAACACCCAGGTGCCTACTCTTGTGTGTTGTTAGTTGGTATGATTGGACTAGGATGAGAGTGAGTGTGAGGGGTGGCTGGTGAGATGGGGAAGTGATAAGGTAGATAGAGAGGGATGGGTGTAGGTGCAAGGTAAGTTGGTGTGAGTATGGATGTGCTGGAATAGGGTAGGGAAGGCAGAGTGATGGGGATGTGATGAGAGGCACAGCAGGATGAGGTTGAGTGTGGCTTTGTACTAACGTTTCATGATCTACTGAGATCATTGAAAGGTTTGCGACACTGCACCCAGGTCTTCCTGACCACATCCCTACTTGTGCCCTCCTGTGCAATGTGCAACCAGGCTGCATTGATCTCCTGGGGAGGTCTCTTTTGCCCGTTGGAAGGGAAGAGGACCTTCCTGTGTGCTGTGACTCCCTCCATAAGCATATGGAGGGAGTCATGGGAGAGCCTGGGTGCAGTCCTGCACCTCTGTGCAGTGCTTGTCAGTGTTTGCAGCACTTCAATGCTGTAGAACACTGACAGCAAAAATAAAGTTGGACATGGTCCCTTTAAGGAAACTGGCTGATGACGCATCATCAAATGACGTCACCAGACCCGTTTCCTCTAATTGGCTGGCAAATGCGCTGGGCGGGCTTAACAAGCCCAATCACGGTAAATTCATTTCAGAGGGCGGAATGGAGACAGCAGCTGCCATGGACCCACCGAGGTTTGTAAAATCGCAGCCAGGGAGTTTGAATGCTACCATTACATAGCACCTCTTCTGAAAAATATATCCTATATCTTCAATATATTACGACTATAGTCCGAGTATTACCAAAAATAAATAACCTGATTATGTTATATACCACAAGATCTCTCTTCTCTTAGGCAGTCCCTCGGAACCGAGGATGACTTGCTTCCACATTAAAAATGAGTTCGCAGGTGACTGATTAGTCCAATACGGGACCTACATTCTCTGTCACAGGTGGGGGAGACGGTGGTTGAAGGGGCGGGTGAGTGGGGCGCTTGGGTCGACGTGCGCTGCCTGTGCTTGGCTTCCGCTTGCTCCCGGCGAAGAGACTCGAGGTGTTCGGTGCCTTCCCGGATGCTTCTCCTCCACTTTGTGCGGTCTTGGGCCAGGGATTCCCAGGTGTCAGTGGGGATGTTGCAGTTTTTCAAGGAGGCTTTGAGGGTGTCCTTGAAGCGTTTCCTTTGCCCACCTGGGGCTCTCTTGCCGTGTCGGAGCTCCGAGTAGAGCGCTTGTTTTGGGAGTATCGTATCGGGCATGCGGACGATGTGACCCGTCCATCGGAGCTGATCGAGCGTGATCAAAGCTTCGATGCTGGGGATGTTGGCCTGAGCGAGAACACTGACGTTGGTGCGCCTATCCTGCCAATGGATTTGCAGGATCTTGTGGAAGCAGCATTGGTGGTACCTCTCCAGTGCTTTGAGGTGCCTGCTGTACATGGTGAATGTCTCTGAGGCATACAGCAGGGCAGGTATCACTGCTGCTCTGTAGACCATGAGCTTAGTGCTGGGTTTGAGGTTCTGGTCTTCAAACACTCTCTTCCTCAGGCAACCGAAGGCTGCACTGGCACACTGAAGGTGGTGTTGGACTTCGTCATCGACGTCAGCCCTTGTTGACAGTAGGCTCCCAAGGCATGGAAAGTGGTCCACGTTGTCCAATGCCTTGTCGTGGATTATGATAATCGGGGGGCAGTACTGTGTGGTGGAGGTAGGTTGGTAGAGGACCTTTGTCTTACGAAGACACTAAACATCCAAATCACAAGATACCTTGGTTTTGTCTACAAGTAGTTCAAACTTGCAGGTGACAAAAGGCCTCTAGTCACCACTTTCCCTAATATAGCATAAAATGTTGTAGTTAAAGTAGATTGAGCTTTGTGCAGAACCAATTTTGAATTCTGAACATAATGCTGATCACTGTTGACTTTGTTGCTGGTGAGTTATAGCAATTCTCAAGAACGGAAATAACAATTCTACCAACCTCCCATGAAGCTATGTGCTACATTACCCTTTTACAGTTTTTAATGTTGCTTTTTAGCCTGAGAAAAAAGCTAAACCAATTTAATGACATCAATATTTCATTCCAAAATTGTAAATATCCAAATTTATATTTTATTTCCACAGTTCTAACTACATGTTCTTACATTTAAAAGAAAATGGCAGGAATTGGCAGTCGGTAAATGTATGTATTAATGAGACAGCACTGTGAATTTAACTATTGATAGACTGTATATCAGACATAGAGTAGAGCAGCCAACAGGTATGTCAAAGCGGCTTTGACATTACTGCCGAGTGTGTGTGGGAAAAAAAATGGAATGAGAAAACCGAGCAGCGACATGAGCAGGAAACGTTCCCAAAATAGCCACAGTTTCAGGCTGCTGATTGATAACTACTGAAATATTTGCGGCAGCCACATTTTTTACACAGACCATAATAAAGGAAATTTACATGGAGGAAGCAGTTGCACAGTTCAAGCTGCCAACGCCCACACAGCAATGAGCCTTTAACCGCTGGCATGCCAGCAAGGGAGCATTCAAATAATCTATCTGAATAATCCTTTCAGGGACGCTGGTGCAGGCAATGTTACTAGACAGTAACTGGGAAAAGTAGCTCCATCAGCATGTACATTTTACACTATTCAAAATTGTCACAGAAAAAAAACCCTTCAAAGCAGCACATGTTATGGTTTGTTATCTGTAACTGTGTAATTGTTTTAACAATGTTTTAAACCGCATGGATATGACAGCAAGAATCAACTTCTGTGTGAGGCAGTGGAGATCACATGACAGGAAGTCTGCAACCATCTCTGTGAAATGGATGTTTCTTTGAAATACAACAGTCACTTGTAACAAGATACAACTGCAGCAGGCACACTTGGCAAGTGACATTGTACAGTGGTGTAGTTAAAGAACCCCTGTATCAGACTAGGAGGTTTTATTTGTCCACTGTATTTACAGTGAACATTTTAACATTGAATTGTGTGGCTACTGCTTTTAGATGTACATTCTGGTGCTACTTGCTGCTGATGTTGCCATTGGACTTTTGCACTAAAGAGGCTTGGCCAACATCTATGACAATAAGCAGAAGGGCCATTCTACCCATCGTTACTCATTTAAAAAAAGAAACATGTATTTTGTAAAACGCTAAATACAAGAGGGTGTAGCGGTTCATGTAGATCGCCGCTAAATAAGAGAGTTTGACTTCGACGAACTATAAATAAGTTGTTTATTTACAGGAACAGGCTAATTACAGCAGGTAAGATAGCAGGTAAGATGGCTGACTGTAGGAGCACTGTGGTGTAGGTCTTGTCCCAGCGGGGACTCCACGAGGACTGAGTTCGCAGTCCTGTGGGGAGCGTGATGATGTCATCGCGTTTGTGTTGTGGCGTCATCACGTTTTTCGCGTTTCCCGCGCTTAGGGTGTCACGTGATGCGCGTCGTTGCGTCGCTGGCCGTTGAGGCCGAAGTCGCTAGGCCAGGCTGTGCCGGCGCACGCACATCACGTCGTACGTGACGTGACGTCAGCGCGCTAGGGTGCGTCTTAAAGGGGCAATGGCCCCAACAGGTAAGTTAAAAGGGCAACGGCCCCAAAAGGTAAGTTAAAGGGAATTGTGTGTCTTTATGTAAGGTACAACCGGTGGTACCGTCACATGGGCCCCCCCAGAATTCGCTTTAACGAAAGTCCAAGGATGAGATGGTCTGACGAGCTGGTGGTCACGGCGGTCGTGCTGTCTCGACTTGGTAGGCGAGGTATGAAGATGCTGCTCGTGAGCGGATCCTTACGCGCGTTGTGGTGAATAAAACGTATCTGTCAGGCGAAGGACCGTGGAGACGTGCGAAACAGCAGGCCTTGTCAGAGTGATGGGCAGGTTGGGCGGACGCGGGCGGTGTCTCCGTTGATGTTGAAACAAGTCCTTGTTCCGACGAAATCTGCAGGAACGCCGACGGGCGATCCAGAAGGACTTGACAGGCGAGGTCGGGGAACTCGCCGACAGGTGAGCAAAACCTTCGGGAGGCTGGATCGCACGGAACGGTGCATGCCATAGTGCTACGACGATAACACAACGGAGGGTGAAGAGTTGCTGCGTTGATCAGTGATCGGTGAGGCCAGCAACTTTCACGTGGCTGATCGCGGCCGCAGGATGCCCGTTGGACCCGTCCTCGATGTGTGCAGCTTCAGTAGACATTTGCGTTTGTTAAAGGGAAAACTGGAGAAAGGGCGGCAATGGTCCAGGTTGTTGTTGCTTTCAGGAGGGGTTAACTCTGCCTGGAGGGCGGCAACACTTGTAACAGTTGTAGATTTAGGAGAAAACAGCCGGGAGGGCGGCACGCTTTTTGTTCACGCCGAATCGTGTAGTAGGTAACACAACCAGCAGGCTGAAGGGCTGGTGCGTCGTCAGCGGAGAAGGAGTCGTCGGTGTTCACGAGAGATGTGTCCTCGTGCGCGAGGAGTGCGTCCTCGTGTTTTGCGGGGGTGAGTCCTCATGGTATCCCCGCGGGGCGCGTTCCGATCTTGTGGGCCCGAACATGCTGTACCCCACGCTTGGAGAGATGTATACTTGCTGTTGCTTTGGACGTAGAGGCGGACGATCCGTGTGGCGATAGAAGAGTCGAATACGGAGACCGTGAGCACGTGCGTGGTCTGTGCCGCATTGATGTTCTCGGCGAACAGGGCTTCTTCCTTCATAAAGCACGAGGGAGACCGTGGGTCCCTGGATTGCGGTAGCGACAGCGGAACGGCTGATGCTTCCATAGCGTGCTTCGTTTGTGAAAGACGTTCACAAACCCACCAATTGTAGCGCTGGTGGACGACGGTTGCCGTTGGTCGTGCGCTTCCTTTGCGAAGACGTTCGCAAAGACGGGGTCGCTTTTGGTGGAACCGGTGTTAGGCGGATGCTGTTCCGTGGTTGTTCGTCGGTTGTGCGTTGGTCGTCTTGTGGGAAGACGAGGGTCAGGCTGTGCGTTGCTACCGTGAAAATTGTTCACGGATACGGGTTCACCAATTGTAGCGTTGGAATTGATGAGCTCTGGTACTCACGTCGTTGGGTCACCAATGTAGCGGTTCGTGTAGATCGCCACTAAATAAGAGAGTTTGACTTCGACGAACTATAAATAAGTTGTTTATTTACAGGAACAGGCTAATTACAGCAGGTAAGATAGCAGGTAAGATGGCTGACTGTATGAGCACCGTGGTGTAGGTCTTGTCCCAGCGGGGACTCCACGAGGACTGAGTTCGCAGTCCTGTGGGGAGCATGATGATGTCATCGCGTTTGTGTTGTGGCGTCATCACGTTGTTCGCGTTTCCCACGCTTAGGGCGTCACGTGATGTGCGTCGTTGCATCGCTGGCCGTTGAGGCCGAAGTCGGGAGGCCGGGCTGTGCCGGTGCTTGCCACGGGAGCGGAAGATCGCGTCGCTCCCATTGGCTGGCCGTTGAGGCCGAAGACGCTAGGCTGGGCTGTGCCGGCGCACGCACATCACGTCGTACGTGACGTGACATCAGCGCACGTCTTAAAGGGGCAATGGCCCCAACAGGTAAGTTAAAAGGGCAACGGCCCCAAAAGGTAAGTTAAAGGGAATTATGTGTCTTTATGTAAGGTACAACCGGCGGTACCGCCACAAGGGTACATTTTGACTTTGCATGATAGTGTAAAATGGGTGATAGTGAATCTGCAGCCCATTTTACACCTCTCTCCATTTTTATTTGAAGGCAACGGAAATAAAAATTGGGAGAGATGTAAAATGGGCTCACGATTCGCTATCACCCGTATTACATTATCGTGCAAAGGCAAAATTATCACCAAGATGCTACTCTGTTAAATGAGATGACATGCAATCAGCGCAATTTTCAACTTTCATGTGCAGAGGTATGCGCAGTTCCCAAATTCTTGCACAAACATGTGCAACCACACTCATCTGCAAATGTGCCTTTTCTTCTCCACGTATAGCACTATTCACACTATTTAATGTACGCAGTCATTAAAATGAACACAGTGCACAACACACGTTCTATCCATTGCACAAGAAAGGTTCAACCAAGCAAGCAGACAGTAATTGGGGCATTCCTTTTATGTCAATAATAATGCTCAACAAGTCTCACTTGGATCAGATATTTTTGAGGGGGCAATGAGGAAGAGCATAAATCACAGAGAATAAGGGCATGTCTTATGTCTACAGTTTATTTAGATACAAGAATGAGAAAGATAATGACTGTGAGCAGCAAAATTACTGGATACTATGGATTGTATATTAAAGAATGCTCCTGTGCAATTTCAATAAAGCAATCCAGAGATAATTGTGGGGGGAAACAATGGACACCTTTAGCAATAACTAAATAATAAATAAACAATAAATAAATCAGCCATAAATATGTGGGGAAAATGACATTGTACAGAGACGTATTGAAGAGTTTTACCAAAAAAAAAATAAGGTAAGGTACTTTTTGGCACTGTGAATGCAATACATCTGTTTTAATTCATTCTTGGGATGTGAGCATTGTTGGCAAGGTTGGAATTTATTGCCCATCTTTAGTTGCCCTGGAAAGCTTTGATACAACTGAGTGGCTTTCTAGGGTACTACAAAGGCCAGTTAAGAGTCAAGCATGTTGGTGTGGGCCTGGAGTCACATCTTGGCCAGACCAGGTAAGGACAGCTGGTTCCTTTCCCGAAAGGATATTAGTGAACTAGTTGGGTTTAAACGAAAATGCCAGTTTCATTGTCACTTTTACTGATACCAGCATTTTATTTCTAGACTTTAAATTGAATTTAAATTCACTTCAGTCTAGGCTTTTGGATTACTAGTGTAGTATCATAACCAATACACTGCATTACCTAATACATAGATTTGGTTGAAAAAAGGGCTAGGCACATTTAATGGGAGTGAATCGGATTGCCTTCCCCCTGCTTCCTGACTTGATGTTCCTGCATGTAACGGATTTAAAATATCAATTTTGTACATCTAAATTAATCTTGTGTCGTAGCATGTTGATGAGCTAATAGGTCAGGCCACAGGTTCTTCCAAGCAATCGTTCACAGAGTGAGTTCCTGATTGTGGTCATCTGGGAGAGGCTTTGAGGTACTGCCCCAAGGGGGATGGATAGAAGGAAAATAGCAAAGTAAATGAAATCACATGCTATTGTATATCTCTTGGTGGCAGCTTCGTGCCACTCAGGGAGCCTTGAAAGAGGTCACCAACTCACTTGTGGCAGCCAAAGAATGGCATGCAACAGAGTGGAATAAGAAGATAAATGTCTGGAATGAGATACTCGCTCCTGCCACAATCTATGCTGTGAGATTCTGACCCATTTACTCACCAGAGAGAATGTTCTGCAGAAATACTCTTGGGTCCCATAGGAATTGAAAACCGCAAGATATTTGTCTACTGTATAACCCTGGCTTGCTGTCCTCCAAACATTAGCCTCCCACCGCCCCGCCACCACCACCACCACAAGAACAATCATGTACCATAAAATATTTGGTCATCTCCATCTTAAAGGTGAGAATATGGGGGAAAGAATTACTGTAACTACACATTAACTAATAATGGGCCACTTACGATGCAGAACTATTACCAGGAGAATTGTTATATGCTAATGAAACAAAGCAGTGTTCCTTGAGATAAAATTGACACAAAATCATTAAGCCCTAGCACCTGAGGGTGGAATTTTCTGTGAGGGCGTGATTGGGAAATTACACCCAAAGTTACGTTCATTCATGCGCCCAATTTGCTAATGTCTATTTACACTCAAATTTCCTGCCACTCTCAATAGCATACACTCTTTGTGGTTCAATACCTGGAACAAACAGCATTTTAAACTGGCAGTCAGACGCCGCAAAGCAGAAACCTAATTGGACATTTTATAACAGATATTTAACCTGCAGCGCTTGTACATGCTTCTGTTAAGAGAAAATACACACAACAGAATTCCTACGGCAGCAAAGAATTCATCCACGTGGCTCTTATGTGCTTCTACAACACATTCTTTGTCTATTTTAACAGTAACTATACTGGTTGAAATCACAGGTGAGTGTTAGAGCCTCAGGTTTGTTGACTAAATGATTCCTAAAACTGTTGATGAAGAAACAATGAGATTTCATTATAAAACTGTTATGTTATTGCTGCTAATATACATGAAGAGGCTACCTCAGAACCAGCTTGTAGCCAGTTTTATAATGGTTTTGGCAGAAAGAACTTACATTTATTTAGCATCTTTCATGACCTCAGGACATCTTCACAGCTAATGAATTACTTTTGAAGTGCAGTCACTGTAGGGAAATGTGGCAGTTAAATTGCGCACAACAAAGTCCCACAAACAGCAATGAGATAAATGATTAGATGGTCTGTTTTTAGTTGCTGGCCAAGTGTTAGCCAGGACACAGGGAGAACTCACCTGCTCTTTTTCAAATAGTGTCAAGGAATCTTTTACATCCGTCCGAGTGGGCAGACAGGACCTCAGTTTACTGTCTCATCCAACAGTGGAGCACTGATTTAGTAATACACTGTTATATCAGCCTAGATTATGAGCTCAAGTCTCTGGAGTGGGGTTTGAACCCATGACTTTCTGATTCAGAAGTGAGAGTACTACCATCAAGGTTGATACCAAGCATCACACTGTAGGATGTAGGCAAGAAATCATCTCAGGAGTAACTCTCATCATGATAAAGGAGACGGGGAATAAATCCTGTCATTTGTCACCAGGCCCCTTCAGCCCACCCCGATTTTTGTACTCTGCTCAGTTTAAAAAAAAACTATTAATTTGCTGCACCCCAATTCAGGCCTCCGCAGGCCTTCGACTTTCATCAAGGTTTAGACTAAACTTTGCATCAGATGTATAAATCCACTTGAGAAGTGTCATTTGGGTTCTATGAAGGAAGATCATTTAATAATTCTTTGTAACCTACTTTATGTGTCACAATGTTTTAGTTAGCCACTTACCACACATCACATAGCACTTGCCACCTTCAAATGTACAATAAAGAATACGCAATTGAATTTGTATTAAATCGTAATTAGTCAATTTAAACCTGGCATTTTAGTACAACATGTTGAATAGCTTTGATCTATGTAAAGTGTGCAAATGGAAAAATGGAATAACGGAGTGTAAAATGATTCATCACAATTCTGGGTTCTTAAAACACAAAAATAAGGAGAGCTGGGGTGATAAAGGCTGCGGCAAAAAATGTGAAAAGTATTACAGAGGTCAAACAATAGTGTGAGCAATGGGTGGAATTGAACAGGCACAGGGATAGACATAGAAGAGACATGTCATTTTCAATGTCCAATGACAAACCAATTACTACAGCTAAGAGAATGCAGGTGCAAGTATATTGGCCCAGAAATTCGGGTCCCAACGCGAGTACGCACGGGGTAGTCACGCGTAGACCCAACGAATGTGCCGGTTTCATGCATGCACTGCGCATGCGCGGGAAACCGGCACTTCCGTTCCCCTGAAAGAAGGGGTTCAGAAGTCGAACGCGTGCACCGGAGAGGCAGCGCGTGCGCATTGAACTTACGTTTTTTTTGCAGGTTTCTCCGGGAGGGTAAGTCTCCAGCAGTTATACTTATAAAAGCAGGCACAAGGCCTGCTTTTAACAAGGTAAGTGGTGAATTAATTAAAATTAAAAACATTTTTTCCACAGGTTTATTATTTTTAAATACTTTAAAGAAAGGTAAGTTTATTTTTAGCCCCGTTAGAAAACGTAATTAATTTTTTCAAAAATGTAAATTATTGTTTAAAATAGTTACAGAAAACTTTCGATTTACCGGCACCTAAATAACCGGAAATCTCGGTTAACCAGCAAAATTCAGGAGTAGGTTCAGGTAAGTTTTACTTCATATTGTACTTGCCTTCCTCGATCTGTTGCTGTGCAAGGGTGTGGCTGCAGCTGTTGCTAAGCTACAGAGACGCTGGGAACATGTGGCCATTGTTCTGAACCTGTTGCTAAGCAACAGGGTTTGTTGCTAAGCAACAGGGTTTGTTGCTTTATACGGAGCTCTCATCTCTCCGTATCTTTGACTATAGCTTTCGGTTATCCAGAATTTTTGATGAACCGGCACCACATCGGTCCCGTCGGTGCTGGATAAAAAAAAGTTTCCTGTATTTCATGTAATTTATAGTTTATTTTAAAAATGTGGTTTAAAAAAAAATGTATTTGAGGTTTTAGTGATGTTTTGGGGCTTATAGCATTTATAGGTTTGACAGCTCTTCCCGTCAAACTTATGAATGAAACATTCCCTGCTACCATTGGCTCTCCATGGCCCACGTGATCCCAGGGTACGCATCGAACTAACTGCACCCCTGGGATATGCAAGCACTGCGCGCCAGCAGTTGGAGGAGGCCCAGGATCGGAATCCCACACGGGCCCACAGCTCAACGGCCGGCGCACAAGGTAAGTGCAGGTCGGAGGCTTGCACCCACGGGAAGCCTCCGATCTGAATTTCTGGGCCAATATGTACAGCCAGAACAGCAGATTATTAGACTGGAGTTATACTGCACTCAATGAAAACTCAAACCGATGACAGATGGCTTCCTGGGGGAGATATCACATGTCTGTGGTTTTTGCTCACTGATCTCCCGAGTTATACTGCACTTTTGCATTGATGTAGAGCCAAAGCCGCGGTATATTGATCCATTAAATTGTGCCATAAGTCTACAGAAGTCACACTAAGAGTTAACAATGCATTGGTGTTCAGTTTTGATCACAAGAAAAAGACATACTAGCATTAGAGATGAGACGGAAAAGAACAATAAGGCTGAATTCAAGTGTAAAGAGAATGTTTGGAATATTCTGCCAGGTAAGGTAATAAAGACATAAAGAACATTAGTTATTCAAAATTTAATTAGACATAATAGGAAAGTTCATGTAATAGAGAAGCAAGCTTTGATGTGTCGAGTGGTCTTTATTTATCCCTGATCTTTCTTTTGTTGTTTGTATCATTTGAAAATTGATAGAGCGTAACACGATCTTGTGTAATCTGTTGATTCATTCAATGCAGAGGGGAATAAAAGTAGTCAGAACAGCAGAATCAGAGGAAACTCTGAAATAGTTATCATATTCAGCAGTTTTTTGGAACTACCCTTTTCTACTTTGTGAACATATAAAAGGTGTTTTAAGATCCTAATTGCCCTTTATTAATTCTCAGCTCGTCAACTACCAGAGTCACTGTATTAAAACCAAAGGGAAAAAGCTCTTTTCAGAATAAGGTTCTCAAAAATGTGATAAAACATTGAAACAAATTCAGCAGATTAGAGATCTGATTTTCCCCTGGGGAAATTGCCATGACGGCAGCAGCGCGAGACCCAGTCTATTCTAATTCCCGGGCATCATTTTAACATAAAAGCAGATGCTGGAAATCTGAAATAAAACCAGAAAATGCTGGAAATACTCAGCAGGTCAGGCAGCATCTGTGGAGAGAGAAACAGAGTTAATGTTTCAGGTCGATGTTCTAACGAAAGGTCATCGACCTTGAGTCTCCCAACGGTCCCAACATGAGCAACAGCAGCTTTCCACTGGCTTTGCTGAGGCCACTAGGGGAGCACCTCATAGGAAAACCTTCTTATAAGAAACGCACCATGGGTTGACACTTGGGTGAGAAATCAATTGGGCAATTAATATATTGGGAATTAAATTCATCACCTTAATCGCTTGTGGTGCTTTGATCTGCAGTGTGGTTTTTATAGCAGTCTCTGGGACTGCATTTTCAGTATATCGTTAATATAGAAGTTGACTGAATGGTTCCAATGTTCATTAAAGTAGGATTAGGAAGTAGTGAAGAACATAACAAGGACTGTTGATGCAGAGAGGGTTTGTGTGAATTTTGAGGGAAGGGGAATGAGCAGGTAGGTGGAATCATTGTGCAGTTAAAGCATCCCTCATATCTATTGCTGCAAAGTGTTGAGGTGGCCCTCCTGTAGACATACGCAGACCCTTCATTCTTATTTTTATTTTTGATATATATTGAAAAGCTTTGCCAGGCCAAAAGGTTTTTTTCCCCAAAGTGAAATATAAAGTTGTCACTGATAAGGGACATGAGGGAAAAATTTGGTTGATTTGCGCCTCCCACTAACGGGGCGCAAAGCAACTAGCGCCTGGGTGCGGCACCGCTAACGTCTCCCATGAAATTCAGCGGAAGGTTGGCGGCGGCGGCGGCGGTGACTGTTAGCGCCCTGCGGCACTGCGCCTCCGGCAATGATGTCATCGCCGTACGCAGTGCCCCGTTCGCGCCCCGGCCGTGATCTTCGGTAGCGCCCCCTGACTTACATAGAAACATAGTAACATAGAAGATAGAAGCAGGTGTAGGCCATTCGCCCCCTCGAGCCTGCTCCACCACTTAATGAGATCATGGCTGATCATCCAAATTGAGTACCCTGTCCCTGCTTTCTCCTCATATCCCTTGTTCCCCTTAGCCTTAAGAAATATATCTAACTCCTTCTTGAATATATTTAATGAATTGGCCTCAACTGTTTTCTGTGGTAGAGAATTCCACAGGTTCACCACTCTCTGGGTGAAGAAATTCCTCCTCATCTCAGTCCTAAATGGCTTATCCCTTATCCTTAGACTGTGACCCTTGGTTCTGGACTCCTCGCCATCGGGAACATCCTTCCTGCATCTAGTCTGTCTAGTCCTGTTAGAATTTTATAAGATTCAATGAGATCCCCTCTCATTCTTCTAAACTCTAGCGAATATAAGCCTAATCGACCCAATCTCTCTTCATACGTCATTCCTGCCATCCCAGGTATCGGTCTGGTGAATCTTCGCTGCACTCCCTCCATGGCAAGAATATCCTTCCTCAGATAAGGCGACCAAAACTGCACACAATACTCATGGTGTGGTTTCACCAAGGCCCTGTACAACTGCAGCAAGACATCCTTGCTCCTGTACTTGAATCCTCTCGCTATGAAGGCCAGCATACCATTTGCCTTCTTCACCGCCTGCTGCACCTGCATGCTTACCTTCAGCGACTGGTGCACAAGGACACCGAGGTCTCGTTGCACTTCCCCTTTTCCCAAACTATTGCCGTTCATATAATAATCTGCCTTCCTGTTTCTGCCACCAAAGTAGATAACCTCGCATTTATCCACATTATACTGCATCTGCCATATCGCCCAACCTGTCCAAATCGTACTGGAGTTTCTCTGCATCCTCCTCACAGCACACACACCCACCCAGCTTTGTGTCGTCTGCAAACTTGGAGATATTCCATCTCGTTCCCTCGTCTAGATCATTAATATATATATTGTGAATAACTGGGGTCCTAGCACTGATCCCTGCGGTACCCCACTAGTCACTGCCTTCCACTCGGAAAAAGACCCGTTTATTCCAACTCTTTGCTTCCTGTCTGCCAACCAGTTTTCTATCCAAGTCAGTACCTTACCCCCAATCCCATGTGCTTTAACTTTGCATGCTAGTCTCTTATGCGGGACCTTATCGAAAGCCTTCTGAAAGTCTAAATACACCACATCCACTGGTTCTCCCTTATCTATTCTATCAGTTACATCCTCAAAAAATTCCAGTAGATTAGTCAAGCATGATTTACCTTTTGTAAATCCATGTTGACTTTGTCCGATCCTGTCACTGTTTTCCAAGTGCTCTGCTATTACATCTTTTATAATGGACTCTAGCATTTTCCGCACTACTGATATCAGGCTTACCGGTCTATAATTCCCCGTTTTTTCTCTACCACCTTTTTTAAATAGTGGGGTAACATTAGTTACCCTCCAATCCATGGGAACTGTTCCAGAGTCTATAGAATTTTGGAAGATGACCAGCAATGCATCTACTATTTCTAGGGCCACTTCCTTAAGTACCCTAGGATGTAGATTATCAGGCCCTGGGGATTTATCGGCCTTCAATCCCGTCAATTTCCCTAACACCATTTCCCTACAAATGCTGATTTCATTCAGTTCCTCCCTCTCATTAGACCAAATATTCCCCGACATCTCTTGGAGTTTGTGTCCTCCTTTGTGAAGACAGAAGACTTACCGCCAGACGCTATGTCCGACAGGGTGAAGGGGGACTACCTGTCACCGGGGCAGCGTAAATTAAAGGGAAGGTGCCGGGCGACCATTTTTGTTGCTGGCCGCCTGCCAGAACCTGCCCCCTCTGCCGTCCCCAGCCTCCTGTGAAGCCCCCGCGTGGAGTGCCGGCTGCGCTCTGTGAGCCCGGCACTCCTCGAGTGCTGGGCTCTTTTGCCTGGTGGTCCAGCTGGGCCCCGGGTCACGCTGCACTAGGCCCCTCCTCTTTAATAAGGGGAGGAAGGCCTGCAGTACCACGGCGCTACATGCCACAGCGCCCGCTGCGATATTCACTCGCAATGCCCCAAGAGGGAGGCAGGGCGCTTCTAGTAGCGCCCCAAATGGGGCATGACCCAATTTTGCCCCCATGGAATTTGCTTTGATAGACAACAGAGATAAACAAACCCTCTTAGTTTTGCAGACATGGTGGCCGGAATTTTGCCGGTCCTCAGAGTGCGGGATTGGAGGCGGGACCGCTGTCAAAATCGCAAAGATTGACAGCGGGTAGGAAACCCGCTGTCAACCCGCCTCCAATCCATCTTTCTAAGTGTCGGGTCCCCGATTTGTGCATGGAGCAGACACCTAGCAGCCGGGAGAGGATTATAGCCAATTACCTGGCTGTTAACAAGTACTTGGGTGTCCTTGTACACCAATCACTGAAAGCAAATGTGAAGGTGCAGGAAGCAGTTAGGAAGGCAAATGGTATGTTGGCCTTCATTGGAAGAGGATATGAGTACAGGAGCAAGGATGTCTTACTACAGTTGTACAGGCCTTGGTGAGTCCACGCCTGGAGTACTGTGTGCAGTTTTGGTCTCCTTACCCAAGAAAGGATAAACTTGCCATAGAGGGAGAGCAGCAAAGGTTCACCAGACTGATTCCTGGGATGGCAGGACTGTCGTATGAAGAGAGAGTGGGTCGACTCGGCCTGTATTGACTAGATTTTAGAAGAATGAGAGGGGATCTCATTGAAACATGTAAAATTCTGACAGGGCTAGACAGACTGGATGCAGGGTGGATGTTTCCCCTGACTGGGGTGTCTGGAACGAGGGGTCACTTTCTCAGGGTATGGGGTCGGACATTTAGGACTGAGGTGAGGAGAAATTTCTTCACTCAGAGGGTGGTGAACCTGTGGTATTCTCTAACACAGAAGGCTGTGGAGGCCAAGTCACTGAATATATTTAAGAAGTAGATAGATTTCAAGGGGTATGGGGAGAGAGCGTGAATATGGTATTGAGGATCAGCCATGATCATATTGAATGGAGGAGCAGGCTCGAAGGGCTGAATGGCCTACTCCTGCTCCTATTTTTCTATGTTTCTATGTTTGATACTTGTTAACAGGCTCTTTTTCAATTTTTCCACTTCTGCCTCAGGTTTCTCGACATCCGAACACCATGACAGGTAAGTGCGGCATGTTGTGAGTCTGCTGTAATGTTTCTGCATTGATGAGAGCTGCAGAAGAGGTGTGAAGGATCCAATGGTGCACTGGCGAGTTTCAGGGGTAAGAAAATGTTGGGAAAATCATTTTTAATGCATTTACACTTTTCTGTAGGTAACAAGTTTTGAATTGGCTGTTTAGTCCCACCTCATTGGGAGAACCTCTCTCACCAGTGACAGATCGCTTCTGTAACCTCACAACTAACAGAAAGCGACACAGGATGAGTTAATGTGAACGTTTGACTGTTCAAACAGCTCAGCCCAATATTAAAGGAACATTTCACTATCTCTGAATGATTGATTTACTGCAAAAGGCAAGGAAAACTGTACAAAACACAATGGCTAAAGAATATCGGCACTGCAGACAGAAGAGGGTGGTTTGGCCAGTCCTTTCGCCTACGAGGATCAGGCTGCAGTCAGAGGAAGGAGGGGCCTGGCCAGTCTTTTCGCTTACGAGGATCTACAATGAACACTGGACCGATCATCGGCGGGTGGTTACATGTATGATTTCCTGTAACATTATTGGTGGACTGCTCGAATGGTGGTTGGGGTTTTGAATCTGTCTGAGGAACAATAAAAAGTTAAAAACAGAACCCGCGTATCTGGCGTAATTTCTCAAATGTCTCAAATCCGAACTCTATAACCTGTTGGGTGAGGGGTAATTTTTAAATGTAGTCCTCTCTAAATGGTAACATAAGAACATAAGAAATAGGAGCAGGAGTAGGCCAATCGGCCCCTCGAGCCTGCTCCGCCATTCAATAAGATCATGGCTGATCTGATCCTAACCGCCAATCTACTATCACAGAACCATCTCCTGAATCTAACAGAATTAGACACACGAAATAGGAGCAGGATCAGGCTACACGGCCCCTGGGCCCGCTCCGCTACCCACAGGGCCATGTCCGATCCGAACCTAGACTCATGTCCAAATTCCTGCCCACTCCCCGTAACCCTGAATTCCCTTTACTTCTAGGAAACTGTCTATTTCTGTTTTAAATGTTTGTAATGATGTAACTTCTACAGCTTTTTGGGGCAGCATATTCCATGGACCTACCACCCTCAGAGTGAAGTAGTTCCTCCTCATCTCAGTTTTGAAAGAGCAGCCCCTATTCTAAGACTAAGACTATGCCCCCTAGTTCTAGTTTCACCCATCATCGGGAACATCCTCCCCGCATCCACCAGTGAGTGAGGTTGTGCAGGATGCAACACTCCACTATGATGCTGGAGATACATTGTGGGGCATATTATTGGAGCCTCCCCGACCTGTCCAGACTCCTGAACCATTATGTCAGCAGTCTTATGGTGCACTGACTAATCATCCTGACAGTCACCTGGCTTGGTTTACACCACTGTTGCTCAGGAGTGGTGGGGTTTTGAAGGGGTGTCATGAATCATGACTGCAGGGGGGTGTCTCTTGTTCGCCTGCAGCCATCCAGTCACATCCCCTCACGACTTACCCGAGTACTGTTGGGTGGTGTCGGGGCTGCTTAATCTTCACCGGACAGCCAGCTGCCTCTTTAGGCTCGTTGCAGGTGGGCAGCTGGACAGGCGGATGGAAATGAAGCCTTGGTGTTAAAATAGCTCGGACCTCAAATTTATGACATCAGGGGAGTTGGGGTTTGACTCTCACCTGCCCCCTAATCACCTGTAACCCGCTCCCAGTTAAAGTCCCCCCCACCACCACCACCTCATTAATTCCCCTGATGAGCAGCTCTGCAAAACTGTTTTCTCTGACCCCCACCCCCCCCCCCCCACCAAAAGATAGTCAATCAAAGCTTCTGGCAACTTATTCCGGTTGCTTTCTAAAGATGACATCTCCATGGTCCTAGGAACACAGGGGTCATTGGGGTCCACTGAGAATTTGACCATTTAAATCTGTATTTGTCCTTGTAACCCTCAATTACATGTGAAATAGATATTTACTGAGACTTTTTTTTGATAGGAGTTTGTACACCACAACATTAACTGCTCTCACAGACAGCCAATTCCACATATCCAGTACTCTAAGGCACCACATAATAGACTAATGAATAAGGTCAGAGCATGGAGTCAGGGGACAAGTAGCAGAATGGATAACTAGCTGGTGCGGCGGAGACCACATAGGGACAATAACACAATTCACAATGTACAGCCAATGTGGTTATATGTACCTAAACACAATTCACTATGTATAGCCAATGTTGTTATATGTACGTACTTGGTTGGGTTATCGGGGCAGGGTCCCTTTAAGAGCGTCGGTAGCGTGATGACATCATGCGTCGGTAGCGTGATGACGTCATAGTCCTGCAACAAGGGCGAGGACCTCAGTCCTCATGGAGAGTGAATAAAGTAACACGCGTTTTGCCTTTGCTGCAACAAAAGTCTCAGAGCCTGTTGATTTCTAACGACCCCAACATTGGTGACCTCGTTGCTCTTTTGGACGATTCCAAAGACCTCATCCGAAATGGCGGCGAACGCCGTTTCCATCAAATTACCCGAGTTTTGGGAACGACAGGCTGTCGCTTGGTTCGCCCAGGCCGAGGCTCAATTTGCACTCTGGGACATCACCGCGGATGACACGAGGTACTACTACGTCGTCTCTGCTCTCGGCAGCTCCATCGCGGCCAGAGTCGTGAGCCTGCTCGAGAACCCCCTGGAGCTCAACAAATTCGAAACGCTGAAAACGCACCTCTTAGAAACTTTTGGACTCACCGAAGCCAAGCGCACGCCAGCTTCTCTCTCTAACCAGGCTTGGTGACTCCAAGCCCTCGGAGCTGATGGACCACATGCTGGCCCTCCTGGGCACACACAGGCCGTGCTTCCTCTTCAAGGAACTGTTCCTTCAACAGCTGCCAGGTCAGGTACGGTCGGCTTTAGCCAACTCTTCCATTACCGATTTCTGCGACCTGGCCAAGGAGGCCGACAAATTTTTCTCCGCCGGGCAACAGTACTGCGCGGCCACGCGGAGCCCTGCCCCCACCAATACAGCCCAACGGCGGCAGCCCCCAAGCCTCTGCTTCTACCACGCGCAGTTTGGCCCCAAAGCCAGGAAGTGCCGGCCCCCGTGCAGTTTTCCCGCATCGAAACAAACAAAAGATCACTCGTCGGCTGCTATGACTGTCGGCCGTTCAGGCAGTTTGTTATTTATTACGGACACCAACTCTGAACATCGTTTTCTTTGTGACACGGGTGCCCACGTGAGTGTCCTGCCCGCGTTAACCATAGACATGCAAGGAGGGAACCACGGCCCCGTCCTCGAAGCTGCCAACGGCAGTTCCATCCGCACCTTCGGGAAACGGAGCGTGGCGCTTTGTTTTGGCGGGCAGCGGTTCACCTGGGACATTGTCACGGCAAAAGTGTCCACCCTCCTTCTCGGCGCTGACTTCCTCTGCGCCAATGGCCTTTTGGTGGACGTCAAGAACCGACGTCTCATCAACGCTGAGACTTTCAGCTCGCTCCCGTGTTCCCTCAGCGGGTCCAGCACGACGAAGTTGTCCAGCGCACTCTCGGCCTCCGACGAGTTTTCCCGCCTCCTTGCTGAGTTCCCGGACCTCACGAAGCCCACGTTCTCGTCCGCCACCACCAAACATGGGGTAGAACACCACATCTCGACCACCGGTCCGCCCGTCTACGCCTGCGCTCGGCGCCTCGACCCGGGGAAACTCACCATCGCTAAAGCAGAGTTCGACACCATGGAGTGCCTCGGCATCATCCACCGGTCGAACAGTCCGTGGGCCTCGCCCCTCCACTCACTCCGAAACCAGGCGGCGGGTGGCGCCCGTGTGGCGATTACCAGCGCCTCAATGACGCTACGACCCCCGACCGCTACCCGATTCCACATATCCAGGACTTTTCTGCCCGCCTGGCCGGGAAAGTGGTATTCTCGAAAGTGGACCTCGTCCGGGGTTACCACCAGGTCCCTGTCCGGCCGCAGGATGTCCTGAAAACCGCGGTGATCACCCCGTTCGGGCTGTTCAAATTTCTCCGCATGCCATTCGGCCTCAAAAATGCCGCCCAGGCTTTTTAACGCCTAATGGACACCGTGTTACGGGACCTGACATTCCTGTTCGTATACCTGGACGACACCCTCATCGCCAGCGCCTCCAGGACGGAGCATGTGTCGCACCTTTGGACTCTCTTCCAACGCCTCAACCAGCACGGCCTAATCGTCAACCTGGCCAAGTGCCAGTTTGGGCTGTCCTCGATCGACTTTCTCGGGCACCGCATCACGAAGGACGGGGCGGTGCCACTGCCATCGAAAGTGGAGGCCGTGATGGACTTTCCATGACCCCTCACCGTGAAGGCCCTGCAGGAGTTTTTGGGCATGGTGAACTTTTACCATCGCTTCGTCCCCCGAGCAGCCCAGCTTATGTGGCCCCTTTACGAGGCCCTCAAAGGCAAGCCCGACAAGCTCGCCGTCGATTGGTCTGAGGAGGTGGCCAATTCTTTCACGGACATGAAAAGGGCCCTGTCTAACGCGACCATGCTGGCGCATCCGTTACCTGATGCGCTGATCGCTCTCACCACCGACGCCTCGGACTATGTGGTCAGTGTCGTCCACGAACAGTGGGTCAACGGCACCTGGCAGCCGCTCACCTTCTTCAGCTGGCAGCTCCGCCCCAACGAGCGGAAGTACAGCACCTTCGATCGCGAGCTTCTCGGCCTCTACCTCGCCGTCCGACACTTCCGTTTCCTAATGGAGGCTCGCCCGTTCACAGCGTTCGTGGACCACAAACCGTTGACCTTCGCCATGGCCAATGCTTCTGAGCCGTGGTCGGCCCGTCAGCAACGCCAGCTGACCTTCATCTCAGAGTTTACAACGGACATCCAGCATGTGGCTGGGAAAGACAACCCCGTCGCCGACTGTCTCTCCCGAGCCGTCGCCAGTGTCGTACACCTCGGCATCGACTACACCCGCATGGCAACCGACCAGGCCTCTGACCCGGACGTCCAGGCCTACAGGACGGCGGTCACGGGCCTTCAACTAGCGGACGTCGCGTTCGACGATGCCGGCACCACATCCTGTGCGACGTCTCCGTTGGGCAGCCACGTCCCGTCGTGCCCGACGGGTGGAGATGGCAAGTTTTCCACGCTGTCCATAATCTTTCCCACCCGGGCAGGAAGCCGTCACAGAAGCTGGTGGCGGCTAAGTTCGTCTGGCACGGGCTCAGGAAGGACATTCGCGACTGGGCCAGCACCTGCGTGGTGTGCCAATGCTCGAAAGTGCATCGCCATACTAAGGCCCCGTTGGCGCCTTTGGCGGTGCCCGAGAGGCGGTTCGACCATGTTAACGTGGACCTGGTGGGGCCCCTGCCGCCCTCCTCACCCACCTCCTCACAATGGCTGGAAGCTGTCCCGCTGTCTTCAACGAGTCCACCGATGTGGCTCGGGCGTTCATCAGCACTTGGGTCGCCCGGTTCGGCGCCCCATCTGACATTTCCTCCGACCGGGGGCCCCCAGTTCACGTCGGAGCTCTGGAACGCTGTCGCCCGAGGCCTCGGGTTGAGACTCCACTGCACCACAGCATACCATCCTCAGGCTAACGGACTGTGCGAACGGTTTCATCACTCCATGAAGGCCACGCTCCGTGCCAGCCTCCGGGACGACAGTTGAATCGACAGACTCTCGTGGGTCATGCTGGGACTCAGGACCGCCCCCAAGGAGGACCTCCAGTCCTCGTCCGCCAAGCTCATCTACGGACAGCTGCTGCGGGTTCCCAGTGATTTCGTCCCCAACGCAACGGAACCTTGGTCCGCAGCCCGTCAGCGGTCCGACCTTCTGGACAACACCAAGGTTTTTGCGCCGGTGCCCACGTCGCAGCACAGCCTCCCGCAGTCCCACGTTCTGCTCGACCTTCGTGCGGCGGAGTACGTTTTTGTCCTCCACGACGCCCACCGGGGACCTCTTCAGCCACCCGACGATGGACCATTCCGCGTCCTGGAAACCGGGAACAAGACCTTCGTGGTGGATGTCGGCGGTAAGCCAGACTGCATTTCCGTGAACCGTCTTAAGCCGGCCCACCTGGATCTGGACCAACCAGTTGAGTTGGCACAGCCCCCGAGGCGGGGCCGACCTCCGGTTTCTGCACCCTCAGTCCACCACCGAGCGCCCGAGGTCCTTTCCGACGAACCCCCTGGTCCCCACCCCGGAATTGAGGAGCCGTTCCAACCGGGTGATCCGGCCCCCCCAACGACTGACATTGCCAGTGCTAGTGAATTCTGGGGGGACGTATGTGGCGGAGACCACATAGGGACAATAACACAATTCACAATGTATAGCCAATGTGGTTATATGTACCTAAACACAATTCACTATGTATAGCTCATGTTGTTATATGTACGTACTTGGTTGGGTTATCGGGGCAGGGTCCCTTTAAGAGCATCAGTAGCATGATGACATCATGCGTCGGTAGCGTGATGACGTCATAGTCCTGCAACGAGGGTGAGGACCTCAGTCCTCATGGAGAGTGAATAAAGTAACACGCGTTTTGCCTTTGCTGCAACAAAAGTCTCAGAGCCTGTTGATTTCTAGCGACCCCAACACTGGCTTCAAGATAGAACGCTGAGAGTAGGGGTAAAGGGTAACTATTCACAGTGGCAGAAGGTGGGTGGTGGTGTTCCACAAGGATCAGTGCTGGGACCACTGTTGTTCACAATTTACATTAATGATTTAGGCTTTGGAATCAAAAACACAATTTCTAAATTTGTGGAATACACCAAATTGGTGGGGATAGTCAATACTGAGGAGGAGTGCAACAAATTACAGGAGGACATTAATAAACTTGCAGAATGGGCATATAATTGGCAAATGAATTTCAACACAGATAAATGTGAGGTTGTAGGAATAGGTGTATTCCTAACAAATAACGGAGCTTGAATCGGAGGAACAACAAACAGGATTTTAATGTTGGATAAGATGAAATACAACAAATAACGTAGATCGATGCTGGAGCGACGTGGAACAGGTCTTTCCCCAGTGGGGACGCCATGAGGACTGACTAGGCAGTCCGGAGGTTTGCGCGATGACGTCACCGCGTTTGCGTCGTGATGTCATCGCGTTGCTCGCGTTTCCCGCGCTTGGGGCGTCACGTGACATGCGTCATGACGTCACCGTTTTTGTCCGCGTCATCACATTTACCCGGCACCCGGCACTCGGCACTGCAGCTGGCCGTTGCGGCCGAAGTCGCGGGAGCGGGAAGCCGAACCGGGCCGGTGGCCGTCGTGGGCACAGGAGGCCGAGCTGTGCCGGCGGCCTTCGCGGGCGTGGGAGGCCGAGCTGTGCCGGCGGCCTTCGCAGGCGCGGGAGGCCGAGCTGTGCCGGCGGCTGTTGCGGGAGCGGGAGGCCGAGCTGGGCTGGCGATTGTCGCTTTTACCCGCGACCTTAAAGGGGCAACGCCCCGTGCATGCAAACTATATATGCAACGTTGAAGGGAATTATGTACAACAGGTAAGAGACATTCGGTAGTGCCATTAAATATGCCCCCCCAGAATTTGCTTCAACGGACAAAGTCAAACGGTGAAGTGGTCCGACTAGCTTGTCCGAAGGAATCCTGTAGTGCCGAGGCAGAGGCTGCTGGGCGGCTGGCGGTCAGGCGGGCGGTCGCACATGGTCTGCCGTAACGACGATGGTGTTCGGTAGCCTCAGCCGTTGTGCTGTCTCGACTTGGCGGGCGAGGTCTAAAGATGCTGGTCGTGAGCAGATCCTTATGCGCGTCATGGCGAATAAAATGTATCCGTCATGCGAAGGACCATGGAGACGTGCGACCTCTGCAGCCCGTGGTCCGAAGCGGACGCCGGGGCGAAACAGCTGGCCGCATCACAGTGACTGGCAGGTTTGGCAGACACGGAACATGGCGCTGTCAGTGTTGTTAGGAAGTCCCCTGTCGAACGAAATCTGCAGGAACGCCGTAACGGGCGATCCAGGAGGAAATGAACGTGGGTCTAGTCGGTCCGGAACTCGCCGAGCAGGCGAGCGAACTCATCGGTAGTCGGGAACGCACGGAATGGTGCGTGCCGTAATGTTACTACGGTAACAAAGAAGCGAGTTAACAGTTGCTGC
The DNA here is from genome assembly GCF_052327205.1 of Somniosus microcephalus. Lineage (NCBI taxonomy): Eukaryota > Metazoa > Chordata > Chondrichthyes > Squaliformes > Somniosidae > Somniosus > Somniosus microcephalus. The sequence goes on along the minus strand of NC_140990.1, from coordinate 206,567,043 downwards.
GTTGATCAGGGATGGACAGCAATCGTCCCGCGTGGCCGGTCGCGGGATGCCCGTAGGCCCGTACCTCGTTGTTCGGAGTGTCGGTTGTTGTATCGAACATGGGGAAAACTGCCGGGAGGGCGGCAACGCCTAGCCTTCACGCCGAACACCGCACGGTAGTTCAGTAGATGTCTGCTTTTGTTGAGGGGAACACTGTAGAGAGGGCGGCAACGCTTCTAGTTGTTGATTTAGGGGGAAAACTGCCTGGAGGGCAGCAACGCTTCGCTTTCGCGCCAAAAAGCGTGGTAGAAAACACAACCAGCAGGCTGACAGGCTGGTGCGTCGTCGGCGGGGAATGAGTCTTCGTGTTTCACGAGGGATGGGTCCTCGTGGATTGCGAGGGATGGGTCCTCGTGGTTCATGAGGGATGGGTCCTTGTGGTTCGCGAGGGATGGGTCCTCGTGGGTCGCGAGGGATGGGTCCTCGTGGGTCGTGAGGAGCGAGTCCTCGTGGTTCGTGAGGAGTGAGTCCTCGTGGCATCTCCACGGGGGCGCGCTCCGATCTTGAGGGCCCGAAAACCGGCGGAACCCGCGCTTGGAGGGATTCATACTTGCTGTTGTGTTGGGAGCTGTCGTGGAGGCGGACGATCCGTAAGGCGGTAGAGCTGACGAATACGGAGACCTCGTTGGTCTGTGCCGCATCGATGTTCTTGGCGAATGGGGCTTCTACCTGAAGAAAGCACGAGGGCGGTTGCTGCTCCCTGAATTGCGGTAGCGACAGCGAAACGGCTGATGCTTCCATGGCGTGCTTTGTTTGTGAAAATCGTTCACAAAAATCAGGGTCCGGCTGCGTTACGTTCGTGAAAAACGGGATCACCTCCAGGCTGCGCTTCCTTTGCGAATGCGTTCGCAAAGACGGGGTCGCCAATGTAGGAATTGGTGTTCGTCGGTCGTTGTTCGTCATGCTCTTCTTCTGTGAAACCGCTCACAGAGATGGGGTTCAGGCTGTGCGCGTCGCCCATGAAAAACGTTCACGGAGACAGGGTCACCAATGTAGGTTTTGATGAATTCCCGTCCTCACGTCGTTGGGTCACCAATGTAGGTGTTGGATGAATTCGGCTGTGCACGTCGGTCGTCTTCTGTGAAGACGAGGTTCAGGCTGTGCGCTTCTTCCGTGAAAAACATTCACAGAGTCGGGGTCACCAATGTAGGTTTTGAGGAATTCCCGTCCTCGCGTTGTTGGGTCACCAATGTAGGTGTTGGATGAATTCGGCTGTGCACGTCGGTCGTCTTCTGTGAAGACGAGGTTCAGGCTGTGCGCTTCTTCCGTGAAAAACATTCACGGAGTCGGGGTCACCAATGTAGGAATAGGTGTATTCCTAACAAATAACGGAGCTTGACTCGGAGGAACAACAAACAGGATTTTAATGTTGGATAAGATGAAATACAACAAATAACGTAGATCGATGCTGGAGCGACGTGGAACAGGTCTTTCCCCAGTGGGGACGCCACGAGGACTGACTAGGCAGTCCGGAGGTTTGCGCGATGACGTCATCGCATTTGCGTCGTGACGTCATCGCGTTGCTCGCATTTCCCACGCTTGGGGCGTCACGTGACATGCGTCGTGACATCACCGTGTTTGTCCGCGTCATCGCGTTTACCCGGCACCCGGCGCTGCAGCTGGCTGTTGCGGCCGAAGTTGTGGGAGCGGGAGGCCGAACCGGGCCGGCGGCCGTCGCGGGCGCGGGAGGCCGAGCTGTGCCAGGGACCGTCGCGGGAGTGGGAGGCTGAGCTGTGCCGGTGGCCATCGTGGAAGCGGGAGGCCGAGCTGGGCTGGCGATTGTTGCGTTTACCCGCGACCTTAAAGGGGCAACGCCCCGTGCATGCAAACTATATATACAACGTTGAAGGGAATTATGTACAACAGGTAAGAGACATTCGGTAGTGCCACTACAAGGTATTACATTTTGGTAGGAAGAATAGGGAGGTCACTTATTATTTGGAGGGTGCGTGTCTGGGTGAGGTAGAGGAGCAAATGGATCTCGGAATACAAATACACAAATTGCTAAAAGTAGCAACACAGGTTAACAAGGCCAATAAAAAAGCAAACCAAGCACTAGGGTTTATTTCTAGAGGGATAGAATTGAAAAGTAGTGAAGTTATGCTAAACCTTTATCAAACCTTGGTTAGACCACACTTAGAGTACTGCGTACAATTCTGGTCACCATATAAAAAAGATATAGAGGCAATGGAGAGGGTGCAGAGAAGATTCACAAGGATGATGCCAGAAATGCGAGGGTATATCTATCAGGAAAGGATGAACAGGCTGGGTCTCTTTTCCCTTGAAAAGAGAAGGCTGAGGGGTGACCTAAAGAGGTGTTTAAAATTATGAAAGGTTTTGATAGAGTAGACACAGAGAGAATGTTTCCACTTGTGGGGAAGAGCATAACTAGAGGCCATCAATATAAGATAGTCACCAAGAAATCCAATAGGGAATTCAGAAGAAACTTCTTTACCCAGAGGGTGGTGAGAATATGAAACTCGCTACCACAGGGAGTAGTTGAGGCAAATAGTATAGATGCATTTAAGGGCAGGCTAGACAAGCATATGGGTGAGAAGGAAATAGAGGGTTATGCTGATAGAATTAGATGAGGAAAGACAGGAGGAGGCTCGAGTGGAGGATAAACGCTGGCATGGACTGGTTGGGCCGAATGGCCTGTTTCTGTGCTGTATATCCTATGTAATCTGTGAGTGTGTGTGTACTGGTGGAGGGTTGAATTCTTCTAATCTCTTCAACCAAATAAAAAGAAATATCTTTCAAGTCAGTTATATGATCAAAGTTGTCTTAACATTGATGTTAAACAACACCACATGTTACAATGTCCTGTAAGTCCACAGTGAAACTTACCATTGTGTCATAGCAATGATGAGCAGCTGATAGAACTGTGTTGGATACTACTTTGGCCCCATAAAGCCCACTTATAATTAGAAGTACAGAAACTAGCAGCACACAGTACCATGAAAATGGTTGCATTTGTCAGTACATTCATGGCATTAACTGTACAGCAGTTTGGCAATGGGGCGTGTGACCATCTTGATGAAAGCATCTGCGAGCCATCTGTTGATGACTTGTGCCATACGGCTGGGTCAGTGGTTGTGAAAACATGGTAAGCCACCATTTCCCATGCGCTCATATTATATGTGTGCACATTTTTATGCCCACACAAACACACTATATATTTATATATAAATAGAATGACACCAGTGTTATTTGGAGATGGAATGCTGCAGTGGGTTACAATATTGATGGTGTGTATGAAATCTCCTCACTCTGCTGTTCGAATTGTTATGAGTTTGGCTGTTCTCATGCCAGCTCCAGTGGGCGTGGACGACTGCAAAACAAAACAGCCTTCATTCAGCACCCAAAGCCACAGCGATGGCTGGTGTGGTTAAATGGAAATGTCAAAGTGGTATAGTAGGGAGCGCGCTTCTGAGGTTAGGGTTGAAGCACATTGTTAAAGCACAGATGACAGGAAGCTGTACTGGTTGTGCCCGTGCTGATACTGGGTGCAAAAAATGGAAAAATATTCCATGTCATTTTTAAATCCATGCGACAGCAATTTTATAAATTATGTCGGAGCTATTTTTGTATATATATATATATTAGCCTTGGAATCTCAAGGGTAATAATCTACTAGAAATAAACTCTACATCCAAGTGACGTGGATCAAAGACCAGAGGAGCTGTTATTACATTTCCCAAAATGATGCTTGAAGCTTTTTAGTATCCAATCCCAGGCATCATTTGGTTAGTTTAACTGATGAACACTATCTTTAGTAATAACATGACCCGTGGCTCCAAAATGCTGCTGCGCTGTCAATGGGGAATAATTTAATTAGATGGCTGGAAATTAGTCTGCTTCATCTCCGATTTAAATTCCATACTTAATCCAATTAGGGCCATTCCCACTTTGTGCTCTCCTTGCATCTTTACATCAAGGTGGCAATTTTGCTCTGCAGTAGGCAACTGTTGTGTCAGCTAACAGGGATCAATCTGGAACCTCCCTGCTCTTTGTGCAGCTTTCTATCCTGAGATAATAAAAGGGGTGGGGGCAACTAGAATATAAAAATCTGTTGGTTCCTTGCACAACAGAAAATTATGTTTTTGATGAAAATGAGCATGGGGTTTATCAGAACATGTATACCACTAACTATATTTGAAGTGAAAGTAACTTATTACATTTGTTACATTTATGAGGGCTGACAATTGCAAAAATTACATTCCATAATCGCCAAATCATAACGGCTTTAAATTGTCACATGATAGTTTAACATAAAAAAATTTCTTTCCAAAATTTAACTTTTGGAACTTAAAAATACTAGCAGAACAATATGAAATGGTCAATACTGTTTTTAGACTGAGCGTCCATAAGGCTAACTGTGACATGCTTGAGACTTTATTGCATGTCAGTTCTGCAATTAGCTCCTCCCCTAGAAATACCAATATTTCAAGGTGTGGTATTGAGTTGGAGAAATATCTCAATTTCTTTTGACTGTGAGTTCCAATCAAGGTACAGAATTCAGGTTAATTACCAAGCCAGATTCAAAGCTATGAGCATGAGGCTCTCTGACTACCAGTGACTATCAAAAACAACTGCTCGTGGTGCTCTGCAAGTTTTCTAATTCAGTTACCTTTGTGTGTAAAATCCAGTTCAGATCTTACTCCCAGCTTTGTGTTTCCTCTGTCGACTATAACACTGCAAAAACATGATTATTATATGATGCTAATCTTCATGAATTGATCTTAGCAGCTGCGATCTTTCCGTTAAGAACAAAGAAATTAGGAAAGACCACACGGCCCATCTACATCTGGAAGCAACCATCTCCTGTATGTCTTTAGGAATTGGGCTCTGAAAAAAGAAACCTCTAAATAGAATGACAGCATCACAGGTAGGACACACGGACGGACACACACACACACACACATATCATACACACACACACACACATATCATACACACACACACACCATACACACTACACACACACACCATACACACATATACACACACACTCACACACCATACACATACCCACACACCCACCCCATACACACATACACACCATACACACACCCACCCCATACACACATCCACACCCACACACCATACACACGCTACTCACACATGCCCACCCACACACGCTACACACACACACACACACACACACCCACACACGCTACACACACACACCCACCCACACACGCTACACACACACCCCCACATACCATACCCACACACACACACATAGCATACACACACATACACACCCAGACACCCACCCACCATACACACACACACACACCCCCAGGCACACACATACACACACATACCATACACACTGTAGGGGGTTTTGGTTTGGGGTTTGCGTCTGGTCAGTCAGTTGTGTGCCTGAGCTGCCCCAGCCCCATGCGATTCGAATCGCTTCCCCCTTTTAGTTCAGAGCACCAGACTTATTTACAAGTAGCGATATAGACAAATGAGACCAGTGGTTCAGTGCAAAGAAAACCAATGTTTATTAAAATAGAGAAACAATTACTATACAGAGAAAATCACCATGGATGCAACACAATTACACTTAGCGGGGGAGGAGAAATGGACACATCAAGGGAAAATGACTAAAATGACACTTTAGCAATTCCCCTTAACTCCCACCCTTTACACCTATCTAGATTGTCTTGTGATGGGCCAGAAAATTGATGCTCACCAGTCTAGGATGTTGAAACGCCTGCTCCGTGCCCTGTTGCCTGTCGGTGTTTTTAGGTTTTCACTGCCCCAGAGCAGAGATACCCCAGTAATTCAAACGTAACTGTGGGTGTCCTACTTACCTGGACGGGCTCTTCGTCGACGATCCTCTCACTGGGTTGATGTTACGGCAGGGCACTGGAGGCGAGGCGAGAGAGAGAGAGATGGCTTCTTGAGGGACTAGTTATACCCTTCCCGGTAGCCCTTATCTCCTGCCAGATCAGCTCATTTCTTTGTCTGACCTGGGCGTGATGAAGCTCACACAAAGGAAACCGATCTGGGCCCATCAACCTGGATGGCCGGCTAATCGGTTTTAAACGTCTCATCAGTGTTCCCCTTTGTCCAACTGGTTTCGTGATGGGGCCATTCCAGACTGAATGCCCCGTTGATTGTTTGTAAACAGTGTCGATATTCCTAACGAAGGTCTGAAATGCAGCTAAGCTTGTACCATTACATATTGAATAGGCCTTGCTTGCTCTTGATTGCTTGTGCAAACAACCTTGATGGGTTTTAATCAGAGGCCCGAATGCCACTGGGTTTGCTTCTCATGCATAAATGCAGAAGGTCTGTCTGCATTCTAATGTCTGGAAAGTTCCTTCTTTGTCAGTCCAAACTGAAACTTACAGGCCTTGGCCATGAGGTTGACCGCAGCCATCTTGTTGAGCCCTGGATTTTAAACTCAGTCCAACCAGGGTTTTTTTTTCAATCAGCCAAAAGTAAATCTTCGGGGGAGACTTGAAATTTGCGAATCCTTTCAACACACACCCCCACACCATACACACACACACACCCACATATTCTGCAATAAAAAGCTAGTATCAGTAATGGTGACAATGAAATTACCGGATTGTCGTAAAAACCCATCTGGTTCACTAATGTCCTTTAGGGAAGGAAATCTGCCATCCTTACCTGGTCTGACCTATATGTGACTCCATCCCACAGTAATGTGGTTGACTCTTAACTGCCCTCTGAAATGGCCCAGCAAGCCACTCAGTTGTAAAAAACCACTACAAAAAACAATAAAAATTAAACCGGACGGACCACCCAGCATCGACCTCGGCACCAGCTACGAACACGACAACGGCACACCCAGCCCAGGTGACCCGGCAAAGTCCTCCTCACTAACATCTGGGGACTTGTGCCAAAATTGGGAGAGCTGTCCCACAGACTAGTCAAGCAGCAGCCTGACATAGTCATACTCGCAGAATCATAACTTACAGCCAATGTCCCAAACTCCTCCATCACCATCCCTGGGTATGTCCTGTCCAACTGGCAGGACAGACCGATCAGGGGTGGTGGCACAGTGGTATACAGTCAGGAAAGAGTGGCCCTGGGAGTCCTCAACATTGACTCCAGACCCCATGAAGTCTCATGGCTTCAGGTCAAGCATGGGCAAGGAAACCTCCTGCTGATTACCACCTACCGACCTCCCTCAGCTGATGAATCAGTACTCCTCCATGTTGAACACCACCTGGAAGAAGCACTGAGAGTTACAAGGGCACAGAATGTACTCTGGGTGGGGGTCTTCAATGTTCATCACCAAAGGTGGCTCGGTAGCACCACTACTAACCGAGCTGGCCATGTCCTGAAGGACATAGTTGCCAGTCTGGGCCTGCGACAGGTGGTGAGAGAACCAACACGAGGGAAAAACCTACTTGACTTCGTCCTCACCAATCTACCTGTTGCAAATGCATCTGTCATTGTGGAGACGAAGTCCTGTCTTCACACTGAGGACACCCTCCATTGTGTTGTGTGGCACTACCACCGTGCTAAATGGGATAGATTCAGAACAGATCTAGCAGCTCAAAACTGGGCCTCTATGAGACGCTGTGGGCCATTAGCAGCAGAATTGTATTCCACCACAAACTGTAACCTCATGGCCCGGCATATTCCTCACTCTACCATTACCATCAAGTAAGGGGACAAACCCTGGTTCAATATGGAGTGTAGAAGAGCATGCCAGGAGCAGCACCACATGTACCTAAAATTGAGGTGCCAACCTGGAGAAGCTGCAACACAGGACTACATGGATGTTAAAAAGTGGAAGCAGCATGCTATAGACAGAGCTAAGCGATCCCACAATCAACGGATCAGATCAAAGCTCTGCAGTCCTGCCACATCCAGTCGGGAATGGTGGTGGACCATTAAACAACTAACGGGAGGGGGAGGCTCCATTAATCCCTGTCCTCAATGATGGTGGAGCCCAGCACGTGAGTGCAAAAGACAAGACTGAAGCGTTTGCAACCATCTTCAGCCAGAAGTGCCAAGTGGATGATCCATATCGGCCTCGTTCTGAGGTCCCCGCTATCACAGTCTTCAGCCAATTCGATTCACTCCACGAGCTATCAAGAAACGGCTGAGCGCACTGGATACAGTAAAGGCTATGGGCCCTGACAACATCCCGGCTGTCGTGCTGAAGACTTGTGCTCTAGAACTAGCCGCACCTCTAGCCAAGCTGTTCCAGTGCAGCAGTAACACTGCCATCTATCCGACAATGTGGAATACTGCCCAGGTATGTCCCGTCCATAAAAAGCAGGATAAATCCAATCCGGCCAATTACCGCCCCATCAGTCTACTCTCAATCATCAGCAAAGTGATGGAAGGTGTCATCGACAGTGCTATCAAGTAGCACTTACTCACCAATAACCTGCTCATTGATGCCCAGTTTGGGTTCCGCAAGGACCACTCGGCTCCAGACCTCATTACAGCCTTGGACCAAAAGAGCTGAATTCCAGAAGTGAGGTGAGAGTGACATCCCTTGACATCAAGGCAGCATTTGGCCGAGTGTGGCATCAAGGAGCCCTAGTAAAACTGAAGTCAATGGGAATCAGGGGGAAAACTCTCCACTGGCTGGAGTCATACCTAGCACAAATGAAGATGGTTGTGGTGGTTGGAGGTCAATCATCACAGCCACATGACGTTGTTGCAGGAGTTCCTCAGGGCAGTGTCCCAGGCCCAACCATCTTCAGCTGCTTCATCAATGACCTTCACTCCATCATTAAGTTCAGAAATGGGGATGTTCGCTAATGACTGCACAGTGTTCAGTGCCATTTGTAACTCCTCAGATAAAGAAGCAGTCCATGCCCACATGCAGCAAGATCTGGACGACATTCAGGCTTGGGCTGATAAATGGCAGGTCACATTCGCGCCACACTAGTGCCAGGCAATGACTATCTCCAACAAGCGAGCGTCTAACCACTGCTGCTTGACATTCAACGGCATTACCATTGCCGAATCCCTCGCCTCACCATCAATATCCTGGGGTCACCATTGACCAGAAACTTAACTGGACCTGCCACATAAATACTGTGGCAACAAGAGCAGGTCAGAGGCTGGGTATTCTGTGTAATGATATCAGCAAATAGTGATGGTATTTGCCTGTTTGATTATGATGCCTTACCAGCATGTTTGCCTGATTGATTACTTATGCCTGACCAGCAGAGGGCATGTGAGAGACAAGCAGTTTAGTTTAGTTTTACTTTCGTTTTAGATGGATCCCTAACATGATGTCTCCTGTAAATGCTGTTAACTGAGTTGAACATACTTTAGATAAAAAGTCATTCTCTTTCATAAATGTCTCGTCATTGAACCCACATACAAATCGATACATTCTGCGGCGAGTGTCTCACCTCCTGACTCCCCAAAGTCTTCCACCATCTACAAGGCACAAGTCAGGAGTGTGATGGAATACTCTCCACTTGCCTGGATGAGTGCAGCTCCAACAACACTCAAGATGCTCGACACCATCCAAGACAAAGCAGCCCGCTTGACTGACACCTGATCCACCACCTTAAACATTCACTCCCTCCACAACCGGCGTACCATGGCTGCAGTGTGTACCATCTACAAGATGCACTGCAGCAACTCGCCAAGGCTTCTTCGGCAGCACCTCCCAAACCCGCGACCTCTACCACCTAGAAGGACAAAGGCAGCAGGCGCATGGGAACACCACCACCTCCAAGTTCCCCTCCAAGTTACACACCATCCTGACTTGGAAGTATATCGCCATTCCTTCATCATTGCTGGGTCAAAATCCTGGAACTCCCTCCCTAACAGCACCGTGGGAGTATCTTCACCACACGGACTGCAGCGGTTCAAGAAGGTGGCTCACCATCACCTTCTCAAGGGCAACTAGGGATGGGCAATAAATGTTGGCCTTGCCAGCGATGCCAACATCCCATGAACAAATATAAAAAAAGACTTCACAAAGACACATCACACACATACGCAAAGCAGTGGAAGTAACCTGTATGTTTTCAGAATGAAAAGAAACAGGCCATAATTTACAAATAGGACAAGGCACATTCTTATATACTATCAGCAGGCAGCAATTTGTATAACCATGCAACTATTCTGTGGAGTGGGAGGAGTAACCTCTTAGACCTTGGAACCTCAGTGCAAGCTTTACACACATGGGTACCTTTTTGTTTGTGCAGCCAACCTCACCCTTAGACCGGAATTTTGCCGGCACTCAGAGGGTGCTGTTAAAATTTAAAATATTGACAGCAGGTCGGGATCCTGCACTCAAACCGATCTGTGTAAGTTTCCGAAGTGCCAGGTCTGCCTGCGCTTTACAGACCTGACACTAAGCAGCGGGTAAGCCAATTGAGATAGTTAAGAGTGTCTTTAAAGTTAGTTGAACAACATTTTACCACCTTCTAGCCATTTTTCCAACTTTTTCACAAGGTTCCCGTCGCTCGGGGATCACGTCAGGTAAGTGTATTGGGTTCTCTATGACTCTCCATTGCTGTGAATAGGAGACAGCTGCAAAAGTGGTATAAAAGCTACCATTTCACAGCTGTTCACTTTCCAATGTCAGAAGCTTGAGCCTTCAGGATTTGGAAGACACTTTTGAGCTGTATGCAGTTTGGAAGCGTTTGGAGTAAACTCTGTTAGCACTGTCACCGCCTTGGAGTAACCTCTCTCACCATTGACAGATCGCTTCTGTCATCTCACCTTCAGCTGCCATCTATTCCAGCAGCATCGGTGCCCTTGAAAAAAATCTCACCTTGGTCCTCAGAATCCCACCACGATCAGCTCCAACACCAGCATCACCAGGCACACCAGCATCACAAACAACAACACCAGCCTTTTCCGCAATCAACTGATGCTGCACAGGACACAGGGCATCAGCACCCGACCACATTGCTGCCCAGGACGTCAGTGATGGCCTCACCATGGTCACATTTACTTTACGTGACGGTGTACACCCTAGCTGCCACATGATGCGCCAGGTTGGCACCACCCCACACCAGCACTATAAAGCACCACTACAATGTCCAAGCCATTGCTTTCACACTCAGCACCATTGGGGGAAAGGGGGGGGGGGAGGTGCGGCGTGGGGAGGTTAGGGGCAGGATTTTCATTGGGCCGTGGAGTCCGGATTGGAGGCATGCGGCGGGTTAAAATCCCGAAATCAGGGGTCCCGAGCCCATCCTGCACCCAAACCCGCCTCCATGCCAGTTTCAAAGGAGGCGGGTACCCGCACCGCACTGGGACCCGCCTACCTGAGGCAGGAAGGGATTAGTGCCAATTAACTGCCTTTTAGAGTTAGAGGAGGCGGGCTGTTGGGTTGAAGGACTTGGAGGGGTCGAGATGTCGGTGTTCAGGTGATGTGTGCATGAGTGCAAAGGTAAGTGTGTTTGGTGTGTCTAAAGTGATTAAAGAATTTTAAATGACCTTTTCTTACCTTTTCAGCCTTCCTTCCTTTAGGTCCCGGGAGTCCCTCATCTCACCGGCACAGAAAGCAGAATGGCTGTGAACTGTCAAAAATGACAGCGTTCAGCTTTCTGTGCAGGAGACATTTCTAACTGAGTTTGTGGAGAAGGACTCAGGTTAGAAGTAAGACGGTCAGTGTTTGACAGCTTCAAACAGCTTGCAAACACTGATATTTCATCTGTCAAAACCTCTTGACAGATGAAATTTCAGTCTGTGACGTCACCCGTTGCCGGGTGGCCCTTAATCGGCTGGGCGGGCTCAACAAGATCAATCAAGTTAAAATTGTGTGGATTGGCCGCATCTCGATGGAGGCGGGATTACAACCCCGAAAGTTGTAGTCCCACCTCCAACCCGACTCCTGAATGAAAATCCTGCCCTATGTCTCACCATTCACTGGAACTCACAAAGACACTTCCAAAGGTGCACACAAATCTGTCCAAGAAGGCAAAGTGTTGAAAACAAAGATTTCAATGTTTGACAACACATTAACAGAAACTTTACATGAACATTGCATAAAACACCCAAATGCCTACCCTTGTGTGTTGTTAGTTGGTATGATTGCACTAGGATGAGGGTGAGTGTGAAGGGTGCCTAGTGAGATGGGGATGTGATAATGTAGATAGAGAGGGATGGGTGGAGGTGCAAGGTAAGTTGGTATGAGTAAGAATGTGCAGGAGTAGGGTAGGGAAGGCAGAGTGATGGAGATGTGATGAGTGGCACAGCAGGATGAGGTTGAGTGTGGCTTTGCAGTAACATTTTGTGATCTACTGAGATCATTGAAAGGCTTGAGCCACTGTAGCCTGGTCCTCCTGACGACATCCCTGCCTGTGCAACGTGCAACCAGGCTGCGTTGGTCTACTGGGGAGGTCTCTTCCGCCCATTGGAAGGGAAGAGAACCTCCCTGCATTCTGTAATTCCCTCCATAAGCATATGGAGGGAGTCATGGGAGAGCCTGGGTGCAGCCGTGCACCTCTTTGCAGTGCTTGTCAGTGTTTGCAGCACCTCAATGCTGTAGAACACCGATAGCACAACTGTCAAAATGATTGTGGACATGGTCCCTTTAAGGAAACCGGCTGATGACTTCATCAGACTCACTTCCCTTTAATTTGCCAGGAACCTTGCAGGGAGGGCTTAACAAGCCCTATTAACGTAAAATCATGTCGGAGGCCGGGATCAAGACAGCTGTGGGGTCAGCACCCGCCATGGACGCCACCCGCCCCGGACCCGCCGAGTTTGGCAATATCCAGCCCTTTGTTACTGAGTTTGCATGGAGTGCTGGACAGAACTCTGGTTGGACACATGACCTTCCACCTACAACCACCCCGCCTCGTCCCCACGCTCCCGCCTTTGGTCACCCGACATTTCCACTCTCACGCCAATTGGAAAGTGAACAATCTCTTCATCTCCTGTTTGGATGATTCTTCACTGCCAGTTGAACAGCCTTTTCCCCCCCCATATCCAATATTTTTATAGCTAATAAATGAAAGTGCTCAAAGGAAATGAAAAAAAACCCACAATTCTTTTTAATGCACCTATGATTTTTCTCCCAGGTTGCCTGCAGCAGGCGATTAATCTTTAATTCCTGGAGACACCAGGACGTTCCAGGAGGGTTGGCAACCCCAGCTGTACACTGTGACATAGACAAAAACATTGTGTTAAAACACTAGTGGATCTCCCGCAATGTTGCTCATGGGCTGAGCTGTGTATGTGGTAAGTCGCTGTGCGCTGATTCAGATACTGAGGTTCCCAACACAGAGCATGGGCCTGAGGTATGAAGGAATTGCGAACCAGGCAAGAAGGATGAACTCAAGCGAGGGTCCTAGGTGGGTAGAGTGGGCTCCAATTGCCAAGGTTGTTGTTTATGTGTGCAGAGCTGAGAGGTTAGTTGTTTAACACTCACATCTTTTATATGCTGGCTGTAAAAAATGAATGTGAAGTTGGCTGGGAAATCACATGACTGCTTTCTTTCCAATTTTGTGTCAGCCGTGGCTCAGCGGGTAGCACTCTTGCCTCGGAGTCAGAAGGTTGTGGGTTCAAGTCCCACTCCAGAGACTTGAGCACAATAATCTAGGCTGACACTCCAGTGCAGTGCTGAGGGAGTGCTGCACTGTCGGAGGTCTTTCAGACGAGACGGTAAACCGAGGCCCTGTTTACTTTCTCAGGTGGATGTAAAAGATCCCACGGTGCTATTCAAAGAAGAGCAGGGGTATCTCCCTGGTGTCCTGGCCAATATTTATCCCTCAATCAACATTACTAAAACAGATTATCTGGTCATTCTCTCATTGCTGTTTGTGGGATCTTGCTCTGTGCAAATTGGCTGCCATGTTTCCTACATTACAACAGTGACTGCACTTCAAAAAGTACTTCACTGGCTTTAAAGCGCTTTGGGACATCCAGAGATAGTGAAAGGTGCTATATAAATACAAGTCTTTCATTCTTTCTTTCAATTGCTTCTAATGGATAACATTAAAAAAAACCCCACACAATATAAAGACACAATTACATTGAAAATCATCTCACTCATATGCACCATCACCAGATTGAAAAGGTCACACAGCTCCTCTGGATCCTTATGATTCCAAACAAAACTTGGGAAGCACTTTTTCCAAGACAACAATTGCCTTATAAACCAAAACAAGCTGAAAAGGGTCAACAAACCCCTTCCATTTACATGAAGCACACGAAGAATTATTTGCAGGACTATTTTATTTTTATTTGAAGCTCCTCCCCTCAATGCTTTGGCGGGAATTGGCCAGATTTCTTTAGATAGTTATCAAGCAAATCTTTGCTTTACCAGATAATTTAGATCCATCTTTTCTTAAATGTTGAACTAGGTACAGTGCTTGTGGCTCTTGTGAAGGATGTGTAATTAGTTTCTGAAATGAAAACTCCTGCAATGGCATTCAATCATGGAAAGAGTAGATACTGATTGCACACCTTTCTAAGTAGCATTCTTGGGAGGAAAAAGGTGACTTTGGACCTATGATTCCCAAAGCTCTCTGATATACCTATCAATTCGTCCAATAAAAAGCGACGAGTTAGGAACGTAACTAAAGGTTTTTATTGACTAAATAACAGAGCCCACCCTCGTGGGTGATCGGGTCCAACAAGGAGGAATACCAGCCAGTCGACTACCTTTATACCTGGGCAGGTAGGTGGAGCCATGGGCGGAGTCGGAGGTGGTCAGCCCAGGTATAACAGCGCGACAAGAGGCGACCTCGTATAGTGATACAACAGTGAGAACAGTGAGAACAATACAACAGTGATAACTATAGTGTAACGATAGTGAACGATAAAAGTGGTTTACCACATTCACCCCTTGTTTAGATTTGAGTCCGGCGGGGTGAAGTGTACTACCAGTTCTGGTATGTCAGTCTGTCCGGAGGCCTCGTAAGCCTCTCCGATCGTCGCAGCGGCGGTGCTGCATTATCCGGTGTTAATGCTGGTGTCTGCGTGGTCGGCGAAGGCTCGTGGGGTTCCGGCATGCCGTCTACCTGGGCTGGAATTGGGGGGGTGGGGGGGGGGGGGGTAAAGGTGGTGTCTCCGGAGTGCCCAAGGGTGCGAGGTCTCGTAAGGAGACAGTGTCCTCCCGCCCGTCTGGGTAAGCCACGTAGGCGTACTGGGGGTTGGCGTGCAGGAGGTTCACCCTCTCGACCAGGGGGTCCGTTTTATGGGCCCTCACGTGCTTTCGCAGCAAGACGGGCCCCGGAGAGGTCAGCCAGGTTGGTAGAGTGGTTCCCGTAGTCGACTTCCTGGGGAAAACAAACATTCGTTCATGGGGGGTGGCGTTAACGGCAGTGCAAAGTAGTGACCGGATGGAGTACAGCGCTGTCGGGAGGACTTCCTGCCAGCGGGAGGCCCTTAGACTTTAAGGCTAAGAGGACGGCCTTCCATACCGTCGCGTTCTCTCTTTCCACCTGGCCGTTCCCTCGGGGGTTGTAGCTGGTGGTCCTACTTGCTGCAATACCTCTCGCTAGTAGGAACTGACGGAGTTCCTCGCTCATGAAGGAGGAGCCCCGGTCACTATGTATATAGTTCGGGAACCCGAACAAGGCGAAGAGGTCGTTCAGGCACTTGATGACCGTGGTACTGGTCATGTCTGGGCAGGGGAAGGCAAAAGGGAAACGGGAGTACTCATCAACGATGTTGAGGAAGTACACATTGCGGTCAGATGACGGTAGAGGCCCCTTAAAGTCGATGCTCAGGCGCTCGAAGGGGCGGGTGGCCTTGATCAGGCTTGCTCTGTCCGGCCTATAGAAGTGCGGTTTGCACTCGGCGCAGGTCTGGCAGTTCCTGGTCATGGTCCTGACCTCCTCGATGGGGTAGGTCAGGTTGCGGGCCTTAATGAAATGGTAAAGTCTGGTGACCCCGGGGTGGCAGAGGTCGTTGTGGAGGGTCTGAAGTCTATCAATATGCGCGCTGGCGCATGTAATTCGTGAAAGAGCATCAGGGGGTTCGTTCAGCTTACCTGGCCGGTACAAGATATCATAATCGTAGGTGGATAGCTCGATTCTCCACCTCAAGATCTTGTCATTCTTGATTTTGCCCCTCAGCTTGTTATTAAACATGAAAACAACCGAACGTTGGTCGGTGAGGAGGGTAAATCGTTTGCCTGCCAGGTAATGCCTCCAGCGCCGTACCGCCTCCACAATTGCCTGGGCTTCCTTCTCGACCGACGAGTGTCGGATCTCGGGGCCCTGTAGGGTCCTTGAGAAGAAGGCCACCGGCCTCCCCTCCTGGTTAAGGGTAGCGGCTAGGGCGAAGTCGGATGCATCGCTCTCCACTTGGAAGGGGATGGACTCATCCACTGCGTGCATTGTGGCCTTGGCTATGTCTCCCTTGATGAGGGAGAAGGCCGCGCACGCTTCCTCCGTGAGGGGGAAGGATGTGGACTTCATGAGGGGTCTGGCTTTGTCCGCATAATTGGGCACCCATTGGGCATAGTAGGCGAAGAGCCCCAGGGTTCTCTTAAGTGCCTTAGGGCAGTGGGGGAGGGGTAGCTCCATGAGGGGGCGCATTCTTTCGGGGTCGGGGCCGATGAGTCCGTTCTCTACTACACAGCCAAGGATGGCAAGGCGCGAGGTGTTAAACACACATTTCTCCTTATTGTAGGTGAGGTTCAGCCGTTGGGCCGTACGGAGGAATTTCTCCAGATTCACGTCATGGTCCTGCCGGTCGCGGCCGCAGATGGTGACGTTATCTAGATAGGGGAATGTGGCCTGCAGTCCGTTCTGGTCAACCATCCGGTCCATCTCCCTTTGGAAGACCGAGACCCCGTTGGTGACACCGAAGGGGACCCTAAGGAAGTGGTATAGGCGCCCATTCGCCTCGAAGGCGGTGTACTGGCGGTCCTCGGGGTGGATAGGGAGTTGGTGGTAGGCCGACTTAAGGTCGATGGTCGAGAATACGCGGTATTGTGCAATCTGATTGACCATGTCAGATATGCGGGGAAGTGGGTATGCGTCCAGCTGGGTGTATCTGTTTATGGTCTGGCTGTAGTCGATGACCAGGCGATTTTTATCGTCGGTCTTAACGACCACGACCTGGGCACGCCAGGGGCTGTTGCTCCCCTCGATAATGCCCTCTTTCAGGAGGCGCCGCACCTCAGAGCTAATGAAGGCTCTGTCCCCAGCGCTGTACCGCCTGCTCTTGGTAGCGACGGGTTTGCAGTCGGGGGTGAGGTTAGCGAACAGGGAAGGTGGCGGCACCTTGAGGGTGGATAGGCTGCAGGTGTTACGCGGTGGGCGGTTTAACATTCGCTGGTTGTCGACTGTGAGTGGGGGGAGGGGTCCACCGTATGCTAGGGTTACACTTTGGAGGTGGGATTGGAAGTCGAGCCCTAGTAGGACGGCAGCGCAGAGCTGGGGGAGGACGAGGAGTTTAAAATTTTTATACTCCATACCCTTAACCGACAAGGTCACAACACAGTAGCCGCTAATGTCCGTGGCGTGGGACCTCGATGCCATCGAGATTCGGTTGCGCATTGGCAGGACAGGGAGTAGTGGCTCACCGTGTCTGGGTGGATGAAGCTCTCCGTGCTTCCGCTGTCGAACAGGCAGGTCGTGGCGTGGCCGTTTACTTTGATGTCCATCATCGACTTGGACAGGTGGTGTGGGCGGGCTTGATCCAGAGTGACGGAGGCTAGTGTGTAGGTAAGCGAGTCGTTGTCGTCTGCGGGCGAGGCGGTCGTCGGGTCCGGGGGCCCGGTGGCAGTCGGGCGTGGTGGGTAAAATGGCGTCTCCCACGAGGTAGGACAAAATGGCGGAGAAGATGGCTGCCCCCATAACTCACATGAGGCACTATTGGGGTCGGTTGCCTTGATCAAAGATGGCCGCCCCCATGACTCACGTGTGGGGATGCTGGCCTCAGTTGCCTTGAAAGAAGATGGCCGCCCCCACAGTTCGCATGAGGCACTGCTGGCCTCTGAAGATCCGCTCCTGCAGGCCTTAGAGAAGTGGCCTTTCTTCCTGCAGGTTGAGCAGGTAGAGTTCCTGGCTGGGCAGCGCGACCTCGGGTGCTTCTCCTGGCCGCAAAAGAAGCAGCCGGCGGCCTGATCGCGGGTGCCCGATGTCGGAGCCGGTACCGGGGGTGGCGGTCCCGGTCGGGTCCGGGACGCCGACGCTGAGGTAGGTCCCGGGGGCGGCGCTGCGAAGGGTATTGCGGTAGGGGTCGGGCCCGAGTCCCAGGGTCGCGAGCAGTACCTGGAAAACGCCTCCTGGTCCTGATGGGCCACCTCTAGGGAGAGAGCGAGGGCTTCAGCTTTGTCCAGGTCGAGGTCTTTAGCTTCAAGCAGTCTTTGCCGTGAGTAGTCGGACCGTAGGCCTTTCACAAAGGCATCGCGGATATTATCTTCCGTATTTTCAACAGCCGTCACCGCTTTAAAGTCACAGTTCCTGCCGAGTGCTCTTAGCGCCCGTAAAAATTCAGCTACAGACTCTCCTGGCTGTTGCGGGCGGGATCTCAGGAGGTGCCTGGTGTACATGTAATTTACCGGGCTCCGGTACTGCTGTTTCAGTAGGTTGATAGCGGCCTCGTATGTAGTCGTGTCCTGGATGAGTGCGTATACTCTCGGGCTCGCTTGGGCATTCAGAACTCTTAGTTTGGATCTCTGAGGGACGCCGGATTCTTCCAGGTAGGATTCGAAGCAGTCCAGTCAGTGTTTGAAGTTGAGGGCTGAGTTTGCTGCCTGTGGGTTTAGATCCAGGTACGGTGGTTTGAGGGCTTGCAGCCAAGCCGGCTGGTGTGGCTGGTGTAGCCCGGTGTCTGAAAGCTGCTGTGGCTGTGCTTCTGGGAGGGCTTCTGGCTGGCCAGTAGTAGACATCTTTAAAATTTAGTCAATAAAATTGATATACCTATCAATTCGTCCAATAAAAAGCGACGAGTTAGGAACGTAACTAAAGGTTTTTATTGACTAAATAACAGAGCCCACCCTCGTGGGTGATCGGGTCCAACAAGGAGGAATACCAGCCAGTCGACTACCTTTATACCTGGGCAGGTAGGTGGAGCCATGGGCAGAGTCGGAGGTGGTCAGCCCAGGTATAACAGCGCGACAAGAGGCGACCTCATATAGTGATACAACAGTGAGAACAGTGAGAACAATACAACAGTGATAACTATAGTGTAACGATAGTGAACGATAAAAGTGGTTTACCACACTCTCCACCACCAGAGCTTTCCTCGTATCATGTCTGGGTCTGTTGTAGACTAACTGATAGAGATTGTTTTCTATGATTAGTCAACAACTCCATTATCATTGTGTCATGAGACTAGACGGCAAATTAGATGGACCTTGGTCATTTTTTGTCCAGCAATTCCTATGTTCCTTTCTGTAGCAGCAGGTATACCTCAACAACAACTTGTATTTATATTGCGCCTTTAACGTAGTAAAACATCCCAAGGCACTGCACAGGAGTATTTTAAGACAAAAAATTTGACACCAAGCCACATGAGGATAAATTAGGGCAGGTGACCAAAAGCTTGGTCAAAGAGGTAGGTTTTAAGGGGCATCTTAAAGGAGGAAAGAGAGGTAGCGAGGCAGAGAGGTTTAGGCAGGAAATTCCAGAGCTTAGGGCCTAGGAAACAGAAGGCACGGCCACCAAAGGTTGAGCGATTATAATCTGGGATGCTCAAGACCCCAGAATTGGAGGAGCGCAGATATCTCGGGGGGGGTTTGGGGCTGGAGGAGATTACAGAGATAGGGAGGGGTGAGGCCATGGAAGGATTTGAAAACAAGAAAAGAGAATTTTGAAATCGAGGCTCTGCTTAACCGGGAACCAATGTAGGTCAGCGAGCACAGGGGTGATGGGCGAACGGGACTTGGTGTGAGTTAGTACACGGGCAGCAGAGTTTTGGATGACCTCAAGTTTACGCAACCCACCCAAGGCATCAGCTCTGTTCAAGAGAATCAGCAAAGACACTAAAATTCATCGAAACATTTGTTATTATCCTATGCTTTTAATTACCCATTTGAGAAGCTAATTTACCACTGCTGCTGAGTTTATTTTATAAAAGCCTCATTTATATTCATTCTAAATGATCATGGCACGGCAATCAAAATTCTAATTATGGCCAGTGAAGATCGACTGAAACCATCAGGGTAAGTTTGTGTTGGCACAGATATGTTGGGTGTGGACTAATCTTTCACATTGAAAGGTTACAACTTCAGTTCTATTGGTGACTCAATGTATTACTAGACAAATCATAAAAAATAAATATGGGTGGGGGAGGCTATTTGGTTCATTCCAGCTCATCTAACCAGAAAAACCTTAAGTCTTCCGCTTCCTCCATCCTCATAAGCACTCCTCAGATTACAAAGCAGATAAAGTATCTTACAACAAGTTTAACTGTTTACAATGCTCTTTAATTCTGCAAATGATCCCCCCACCCCACTTAAAATAATGTTGCTGCAGACATTAACCAGGTTAATCCTGGAATAAGTAATTACATTGAAGCAATGAGCAATTTGGGAACCCGAGTTCCCTCACAAGCAGCTATGTTAATGAACCTTGCACAGTTCTTGGAAGCGACACTGTCTTTGTGCTCCAGGCATCCTTTAAATCAGATAAGCATGAAGTATATTCTCAGCATACTAACGTCACAGTCTTTTTACTTGCAGTTTTGTTGGGCTGCTATTCACTCAGTCACCCAACAGCACAGCCTCGTCAAACGTTATCAGTTCTATCTTCCCTCAGTTTAACATTGTGCTATTTAAAGTTTATAAAATTTTAATGCCACTTAAAGTAAGGAAAACTAGGGTGTAACTACACATTTGCCAGAGGCAAGCCACTCGTATAAATGTCCATTATTTATAGCATTGTGTTGGCTGCTGATTAGAGGCGGATGCGCAGAGAAAGGCAGGCAGAGCAGATGTGCTGCATACATTAGTGTAACAGTTTTAGTATTTATGCATTGTGCTCTGTTGCTGCAGCAGGTGTTAAAATATACATGAGTGATTTTAGTTTCAGGTGTTGAAGATTATGATCCCAGTATTTGCATGGAAAGAGCGGAGGAGGGCGTTTCTGGGGGAGTCGGGGGGGGGGGGTGGTGGGACCTGGATATCCCAGGAAAGTGGAGCTCCTGCTGAATTTAACAAATTTATCATTTTTATTTATACAGTTTCCTGCCTGACAGCAGGCCAGATTGAGAGCTGGCCAGCTGCTGATCGGGTAAGCCTGTGGTAGAAGGCCACAGCCGAGGACTCGGCAATCGGGAGGGAGGGGGACAGGTTCGGGATTGCGTATTTGGATGACAGAGGGGGTGGGGGGGGGCGGTGTCAGGCGATTGCGGCAAAAGGTTTGCTTGTGGGGCTGGGGGGAGCACACCTGATCCTCCTGGCCCACAAACTGTGCTATAAAAACACAATGGCACTGTGGGAGCCTGATATAAATATTATAATGAACTATTCCAACTCTTGAGGGTGGGACACAGACACGGCACGCAACCCGCCACTGTAACAAAGGTGGCAGGTGCATACACAGCGGGTTGGGGTTGTGTTACCCGATTTTAATTTTTAAACCGCCCTCCCTCCAAACCCTCCCCTGCCCGTGACCAATTAAATGCATGGATTTACTGCACATATTGATCCAAGCATAAATTTGCCCTCATCATTTGTGCTTTCCACACAGCACTCTGGATATTGGTGGGTGAGGCTGTTAACGTATGTTGCATTTTTCTCCTATCAACACCTTCGTCTGAACGGTGATTTTTTTTGGTATAATTGTTTTGGAATGAATTTTGACAAATACCTTTCCCTCCTAGCATCAAAGTTAAAGGTGCTTCTTTAATGCAATTTTATTCCTTTAAAAAGTGGAGTTGATTTTACCATGAATTGTAAAGTCCCCATAATATGATGCATTATTTTGTCAAAAAAAACCTTTCAAGATGAAAACTACACAAGACCAAATGGAGATATCCAATTTTGGAATCTGTTACCCTTCTTGTAAAAAGTCCCAGATATCTATCAACTCTTCTATGAGACTGATCCTTAATGCCATAGGACTTATGCACATTGGATAGAGGCATCACCATGGATCAGATACAAGATGAGACCAGCATCAACCACTAGCCAGAGAAGACCCCAGTTAGGAGTTAGAAGTGATATCAGCTGACCCAACCATCTGCCTCAGGAGTCTTAAAGCAGGCTGCAACAAATTATGATTTAAGAGGATATGGAGCCAAATAGACCAACCCTTGCTCCCTGTAAGTTCCTAGCATGCCATGCATTGTACGCTATGAGTACTATTATAGTGCAAGGTCAGCTCAAAGCACTGCGGGGACCTGAAGCACCTGAAAAGCAGCAATCCTGCTGCTACTGCGCTGGGACCGCAGTATTCATGCTTAGATCTGTCTATATTAAATGTCTTGCATATAGCACACCCTTCCAGTGCACATTAACCTTACTTCCTGCGCCACAATTTTAAGTCACACCTTGTGTCAACATTATCAACATTTCACAATGTCAAAGTACATGCCCACATTTGGTTATTATGCTTCTTTAAGAAGAGCATTTCAGATCTCCGGCCACTAGGTGCTGCACTCCCCATCGTGTTTCACAGTGCCACCTGTCATTTTGTTTTTTCCCTTATTTCAGGGCCTTTTAAAAAAAACTTATTTGGGGGATTTTTCACACAATTTTAGGCAGCTGGTTCCACCCCATACCTTCCCAACTATATTGTTGGTTTTGGGGTTATAGCCTGATTACCCTCCCCTCACCTAACTAGTTTCTTTTCCCGATTAGTAGCAATAAACCCTTGAGCCTAGCACTCAGGCTTACCCACACAACCCATTTTTGGCTGCTCAATTAGGATTTCAGGCCTCTCCTGCCACCTCCTTCCCCAGCCCTATTTCATGTCCTCATTATTAGTGGTTTGGCCTCAAGCCTAACACCTTGGGCGTCATGTTCATCACATTTCAACCTCCAACCACAGGACTTTATGCTTCTTTCTCCCTACTCCCCCTGCCATTGGACTTCCTGCATAATCTTCATGCTAGATTCCAGCACAAATAGCTATAGTGATTATACTATGCACATATCGAGTATTAACTCTAAGTGCCTCAGCTGACTAAAAGCCACATTACTACACAAATATACGGATAAATTATTCTCTGCCCTGCTCCAAATAGGACCTTAAAAAATAGATGCAACACAGAGGCAAAATGGGTACTAATCCTTTTCCCTGTTTTGCTCCTAAATAGCACTGCATCCACAATTCCTATGTGGATTTTCTGCTGGTTCCACCTGACTGCCTAAAGATGGTACAGCAATTTAGATGACATTGAGCTGGAGATGGGAGCTTAGACAGAATGTGTGCAGTAGAGCATCCATTCGGTAGTAGTTCTGCCTGTACTCAGCTATTAGGATATGATAGAACTTGTATGGGGCATGGCATGTTTGATGAAGGATTCTGACATGGACTGTGCTTGTTCTGCTGCAGGTAGAGATTGTGGCAGTTAATCCCCGTGCCCTATGCAGGCTCTCTGTTGTCAAGGAGGATAGAGTGGATCTAAAGGAAGATACATAGGGGGTGAAATTCGATAAGGCCCAAAAACGGGCACGGGCACGTTCAGAAAGCGCAGGCAGCATGACAATCTGGTACTGCCTGCTAATTAACATGACAGCAGCACACAGCCTAGTGACTCGAGCACTGCTGACAGGCTGTGCGCTCAGCAGGTGTCCCAAGTTCATGTTGCTGGAGTGAGGCTGGCTTTACTTAAAGCCTCACTCCAGCAACCTACTCAGGTCCCCTCCCTCACCTCTTGATGACTGTATCGGTGCCGTTTCCTGCTCTCGCCCTAAGCTAGATAATTTCATTCACTTTGCTTCCAATTTCCACCCTACCCTCACATGGTCCATCTCCGACTCTTCCCTTCCCTTCCCCGACTTCTCCGTCTCCATCTCTGGGGATAGGTTATTGACCAACATTCACTACAAGCCCACTGACTCCCACAGCTACCTGGACTACACTTCCTCCCACCCCTCTTCCTTTAAGGACTCTATTCCATTCTCCCAGTTTCTCCGTCTCCGCCGCATCTGCTCTGATGATGCCACCTTCCATACCAGTGCTTCTGACATGTCTTCCTTTTTTCTCAACCGAGGATTCCCTTCTACTGTGGTTGACACGGCCCTTGACCGTGTCAGTTCTATCTCCCGCACTTCTGCCCTCACCCCTGCCCCTCCCTCCCGGAACCATGATAGAGTTCTCCTTGTCCTCACCTTTCACCCCACCAGCCTCCACATTCAATGGATCATCCTCCGCCATTTCTGCCACCTCCAGCGTAATCCCACCACCAAACACATCTTCCCCTCACCTCCTCTTTCAGCATTCCGTAGGGACCGCTCCCTCCGCGACACCCTAGTCCACTCCTCTACCACCCCCAACACCCCTTCCCCTTCGCCCAGCACCTTCCCGTGCAAACACAGGAGATGCAACACATGCCCTTATACGTCCTCCCTTCCCACTGTCTAGGGCCCCAAACACCCCTTCCAGGTGAAACAGCAATTTACTTGTACTTCTTGCAATTTAGTATACTGTATTTGCTGCTCATGATGCGGTCTCCTCTACATTGGGGAGACCAAACACAGATTGGGTGACCACTTTGCAGAACACCTTCGTTCAGTCCGTAAGGGGGACCCCAAGCTTCCGGTCACCTGTCACTTTAATTCACTGCTCCATTCCCACTCAGACCTCACCGTCCTTGGCCTCTTGCATTGTTCCACGGAAGCTCAGCGTAAGCTCGAGGAACAGCACCTCATCTTTCGATTAGGCACTTTACAGCCTTCTGGACTCAACATAGAGTTCAACAATTTCAGATCATAATCTCGGCCCCTATGATATATATATTTTTCATCCACACATTTTGTCTGTGTCTTTCTTTCTTCTCTCCCACATAGCAGCTGTCTTTCATTCTGCCAGTGCAATTCACACTTCATCTAGAGCCATCCTTTGTTTCTTAACCTGTCCCATTACCATCCCCTTTTGTTTTGAATATCTCTTAATGTCTCTTAACTTCTCCTGCCTTCTATCCTATCACAGACCTTCCCTTTTGGTCTTTCATCCCCTCCCCCCTTTCCCAGCCTCTGCACTTGCTTAAAAATCTGTTCCATTTCTTGCTTTTTTCCAGTTCTGATGAAAGGTCATTGACCTGAAACGTTAACTCTGTTTCTCTCTTCACAGATGCTGCCCGACCTGCTGAGTATCTCCAGCATTTTCTGTTTTTATTTCAGATTGCCAGCATCTGCAGTATTTTTCTTTTTGTTTTTACTTAAAGCGAACCTGTTCCTTTTCAATCAATCTCTTGCACTTAAAGTAGACCTGCCTTCTGCACATAAAAATGCTATAAGTGCTTCAACTCTAACCCAAATGGCTCATCAGGCCAGGGAAAGGACACCCAAGGTCATGGATGCAGCACTCCAGCTTTTTGCAGGGGGTCAACACTGGAAGAAAGGTCCTCTACCCACAAGGAGCCCGGAGGCTATCCAGAAAGAAGGATGTGGGACCAGAACGTCGAGGCCGTCACTGCCAGCAGTGTCGCCACCCCCACCCCCCCCCGGACCTGGCTCCATTGCCTAAAGAAGTTTCATGACCTCAGATGAGTGGTTAAGGTCAGTGAATGCATCTTTAAAAGCCATCTCCACTAGCCTCACACACTGCTCAATGCATGAACCCCCCCATCACTCACCTACCAACAATCTCCAACAAACACGAGGCACACCTCACATTCCCAGCTTCACCTCACCCCCTTGGAGGAGACAGTGCTGGCCATTCTTGACAGGGGCATGGCTGATTTCTTGGCCAGCAGCTGAGCTGAAGGGATACAAGATGCCGGTATCCTCATACGTTATCCTCCTTCTCACATTACACTTCCCCCTCATCCCACAACCTCTTCTGATTTACAAGCTGTACATGCTGTAAACACGCACCTCTTGCTTTACCCCCTCCCCTCACCACAACCTTACCCTTGTGCCTTCCTCATTTCAGATACCCAAGAAATCCAGCCTGCCCAGCCAGTGGGTCAACAAGAGGGGGAGGAGAGTGAAGAAGAAGAGTCACTCGATTTCACACTCCCAGCCACCAGTTCCTGGAGGTAGTCTTGCAAGGTCATCTGCAGTCTCCCCACTGAAAGTCAGCTCAGCAGCCTTCCACCAGCCATGCTGCAACCACTGAGGTGGCACTGCATGACATCACTAGGATAGGCAAAGGCAAACACAAGACAGTTATTAAGGGAATGCACAAAGGTGATTCGTTGATTTTTGATGTAATATTGGATGCATATATGGATAAAGTTGGATTGGAAAGTTTGCTTTGTGGTGGCTTTTATTTCAGCATTGTGGCTAAGAGGCCACTGTGATGGTCAGTAACAGAGGGAAGGGAAGGTGTGGGACAAATGTTGAAAAGGGAATTGGGGTTGTGGTCACTAGTACCGCAGGCGGATGATTCAATCTCGGATATCCCGGCCAGAAAGGGGCTGTCTGAGTTGACTCCTTCCTTCTGCTTCCTCCTCCCTCTGCGAGCAGCTTGTCCCCTTTGCTGCCTCTGCTCCATCTCCATGTGATGTTGCAGCCCAAGGGCGACTACAACTAGAGCCCCCAGGACTGGGAGCAAGTGGTGATCTCAGAGGCTTTCCTTTCAGAGCCAAAGCCTTGCAAACATCCAGCAGCACTCCCTGCATACTTTAGCAACATTTAAATGTATTGCACCAAACCACTACTCCAATAAAAGGTATAAAAAAATGTCCAAAAGCAAAAACCTACACTTAGTTAAAGATGTGTGTGTCCCTTTAAGAAGCGCTGGCAGCATGTGGACACGTGTTCTTCCGTGCGTGGTTTGGAGAGGGCGATACCAAGAGTGGCGATGTCCAAAATCACAGATCATGCATCACTTCAGGCACTGCACGCCAACTGACGTCACGATCTGCATCATTTAAATGTGGGCGGCAAGCGCAGGCAACGACACCGCTGCCGACCTGCCCAAAATGGCGGCCGCCGTGTTCCGCACTGGAAGCGGGCGGAAGCGAGGCGGCTACCATTTCTTCAGCAAAACCGGCCTGAATGACTGGCGCTACACCTCCCAATTTCATGGCCATAAACTCTGGGGGAGATGTTTTCTATCTAGGCATAGTTCTCATGAAGTTGACTTAAGCTGCTTTTTGGGCTTTCAGCAGGTCTTGGAAGTAGTGCTGAATCTGGAGGTAATGGAAGACATCCGTTGTACCACGTTGAAACTTGAAGGATGTGACTCGACCCCTGTAACGTAGTTTGCCTATTGAGGTGATGCACTTCTCATGCCATGTTTCAAAACCTCATTATGGTGAATGACTGCAGAAACTCATTGCTGTGCCATAGTGGGGAAGATGGCCGACACCCACATGGGCCTTTTAACTTAATACAGGCCTCCTTTCAGGCTTCCGGTGTTAGTGATTCTTTCTGGTGTTTTTTGGTTCCCACAAGTCTTTGAGGGAAAGGGGATGAATTTTCTCTAGTGTGTAAAGTTACAGAAAATTCAGGCTTGCTGGGGTGGGGGGATAAATCTAATATTTCTCTCATTGGGCTGGAATTTGGGCAGAATCCCAGATCTGCCAGGTTTGCCCTTTGCCTCATTTGCCCTTGGAAATCCTGATCAGGGTAGGGGGGAGGGGTTGTTGGGGGTTGCATCTAATGACACCACTATTCCTGACCAGAATGGAAATGATTGATGGGAGAATTACCCAATTACTGCTGTAAGTGACTGGGATTGATTTTACGCACATTGTATTATGTAACTATCCTCCATTCACTGCATTTTGCTAGTGAAATCACCCTGTTTTTACCAGGAGACGTTGCTGTAGTTTCGGTCATGAGTTCAGTTTGCTGTAGTTTGTAGACTCTTTTTAAGTAGACTCTGTAGACTGCTGTAGTGCGCTGTTGAAACAAACTCTGTTTGAAGAGTAAATAGACTTTTTTTTCTGAGCGCCCTGCCATAAGTCCCGCCCCACCTCCAACTCAATGGCTGACACACTGGTGTCAAAAGACACTCGACTGGGGGGGGGGGGGGGGTGGAGCTGTGAAGGTGGGGAGAGCAGGCGTGTCTTCCTCCTGCCCCTCCTCCCTTGTTCTGGCAAAAGTTTGGTGGCATGTCAGGGGATGTTCCTGGGCTAACAGCATGTTCCACAGCAGCTGGAACAGAAAGCGAAGCTCAACCTCCCCTCCCCTTCCCCCTCCCCCAGCAAAATTAAAAGAATGTGCTGATTATACTTAAAGTAAATCAAAAACCAGATCTACTTTGAAGTTTTATTTGACATTCAGATTATAAATTGTTGCTTTTTGTCCAGCTGACCCCTGGATTGTATTTGTACCTCACTCTGAACTGGGCATATTTCATTTTGTTTGAGGAACTGAACCATGAACTCAGATGTTTCTCAGCAGCAGGGTTCCACTGTAATTATGCAATAACAGTGAAAAGAGCAGTGCAGAAAAAAACATATCATTTTGTTATAGTTTGGTTTGACCAGGAGGGTGTCGCAATGCATGTCTCATATTGGCTGGATTTATGCAGTGGAATGTGCCTGGGGCTTGGGGTGAAAAGTCCAGAATTCTGCAAAAGACTGCCAAATTTGAGCCAGAATGGGTAAAATAAAAACACTGCATACTTGAGTTCTCCTTCCAAGCATAATGTCATACTATGGGAGTAATGCAACTCTGGCTGTGGTTATAGTGCCGTTTTTGTACCAAGGCATCACGGTTTGAGGTGAGTAGTACAACTGAAGAGGTCGGGGTCAGTAATCTGACTCCTGAACACACCGAAGCCCAGAGAAGCAAGAGCATATCTGTTAGCTGGTTTGACACTACTTTGGTTTCACAATGGATGTAGTATAACTCAATGCAGATAATCGGTGAAAAAAACATTTAGATCACAGCTATTGAAAAGGGAGGGGAGATGTGAAATGCTGTGGGCCACTCAGATTCAGTCTTCAGTTAGGAGTACAGGGATTCAGTTCAAAGTCTAGATTGAATGTTTGCTTTATAGTGGAAAACAGTATCTTCTAGCACTATGTTGTAGCAAGAAACTTTGAGGAGTTGGCATATACTGAACCAGAATTTGCTGGAACACGTGATGTTATGAAAGGGAAATCCTGTTTAACAAACCTATTGGAGTTCTTCGAGGATGTAACTAGTGGAGTAGACAAAGGGGAACCGGTAGATGTGGTGTATTTGGATTTTCAGAAGGCCTTTGATAAGGTCCCACACAAAAGGTTGGTGAACAAAATTAGGGCACATGGAATTGGGGATAATATACTAGCATGGATTGAGAATTGGTTAACAGACAGAAAACAAAGAGTAGGGATAAACGGGTCTTTTTCAGGATGGCAGGCTGTGACTAGTGGGGTACCGCAAGGATCGGTACTTGGGCCCCAGCTATTCACAATCTATATCAATGATTTGGATGAGGGGGCTAAATGTAGCATTTCCAAATTTGCTGATGATACAAAGCTAGGTGTCAGTGTCAGTTGTGAAGAGGATGTGAAGAGGCTTCAAGGGGATCTCGACAGGATCAGTGAGTGGGCGAGAACATGGCAGATTGAATATAATGTGGATAAATATGAAGTTATCCACATTGGTAGAAAAGGCAGAGTATTTCCTAAATGGTGAAAGATTGGGGAATGCAGATGCTCAAAGGGGCCTGGGTGTCCTTGTACATGAGTCACTGAAAGTGAATGTGCAGCAAGCCATTAGAAAGGCAAATGGTATGCTGGCCTTCATTACAAGAGGATTTGAGTACCGGAGTAAAGAAGTGTTATTCCAATTATATAGGGCCTTGGTGAGACCACACCTGGAGTACGGTGTACAATTTTGGTCTCCTTACCTAAGGAAGGATATACTTGCCATAGAGGGAGTGCAATGAAGGTTCACAAGATTGATTCCTGGGATGGCGGGACTGTCGTATGAGAAGAGATTGAGTAAACTAGGCCTGTATTCTCTTGAATTCAGAAGAATGAGAGGGGATCTCATTGAAGCATACACAATTATTACAGGGCTTGAGGGTGGATGCTGGGAGAATGTTTCCCTTGGCTGAGGAGTCTAGAACCAAGGGCCACAGCCTCAGGATAAAGGGTAGGCCATTCAGGACTGAGATGAGAAGAAATTTCTTCACACTGAGGGTGGTGAATCTTTGGAATTCTCTACCCCAAAGGGCTGTGGAGGCTCAGTCATTGGGTATATTCAAAACAGAAGTCGATAGATTTCTGACTAGTAAGGGCATCAAGGGATATGGCAATAAGGCCAGTGAATGGAATTAAGGCAGAAGATCAGCCATGATCTCATTGAATGGCGGAGCAGGCTCGAAGGGCTGAATGGACTATTCCTGTTCCTAGTTCTTATGTTCTTATGTACAATGTACACTGTTAATGGAGCATTTGTGTTCTCTATTTGTCTCGCACTAAATTTGCTGGAGAATCAATCTGGCTATGGCACAGCGACCTCAATAACCAATCAGGGACTTTGTACACAGAACAGTCATTGGCTTACTCCATAAATCAACCACATAGCACTATAAAAAGCTGAGAACAGATGCCATGACAATTTAGGTGTCAGTGGCTCAGTGGGTAGCACACTCACCTCTGAGTCAGTCTAGGGACTTGAGCACAAAATCTAGGCTGACGCTCCAGTGTAGTACTGAGGGAGTGCTGCACTGTTCCAGGTGCCGTCTTTCAGATGAGAATTTGAGCTGAGGCCTCATCTAGCGTCTCAGGTGGACGTAAAAGATCCCATGGTATATTTCGAAGAAAGGCAGGGGAGTTCACCCCGCCGGAGTCATAGTCAAAATTTATCCCTCAACCAAATAGATTATCTTGTTATTATCACATTGCTGTTTGCGGGACCTTGCTGTGCACAAATTGGCTGTGGGACCTTGCTGTGCACAAATTGGCTGTCGTGTTTCTTGCATTACAACAGTGATTACACCTCAAAAGTACCTAATTGGCTGTAAAGTGGTTTAGGACATCCTGAAGTCATGAAAGGTGCTACATAACTACAAATTCTTTCTTCCTTTATAACTCAGAGTGAGGCTTGGTATTGGGAGGTAAGTGAGCTGCAGGTCCTGAAATAATCTTAAATCAATTTGAAACAGTTAATCTCAGTTAAAATTTTTTTTGTAGAATTCAGTAAAGATGTCCAGTGTCTACAAATCCCCTTTTCCACAGAGATGTTGCAAGAGGATGCGAAGACACAGGCTCCAAACTTTGGGGACGAGGACCTTCAAGCCCCAGTAGATGAGGTGGAGCTTCGGCGAGATTGGCCACTGGGGACACTGGCGAGGGCTTGAAATTCTAACATGTTCTTGTTTATAAGAAGCTATGTTAACACATTTTTTTAGTTCAAAAATTGTTTAATAATGTTTGAACAAATTTCCCTTGAAAGTGTTACAGGAATATTTTTGCACAAATTCTCATAATATGCGCTACTTTAAAATTGACTACCGCAACACAGTGTCATCATCACTGCTGCTGCTGAGTATACAGACAGTGAAGTAGACATATTCATTGTAGAATAGTTATTTATAGTTAAACACATTTGTGCCTAAAATACTGGGAATAAAATAAAACTAGCCACTAACACAAATTATAATGAGCAATGCATTAACATGTACTCTTTAAAGTAAAATGAATTAATTCTTAGTTCTCATGACGCAGACAGTGGATGATTAAGTTCCAATGACATGTATTTCATTAAGTAAGTGCTTTTGAGTGCCATTGCCTCAAATTGAATTTTGTAATAAATTTGGTTTTGTGAAAATGGCTGCTGAATCTTAAGGCAGAATTAAAAACTTTAAAATGTTCAATCTATCTATCTATGGTATATAAAAGATCTTGCTCCTACAGCCCACTGGAAGGATTACAGCACAAGTTTATACAGGCAGTTTCCATTATACATTTCTGGTCATAGGATTGGTGGCAGCAAAATGAGAGGCATCGAATCGACAGGGGGGCCTAGGCTGTCTGGGGACCACTTGGAAAAGAAAATTTGGAAAGAAATCAATGACAACAAAGTTTAATTGGATGCGTCATTATGCTTTCCCTGCTCAACGTTCCATCGTGGCCTCGAGGCTGCCCAAGAGGTCTGCTATGTACGTGCTTTTTATTCAATTGGCTGCATATCTCTGCATGTTACTGACCATGTTGGCCCTGCTCGTTTGCCTGCCAACTCTGGCTGTGGAGTGTGTTGACTGATGGGAGGTTTCTCCTATTACTTGTCCAAAATCATAAGCTGGCTAAGGACTGAGGATAATTCAGCAGCCATCAACTTGCTCTGTGCTTCTGCCTGCATGCCTCTGGAGGCAGACTCCTTATACTGGCCAATGAAATGTTCGGGCATGGCGTGTTGCTCTGCCAAAAGATTTTAATTTCAGGCGGGAATCAGGCAGGAGGGGAATCCCCACCTAGAGTTCATCATGAAACCTCGGCCATTTCAACTCAGCGGCCTCATTTCAATAAAGCAGTACTGTCTCCTACCCGAGACCGGTGGGAGTGATATCAGGACTGGCGGACGGGGGCAGAAATTGGGTCGGGAGACTGTTTCTATTGAAGTCAGTGGAAATGGTGATCGGGTGAGGTGTTTAACAGGAGGCCGAGCCGATATCGCACATTATACATTACCATCCATAGTAAAATGAACCCCCTGGAATCTGTTGGAGTGCATCATGCCAGTACAATAATAACTAACCAAGCTACAGTACAATATTACCTCAAAGTGCCAATACCTGTAAAATCTGGCAATTTGTCGGGTTGATGCTATATTGAAAGTGTGATTATCACATTTTTGCAGGTACAGTACTAAAATATAAATGCCCTAGTACAGACATCTTTCTACTGTAGTGTATTTTTATTCAGTGTTTCTAAACATACCACATATATCAGTAGATTATACAATGTTTTCATTCTACCAGACATTTTAAAAATTGTATTACCCTGCTCAAAAAACAATTGAATTTTTGAACTGAATAGTTTAAAATAGTGATTGGAAACATACGAAGCCTATTGTATTCTAAGCCAGTTAAAACAGTGCTGAATGCATTAGAAAAATATATTTCACAATTAACTTTTTAGTTACCAGGAGTTTGATGTATCCTTGATTTAGTCAGAATACAGGCCATTTAATGGCAATTCTTTATCCTTAGGACTAAATGTAATAGGTACAGGAACAGAGTAAACCTTTCATGGAGATAATCCTGCAAATACTGAAGTAATTGGCTTGAGAGAACATTTGAGCATTTAAGTCCCTACTCAGGGAATTGAAATTTGTCCTTGAAGCAGAGAAAAATCTCAGAGATCTCCTGTTGCAAGCATTTGATTAGTTGAGTATTATGATCGATGATATTCATTTTCAGATTGCCAGTACAACATGAAATTTGATTCCCCAAACACCAATAAAACTCCCGGAATCCCATGTAATAAAAATATATTTACCAGTTCTCCTGATGGTGATTCTGACTTAAGTAAATTCCATTCCGGTTTTAACTGGAATCCTCCCACACCTGCTAGAACAGAGATACCCGGGTGCATAGTCAACTAGATTAAATCCGAGATACTACTCTTAATTAATTCTGTGCTAAAGTTTCTCTGACAGCACCATTTGCTCATAAACCAGGAAGGATGAGATACCTGGGGACTTCTGTTCCCATCAGGGTGGAGAAATTTGCTGATATTATTTGCAACTCAGTGTGGAGAAAGTCTAGGCTGGACGTATAGAGAGTTTGATGCATTTCTTATCATGGGTCGGATGAACATAGAAAACAAAAAGATTTCCCCATAATTATTGATTCAGCATGATTTTTCTGTCGGTTCTGCGAGAGGCTTTTTAAAATTCCAACAACATGGTCAGCTCTTACACACAGGAATGGAAAGAACCTGTTCACAGAAAAGGATTTATAAACTGCAGTTCAGCATCCACTGTTACATGGATTTTCCATTCAAACAGAGATAACTTGTGTTTTATTCTAAAATATTGGGAGTGTGTGAGAGATCGATTGTATTTGCTGTGGGTGGTTTCAAATTACCAGCAATAGATAGAGAAGCCTGTAATGGGAGTAAAAGAAATTTCTGGTCACGGCACTAGATTTCTACATGTGCCACATAAAAGTCCAGGGGATGCTAAAGAGGTTATAGTTAGAGAGTGCCTTGGAAACAGCAAACACAATTCCAGCAATCAGTTTAAGCTTAGGTGTATTATGGCGAACTTGGAGGCGTATAACAGATATTCTCAATTTAAAGAGAGGAAATAAAGAGAGAAACAAGAGAGCTAGATGGGACTATATTGTTAGAAAGACCAAGTACAGTAAATGGAACATTTTCAAGACTACCTTTATACCAATTGAGGGCTGGATTATGGTTGTGAAGTTGTAGCTCCTTCTAACCCTAGGGAAGGAAAGGGCAAATAGGCTATATAAAGGCAAATTCCAGAAGGCTCATGAAATTACACAGTAATTACAATATCAAAAAAGGAAGTTCACCTGTCGGATTGTCGTAAAAACCTAACTGGTTCACTAATGGCCTTTTGGAAAGGAAGCCTGCCATCCTTACCCGGTCTGCCCTATATGTGGCTCCAGTTCCACACCAAGTTAGTTGACTCTTAACTGCCCTATGTATTTTCCTAGAAAGTCACTCAGTTCTAAGGATGGGCAATAAATGCTGGCCTTGCCAGCGATGCCACATCCTAAGAATGAAAAAAATGGTGAAAGCGCGTTCTATTCCTAGCACAGATATCCCTCACCTTCGTGAATACAAAACACCACCCCCAAAATATAAATTAAAATAGAAGATACAAGGAATACTTGAATAGGACAGGGTATATGATAATTATGCGTAGGGGTGCACTGAATTATTGTACTGCTCTCACTATTACATAATAAAAAAAATAATTGGTGGAGGGGAAATCAGTCAATATCATCTCTCTCTGTTGAATGACAGCTTGCACTGATTTGCTGGCACTTTTGCAACTATGCAAATATACAAAGTAATTCTAGTTACCCACTATATTAATTAAGATTCTCTTTCATTGCTATGGAAACTCGGCCTTTTTAAAATGTTATATAATTAACCGTCATAAATTTAAATGCATTAGACTGAATTATCCGTCCAGTAATAAAAGCTATCTTCGGTGTACCATAATGATGCTTAATCCTAATTTCACCAGTTTCCTCTAATGCCTCTGTCATCTTACCAGTGATGTCCTGACAAGTTGGCTGTTGAATCTGTATTGCTCATTCATTATGCTTCACGGTATTGACAGAAAATGCTGAACACTGACTAACCCATTACTGCACTAAATGTTAGATCTGCTGTCCCAGGAGGCATAATGCACTTAATGTATTACTTTTGAGTGCTAAATAAGCATATTATCCTCCTAGGCATAGCTAAGCATAACCAATCGACCTGAAACATTGGCCCCGATATGTACGGGGCGGGACCACAGTTTGGGGGGAGGGGGAGCCCGGAAATTCCAGGGAGGGGGAGCCCGGAAATTCCAGGGACATGGAGCACATTATCATTTGGTTATTCCGTTTCCTGCCTGGTAGCCGGCCAGATTGACAAGCTGGCTGGGAAAACCTGTGGTAGGAGATACCTGGCAATCGGGAGCGAGGGAGAAACAGAAAGATCGGGGCTTGGAGCTGGGGTGGGGTCGGAGACCGGCGATTGGGATGGAATGAGGGATTGAAAGATCGGGGTTGCGCGGCGGCGGAGGGGAGGTGGGAGGTGGTCGGCTGATCGCGGGAGCGAGGTGAAGTCGCAATCGGCAGAAGGTTTGCTTGAGGGGCTAGGGGAAGCACTCCTGCTCCACCTGGCTCACAAGGAGTGCTCTAAAGAGTCCTTACCTGCCAGAGCCAGCAGCTCCTGCCTCCATTTCGCTGCCGGATTTCCCAAGCCCTGGGAAATCCAGCCAGCAACCGTTAAATTAAAATCAGGCTCCCAATTGCGCTGTGGGAACCTGATTTAAATATTATAATGAGGTGTCCCACCTCTCCCAATACGGGATACAGGCACACCTAGCTACCCACTGTCGTAAAAATGGTGACAGGCAAGATGGGGAATAAAATATTCTCTCAATTTATGCTCCAAGCAACAACATAGAGCATGCCCTGGTGAGGTACAGCAGAGATTTGATGCAGAGTATATCCCCCTTAACTCTAACCCAACAAATGTGCTCAACCTTGAAAAGTACCACATACTGGATAATTCTTTCTTTTCTGTTTCAAAACACTAGTCATTGTTATGGTTTCTCGACTTGCCAATTTAAGCCATGATACCAGATATTTTGAGCCAGGGAGCTTCACTTATTTGGAAATAGATTGATCTGCCAAAGTTTATTTTCTACTGGATTCTACTAGCCAGCAACTGAGATTAACCTTTCATCGCATCAGTCTGGGCCTCATTTAAACCCTGAGGTTATAGGACAGTGTGCTGATTCACCTCGTCCCCAGTGAATAGATATTCCTTAAACATTTCAAGGCTTTATTTGATGTGCAACTTTTAATTCCAGCAACCAGCACTACAGAATGCTTAGATTGGTTCTTCTACGGAGGTGTCTGAGTCATTGCTCTGAAAAGAAAGAAGTAGCTCAGACTGATGACTTCCAGATTATATTGGCTATATAACCTTTTCATGGTCCTTCTTTGGCTGATCTGCGGTGTTCTGAATGATTGTTTTCTCCCCGTCGATAGCATGTTGTTTGCGTTGATGTGACAGCATGCACCTACTATTTTTATTATGAAAATGTGAGCTGTTAGTTTACTATATTGTGTAAAGAACAATGCGGTGTTTTGATTCATGATGCAACCAATGCTGGCCCACCTACTAAAGCTTTTCAAAGATGTTTTCTAGTCTTAGTAAAGTACCATAAATTTCTTGTCAGACTTTAAAAATCCACAATGTTGATCAAGGGGTAGTTCAAAATTAATTTTACTCTACAAGAGCGGCTTTCAATAGCACGTTAGATTGTGAATTCAGAGTTAGAAATGTAGAAGCCATTATACAGCACATCATAGGCAATATTTCAGGAAAGAAACCACAGGCTCCTCAATGAAAGGTTGAGATCTTATTTCTTTTACTGGATTGCTAAAACTTCAATTATTCAATTTATTGGCAGCACATTCTTCTTCCTTGTCCAAGATTTCCTTGGTGTGGTATTTGTAGCAAAATGGTAAATGGCATGTTACAACAAAATAGCAAACCTGTGTAAAATTCATTTACAATTTTGGCTATGCATAGGAAATGTTGCCCTCGAGAGTAAACTCATTAACCTTTCATGTTTCAGGACTTTTTTCAGCATCTTTCCCACAGGATTTGAAAAGTAAAGTTACTTAAATTTATTAAAACAATGGCCTGGAGTTTCCGCTAGGTTACGCATTTCCAGTGCAATTGGCCCAAAATCGGCCGAACCAGCACAAAAGATCAAGGCATTTCAAGCGGAAATTATGTCTAGCGCAACTTGAGTTTCCACGATCTTTTGAGCTAGTTTAAAAAAGATTGCGCTGGAAGCCCGCCCCACCCACAAAACTGGCCACGCCCCAGATCGAATTAATCACCAAAATACTGTGTGTTTTGTCGTGGCTCTCATTTCAGCTTTGTGTCCAGGAGGGCGCTGTGATGTTCCGTGACAGAGGGAGGATAAGGTGGGGAAGTGGTGAGCAACAGTGATCTGGGTTTCTTTCACTGGAACCGGAGCCTGATGAGGTGTTCACAGACAGCCCGTCCAGAACGGGGATGTGTTGCCCGCCTCCTCCCTTCCTCCTTCTCCTCCTCTTCCTTTTCTTCTTTCTCCTACTCTTACTCCTAAGGTGGTCCCGAAACCTGAGGT
Organism: Somniosus microcephalus; assembly: GCF_052327205.1. Taxonomy (NCBI): domain Eukaryota; kingdom Metazoa; phylum Chordata; class Chondrichthyes; order Squaliformes; family Somniosidae; genus Somniosus; species Somniosus microcephalus. The sequence goes on along the minus strand of NC_140990.1, from coordinate 206,529,221 downwards.
GGCATGGGCTGCGCATTCATGATGGCCAAGTTGTGGAGTGGGCAGCAGACCACCATAAAATGGGACACCGTGTACTGGCGAGCTCCTCCCAAGTGGTCAAGGCAGCGGAACCGTTGCTTGAGCACCCCGTTGGTTGGCTCGATGATGTTCCTCGTGGCAGCATGGCTGTCATTAGACCATTCCTGGCCACGAGTGGTCGGGTTGGGGAGGGGAGTCATCAGCCAGGTGCAGAGTGGATAGCCCTGGTCTTCGAGCACCCTTGGATTTGACATGGTGGTTGGAAGATTGCTGGCACATCGGACTGGCACAGGGTGAAAGCACCTGCGCCATGGGGAAGCCCGCAATGCTGGCAAAGCCACATGCATGCTCGTCTTGCTTCTCTCTGCTCAAAGAGAAGACAATGAAGCTCCTTCTCCTAGAGTTCAGTGTCTTTGTGACCTCCCAGATGCAGCAACGGACGGCGAACTGGGAGATGTTCGTTATGTCTCCTGCTCCAGACTGGAAGGATCCGGTGGCAAAAAAATTGAGGGCCACGGTGACCTTGAGGGCCTCTGGGAGAGCCGTGGTCGCCCTGCTCTGAGGCTGCAGGTCTGTTTGCAGGAAGTGGCAGAGCTCTGTGACCACCACATTGGTAAAGCGGAGCCTCCTAATCCACTGTTCCTGGCTTAAGTGCAGGTAGGAGAAGTGCTCCCTGAAGACCCGAGGTGGGTAAGGCATCCTGCTGAGAGCCCTCCTGCCAATCCTCTTCCTCCCTCTGCGAGCATCTTGTCTTCTTTGCTGCCTCCGCTCCATTTCCCCATCATACTCGAGCGTGAAGGGGACTGTAAGTAGAGCCCCCATGACTGGGGACAAGTGGTGTGAGCAGAAGCCTTTAAATGAGAAGTAAGGTGTTCTCCGCTTGCAGCAACATTCCCCATTACCTCAGCAACTTTAAATAACTTTAGAACGCTCCAAACAGTTGCACAAGCTTAGAACGAGCCAGTAGACTTGAAAAAACAAGTCAGTTGCAAGTTGTTATGATCCCTTTAAATAACGCTGCTGGGAGGCCCTTCTTGCTGCTGAATGCATGGTCAGCTGGTCGCGATTAGGAGAGGGTGTTAAATGGAGTGGCGATGTCAAAAATGGCAGATCGTGCGTCAAATCAGCATTGCACACTCATTGACGTCAAGATCTGCCTCATCTAAGTAAACCTCCCCAAAATGGCAGCTGCCACAGGACCCGCCGCGAGCGGGCGGAAGCAATGTGGCCGCCATTTTGTCAGTAAAACCGACCTTAACGGCCAGTGCTAAACCTCCAAATTTCATGGCCTATGTTTTTAATTTACTAAGAAACTGACTACTGTTCACCAGTGTAACTAATAAATGGTTCTGTATAGTTATTTTCAGTTATTTAAAATTGGGCTACTCACAGGTGGTGGACTAGACATTCTTATTAAAAATGCTTTTTTTTCGTATTAAACCCATTTTCAGCTGTATTAATAAAACAGCACCAGGTTACCACTCTTAAATACATCAAGAAATACATTTTAACGCAAATTTAAAAAAAATTACATTCTAAAACACCATCCAATTGCGCTGGTTAATGCAAGATTTTACATACGGTAACATGAAAATGAGTTTTAGCGGCAACTTGAGCCAAAAAAAGTCACTTCTGAAAATTAGCGTAATCTTGAGTGCAATTTGCGGCCGAATCCCCCGTTGCGCCCAAAGCGGAAACTCTTGGCCTTATTTGCAGAGGTTTTAAAAAAGGCACTGAGGTGGAAGGTGGTTAATATACTAAATGGAAGTTTCCCCCCCCCCACCAAGAGACTGAACAATAAGTAATTCATTAGCTTGTGTAAGTAATATTCATTAAATATTCAAGAAAGCCCTTATTGAAATAATGGACCAATAATCGACTCCTTGGACTCAGTATTTTCAGTTTCATCATATACATGAAAAGAGTTTGGCCTGGCCTCACTGAGGCAGATTCCACGCATGTGTGATGGAAGAAAAGTCTGCACATTAAACAATGTGGTGGGAGTAACATCAGCCTATATAAATACCCTTATAAACTTTATTCATCAACTGCAAAGTAATTCCCTTATTAAATCTTCCTGAGGATTTTGCAATCTTTTATTCACTAAATGCATCATAATATCCTGTCATAGCCACTAAAAGCCTCCACTATAGCTCAGACACAACAGCAACCCTGGTTTCAGTTTAGATGTGGTATATCTTCAAAAATAGATGGCTGGGAGCAAGTGTATAATTTTGAGATTCAGATGACATTTATAAACTACTCACACGTTGTTTCTTGGTGTTTATATCATCTGAACTCCTTGATTAAATTATAGCCTTATTGCTAGGTCCCAGACATCCAAAATTAGGAAACTATTTTCAGAAGTTTTAGTTCTGCCTTCAGACCAATTGAATCTGATGTTGTTTAAGCAGAGGAGTTAAGGATAAGCATCCATTGAAAATACTGAACTGAAGGCTTCACCTGCAAGTGTCCAGACTAAGGCTGAGCTTGAATGTGCACTCCAACTTCTCTCAAGTTTTGGCTCTCTAGGGCCATTGTTTTAAAGCACTTGGTTTTCACCATCTGAAGCCAGTCTTCAAAGCTCAGCACTAGAGAGAAGGAATATCTTCTGGTTTAATAAAACAGCAAAACTATTTATGATAGCAAAATATTTTGGATTTCCAGCATCCGCAGTAACAGAAAACGCTGGAAAAACTCAGCAGGCCAGGCAGCATCCGTGGAGCGAGAAACAGAGTTAACGTTTCAGGTCGAAGACCTTTCGTCAGAACTCAAAAGTTCTGACGAAAGGTCTTCGACCTGAAACGTTAACTCTGTTTCTCTCTACGGATGCTGCCTGGCCTGCTGAGCTTTTCCAGTGTTTTCTGTTATTTAGCAAAACTATTTATGTCAATACCAAAGTAAATTTTTGTCGAATTCCAACACTTGGAGGGCAGTAGCAGTTCTGCATCTGAAAAAAAAATAGCAAATTGAAAAGGTACTGAGTGCAGATGTGATTGATTCCACTTGCATACGAACATATGAATTAGGAGCAGTAGGAGGCCATTCGGCCCCTCGAGCCTGCTCCGCCATTCAATAAGATCATGGCTGATCTGATTACTCCACATTCCCGCCTACCCCGATAACCTTTCACCCCCTTGCTTATCAAGAATCTATCTACCTCTGCCTTAAAAATATTCAAAGACTCTGCTTCCACCGCCCTCTGAGGAAGAGAGTTCTAAAGACTCACGACTCTCTTTGAGAAAACATTTCTCCTCATCTCTGTCTTAAATGGGCGACCCCTTATTTTTAAAGAGTGACCCCTAGTTCTAGATTCTTCCACAAGAGGAAACATCCTCTCCACATCTACCCTATCCAGACCCCTCAGGATCTATATGTTTCAATCAAGTCACCTCTTACTCTTCTAAACTCCAGCGGATACAAGCCTAGCCTGTCCAACCTTTCCTCATAAGACAACCTGCCCATTCCAGGTATTAGTCTAATACACCTTCTCTGAACTGCTTCCAATACATTTACATCCTTCCTTAAATAAGGAGACCAATACTGTACACAGTACTCCAGATGTGGTCTCACCAGTGCATGAAACCAGCTCAGGTTCAAACTGCTGATTGCCATCCAGCAAGCCCAGCTGGGAGTATGGGTCTGTGACTATCACAGGAGGGCAGGATTGGGCTTGGCTGAAATGTGCCCCATGTTGAAACAGCCTGCCAGCATTCACTGTCAAGGCTCCCACGTGAACAATAGCCATGTGGATGAAGCATTGAAGGGAATCTACTGAACAGTACCCAGCAAAGAATCAATACTTTAAGGGAGTAGAGGGAAGTGGGAATGGGGGGGTGGGGGGGAAGAAAAGTTGGTAAGAAAATTTGTTGAGGAAAAAGTACTTAGCAGGTCTAAGAGTTGCTAATAGGTCTGATTCGGAATTCTAATCCAAACTACATGAAGATGTGAATATTATACTTGCTGAGCTCATACTTTTTGTACCATGCATTTTGTAGGATATGAAAAAGCAAAGAAATGATACTCATTGACAAACAGGCTGGGCACTGTAATGTATTATCACATGGTTGTTCAATGGTTTAGTATGAGCATGCTCAGTTCGCTCTGGCCTAATAAAGAAAGTACATGGACTGAAAACTCATTGTGTTTCTGTCCTTCATTTGTTCTACCCACATATATTACATTTTGGCAACGAGAATAGGATCCCGAAGCCATTTTTAGGGATCAGGGAAGGACACAGTGCTCAACATTTGAGTGGACAAGTTTAAGGTGAATGTGTGACACCCGAATGGAATTTTTGCGATGTTTTACTGTTAATCGTCTGTGCTTCGCCTTTGTGTGTATGTATACACAGCAACAGTGGTGTTGATTCTCACAGGTAGTGTGCTGAGTCACTGTTTGATGGGATCAGGACAATCATGGCCGCATCTACAGGATTCATCAGAAGCCTCGGCATGTATGACTGAGCTCACGAACCATTCAGTTCTTACATGGAGCGGATGGAGATTTTTTTTAAAGCCAATAACATTATTGAGACCGAAGGTGCAGTGAGAATGGTCAAGCTCAAAATAAAGTAATTTGTGAATGGAAAAAAGCAATTTTTCTAACCGAGATCGGGCCAGATGTCTACGGAATGTTGACAAACCTACTTGTGCCAGGGAAAGCGAAGGATGCATCGTTTGAAGACATTGCCGAGAAACTCAAGGACCATTTCGACCCAAAGCCATTAGAAATAGCAGAGAGCTATAAGTCTGGTACCAGAAACCAAAAAGCAAAGTGAAACCATCAGTGAGTACATTGTAGCTCTTAAGAACCTGTAACTTCTGTGTTGTGAGATAAGTTTGTGTGTGGACTGGTGGATGAGTGCGCACAGTCCAAGTTACTGAACACACTGAACCTAATGTTTGACATAGCATGCAAAATTGCCCTATCTATCTACAGAGATGGCATCTAAGGATGCTAGGGAGCTCCATCCAACTCAAGTGACTAGTGCAGCTGAGGTCTACAGTCACAAAGCCACCACCAAACCTAAAGCTGTGAGATGAGTCAAAAGCATGTCAGTGAGAGCAGTTCAGTGAATTGTTATCGCTGCAATGGAAATCACTCACCACAGTCCTGCCAATACAGAAATATGAAATGTTTTCACTGCCAGAAGCAAGGCCATATTTCAACAGCTTGCAGAGCTAGAGCTAAAGGAGAAAACCATTCTAGTGGCAATGCAAAACAACAAAAGGGGGGAGTTCACAATATTGAAGTGGACACACCTGATGTTGAAGAACTAGGCATCTACAGTATCTATGCCATTAGTGGCAATGCTAGCAGTCGTGAGAAAGACTTCCGTACAAAGCTTAGTGTTTGGAATCAAGAAATTCCAACAGTTCCTGATCGGCAGAAAGTTTACCCTGATAACCGAGCACAATCCGCTTCGTGGAATATTGGGGCCCAAATCTGCCATTCCTGCAATGGCCGCATCAAGAATGCAACGTTGAGCAGTGTTGTTGTCATAATATGATTGCATGATTGAATATCGCACTTCAAAGCAAAATGTAATCGCAGATGCCTTGTCCAGGTTGCCACATGAGAACTCGTGTGTTGGATGTGAAGGTGAGATTTTCACGTTAGGTGCAGTTGACAAAAGTCTTTCCCATGAATGCAACTGAGATTGCAAATGAGACTCAAAAGGACTCAGTATTGAAAAAAAATATGAAAACACCTTGAATGGATGGACTGATCAGTGTATGGACACAGAGTTGAAACTATTCCATAACCGTCATACTGAATTGTCTTGTGAGCAAGGTTGTATCAAGTGGGGAAACAGAGTGGTGGTACCTACTTCTTTGAGAGATAGAATTCTGGTCGAACTTCATAGCGAACATCCAGGGATCGTCAGTATGAAATCAATTGCAAGAAGCTTTGTTTACTGGCCTGGATTGGACAGTGATCTTGAACCACTTGATCATGAACACCTACATGAGTTTGACTCAATTCAGACTTCAGTAACAGAAGTACCATGTTCAAACAAGTCTGAGATAGAAACAGGATCACCTTTGAGTTCAGAACCAAAACAAATCAGCCCAAAAATTGGTTCAAAACCAAAACCTTCAGTAAGGAGATCAGGAATGCTCCACAAACCGGTTATTAAACTGGATTTGTAGTTCATTAAAAAAAAAGCCAGGCGTTTGTTATGTGGTACATGTAATGCTGGGAAAGGTGGGACCATAGTTTTGTTGTATTTGAGAGGGGAATATGTACATTTTTTAAAGGGGAAAGTAGTGTAAGGTATTATCACATGGTTTGTCACATGGTTTAGTATGAGCATGCTCAGTTCGCTCTGGCCTAGTAAAGCAAGCACATTGACTAGCAACTCAACCTGTCTCTGTCCTTCATTTGTTCTACCCACATATATCACAGACACAGAGAGGACAATGCATGTTTAGGTCTGACTAATAGTGGATATTCCAGCAGCTTGGGCATGTTTGGAGAATCCATGATTGGGTCAGACTGGGTGTAGCTATTGTATTTTCAGTCCAAGTCCTGACAATACAAATTTCATACGCACAGCTCTAGGTTTTGAATTTCAAACACAGTAGATGCATGAAAAATAAGTGAAACACTGGAAAATGATAAAACCCAGCAGACAACTGGCTTCAGATAAATGTGTTTGCAGATACTGGTGCATCTTGGGCCTATCCATTGAGGTGTAGGGATCGCTTGCAGGCACAGACAAATTTTTAGACCGATATGCCTTAATTTTCATGATGTCGCTTATGTGGCAGCTTATCAATTGCCTACTGTATATTGCAGAAAAAATCAACAATATTTCCTTTATCAGTACACTAAAATTCCCTCAAAAACTCCATTAAATTAGCCAAGCACAACTTTCCAGGCTACCTGTCCCTGAATATTCCATGGGGAGAACTTGGATAAGACTTGAAAACACATGTGCGGAACATGGTATGCGATTAACCTACACCCGTTCATCGCATTGCAGGCAGCATGTCAAATTCGTGCGGTCTGCTCTTTTAAATGATTTCTGCGTGTAGCCACCATTACCCATGCTCATCATTGACTACACGCATCAGCAGGGGGCCCTATATCGCGAGTGTCTAGCGCTACTTAAAGGCAGCCTGCACTTCTTAAAGGGGAGGTGCATTATGGCTGCAACAAATAGTGAGAAATTTTTCAAAACTGAATCAGTGCTATGATACTTTGAGTAATTGCTGAACATGCAAGAGAGCGTGCACCAAGGTTTTCAGACAATGCACTGGAGGCCTTGGTTGAAGAGATGGAAAGGAGGAGGGGGATGGGGCAGGAGACCCTCCAGGCACATGCTCAGGAGGCAGTGGGAAGAAATAGCGGCAGATGCTAATGCCAGGATTATTGCTCCTTGCTGCTTGGATGCAGTACAGGAAGAGGTTTAATGATCTCACATGAGTTGTCAAGGTGATTGACTTCATCTTCAAATGCCATATCCTACCAACAGCATCAATAGCCTCATTCACTACTCCCCATCAGTCCCCTACCAACAATCTCTATCAATCAGGCCTCAACCCTAACATTCCTTTACCTCATCCTCACACACTTAGCACTGTTGCAAGCCTCACACCCACAACTCACAGCTCGCAACCACTGGCAGCTCTTCAACCATGACAGCCACATCACCCAACCATATTGCAGGACATGCACAGACACACTTCCCTCTTTCTTGCAGGAGAAGGTGGCGCATAACAGCAGGCAAGCAAAGAACTGGAGGAGGACAAGCTCACTTGCTTGTTGTAACACCAAAGAAAGAGACAGTGCTGGCCATCATGGGAAGGGGAATTGTTGAGGCCGTGGCCACTGATGGTGCTGAAGCGATCGATAATGAGGGTATCTGCATACCTACTCCTCCTTCTCTCATCCCACTTCTCCCCCATCCCTCAATCTCTTCTGAGTGAAAGGCTGCAGAGGGTTTTATAAATCCATGTTAATTCTTCCCAATCCTATTATCATTTTCTAAGAGCCCTGTTACCACATCCTTAATAATAGATTCTAGCATTTTCCCTACTACTGATGTCAGGCTAACTGGTCTGTAGATCCCCGTTTCCTCTCTCCCTCCTTTCTTAAATAATGGGGTTACATTTGCCACAAATCTTGATACCCACTCAGCTGAGTACTGCAGGGCTCCTCCAGTACGGTCCAGGCAGCGGAAGCGTTGTTTGAGGACACCGATGGCGTGCTCTATAGTGTTCATGCATTGGTCCTTGCTGAATTTCGGGTAAGAGATTTGCTCCCTAAAGACCCTGGGCAGATATGGCCTCCTGCTGAGAGGCCTTCTTCCCCTCCTCCTCCTCCCTCTTCTAGCAGTTTGTCCTGCTCTACATGGCCTCTCTTCATTCTCCCAGTCATGATAAATTCCAAGAGGAAGGCCTACCTAGCCATCCATGTCTGGAAGAAACTTATTCCAGCACAAGTCTTTAAACCACCAAAAAAGTACTTCAGCTCCAGCCAGACCACTCCCTGTAGACTATTGAAACTTTAGATAAGTATAGGAAAGCTCCAAAAATGTAGAATTGCACCAGCAGCCAGAAGAAATAATCCAGCAACTAACTTGTAAGTATTTCATGATCCCTTTAAGTAGCGGTGGTAGGGGGTCTTTCATGCCGTTGAACGTGTGCTCAGGTGTGAGGTTAAGAGAGGGCACTGTCTGGAGCGTGGCATTCGAAAATGGCAGTGCTGGCATCAAATCAGCGTTGCACACTGCTTGATGTCATAATCTACCTGCTCTGCATGCGTTGGCAGTTGGCACGTGCAAGCTCCTGTACCATGATGCACATATTCCCTTCCCATCGGAAGTGTGCACGTGCATCAAGCACCCGTTTTTCAACCTTTAGCAGGCCAATTGGCGCCTAAAAAATGGGTGCTACAGAGACCAATTTCTTTCCCCTAGTCTTTCTAAAGTGAAGGGTTTATGACAACCCAAAGCTTCTGGGGTTAGACTCCTGCCCTTGGTCATTGGCTGAATCTTCACTTTCATAAGTGTTCCTTGTGTTGGAAGGTCTGCACTGTTATCAGAACTACTAGACAAAGGATGCTATCTTTTGATTCCCAGTAGAAAGCATTTGGCTCAACAATTAAATAAAATGTGCTTTAGCCCTGGAGCTTCAGAAAAATCAATACCTCAGATGAATAATCTCATTAAGATTGTAATTCATCAGTGGTCTAGCTTGTTGTGCAACTGCTGAATGAGGAACTGATGAAGAATATGAATTAACAAGTCTGTCAATTTAGATAAGAGCTCAAAAGCTTTGGTTTAATTGTTGACATATTGGTTTAAGACTAAGCTTTCATTTAACTACAGGAGAGCTTACAGAATATTCTACTAAGAGTAAATAGCTCTAGCACAGTTGCAACTGCAATTCAATAAGACTGTTGTCACAAGTGGATTGTGCTGCTTCTACAGCAACCAGTATAAAATGTGATACAAGCATGTTTAAATTAGGTATATTGTTAAAGCATTGGCCTTAAAAAGATTACATTTATTTTCCAGGTATAATTAAAATGTACCAAGTAATGCAGAAATCTGTCAGTTCTATTTTAAATAGTATTGCTTGGCATCATTGTCTTGAATTTTCATTTCAGTTCAAGATGTGCATCACTATAGAAGAGACTTCTGGGTATTTTTGTTCCAGTGGAAGCACCATTGTCATTGACGGTTCGACTTGAATGTTAGGCTATTACTTTGCTAAGGCATGTGGGGCAGCTTCTGAAGCACGGAGATGGGCTCAAAGAATATAATGAATACGGTGGCTGCCAGATAAAGCCACAAGTGAGCTATTAAAGCAATGCCAACTCCTGATGATGCCACCTTAGCTCTTTAAAAAAAAGTGTAACAATGAACCTAACAAGAAATGTGGGGATGAATGTAAAGTGAAAGAACAGAAACTGAGAAATTTGCTTCAGTACTTGGATTATTCAAACTCTGGCATTTGTATGCAAAGTTTAAATTAGTCTTCATGCAGTATTAATTAACCGGTTCAAAGGGGAACTATCAGTAATTATCAACTGATGAACATAATTGCCACACTGATCTGCCCAAGGCTTGTCTGTCTTAACAAATGATGTGTAAAGAAAGAAAAATGCCTGTTGTATACATATTAAAGGAAGGTCACACTGTAAAGAAACTTGTCCTGTTGTAATAGAACTTGTTTAAGCAACTAGAGCTCATACATTCTTTTGAGAATAAAAAGGTTAATTGCCCTGTTTTCATGAATATTAAAACAGAGTGAAATTAAAATAGAGCATGCATAATTTTGCTGTGGACAAATTTGTGCAGTATGAATTCAGAAGTGGGAATGAAAGAAAATTGCCCAATCACTCTGCATCTGTAATAATGCTCTTTTCACACCTTTCAAGCAACTGTGTCACCACTTAACAGGCATAACCAAAGCAGCGCTAATTCAGGCGGGGAGTGTGCAAAACGCACATAATGGCACCTGGAAAGTATAGAAGACATCAATTTACCCACAAGGCTCAATCATTTCACAAAGGAAGATCTAAATCCAAGAGAAATTGCTGCCAGCTACTTTAGACAAATGCTCTTTCCTTTGGCAACAGGGTACTTGTCAATCCCAGAAATCCCGACCTACCCAGTGCTATAATTGTTGAATAACTCCCAATCTGTGGCAATAAATTTCACGAGTTTGCTATTAAACAATTCATAATGTTCAAACTGATCTAAAAGGAGGTAATATCGGGAGATAGATTAGAATAGAATAGTAAGATTAAACTGTTGGGGTTGCTAGAAATCAACAGGCTCTGAGACTTTTGTTGCAGCAAAGGCAAAACGCGTGTTACTTTATTCACTCTCCATGAGGACTGAGGTCCTCAGCCTCGTTGCAGGGCTATGACATCATCACGCTACCGACGCACGACGTCATCACGCTACCGACGCTCTTAAATGGACCCTGCCCCGATAACCCAACCAAGTACGTACATATAACCATATTGGCTATACATTGTGAATTGTGTTATTGTCCCTATGTGGTCTCCGCCACAAAACATTCCAATGAGACAAAGTTTGAGAACTGCAACTAGCAGTGCACAAAAGAGAATAAAGAAAGAATAAACAACTTGTATTAATATAGCGTTTTTCACGATCTCAGGATGTCCCAAAGCACTTTTCAGCCAATGAAGTACTTTTTTGAAATGTAGTCACTGTTGCAGGAAATGCAGCTGCCAATTTACACACAGCAAGGTCCCACCAACAGCAATGAGATAATGACCAGATAGTCTGTTTTAGTGATGTTGGTTGAGGAATAAAATATTGGCCAGGACACCAGGGAGAACGACGCTGCTCTTCTTTGAATTATGCCGTGGGATCTATCACATCAACCCAAGAGGGCAGACAGGGCCTTGGTTTAACATCTCATCCAAAAGATGGCACCTCTAATGGTGCAGCACTATTAGCCTGAATTATGCTCTCAGGTCCCTGCAATGGGACCTGAGCTCACAACCCTCGGACTCACAGGCAAGAGTGTTACCATGGAGCCACAGCTGATACATAACTGCAGCTGTGGTGAACCTGACTATTTATTATCTTGTTAAACACCGATGCTTCAGTATGTACAAAGGGCCATAGGTGAATATTCAAAATATGAGAAAATTCTTACAATGTCAAAATAGGATGTAAAATCAAAGTGTGAAATGTAAAACAATGCTGTAGCTATCTTATAGCAATCCCAATAATTAATAAATAATGGATTGGACCACCATATTTTTTTAAATGTTGACATACTCTTTCTACATAAATTGATCTTTCAATTTCCTGGTATGCAATAATTAAAGAGGGAAACAGTGTTTTAACTGTTATTGTATGGAAAATATCTTTGAATCTATATTTCACTGATATAATTTAATTAAAATAAATTATTGCAAAGTACATATTCAACGCTCTACATCCTTTTACACTTAGAAAGGAAAAACATGTGTTGAAATTATTGAATGACATTTTCATTTTGGATCAAAATTTCCTTAATCTAATAGCTCAATTCATTTTTAACACCAAGTTATGGTGGGTTGACACAGATGTAGTCACCCTATTATAAGTAATGCTGACCTTGAGCGGAAGGAGAGGGACTGAACTGCACAGAACACTGACTCCATGAACAGAGAGCCATCTATTTGCAAACGACAGTGGTCAGTATACAGCAAAGGGCAATTACATTCTGTTACAGTGGGTCTGTTGTGAAGATGGGACTGGGAAGCTCCCAGTATCTTCCACCAATACCCGCCCTAAAACTTTAAATTTAGCAAAGTGACAGACTCATTGGAAGGCTACAGCACTCACCTCCGAGATACTGATTGATTGCAGTAATATGTCCATTAGCCTGCCTCAATCATGTTGTAACTGTTTAGCATGACATATTACAAGAGACAAACTGTAAGATTAATCTGAATTGAGAGGGAGGGGGTTGGTTCACTAGGTTTATATTGGTAGCAATTTATCAAAGCTTTTACCATCTTGAAAACCCTGCGGTCCCAGTCTTTGTTCTCTGAACTCAGTCAGCTGAATGTGTTGTATAAAGGCTGCGTATGAATCTCTTTGTTTTAAGTGGCATTGTGCAGCTCACCTTCAGTCAATACACATCTAAAGTAAAACTAATTAGAGACAAATTATTTAAAGTGTTTCCAAAGTGAAATGGATTTCAAATTTGCAAAGTCCATTTTTGCTCTAGGATTTGTTTAGGGATGAAAATAATAGTTTAGAAGAGGCGAGGAGCTCAGTTGTGTGAGGAGAAATGTTGGGACAGATCATAAAACAGTGGTTTAAATAGAACAAGAGAAAAAGGCCTAGACATTCAGTTGGGCGCGCCAGCCGTTAGCGCCTTAGGAGGAGTAGATCTCGAGCGCTAGGCGCTTATCGCCCGGGCGCAGCGCGATCTGCGCCTCTCCCCAACTTCAGGACACATTTAGCGCCGGCGCAAAGTCTTAGCGCGCCCCCTGCTGCGCGCGCAGATCATGATGTAATTTAATAGTGCAACGCCCTTTGTGCGCCCCAAACCGGAACTTCACTCGCGCCGGCCCATTGTGCGCCGGGTGGCCCGAGCGACTGTGAAGTGGAACGGTACACAGGCCAGCCGGGCCGCGGGGAGCGCAAATTAAAGGGCACTTACCCAGCAGTATAAAGGCCAGCCATTTTGCAGCATTCACTCTTGTGCAACGGTTTTTTGGACAGAGACCAAGGAGGAGAGTTTACTGGTTTGGACCAACACTTGGACAGGTATTTTTGGCTCAGGCCAGAGCTTACCAATTATCTTTGCCTTCATTCAGAGCTCAGTGTTTGCCAGCATATAATGGGGGCTGCATTGGGTGGCAACGCTGAATTTCAGCCTTATGCCAGAAGGGCTTACAGACGCCGTGAGAGAGTGGCAGCCCTGGCTAGACGCAGAGGGGGCAACAGGCGTCGCCAACTGAGGCCTTACCCACGCAGGGTATACCGCCAGCAGACCTCCTATCTGACCATGTCTGCCGCGATGTGTGTTAGGAGGCTGCGATTCCGAAGGGAGGTGGTTGCAGACATCTGCCGGCTGCTTCAGAGAGATCTGCAGCCACAGCTGATGCGCAGGACGTCTCTGTTGGTGGCAGTGAAGGTGACGGTGGCTCTCAACTTCTATGCCTCCGGCTCCTTCCAATCCGCTACTGGGGACATCGCTAACATCTCCCAGTTCGCCGTGCATTGCTGCATCCGCCAGGTGACCGAAGCCCTTTTCAGAAGGAGACATCAATTCATCTCCTTCCCCATGACCCTGGACAAGCAGCAGCAGCGTGCAGTGGGGTTTGCAAGAATAGCGGGCTTCCCCATGGTGCAGGGCGCCATTGACTGCATGCATGTGGCTTTGCGGGCACCTCTTGAGCATGCCGAGGATTACCGCAACCGGAAGGGCTACCATTCCCTCAATGTACAGCTGGTGTGTGACCACAGACAGCGCATCCTAGCTGTCAATGCCCGCTTTCCAGGCAGCAGCCACGATGCCTTTATCCTGCGACAGACAAATGTGGCTGACATGTTCCAGGCACAGCCTCCCCCAAGAGGATGGCTTATCGGGGACAAAGGCTATCCTTTGTGTACCTGGCTCATGACCCCGCTCCACGCGCCCACGACCCCTGCTGAAGAGGCATACAACGAGAGCCATCAAGCGACGAGGAACCTCATAGAACAAACAATCGGCGTGCTCAAGCAATGGTTCCGCTGTCTCGATCGCTCCGGGGGAGCCCTCCAGTATTCGCAGGATCGAGTCTCCCAATTCGTCGTCGTTTGCTGCATGCTGCACAACCTGGCTATCCGCAGGGCTCAGGCACTGCCACCTCACGTTGGACCACCACCTCAGGAGGAGGAGCAGGAGGAGCATGAGGACGACGAGGACGAGGAGTACCAGCCCAGGAGGGACGCACAAGGTCCAAGGGCCGCCCGTCGGCGGCTTATTGAACGTCACTTCTAGGCCCCCTGTCAGGGAATGGCTTGTGCCAATGATAGAACATGATTGCAGCCGCTCCGCAAGCCCTCAGCCGGTTAAGGCAACAAACACTTCAAAGATCAAACATGGACAATGTGAATAAATAAAATGCTTTATTGTACAAACTCTGGGCCCTTCCCACATGAAAACCAAAAACAGACGAAACCCCTAAAAAACACTCAAACACATTACTCGCTCCCACAACCTGGAGAGGATTAACAAAATAGGGCAACTAAAATGGCCGTCATTCTCGGCCTTCGTCAAAAACAAACATCACATCATCGGCCTTCAAAAAACAAACATCCAATTCTCGGCCTCAAGAAACAAACACAAATGGCCACACATTCGACTATTTGGCCCGCTAGGGCGATGCCTTGGCCATCTTTGGGTGGCCCCTGCCCGCCCTGCTGCTCCGCCTCAAAGTAAGGCCATTGGCTGCTGCAAGGCTGGGGGCAGGCTCCTGAGGGGCACATGTCGTGATGGCAGAAGCCCTTGGGGGTCGGCCTAGTCGAGGTCTGGCCGTCGAGCGGGCGGCTGTTGATTGCTGCAGCTGTGGCTGACCAGCATCAGTCGCTACAGCAGCTCCTGGCAGCTCCACTGGGGGAGTGGCAGTGGCGGCTGGAGGAATGGCGGCAAGCTGGCGGATGGCAGGCGCTCGCTGGTCGCCTGAGACACTGGCACTCGCCCGGGCCAGCACTGCAGCATGCGCACCAATCTGCCGAGGGACAGACCGCTGTGCTGCTGCAGTGCGCCGGGTGCCCTGACGATGCCTGGCTGACACAGCGAGTGTGGCAGCAGTGAGTGCCCGTGTTGACCTGTTCACTGACCGCAGCAGAGCAGCCAGTGACTGGACGGCACCACTGATCACCTGGCCAGTCGCTGACAGATCTGCCCGGTATTCCGCCCGACTGGTGGCCTCTAAGGGCCCGAACTCGGCCACACTCCGAGAGAGGGAATCGATGGACTCAGGCAACCGTGCCACTGCCGCCATGAGCTCCGTGTGCCGGCGCTCCGAGTCCGCAGACAAGTCTTCGAGGTGTTCCATCTCCTCGGCAAACAGCATCTCCTGACTGGAGGCCGGACTCTCCCTCTGGGGAGAAGGCCGCCGAGCTGGCCGACCCTTCCTGCGTTGCTGGAGGCCGCTGGGCCCAGCAATTGGACTCCCCTCCGACGCATCCCCCCTCTGGGGAGAAGGCCGCCGAGCTTCCACCCCCCTCCCGCCTTTCTGCAGCACGCAGGTCCCAGGAGCTCCCCTCCCCTTCGACACTTCCGCCACGCTGCCCTCCAGGGAAGACGTGTCCCCTACATTGGCCTGAGTGGCCGCGGCTGAGGGTTCCCCTGATGGGCCGCCTTCCTCTTGCTCCTCCTCCTGCTCCTCCTCGGAGGGTCTGTCACTGGCAAGTTGAGGGACCTCCTCTTGACCATCTGAAAGCAGGAAGGCACAAGAGTAGCTTTAGAGTGAGGAGAGGGCGTCAGTGCGGGATGCATGAGTGGTGGCACTCAGCGCATTGATCGGACAGTGGCAAAGGATGTAGATCTGATGCGCAAGTGGGACGAGAGAGGTGCAAAAGGTGATGTCCTTACCATTGCTGCCCAGAACAGGGTCGGCATCTCCACATGCAACGGGCCCAATCACCCGGCCACCCATGAGGCGCTCCACGCGATGTTGCAGGTCGGTGAGTGGCTGGATATGGGGTTGGCCTCCCCCGGTCGCAGTCCGGCTCTTGCGATTATTCGCCAGCTTGGCCTGCAAGAGAAAGGACGGCCTCTAAGTACAGTGTGTCGCCGTGATCTTGTGTGCACTGCCTCCCATGGTGGAATAGCCTGGCCAGTGTGTCGCCATGATCTGGTGTGCACTGCCTCCCATGGTGGAATAGCCTGGCCAGTGTGTCGCCATGATCTGGTGTGCACTGCCTCCCATGGTGGAATAGCCTGGCCAGTGTGTCGCCATGATCTGGTGTGCACTGCCTCCCATGGTGGAATAGCCTGGCCAGTGTGTCGCCATGATCTGGTGTGCAATGCCTCCCATGGTGGAATAGCTTGGCCAGTGTGTTAAGTGCAGAATGTGCAATTGATGCTCATGCCTGTCCCATAGCTGCTG
Source organism: Somniosus microcephalus (assembly GCF_052327205.1). Classification (NCBI taxonomy): domain Eukaryota; kingdom Metazoa; phylum Chordata; class Chondrichthyes; order Squaliformes; family Somniosidae; genus Somniosus; species Somniosus microcephalus. Next base: position 206,512,607 of record NC_140990.1, on the reverse strand, counting down.
GATGAAGGCTGGCCATTAGAGCTTTCAGGTCCCTTTGCCCATAATGTGAGGTGCACATGCAAGGATGAGGAGGTCATTGGAAAGGGTACTCACCCTGACAATGCGTGTGAGGTCATTTAACTTTTTGCGGCATTGGGCACCGGTCCTGGGGACGTCGCTGTTGGCTGACAGCTTGCTGGCGACATGCCTCCAGGCTCTCCTGTAGACGCGGACCGTTGCCTTCTTGCCATTGTCCGGGTACAAAACATGGCGCCTCTTCTCCACAGCAGCAAGCAGCACACTCAGATCGCGCTCTGAGAAGCGCTGCGCACGTTCACGGGCCTTCTCCATGTCTTCAGGCGCTATTTGGGTCCAGCAGCAGTGTTCAGGCCTAGCTGGAGGGCTCCACTATCCAGGGCGTGGCAGCAGATACAGTCGACCCTTCCCCCTTAAGAGCTGGCCGGCACCAGGGTGTCTGCTGTCAATCACGAGATGGCCGCACCTGCGCTGCGCCCGGCCTCGGCGCTATTGATCACCACCTCCGGCTTAGCGCCCAAAGAGAGGCGTCCAGCAGCAGTTTTAGCGTTCGCCCGAACTAGTAGGGCGAAGCTAATGAATATCGGAGAAGTGGCATAGATTTGGCGGTGGCCGCAAACTTTAGCGGACGCCCCACTTTAGCGCCCCAAAAGTGGCGTCAATGAATTTCTAGGCCAAAATGTTTTAGAAAAGTAAGTGGCGAAAGACAAACACAGTCAGGCATTTTCATGAGAGGGGAGTAAGGGAGAGAGAGAGAGAGACAGAGAGAGGGAGAGAGAGAAAGGAAGGAAGTAAGGGAAAAAAGAGTGTGATTGAGAGTGATTGATGCTCAGTTTCTCCAAAAACAGCAGTATTTCATGTAATTGCAATCATTTTCCATGACTGTACATTTCTGAGATATTTTAGCTACCAAAAGTACATTTTCTCTCTATGCCAGCATATTCAATTGGAAATTTCCAGAACTTTATTTTTTTAATAACCTAACCTTTATTTTCGCAACACTGATGGTCAATATTGTTTAAACACTCACTGGAAGATTATGGTTTACAAATTTTCTTGCAAGTACCTGCAGAAAATACTTATGATTATAAATTATTATATAAACTTAGCATTATTGCACTTCCCTTAAGTCATTGACAGTGATTAATAATTAAAAAAATATACTTTTATAGAAATAGACAACTGGCCACCTTGGGCCAAATCTGTTGGTGTAGCACCTTGGCATATTGCTTGACCCGGAGCGGCGTTCCCTTTCCCATATGCATTCTGTTGCCAAGACCACTTTCTTCAATCTCTGCAACATTGCCTTCCTCTATTTCTCCCCCACCACAGTTGGTTTATCACCACGTGGCTCAACTTCTCCAATGTTCTCCTACCCAGCCTTCATCCTCCACAAATAACAACTCATTCAGAACAATGTGGCTTATGGCCTCGTCAACAGAAAGTCCCATACTTCCATGATTCCATCCTTACCAAGCTCCAATGGTTTGGCCATGCCTTCAGCTGCCTAGGCCCTTAGCTCTGGAAATCCCTCCATAAACATTTCTTCCTTTCTATCACTCTCTCCACCTTAAAACCTACTTCATTGATCTAGTTTTTGGTCACCTGTTCTAATATCTCCTTATGTGGCTCAGTGTCAAATTTTGTCTAATAAAGCTCCTGTGAAGCGCCCTGGGACGTTTTACTATGCTAAAGGCGCTATATAAATGCAAGTTGTTGTTGTAAGATCCTTATTGTTGTTTTCAAATCTCTCTATATTCTTGCTCCACCTTACAACAACAATAGCTTGTATGTATATAGCACCTTTAGCATAGTAAAACATCCCAAGGCGCTGCATACGAGTATTTTAAGACAATAAATTTGACACCACTTACCACTGAGACCTGTAGCCATTTGTCCACAAACATCCCTGCTCCACCAAGACAAATTTACCCCTTATTCCCAAAGCCGGTCTCTTAATATTTTTTGATTGCCCATCAGTTTTGAGGGGGATTCTGGAATACCTATGGGGGTGTTCTAATATGATGGTGTAGGAATGTCTACTTCCTATCCAAAGACTGAGGTCCACTCAGGCGGTCAAACAAAACGAAGTTTAATGGAAACTAACAGGTTTAAACAAGTAACTACAGGAGAACATCGAGTGTAGGTCTACTCAGTTCGGAGGCTCCACAAGGACTGCTCCGGAGGTCCCGTGCTTGACGTCATGACGTCATCACGTTCTTCCCGCCAGTGGGGAATCACGTGATGAACGGCATGACGTCATCGCGTTTACCCGCGCTGTTAAAGTAATCACGCTCTGTACAAGTAAACAGTATAAATACAGATACAGACTCAGGCTGTAGCTAACATGTTGTCCCCCAAAATTGTCTTTAACAGCAAAAGTGAGATGGCGAGGAGGCCTGACAAGCCTGTCCGAGCGACTTCTGTAACCCTGAAGTGGAAGCTGATGGACGGTGGTCGAGCTGCCTGGCGGTTGTGGTGGATCTGGCACGGCGACTGTGGGCGGTCGGCCACATTTTTGCGGTTGAGCGATCTCAACTGGGCGGTCCAAGTCTAAGTGTGCCGGCTTCAACCGGTCAACGGAAATGTGGTCCGGTTCACCTCCGATATCGACCGAAAAGGTTTTATCTCCCGGCTCTATGACGCGGAAGAGACCAGTGTAAGGGGGCTTGAGCGGATCCCGGTGAGCGTCGTGGCGGACAAACACGTACTCGGCGCTCTTCAGCTCAGCTGGGACATGGGAGCTCTGTAAGCCGTGATGCGACGTAGGCACTGGAGCGAAACATCTGGCCACCTCCTGGTGGCTGACGAGTTGCTGGGATGTGGAGATGGGAGGAAATCTCCTGGTACTCGAAGTGGCTGGCCATATACGAGTTCTGCTGAGGACGATTGCAAATCTTCTTTGGGCGCTGTATGAAGGCCTAAAAGGACCCATGGAAGTCTGTCCACCCATCCCGCGCCTTGAAGACTGGCCCGCAGACCGGCTTTGAGCGACCTGTGGAATCGCTCGCACAGGCCGTTCACCTGTGGATGATAGGCAGTGGTGTGATGTAGTTTGCAGCCGAGCCCCTGAGCTACAGCGTTCCAGAGCTCAGAGGAAAACTGCGGTCCATGATCGAAAGAGATGTCCACCGGTACCCCGAAACGAGCAACCCAAGAGGAGATGAAAGCTCTGGCTATGTCTGCCGAAGTGGTGGAAGCCAAAGGAACTGCCTCTGGCCATCTAGTGGTGCGGTCTACCATTGTGAGGATGTGTGTAAAACCTTGAGAAGGTGGAAGCGGCCCCACGAGGTCCACATTCACGTGGTCAAACTGACGCTCCGGAACAGCGAAAGTGGCCAATGGAGCTTTTACATGACGCTGTACCTTGGCCTTTTGGCAGACCACGCAGGTGTTGGCCCAGTCGCGGACATCCATGTGCATACCCCTCCAGACGAATTTTGATGACATCAGCCTCTGCAAGGCCTTCATGCCAGGGTGTGACAACCCGTGTATGGCGTCGAACACTGTTCGGCACCAGGCGACTGGTACGATATGGCGGGGAGCTCCCATGGAGGCGTCGCAAAGTAGCGTGGTGCCTGCGGCATGGAATTTGACGTCGGCCGCTTGGAAGCTAGAGGGGCTGGTTCTGTATGATTGGACCTCTGGGTCCGAGGCTTGATCCGCAGCCATTAGGGCATAGTCGATTCCGAGGTGGACTGCGTGAACAGTCGCGCGGGAGAGGCAATCCGCCACCAGGTTGTCTTTACCAGACAAATGCTGGATGTCCGTGGTGAATTCTGAAATGAATGCCAGGTGACGTTGTTGCCGAGCTGACCACGGTTCGGCGGTCTTGGCCATAGCGAACGTTAGTGGCTTGTGGTCTACAAAACCCGTGAACGGACGTCCCTCTAGTAAGAACCGGAAATGGCGGATGGCTAGAAAAAGGGCCAGCAACTCCCGGTCGAAAGTGCTGTACTTTTTCGTTTCGCCGTAGTTGACGGCTGAAAAACGCCAGCGGTTGCCACATCCCATTCACCCACTGTTCCTGCACTGCACTGATTGCGTAGTCCGACGCGTCGGTGGTAAGGGCAATGGTGGCACCTGGAAGCGGGTGCGCCAACATGGTGCATTGGCCAAGGCGCCTTTGGTGTCGACGAACGCCCGGTCCATCTCGGCCGTCCAACTGATCGGATCCTTAACCGACTTGGCCATGAGGGCCTCGTACAAAGGCTGCATAAGCAGGGCCGCCTTAGGGACAAACCGGTGATAAAAATTGACCATCCCGAGGAACTCTTGTAGGGCCTTGACGGTCTGCGGGCGCGGGAAAGATGTAACCGCCTCAACCTTCGTCTGTAAGGGAATTGCGCCATCTGATGTGATGCGGTGGCCCAAGAAATCAATCTGCTGCAGGCCGAACTGGCACTTGGCCGGGTTGATAATCAAACCATGCTGACTGAGGCGTGTAAAGAGGGTGCACAAATGGCAGAAGTGCTCCTCTTTGCTAGGGCTGGCGATGAAGATGTCATCGAGGTAGACGAAGAGGAATTTTAGGTCCCGAAGGACGGAGTCCATCAAGCACTGGAAAGCCTGTGCAGCGTTCTTCAAGCCAAACGGCATCCGCAGAAATTCAAACAGGCCGAATGGGGTGATGACTGCGGTCTTTGGGACGTCTTGCGGGTGCACGGGGAGCTGGTGGTAACCACGGACGAGGTCGACTTTTGAAAAAAAATTATTTCCCGCCAAATGGGCCGAGAAATCTTGAATATGCGGGATCGGGTACCGATCAGGAGTAGTGGCGTCGTTCAAGTGTTGGTAGTCGCCGCATGGCCACCATCCGCCGCCAGGTTTCGGAACAATGTGGAGAGGCGAAGACCAGGGACTATTCAACCGGCGAATAATCCCCAGCCGCTCCATCATGTTGAACTCCGCTTTCACAGCTGCAAGCTTGCCGGGTTCGAGTCGTCGGGCCCTTGCGTAAACCGGGGGGCCAGTAGTGGTGATGTGATATAACAACAGAAAATGCTGGAAATACTCAGCAGGCCAGGCAGCATCCGTGGAGAGAGAAACAGAGTTAACGTTTCAGGTCTGGGACCCTTCATCAGAACTGGAAAAAGCTGGAGATGTAACAGATATTAAGCAGGTGCAGAGACGGGGGGTGGGGTGGGGAGGGGAGGAAGGAGTAGAAAGAACATCCTGTACCTTTGTGAGAGGCAGGAAAGATAAAATGTTGCAAATGGGAATGGCAAAAATCATACTGCATGAAAAATGGGGGCAGGGATAATTATCTGAAATTGTTGAACTCAATGTTGAGTCCGGCAGGCTGCAAAGTGTCCAATCGAAAGATGAGGTGCTGTTCCTCGAGCTTACGTTGAGCTTCATTGGAACAATGCAATAGCCCGAGGACAGAGAGATCAGAGTGGGAGTGAAGCGGTGAATTAAAGTGACAAGCGACCGGAAGCTCAGGGTCACCCGTACGGACTGAACGGAGGTGTTCCGCAAAGCGGTCGCCCAATCTGCGTTTGGTCTCCCCAATGTAGAGGAGACCACATCATGAGCAGCGAATACAGTATATTAAATTGCAAGAAGTACAAGTAAAACGCTGTTTCACCTGGAAGGGGTGTTTGGGGCCCTGGACAGTGGGAAGGGAGGAGGTAAAAGGGCATGTGTTGCATCTCCTGCGCTTGTTATTTCAGATTTCCAGCATCCGCAGTATTGTGCAATTATATTAGTGGTGATGTGATGTTCTACGCCATGTTTCGTGGCCGAGAAGGAGAAATTGGGCCTGGTCAAATCTGGGAACTCTCCAAGGAGGCGAGCGAAGTCATCTGGAGGTGGGAGCGCACAGGACACAATGCGCAGCACGGCGTTACCGTGGTAGCATGAGATGGAGTGGAACGTGGCCGCATTGATCAACCGGCGGTGCCTGACATCGACCAGGAGGCCGTTGGCGCACAAAAAATCCACCCCGAGGATGGCCTGCGAGACTTTGGCCGTGATGAATTCCCAGTGGAAGCGCTGGCCGCCGAAACACACCTGGACCCGCTGCCTTCCAAAGGTCCGAATGTCCACGCCATTAGCCGCCACAAGGGAGGGGCCATGGCCCCCAGCCTTTATATCGAGATTTGACGCAGGTAGGATGCTACACTGCGCCCCGGTGTCGCAAAGGAAACGTCAACCAGATAGGGAGTCGATGATGAAGAGAAGCTTTCCCAAATTTCCGATGGCCATCGCAGCCGCGGGGCGCTCATTAGACCCGGTCCTCTTTCGCCAGGGTTGCTGTAGATGGTTTTTTTTGAACGAAAAGCTGCAGGGAGGGTGGCAGCATCTTGCTTTCGTGCCAAAACGGGCGTGGTAGAAGCACAACCCCGCTGATTGAGGAGCTGGAGCAGCGTCTGTGGGGGATGGTCACCTCGTGACAGCGCAGTGCTGCTGTGTCACCGTGAAAATCTTGTCCGCTTCGGCAGCAAGCTCCACACAGTCTGTGACTTCGGACCTGGCTAGGGCAGCCTGAACTTGCTCTGGTAGTTGGCTGAGGAATAGCTCCCTGAAGAGGAAGCATTCCGGTTAGGAACCGAGGAGTGTGAGCATTTGGCTCATGAGCTCGGATGGCTTGGAGTCCCCAAGGCCGGGCATAGCGAGCAGCCGGCGAGCGCGCTCCGACTTCATGAGCCCGAAGACCTGTAGCAACCGCGCCTTTAACATGTCATACTTGCGACCAGTAGGCGGACTACCAAGTAGGCTGATGATCCACGAGGCTGTGGCGCTGTCGAGGGCGGAGACCACGTAATAATAACGGGTCTGATCCACAACCATGTCCCTGATGGCGAACTGGGCTTCAGCCTGGATGAACCATGCGGCTGGTTGTTGCTCCCAGAACTGTGGTAGCTTCAAGGTAACGGCGTTCATTTCCATGTTGAGTATCTTCTGCGAAAACCGTTTGCAAAAGTCGGGGTCACCAATGTAGGAATGTTTAGTTCCTATCCAAAGACTGAGGTCCACTCAGGCGCTCAAACAAAATGAAGTTTAATGGAAGCTAACAGGTTTAAACAAGTAACTACAGGAGAACATCGAGTGTAGGTCTACTCAGTTCGGAGGCTCCATGAGGACTGCTCCGGAGGTCCCGTGGTTGACGTCATCACGTTCTTCCCGCCAGTGGGGGATCACGTGATGAACGGCATGACGTCATCGCGTTTACCCGTGCTGTTAAAGTAATCATGCTCTGTACAAGTAAACAGTATAAATACAGATACAGACTTAGGCTGTAGCTAACGTGTTGTTAAAGGGAATTATATACAAACGATCTAAGTCCTTTAGTGGCTCCGCCACAATGGGTTAAATCTGGTTTATAATAGCAAAGGGATTCTGGATTCAAATTCACTTTGCAATTATAAAATTGGCAAATTGATGTGTTCTGAATCAACACAACATAAACTGGACCCATCTCAGGATGATATCTCATGCCAGTCTGGATATTTGACACCCACCAATATAAACTCAACATGGGTTTATGACTCAAACTCCCCATGCTGGGAAATACAAGCCTCCTCTTTCCAATGCTAAGGTGCTCTGTGTATTTTTTTCCCTGCCATTCTATTTACAGGATGGTTTTATTTTAATAAGTGATCTGTAAATGACGTGCTACTACACAGCAGGTATGAGCAAAGACTTGTATGTGGCGTTCCCATGCAGTATTAATGTGATATTAATCCTCTCAATCCATTGTGACATCACTCAACATTAACATAGTATTTGATTTGAGCTGTTCCCAAATTAAAGTGAGGCTCACAATTCAGGATTCTGTTGGTCATCTAGTAAAATGTGGGTATTTGCAAATTTGCAGTTGAAGATCTAATCCTGAACATGTCCATGTGGACTGCCAGAGAATATGGATACATTCCTGCACTTCATCTTCTTGGAAAACAGTTGCAACAGCCACTTGGGATCTCCTGCAGAAATATCCTAGGCCCATGAGGCTGTCAATACTGATAAAAAACAATAATATGTCCAAACTCTGCCAATAGATCCAAGGGTTTGAACACTATTCTCTCCCTGTAGACCATCACTTAACTCTCAACCAAAAACATAACTCATTGCTTACCTCAGGGATAACAGTCTACACATTAAAACAGCTCTGAACCACCAGGCTTATATTATTGCACAAGCTTTATGGCCATTACCCACCCTTGATTCCTCTGGATAAAACAAGGCACTTCCTACCCAATTATAAATTTATATTTCTTTCCATCCACTAGATGGCAATAACTCTTACGCTACCAACAGTTCTACCTGCTATAATGTGGTTTGTAAGATGATTGTGTACTAAATTGCCTATATTCAGTAGGTTCATCACTGGAGGAGTCTTGCCCTTTTGTGCACGGTTACTGCCAGTTTCTTTTTAAAAAGAGAAGCTAATTTGAACCTAAATTACTCAAATTTACAAAAGTATCCAAAATGTTAGGGTTACCATTGGTCATGGATTACCTTAAATTCTTTTTCATTCCCAGCTATTTTTACCCAGTATAATTAAAAACCATCAAGTCAGTGCCTCATTCCTATTCCTCTTCATTTTGTTGAATGCAGGACTTTTCCTCCAGTTTCTTTCTTTGCTCGATTTGGTGGACTCCATTCTGGTTAACTGGGTTTTCCAACTGAGTGGGGATTAAATCGGATAGCCCCCAAAAATGGACACGGAGATCGCAAGGCATGATTACCCCACACCCATACAATGTAATGCAGGCATCATCTTTGTGCTGTCTGTTCAGTATAATGATTTCTGCATGCAGCCAGCACTAACTGCGTGGTTCACAGGATGCATGCATCAATAGGGGGTTTAGTGTTGTTACTTGCTAGCACCACTTAATGCTAGCATACACCTCAAAGGGTAGGAGCATTGTGGTTGCTGGAGTTGCTGAGATCATTGGGAATAGTGTGTTGTACAATAAAGAACAATGGCTGACCATGGGAGAGAGCGTGCACCAAAGTATTACAATGCTGCATTGGAGGTCTTGGTGGGGGGGAGGTGGAAAGGAGAGATGTCCTGTATAAGCAGGGGGGCAGGAGGCTGTCCAGACACACGATGAGAAGGCAGTGGGAAAAGATAGCCACGGAGCTAAATGCCAGGAGTTTAGCCCCAAGGACCTGGATCCAGTGCCGCAAGAAGTTTAGTGACCTCACACGAGTGGTCAAGGTCAATGAATGCATCTTCAAATATCCTACTTACTGCACCACCAGCCTCAGTACCTGCTGAATTCAGCACACCCCCGTCACTCACCTACCAACAATCTCTATCAGGACTCATACCCAACATTCATAGCTTCCCCTGGCCCTCTCACACTTAGCACTGCTGCAAGCCTCACACCCACATGCTGCAAGCCTCACACCCACATCTCACGGCTTACACACGCTGGTAGCAATTCAACCATGAAAGCCACATCATCCAAACACAGTGAACCACACTCACTGTCACACTTCCCTCTCTCTTGCAGGAGAAGGGGGCGCACAACCGGAGGCAGCAGGAACTAACTGGAGGGGGAGAGGCGGTGCGGCGTTTTCTAACCCCCATGGAGGAAACGGTGCTGGTCATTATGGGAAGGACCATTGCTGAGGCTGTGGCCAGTGGCAGGGCTGCTTCCATTAAAGATGACGGTATCCTCATATCTAAGCCTCCTTCTCACATCCCACTTTCCCCTCATCCCACAATCTCTTCTGACTTACAAGCTGCAGATGGTATAAGCATGAACCTCTTACTTTCCTTTCTCTCCTCACCACAAGCTTACCCTTGTCCCTTTTTCCTTTCAGATACCCAAGAACTACAACCTGCCCAAGCTGTGGAGGAAGACCAAGAAGACAGTGATGATGAAAACACAGCATCATCACTCAATTTCACACTTGCAGCCACCAGCTCAGATACTGACACTGTGCAGAATTAAGAGGATAGCATAGAGGTGAGATCTGCACGTGGTGAGACACTGGGCATGAGTGGCCTGCAGCCAGGGCACAGGGCATGGACATCGCAGGTGCCAGCTCGTTGGAGGGCAAGGTCGCACATGAGTTCTGCTGCAGAGGACTCAGATGAGGACGTTGATGGGACAGGCTACAGAAGAAGGCTGGTGGGTATGCACAACAAAATGCTTGGTGCACTGGGAAGCCTGCCAGAAAGCTTCCATGCAATGTCAAGGAGCATGGAGGAGTCTGGCACAAACTTGGCACAGGGCTTGGAGCCCATCCTTTCCAGCATGGAAGTGGTGGCCAACTCCATTAGCACACTTGTGGACCCAACCATGATGATGCATTTGATGGCCGATGTCTCGGCTTCCATTGCAGCACAAGCAGCAGCCACCCAACGTCTGAGTGCTGCAGTGGAAGTTCAGACTGCTGTCATGCAAAGTCAGCTTGTTGTCATAAAAGCTCAGACTGCTGCCATCATGGCTGTGAATTACAGTGTTCAAAGTGGCTGCCAGAGTGTCACAGCAGCCCAGCAATCTGTCCTCCAACAGATTACTAGGATTGCTGAGGCGCTGCCCCAGGGGAGTGGCAGTGGCTCCATGGAGCATGCACCTGCTGTCCCCTCTCAGGATGACAGCATTCGGTCTCCCACCACTGCCACTCCGCCAATGCCCTTGCTATCATCTAGCCAGCCCAGACTGCTGCCGCCCATGCCGAAATGGTGCATGTCCGCAGTCGGGCCTTCTAGGTCCAGAGCTGCTTGAGGTCATCCTCCCCGGCCATCTGCAGTGGCCTCCACTGAAAGTCAGCAGCCTTCCACCAGCCATCCTGCAGCCAGTGGGGTAGAACTTCATAGGAGCACTAGGACAGGCAAAGACATATGGAAGACAGGCAGTAAGGGAATGCACAAGGGTGATTAGTTCATGTTTGTAAGCAATATGGCATGCTTTGATTTGTAAATTTATTTTGGAATGTTTATTTCATGCTGGCTTTTATTTTTGCATTGTGGCCAAGAGGATGATGTGATGGTCAGTGACAGAGGGAAGGTAAGGTGTGTGGTACTGTTGGTGAATGGGGAATTGGGGCTGAGTTTGCTGGTATTATGCTTGAATTAGTTCTTCATGTACAGCCCGGGCAGAAAGGGACCATTTCGGTTGCAACCTCCCTTCCGCTTCCTCCTCCTCCTCCTCAGTTTCTCGTTATTTAGCTGGTGGCAAGGGCTGTTCCCTCATGATGGCAAGGTTGCGCAGCATGCACCATGCCACCACAAATCTTGAGACCCACTCAGCTGAGTACAGCAGGGCTCCTACAGAGCAGTCTAGACAGTGGAATTGTTGCTTCAGCATGCCAATGGTCTGCTCTATCATATTTCTTGAAGCAGAATGGCTCTCATTGTATGCATGCTGCGCACATGTGTGTGGGTTACAAACCAGTGTCATGAGCCATGTCGTCAACAGATAGCCCTTGTCGCCCAGTAGCCACCCTTTGGTTTGCTGTGGTTGCTGAAATACAACTGGCACAGCAGACTTCCGCAGAATGAAGGCATCGTGATTACTGCCAGGGTACCGGGCATTGACCTGCATGATGCGCTGCCTATGGTCACACACCAGCTGCACGTTGAGGGCGTGGAATCTCTTTCGGTTCTGGTACATGGCAGAGTTGACATGCAGCCCACGCAAAGCAGTGTGCATGCAGTAAATGGTACCCTGCACCATGGGGAAGCCTGAAATCCTTGCAAACACTTGTGCTCACTCCACTTGCTTGAGTCTGGCAAGAGCGAATGAAATGAAGTTCTCTCTCTTTGAATAGAGAGCCTCAGTGACTGCAACAGTGGATGGCCAACTGTGGGATGTTACCAATATCTCCAGCATCAGCCTGGAAGGAGCCAGATACACAAAAGTTCATCGCCATGGTCACCTTCACAGCCACTGGCAATGCGGTCCTTGCCCTGCTCTGAGGTTGGAGTTGTGTCTGCAGCAGGTACCATATTTCAGTGACGACCTCCTTACTGAAGTGCAGACATCTCAAACATTGGTCGTCACTGAGGTTCAGGTATGAGAATTGCTCCCTGAACACTCTGGGCTGATGTGGCCTCCTGCTGAGAGCCCTTCTCCCCTCTCCTCCTCCTCCCTCTTCTAGCAGCTTGTCCTGCTCTGCGTGGCCTCCGCTCATTCTCCCAGTCATGCTCGATTCCAAGAGAAAGGCCTACTAATGCACCAATGTCTGTCAGCAAGTGTTTTGTGCAGAAGCTTTGAAGTCAGCAGAAAGTACTTCAGCACCTACCACATCACTCTCTGTAGACTTTTGAAACTTGAAACAACTATGGAAAGCACCAAAAACATGTAGAATTGTAGCAACAGCCAGAAGAAATAAACCCGGACTAACCTGTAAGTAGTTGATGATCCCTTTAAATAATGCTCGTGGGGGTCCTTCATGCTGCTTAACGTCATGTTAATCTGGGCGAGGTTAAGAGAGGGTGTCAGCTGGAACTCCAGAATGGCAGCGCTGGCGTCAAATCTGCATTGCATGCTGATTGACATCATGATCTGCCTGCTTTGCATACTTCTGGCGGATGTTAAGTGCACGCAAGCAAAGCCCTTTACCAAGATGGCGCCAATTGTGCTTCATGCCAGAATTGTGTGCACGTGCTACGGTCACTATTTTGGAACCCTAAGGACACTCTTAGCGCCCAAAAAAAACAGGCGCAACCAAGCCCAATTTTGCCCCCACTACATTTGTGAGGCTGTAGGTTACTTGAGGTCATAAGAGGCAATAAGCAAATTCTTTCAGTGGAGAAAAGAGACAGGGAAGGGGAGAGAGAGTAAAACACTTTTTTTCAGTTACTGCTGCCTGGTATGTGCACAGTAATTAATCGTAGAAACTTACATCACAGAAGGAGGCCATTTGGCCCATCATGCCTGTGCTGCCTCTTAAGAGCAGTCGTGCTTAGTCCCACATCCCCGCTTTTTGTCTGTAATCCTGTGAGTTCCTCATCCTCAAGTGCCTGTCCAGCTCCCTTTTAAAATTATTTATGTAATCAGCTTCCACCACCTTTTCAGGGAGAGCGTTCCAGATCTCGACAACTCTCCGAGTTAAAAAACATTCTCATCTCCCCTCTAGATCTTTTGTCAATGATTTTGAATCCATGAGCTCTAGTTACTGACCCACTCACCAGAGGGAATAATTTTTCTCTCTCTACTCTATCAAAACCTCTCACCATCTTGAAATCCTGTTAGGTCACCTCTTAACCTTCTCTGTTCCAAGGAGAACAGTCCTAACTTTTCCAACCTCGCCTCATAACTGAAGACCCTCATGTGGTGTATGTGACCTGTTCCACCTTAAGAGAACTTAAGCCTGGTCCACCTTAAGAAAGGTACTACTTTCTTTGGCTGCTGTATACGTAATACCAGTGGTGACCACACCGGTATATAAGCACAGTGTAATAATATTGTATTCAGTATAGTCCGACCTCCAACCAGTAAAGACCTGTTGAATTTACTCTTGTGGTCTGTGTAGTAATTCTCACTATAACACACAGACTTAACAGTGGCGACGAGTCCGATTCTTACCCTGCTGCAGTAATTTCCACGGCGACTTCGTCCACAGACAGGACGTCGAAGAGAGGTTTCCACCCTCATCACCTATGGGAAGACACGTCGAGCGGCAGGCATTGAGCAACCGGAGTGCAGAAGACATCCTGACCTCGAAGCCTCCATCAGCGACTGTCAGCTTCTTCTACTACCTCGTGGTGGGTAAGCCGGGCAGCGACGCGACAGAAAGTCAACCGCGTTGGCTGTACAGACGGGGCTGGGAAGACGGAGGAATAAGGGCGGTGAGGTCGATCGCGACCAGAGATAAGGGCCGGGCCGCTTTCGAGCGAGAGGCGCAGTGCGGGACATCGATCGCGACCGGAGATAAGGGCCGCATTCGGGCTAAAGGCGCAGCGTCTGGGGAAACTGAAAGCGCGAGAGCCGCGGTGAAGCGGAGACAGCGTCGGGGGACGGGTGAAGACCGCCAAGCGCGGGAAAGCCGCCATTTTGTGGGCGGAGGATAACGGCAAGAGCGGGAAGCCGCCACCTTAGATAACATTAAAAATACGATAAATTGCTACGATACCTAAACATGGGAACATTAATGCCTTCGACAGTGATATAGAAGACTGGGCTATGTATGTAGAACGCATACAAAACTATTGTAAGGCAAATAAAATTCCTGAGACAGATAAAGCACTAACATTACTAAACTTAATGGGTGCGAAGACATACGGGCAATTGAAACACCTGTTATCACCAGATGAACCGGCGGATAAGACGTTCGAACAGATTGTTACTGTCCTAAAAAATCATCTTAGCCCCACGCCGCTGATGCTAGCGGAACGATTTAAATTTTACGATAGAAGACAGCTGCAAAATGAAAGCAATGCTGAATATTTGATGGAATTACGTAAGCTAGCAAAATATTGTCAGTTTGGAACGGGACTGACAGAGGCACTTCGAGATAGATTTGTGTGTGGTTTATTTAAACAGGATACACAAAGGCGACTGCTCGAGGAGAATGAGCTGTCTCTCGAGAAGGCAGTCACTATGGCAGCAGCACACGAGGCCGCAGCGAGAGGCACGGCAGTAATGCAGCTACGGCCACCGGAACTCGGTACAAACAAATGGGGTTTGAGTTCTGTCAAATGTCATCGTTGTGGAAAGACAACGCACGATCAGAACCAGTGTTGGTTTAAAAACCAAGAATGCAGAACGTGTGGCAGGCTTGGCCACATAGCTAAAGTATGCCGGTCAGGAAAGAAGACCAGCAATAAAAAGTCACCGCAAGGAAAATATGGAAAGGTACACAAGGTGACAAAGAACAGTTTGACTGAACAGAAGTCAGATTCAGACGCTAGCAGTAATGAACTGGATAGCTTAAGAATACACAACGTTGGTAAGGATACAGACCTCCAGACAATTTGGGTCACTCTTAAGATAGCAGGAGTCCAAGTAAAAATGGAATTGGACACTGGATCGGCATTGACGGTCATGAATAAGAAAGATTACAGAAGGTTATTCCAACATATTCCCTTACAGGATACGGAGATTATATCGAAAACGTACACGGGGCAAAGAGTGTACCCCATCGGAAAAATAGAGGTAGAAGTGGTCCACAAGGGCGAAGGAAGCCAAGTAATGGACTTATATGTGCTACCTGAAGGAGGTCCACCACTACTAGGACGGGAGTGGATTAGGAAAATGAATATGGACTGGCACTCCTTGAAAGCACTAACGGTAGATTCCGGGGAAACAGCTGTCAAACCTAAACAATTGTCCAGAATATTGGATGAGGCTAAAGAGGTGTTCCAGCTGGGACTGGGAACACTGAGAGGAATTACGGCAAACATCAAGATTGATGAACATGCACAACCAAAATTTTTTAAAGCCAGACCGGTACCCTATGCAATACGACCTGCGGTTGAAGCGGAACTGGAAGCACTAGAACGTTCAGGGGTACTGTCTAAAGTAGATTGGAGTGAGTGGGCTACGCCCATTGTTCCCATTATGAAACGTCCTGCGAACGATAAGCCAGGAGATCCAGGGAAGGTTCGCATCTGTGGAGATTTCAAGATCACCGTTAATCCGGTGCTTCACACGGTGCAGTATCCGCTTCCATGGATTGAGGATATTTTCGCTTCACTGTCTGGCAGGAAACACTTCACCAAGATAGACCTGGTGCAGGCGTACTTGCAGATGGAGGTTGAAGAAGAGTCACGCCAATACCTCACGATCAACACGCATCGAGGGTTGTACCGGTACAATAGGCTGGTTTTTGCTGTGGCATCGGCTCCAGCAATTTGGCAGAGGGCCATGGAGCAGGTATTACAGGGAATTCCAGGCACACAATGTTACATGGATGACATTCTGATCACAGGTGATGGTGATGAACAGCATCTCGCTAACTTGGAACTGGTGCTCAACAGACTGAAAGAGTATGGACTTAGAGTAAATCGGCAGAAATGTGAGTTCTTCCAGAAGCGGATCTCGTACTGTGGTCATGTCATTGACCGGGAGGGGCTTCATAAGTCTCCTGACAAGATAGCGGCAGTTGTAAAGGCTCCCGCTCCGGAGAATGTCTCTCAGTTGAGGTCGTTTCTAGGATTAATTAACTACTACCATAAATTTCTGCCAAATCTATCCACGGTGCTGCATCCGTTGAACGCTCTTTTACAGAAAGGGGTACCATGGGACTGGGGTGAAAACTGTAAGAAGGCATTTTGCAAAAGCAAAGAATTGATCACCTCAGAGGAAGTGTTGGCTCACTTCAACCCGACACTGCCTATTCGGTTGGCTTGTGATGCTTCTCCATATGGTATTGGGGCAGTACTCTCACATAAATTGCCAAATGGCACGGAAAGGCCAGTCGCGTTTGCATCCAGATCATTGACCTCCGCTGAGCGCAACTATGCGCAGATCGATAGGGAGGCCCTTAGCCTTGTATGGGGAGTGAAGAAGTTTAATCATTACCTACAGGGCCAAAAATTCACACTTCTGACGGACCATCAACCGTTGGTGTCCATTTTTAACCCTAAGAAGGGTGTTTCGGTGATGACAGCACAGCGTCTCCAGAGATGGTCTCTTTTCTTAGGGGCACGTCAATATCAGATAGAATTCAAAGGTACGAAACAGCATGGCAATGCTGATGGCCTGTCGCGCCTGCCACTACCTGAAGATGAAGACACGACGGAAGTTGACCCTGTTGAGTTATTTCATTCAACCATTATCGAGTGTTTACCTGTCACCAACGCAAGTATTGAAAGAGAAACCAGGAACGACCCGACACTGTCCAGAGTCTACGAGGTGACAGTGAAAGGATGGCCAACACGGGGTGATCCTCTGTTACCGGCATTCTCGGCAAGGCGAGACCAGCTGTCCGTCTGCCATGGTACTTTGATGTACGGGAGAAGAGTGATTATTCCTCCCAAGTTAAGGGAAAGAGTTTTAAAAGAACTACATGAAGGTCATCTGGGGGGATTTAAAATGAAAAGTCTTGCTAGGGCTTACGTATGGTGGCCGGGTATTGACCAACAGATTGAGGAGTTAATGAAAAGCTGCGCTGGGTGTCAAAAAGTGCAAAATGCACCTCCGATAGCACCGCTACACCCATGGGAATGGTCTTCAGCCCCATGGCAACGCGTACACATTGACTTTGCTGGTCCATTCATGGACTCCATGTTCCTAATCGCGGTGGACGCACATTCCAAATGGCCAGAAGTCATCAAGATGAATACCACTACTTCAGAAAAGACAATTGCGGTGTTAAGAACAATATTCGCAAGGAACGGATTGCCAGAACAGATCTGTTCGGACAACGGACCACAGTTTGTATCGGAAGAATTCCAACAATTCTTAAAGAAGAATGGAGTTAAACATTATACCTCTGCCCCATATCATCCGGCGACAAACGGGTTGGCTGAAAGATTTGTCCAGACATTCAAAAAAGCTATTAAGGCCATGAATGATGATCAGATTCCGCTGCAACAGAAGGTCGATAAGTTCCTGATGTCATATAGAAACGCCGATCATGCCATGACTAACCAAAGTCCTGCTATGATGTTTTATAACAGGAGGTTGCGGTCCAAGTTGGACTTGTTAAAACCAAATGTGCGGAGGGAAGTGGAAAACAAACAGTTTCGGCATATTAACAGCAAGACCACTCGAACTTTCGACGTAGGACAACCAGTGTTGGCAAGGGGCTATGGAAACGACAAATGGCAGTCCGGAACAATCCGGGCCAGACAAGGACCTCTGATGTACACCGTAGATATTGGTCATAATGTGATAAGGCGTCATGCGGATCAACTGGTAGAGTCGAGAGCAAGGGTCGAACCCATGGTTGTGACAGCGACAGCTGTGGAAGACGTTCATGAACCTGAAGCATCTACCTCGGCCGAGAATGTATTTGATGATGATGACACCCAATACATTGGCAACCAACTAGAGGAGGCACCACAACAACAAGAATCAGAGACCACTGAAAGGCGTTATCCAAGCCGAATCAGAAAGCCTCCTGAGAGACTGAACCTTTGAACTGTTATACCTGAAGTTATATATGTATATATGTTATGTTTATTTGGGGATGTGACTGTTAAGCTGAAAAGGGAGGATTGTGGTGTATGTAACCTGTTCCACCTTAAGAGAACTTAAGCCTGGTCCACCTTAAGAAAGGTACTACTTTCTTTGGCTGCTGTATACGTAATACCGGTGGTGACCACACCGGTATATAAGCACAGTGTAATAATATTGTATTCAGTTTAGTCCGACCTCCAACCAGTAAAGACCTGTTGAATTTACTCTTGTGGTCTGTGTAGTAATTCTCACTATAACACACAGACTTAACACCTCATCCCTGGTAACATCCTGGTAAATCTCCTCTGTACCCTTTCTAAGGCCTTTACATCTTTCCTGAAGTGTGGTGCCCAGAATTGTCCACAATACTCCAGCTGAGGCCTAACCAGTGATTTATAAAGTTCCAGCGTGATCTCTTTGTTTTTATACTCTATTTATAAATCCAAGTAACCGATATTTTTTTTAAAACTACCTTATCAACTTGCCCTGCCACCTTTAAGAATTTGTGTATATGGACACCAAGGTCTCTCTGCTCATCTACACTTTTCAAAATCCTGCCATTTACAGTATACTGTCTTTCCATATTAGTCCTCCCAAAGGGCATCACTTCACACTTCGCCACATTAAACTCCATCTGCAATGCTTCTACCCATTTCACCATCCTGTTTATGTCATCTTGAAGCCTATAACTATTGTCATCACGAGTGAGGTCGTTGAATTTTTTCCGGCATTGGGTTGGTGTCCTGCCGACCACGCTGTTGGACGTGACCCTGTTTGCCACCTCCCTCCATGCTTTCCGATATTCGGCGGGCAGCGGCCTCCTGCCACCCTCAGGGAAGAGGATATGGTGCCTGCGGTCCACTGTGCCAACCAGCAGCCTCAGGTCACCCTCGCCGAAGCGCTGCGCTCTCTCCCTGGCCTTCTCCATTCTCCTGGGCGTGGAGCAGTTCCAGAAGCAGTGTTCAGGCTTTGCCTTAGGGCTGCAGTGTGCAGGGCGTGGCAGCCAAACAATTCCACCCTCCCCCTTTAAGTGCTGACCAGCACCTGACTGTCTGCCCTCAATGAGCAACTCGCCGCACCTGCGCTGTGCCCGCCTTCGGTGTTTGCGCCCCGGATCGCCAGCTTAGCGCCTAATGATAGTCGTGCATCACCTGCTTTAGCGCAGCAGCAACCTCTTGGGGTGATGCAACCGAATATCGGCGAAGGTGGCGCTAAGTTGCGCCGGGCGCAAAAGTTAGCTAACGCCATGCTGTAGCGCCCCAAACGTGGCTATACTGAATTTCTAGGCCTTAGTGTGCAGCCCCTTAAATTTTCAGACTGTTTTCCAGATACAATTGAAATATATGTTAAAGGACCACCTTCTGTTCTTTTAACCACTTTGACAAGCACACAAATGTTAAAATGGATTTCCGTACTGAGTTTTTGTCCTTTTTAATTTGAGTAAACTATTGCTTCCCTGATTCTTGCTGTGTTTTAATAATAAGGTAACAGAAGGCAATTCATGAGTGGCACCAGAGAGGTAACATATCTTTTGAGAACTCTCAAATTTGAGAACCCACAACTCCAAAAAAAGGCTACTTATACTCTTGCTGATAGAATTCTTCACAGCTGCCATTCTCCTATTCTTGTAGTCCAGTTTATCATTGCCCCTCTTAATCTCCTTTATGACCCAGACACTCTTTTTTCTCTTTGCCTATCTGTGAAGTGTCTTGGGATGCCTTTTCACATTACAGGCACTATATAGATGAAAATTGTTGTTGTTTAATCCTCAAACAGTGCTGTAAACTTTTATATCTTAATTGTTGAGTATATAAGGTATTATAATTTGTACTGAAATTATTGATTGAATCAATTTTTGTCCTTCTGATTGCACAATGTCTTTGTCCAATAAAAGCCAGCTATTATTTAACAACCTTGGGTTACTGTTTCGTGTTAAAATGTTCTAACCGTCACAGCTCATCAATTGTTTACTGTCTGTGCCCTTGTCTTGGGAGACGAGTTTCTGCTGATGAAAGCTTTTCTTAGTTATTCAGCATCTCTATGTACTGTTGGAAGAAGCCAGTTTGCTAAAGTGGAAAATCACATTGACATGAAAAATTTCTAAAGGGACTGGGTCAGTGACATCATATAACTTTGCATTGTATAAAGTGTCTTCCCTGGATTGGTGATTACATTTTTTTCAATTTGGAAGTATGGTATTCTTCATGGAATTGGTGTTGTTTTCTTCCTTTTCTACCACTGCCCCCACACCCAGAGAACGGTTGCTTCATTTTGTGAAATGTTTACAGCTTCTGCGTTGAGAGATGACCCATCAAACTGTTTTGCTTTAGTGGGGAGTGTATGGCTAAGTCGAGGTTTGGAGATGGTCAGCACTGACTAGTTTCTGTGAACGTGAGGTCCAGCCTCTGTTCATTTCATGGTTCATTCTGTACCTCCACTTTCTTGTCACCAGCTGGTTCAGGAAGACTGGCCAATTTGAAGCCGCCTGATGCCACCTATTATCTGAACCTGGTCCTAACTGGCATAAACTATAAAGAGCAGGCTGTAACCTGTATCGCCACTATATCCATGCACATAATCTGCCTGTGCAGTGGAACTGCAAGTTCTGGATGAGGCCGAGGGGCTCAGTATTTGCAATCCAATTCAAATGGCTGTGCGTGCAATGACATTTATGTATTTTTGGGACTCTTACTCACCTAGTTGGGGGCGAGCAAATTGAAGTCAGGCAGTAACTCCATTCCTTAATCTATAAAGGTATTCTAACATTTATATAGCGCCTTTCACGACCTCAGGACATCCAAAAACACTTTACAGCCAATGAAGTGCTTTTGTAATGTACGAGACATGGCAGTCAATTTGTGGACAGCAAAGTCCTACAAACAGCAATGAGATAATGACCAGATAATTAGTTTTAGTGATGGTGGTCGAGGGATAAATATTGGCCAAGACACCGGGTAGAACTCCCCTACTCTTCTTCGAAATAGTGCTATGGGACCTTTCATGTCCACCTGAGAGAGCAGGCAGGACCTTGGTTTAAGGACCCATCTGAAAGACGGTACCTCCGACAGTGCAGCGCTCCCTCAGGACTGCGATGGTAGTGTCAGCCTAAGTCTCTGGAGTGGGACTTGAGCCCACAATCTTCTAACTCTGAGGCACGAGTGCTGTCGCTGAGCCACGGCTGACACTGTGCTGCCATGTTTTTGCTATCATACTACGTTGATTTGTTTAGTGACACCCTAAATTCCATACAAAAATTTGTCATCTGGTGCTGAGAAAAAACAGACAAGGATTCTGAGTGCAACACTCAGCACTAAGTAGAGAAAAGCTTTCTGTGCCACCTTCTTACTTATACTGAACCAAGTTCTGGTAACGTGACTTCAGAACCAATTGCTGCTTAAGGCTATCTAAGCATCCCATTACTGGCCAGCCAGTGCTAGAAGAACCCTGCCACGCCTTTTCAGGCAAGCCTAGTCAGTTTTGCTTCATAACCAGCGGTATGAGGTTTGTGAGAGTGGCCTGAAGTGATTTGTTCTCAGTTGGTTTATTCTGCTTCCCCTTCTTGGCAAGTTTTATTTTGTTTTGTTACACCTCAAGGTGAGGTGAAGTGTATGAAATAGTGCTGCCTCATTCACACAGCCAGGTTTATAACTTTGCAGTAGTGGCATGTTCTAGTTTCCTGTGTAATCTGTATCGCCACTATATCCATGCACATAATCAACTTGTGCAGTGGAATTACAAGTTCTGGATGAGGCCAAGGGGCTCAGTATTTGCTACCCAATTCAAATGGCTGTGCGTGCAATGACATTTATGTATTTCTGGGACTCCTAGTCACCTGGTTGGGGGCGAGCAAATTGAAGTCAGGTAGTAACTCCGTTCCTTAATCCATTAAGGTATTCTTAGTGACTCAGCAGCTCTAATCCTTTCTTTATACTTGAGACATTCTTTTTCTTACTCTTCTGAAGGTGGTGACTCATTCTGAAATTAAAGTTTTACAGGGATCCTGATGGCCTACCAGTACCTCACCCTAGTGGAGACTGAATAGTAGTTGTTGGCAGGCTGTTGGACCACACATCTAAGGCAAATCTAACATCTCACTCCTAGTGGGGATTGCTGGATATTAGAATCATAGAATGATACAGAAAGAAGGAGGCCATTCAGGCCATCGTGCATGTGCCGGCTCTTTGAAAGAACGACCCAATTAGTCCCATTCTCCTGCCCTTTTTCCCATAGCCCTGCAAATATTTTCCCTTCAAGTATTTATCCAATTCCCTTTTGAAAGTTATTATTGAATCTGTTAAGTCTGTGTGTTATAGTGAGAATTACTACACAGACCACAAGAGTAAATTCAACAGGTCTTTACTGGTTGGAGGTCGGACTATACTGAATACAATATTATTACACTGTGCTTATATACCGGTGTGGTCACCACCGGTATTACGTATACAGCAGCCAAAGAAAGTAGTACCTTTCTTAAGGTGGACCAGGCTTAAGTTCTCTTAAGGTGGAACAGGTGACATACACCACAATCCTCCCTTTTTAGCTTAACAGTCATATCCCCAAATAAACATAACATATATACATATATAACTTCAGGTATAACAGTTCAAAGGTTCAGTCTCTCAGGAGGCTTCCTGATTCGGCTTGGATAACGCCTTTCAGTGGTCTCTGATTCTTGTTGTTGAGGTGCCTCCTCTAGTTGGTTGCCAATGTATTGGGTGTCATCATCATCAAATACATTTTCGGCTGAGGTAGATGCTTCAGGTTCATGAACGTCTTCCACAGCTGTCGCTGTCACAACCATGGGTTCGACCCTTGCTCTCGACTCTACCAGTTGATCCGCATGACGCCTTATCACATTATGACCAATATCTACGGTGTACATCAGAGGTCCTTGTCTGGCCCGGATTGTTCCGGACTGCCATTTGTCGTTTCCATAGCCCCTTGCCATCACTGGTTGTCCTACGTCGAAAGTTCGAGTGGTCTTGCTGTTAATATGCCGAAACTGTTTGTTTTCCACTTCCCTCCGCACATTTGGTTTTAACAAGTCCAACTTGGACCGCAACCTCCTGTTATAAAACATCATAGCAGGACTTTGGTTAGTCACGGCATGATCGGCGTTTCTATATGACATCAGGAACTTATCGACCTTGTGTTGCAGTGGAATCTGATCATCATTCATGGCCTTAATAGCCTTTTTGAATGTCTGGACAAATCTTTCAGCCAACCCGTTTGTCGCCGGATGATATGGGGCAGAGGTATAATGTTTAACTCCATTCTTCTTTAAGAATTGTTGGAATTCTTCCGATACAAACTGTGGTCCATTGTCCGAACAGATCTGTTCTGGCAATCCGTTCCTTGCGAATATTGTTCTTAACACCGCAATTGTCTTTTCTGAAGTAGTGGTATTCATCTTGATGACTTCTGGCCATTTGGAATGTGTGTCCACCGCGATTAGGAACATGGAGTCCATGAATGGACCAGCAAAGTCCATGTGTACGCGTTGCCATGGGGCTGAAGGCCATTCCCATGGGTGTAGCGGTGCTATCGGAGGTGCATTTTGCACTTTTTGACACCCAGCGCAGCTTTTCGTTAACTCCTCAATCTGTTGGTCAATACCCGGCCACCATACGTAAGCCCTAGCAAGACTTTTCATTTTAACTCCCCCCAGATGACCTTCATGTAGTTCTTTTAAAACTCTTGTCCCTTAACTTGGGAGGAATAATCACTCTTGTCCCGTACATCAAAGTGCCATGGCAGACGAACAGCTGGTCTCGCCTTGCCGAGAATGCCGGTAACAGAGGATCACCCCGTGTTGGCCATCCTTTCACTGTCACCTCGTAGACTCTGGACAGTGTCGGGTCGTTCCTGGTTTCTCTTTCAATACTTGCGTTGGTGACAGGTAAACACTCGATAATGGTTGAATGAAATAACTCAACAGGGTCAACTTCCGTCGTGTCTTCATCTTCAGGTAGTGGCAGGCGCGACAGGCCATCAGCATTGCCATGCTGTTTCGTACCTTTGAATTCTATCTGATATTGATGTGCCCCTAAGAAAAGAGACCATCTCTGGAGACGCTGTGCTGTCATCACCGAAACACCCTTCTTAGGGTTAAAAATGGACACCAACGGTTGATGGTCCGTCAGAAGTGTGAATTTTTGGCCCTGTAGGTAATGATTAAACTTCTTCATTCCCCATACAAGGCTAAGGGCCTCCCTATCGATCTGCGCATAGTTGCGCTCAGCGGAGGTCAATGATCTGGATGCAAACGCGACTGGCCTTTCCGTGCCATTTGGCAATTTATGTGAGAGTACTGCCCCAATACCATATGGAGAAGCATCACAAGCCAACCGAATAGGCAGTGTCGGGTTGAAGTGAGCCAACACTTCCTCTGAGGTGATCAATTCTTTGCTTTTGCGAAATGCCTTCTTACAGTTTTCACCCCAGTCCCATGGTACCCCTTTCTGTAAAAGAGCGTTCAACGGATGCAGCACCGTGGATAGATTTGGCAGAAATTTATGGTAGTAGTTAATTAATCCTAGAAACGACCTCAACTGAGAGACATTCTCCGGAGCGGGAGCCTTTACAACTGCCGCTATCTTGTCAGGAGACTTATGAAGCCCCTCCCGGTCAATGACATGACCACAGTATGAGATCCGCTTCTGGAAGAACTCACATTTCTGCCGATTTACCCTAAGTCCATACTCTTTCAGTCTGTTGAGCACCAGTTCCAAGTTAGCGAGATGCTGTTCATCACCATCACCTGTGATCAGAATGTCATCCAGGTAACATTGTGTGCCTGGAATTCCCTGTAATACCTGCTCCATGGCCCTCTGCCAAATTGCTGGAGCCGATGCCACACCAAAAACCAGCCTATTGTACCGGTACAACCCTCGATGCGTGTTGATTGTGAGGTATTGGCGTGACTCTTCTTCAACCTCCATCTGCAAGTACGCCTGCGCCAGGTCTATCTTGGTGAAGTGTTTCCCACCAGACAGTGAAGCGAAAATATCCTCAATCCGTGGAAGCGGATACTGCACCGTGTGAAGCATCGGATTAACGGTGATCTTGAAATCTCCACAGATGCGAACCTTCCCTGGATCCCCTGGCTTATCGTTCGCAGGACGTTTCATAACGGGAACAATGGGCGTAGCCCACTCACTCCAATCTACTTTAGACAGTACCCCTGAACGTTCTAGTGCTTCCAGCTCCGCTTCAACCGCAGGTCGTATTGCATAGGGTACCGGTCTGGCTTTAAAAAATTTTGGTTGTGCATGTTCATCAATCTTGATGTTTGCCGTAATTCCTCTCAGTGTTCCCAGTCCCGGCGGGAACACCTCTTTAGCCTCATCCAATATTCTGGACAATTGTTTAGGTTTGACAGCTGTTTCCCCGGAATCTACCGTTAGTGCTTTCAAGGAGTGCCAGTCCATATTCATTTTCCTAATCCACTCCCGTCCTAGTAGTGGTGGACCTCCTTCAGGTAGCACATATAAGTCCATTACTTGGCTTCCTTTGCCCTTGTGGACCACTTCTACCTCTATTTTTCCGATGGGGTACACTCTTTGCCCCGTGTACGTTTTCAATATAATCTCCGTATCCTGTAAGGGAATATGTTGGAATAACCTTCTGTAATCTTTCTTATTCATGACCGTCAATGCCGATCCAGTGTCCAATTCCATTTTTACTTGGACTCCTGCTATCTTAAGAGTGACCCAAATTGTCTGGAGGTCTGTATCCTTACCAACGTTGTGTATTCTTAAGCTATCCAGTTCATTACTGCTAGCGTCTGAATCTGACTTCTGTTCAGTCAAACTGTTCTTTGTCACCTTGTGTACCTTTGCATATTTTCCTTGCGGTGACTTTTTATTGTTGGTCTTCTTTCCTGACCGGCATACTTTAGCTATGTGGCCAAACCTGCCACACGTTCTGCATTCTTGGTTTTTAAACCAACACTGGTTCTGATCGTGCGTTGTCTTTCCACAATGATAACATTTGACAGAACTCAAACCCAATTTGTTTGTACCGAGTTCCGGTGGCCGTAGCTGCATTACTGCCGTGCCTCTCGCTGCGGCCTCGTGTGCTGCTGCCACAGTGACCGCCTTCTCGAGAGACAGCTCATTCTCCTCGAGCAGTCACCTTTGTGTATCCTGTTTAAATAAACCACACACAAATCTATCTCGAAGTGCCTCTGTCAGTCCCGTTCCAAACTGACAATATTTTGCTAGCTTACGTAATTCCATCCAATATTCAGCATTGCTTTCATTTTGCCACTGTCTTCTATCGTAAAATTTAAATCGTTCCGCTAGCATCAGCGGCGTGGGGCTAAGATGATTTTTTAGGACAGTAACAATCTGTTCGAACGTCTTATCCGCCGGTTCATCTGGTGATAACAGGTGTTTCAATTGCCCGTATGTCTTCGCACCCATTAAATTTAGTAATGTTAGTGCTTTATCTGTCTCAGGAATTTTATTTGCCTTACAATAGTTTTGTATGCGTTCTACATACATAGCCCAGTCCTCTATATCATTGTCGAAGGCATTAATGTTCCCATGTTTAGGCATCGTAGCAATTTATCGTATTTTTAATGTTATCTAAGAAGGTGGCTTCCCGCTCTTGCCATCGTCCTCCGCCCACAAAATGGCGGTTTTCCCGCGCTTGGCGGTCTTCACCCGTCCCCCGACGCTGTCTCTGCTTCACCGCGGCTCTCGCGCCTTCAGTTTCCCCAGACGCTGCGCCTTTAGCCTGAATGCGGCCCTTAACTCCGGTCGCGATCGATGTCCCGCGCTGCGCCTCTCGCTCGAAAGCGGCCTGGCCCTTATCTCTGGTCGCAATCGACCTCACCGCCCTTATTCCTCCGTCTTCCCAGCCCCGTCTGTACAGCCAACGCGGTTGACTTTCTGTCGCGTCGCTGCCCGGCTTACCCACCACGAGGTAGTAGAAGAAGCTGACAGTCGCTGATGGAGGCTTCGAGGTCAGGATGTCTTCTGCACTCCGGTTGCTCGATGCCTGCCGCTCGACGTGTCTTCCCGTAGGTGATGAGGGTGGAAACCTCTCTTCGACGTCCTGTCTGTGGACGAAGTCGCCGTGGAAATTACTGCAGCAGGGTAAGAATCGGACTCGTCGCCACTGTTAAGTCTGTGTGTTATAGTGAGAATTACTACACAGACCACAAGAGTAAATTCAACAGGTTTTTAATGGTTGGAGGTCGGACTATACTGAATACAATATTATTACACTGTGCTTATATACCGGTGTGGTCACCACCGGTATTACGTATACAGCAGCCAAAGAAAGTAGTACCTTTCTTAAGGTGGACCAGGCTTAAGTTCTCTTAAGGTGGAACAGGTTACATACACCACAGAATCTGTTTCCACGACACTTTCAGGCAGTGCATTCAAGATCACAACAACTCACTTGGTTTGAAAAAAATGTTTCCTCATGTCGCCTCTGGTTCTTTAGCCAATTATGTTAAATCTGTGTCCTTTGATTACCAACTCTTCTGGCATTGGAAACAGTTTCTCCTTATTTACTCTACCAAACCATTCATGATTTTGAACACTTCCATTAAATAACCCCTTAACCGTCTCTCCTCTATGGAGAATAACTCCAGTTGCTCCAGCCTCTCCACGTAACTGAAGCCCCACATTCCTGATGCCATTCTAGTAAATCTCTTCTGCACCCTCTAAGGTCTTGACATCCTTCCTAAAGTGTGGTGCCCATAATTGGACACATTACTCCAGCTGGGGCCTTACCAGTGATTTACAAATCTTTAGCATAACGTCCTTGTTCTATGCCTCTATTTATAAAGCCAAGGATCCTGTATGCTTTTTTAACAGACTTCTCAACTTGTCCTGCCACTTTCAAAGATTTGTGAACATAAACCCCCAGGTCCTTCTGTTCCTACATGCCTTTTAAAATTCTTCCTACCAAAATCTATCACTTCACATTTGTCTGCATTAAATTGTATCTGCCATGTGTCTGCCCATTTCACCAGTCTGTATGTCCTCCTGGAATCTTACTACTCTCCGCATTGTTGACGACATTTCCGAGTTTCGTGTTATCTGCAAACTTTTAACTTATGCCCTTTATACCCAAGTCCAGGTCATTAATATATATCAGAAGAGCAGTGGTTCCAATACTGACCCTTGGGAGACACCATTGGTATGGGTACGGTAGCGCAGTGGTTATGTTACTGGACTAGTAATCCAGAGACCTGGACTAATGATCCAGAGACATGAGTTTGAAAGCTGGGGAATTTAAATTCAGTAAATTAAATAAATTTGGAATAAAAAGCTAGTATCAGTACTGGTGACTATGAAACTATCGGATTGTCATAAAAACCCATCTGGTTCACTAATGTCCTTCAGGGAAAGAAATCTGCTGTCCTTACCTGGTCTGGCCTATATGTGATTTCAGGCCCACAGCAATGTGGTTGACTCTTAACTGCCCCCTGAAATGGCCTAGCAAGCCACTCAGTTGTGTTCAAGAAGGCGGCACACCACCACCTTCTCGAGGGCAATTAGGGATGGGCAATAAATGCTGGCCTTGCCGGTGATGTCCACATCCCATGAATGAATAAAAAAAACTATACTTCCCTCCAGTCTGAAAAACAATCGTTTAGCACTACTCTGCTTTCTGTCTCTTAGCCAATTTTGTATCCATGTTGCCACTGACCCTTTAATCTCATCGGCTTCAATTTTGCTACTTAATCAAACGTCTTTTGAAAGTCCATATACACATCATCAACTGCACTAGCTTCATCAAAGAACAATCAAGTTAGTCAAGCATGGTTTGCCTTTAATAAATCGGTGCTACCTGTTATTTATTAACGCATATTGTTCCAAGTGACAATTTTGTCTCCCGATTATGGTCTCTAAAAGTCCCCCCCGCCCCCCAACTGATGTTGGGCTGACTGGTCTTTGGTTGCTGGGTTTATCCTTTTTTTTTGAACAGGGATGTAAAATTTGCAAACCTCCAGTCCTCTGATACTGCTCCCATATCTAAGGAGGATTGGAAGATTGTGGCCAAAGCCTCCGCTATCTACACCCGTACTGTCCTCTGCAACCTAGGATGCATCCCATCCGAATTGGGTGACTTTTCTACTTTGAGCACTGCCAACCTTTTAAGTGCCTCCTTTTTTAATCTATTTTTATCCTATCCAATATCTCTACTACCTCCTCCTTTACTGTGACATTGGCAGCATCCTCCTCTTTAGTGAAGACAGATGTAAAGGACTCATTTAGTACCAATGTGAGATCATTGGGCATCTACTTTAAGTACATCCTCTAACTGACAAATAAGTGCACCTAATTCTGTCCCCTGAATTGGTCTTGATTCATAGGCAGTCTAAACACTCAGAAGAATTGTTTCCATATAATCTCAATGTGTTTGTTGCATAAACTAGGTATGCACATACATCCATAGTTGTATTGTGTGTATGTGCCAAATATATTGGCGGTTCTTTGCTGAGTTAGCAATATAAACAGTGAGCCTCCACTCAAGCCAACATTGCTGATTCAACTGTTTTGGATGGATTGTGGCCCACAATAAGGTCAGCAATATTATATTAAGGGCAAAACAATATTTTATATCTGTAGCCCAGAGGGCCATCGACCGTGTCTGTCCCATTACCCGCAATCCTACCTTCACCCCTTCCCCTCCCTCCCAGAACCACAGTAGGGTCCCCTTTGTCCTCAGCTTCCACTTCACCAGCCTCCACATTTAACAGATCATTCTCCATCATTTCTGCCACCTCCAGTACGATGCCATCACCAAATACATTGTTCCCTCCCCTCCCTTTTTAGCATTCCGAAGGGACCGTTCCCTCCGCAACACCCTGGTCCACTCTTCCATCACCCCCAAAACCCGCTCCCCTCCCCATGCACCTTCTCGTGCAAGCACAGGAGATGCAACACCTGCCCTTTTACCTCCTTACAATCGTCCTGAGCTCCGGACACTCATTCCAGGTGAAAGAGAAATTTACTTGTACTACTTTCAATTTAGTATACTGTATTTGCTGCTCACGATGCGGTCTCCTCTACATTGGGGAGACCAAATGCAGATTGGGTGATCGCTTTGCTGAACACCTCTGTTCAGTCCGCAAGCGTAACCCTGAGCTTCTGGTCACTTGCCATTTTAATTCTCCGTCCCACTCTCACTATGACCTCTCTGTCCTTGGCCTCCTATACTGTTCCAGTGAAGCTTGAGGAACAGCACTTCATCTTTCGATTAAGCACTTTACAACTTTCTGGACTTGGCATTGATTTCAATAACTTCAGATCGTACCACAGCTCCCATTTTTTCGGACAACGGGTGCTAGTAATGGTTCTGCTGTTGCATTGTAAGCAGGAAGATGTACGAGCATAAAGGCTATGACCAAGAGCTTGAAAATGGGATTAGGCTGGATAGCGCTCTTTCGGCTGGCTCAGACACGATGGGCCGAATGGCCTCCTCCTGTGCCGTGAATTTCTATGACTATCTATTACTTTGTTAAATTTTGTATCATCTGCAAACTTTATAATGCTGCTCCCTACGCGAGTCTAGGTCGTTTATACAAATTGCAAAGAGTAATGGATCCAAAACTGACTCTTGGGGAACACCACTGCAAACCACGTCCCAGCCTGAAAAACATCCATCCACCACCATCCTTTGCTTCCCATCACTGAGCCAATTTTGTATCCATACTGCCATTTTCCCCTTAATTCCATGGGCTTCCATCTTCTTAATAAACCTCTTGTGTGGCACTTTGTTGAATGCTTTCCAAAAGTCCATATATACACAACATCTACTGCACTACCTTGATCAACCTTCTCTGTTACCTCATCAAAGAAATCAATCAAGTTAGTCAGACATGATTTGCCTTTAACACATCCATGGTGGCTCTCCTTGATTAGCCCATGCCTTTCCAAATGAAAGTTTATTTTGTCCTGATAATGGTTTCCAATAACTTCCCCACCACCGATGTTAGGCTGACTGGCCTGTAGTTTCCTAGTTTATCCCTTTCCCCTTTCTTGAATAGTAGTATAACATTAGCAAACCTCCAGTCCTCTGGCACTACTCCGGTATCCAATGAGGATTGAAAGATTGTGACAAGTGCCTCTGCTATTTCTACCACCTTCTTTCAACAACCTAGGATGTATTCCATGCGGACCAGGTGACTTACCAACTTTCAATAATGCTAATCCTTTGGAAACGATCATTGCAAGTGCCATAGGGGCAGGTCCAATTCGGTAGCTTTGTAAAGTTACAAGAATTTATATGTGCAATAGTTATTAATCTGTTTCTTCTGGTACACTACTAGGGTACTGATAACTTCACCAGATAATCAGTCTAGTTTTTATAGCAGGTTCCACAAAAGTTCTGGTCTCCATATTATAAAAAGGGATATAGAGGCACTGGAGAAGGTGCAAAAAAGATTTACAAGGATGATACAGAACTGAGAACTTATACCCATCAGGAAAGCTTGAACAGGCTGGGGCTCTTTTTTCTAGAAACAAGAAGGCTGAGGGGTGACCTAATAGAGGTCTTTAAGATTATGGTAGACATAGGGTAGACATAGAAAAGATATTTTCACATGAGGGAGACCAAAATTAGGGGTCATAAATATAAGATATATTTCTCTGCCCTGGTTATACGTCACTTTATTGGTATCTAAACAGTTACATCTGCAACATCTTCTAATGCATCCATCTACTACAGAAACTTTTGAATGAAGCACCTTGGTCAGGTAAAATTTAGCAGCATACAATAGAGGTATTGAAATGAATACCCTTACAAACAGATCATGCCTTAAATAAATGATGTAGCTTTTGATGATGGAGTTGTTCAACACAAGCCACTAAACTTCTCAACTCTAATATATACCTACAATATATTAAAAAGGACTTAAAGAAAACAGTCAATTCTAAAAGACTAGTCCGAAAAACCTACAAATAAAGAAAGAGAGCACAAGCAAATCAAAAATCACAAAACAATTTTCCAAATCTTTTCAGGTGTCAATTTCCCCCCCCCACACCCCCACCCCCTTCCAAAATCAGTATCTGAAATCTGAATATCCAAATTAAGGTTTAAAGAAAATGGCTTTGGTGTCCTGGCTCCATCGCACTGGGTTTCTGGTAGATTTGGTACAGACAGTGCTAGAATTGTGCTCAGGGACACGGTCCACTGCATCGCGCCACCGCCCCCCCTCTTTCTGGAGGATAATTATTTGAGCTCAAAATTTCACATCGAATTTATATCACAGAAACAGGCCATTCGGCCCAACTGGTCGAGGCTGGTATTTATGTTCCACACAAGCCCCCCACTCCTCTGCATAATCTTCTATTTCTTTCTCCCTCATGTGTTTATCGAGCTTCCCCTTAAATGCATCTATGCTAATCGCCTCAACTACTCCATGTGGTAGCAAGTTCTACATTCTAACCTCACTCTAAGTAAAGAAGTTTCGCCTGAATTCCTTATAGGGTTTATTAGTGACTATCTTATATTTATGACCCCTAGTTTTGGATTTTTCCACCTGTAGGTAGCTGCATGTAAATGACCTGCAAATAAGGGAAACACAGCCAGTTGCAACACTGTGAAGATGGGGCTGCCCGATAGGCCCCAGTGTCCAGAGTTCAAAGGTTAGCGGAGGGGACCTGATAGGTTAAATTGAAGAGGTCGAAGAAGACTCCGTGAAATCATCCTCAGAGCAATGTCACACACAGGTCCCATGAGCAGCCTCAAAACAATCTTCTTCCCTCTGTGGAACTGCCCCAAAATCCTCCGCAGTAACTTCCCAGCCCCAGTTCAGTGCAGCTTCCAGCATGCTAACGAGCCCAAGGCTGGAACTATAGCTCGGTTCAGGAAAGCATCTCCAAATCCTGCCCTGCCAGAGAAATCCCTCATCAGAAAGCTTAGGCCAGTTTGTTTATCTTAGAAAGCTTATTTCTGAGGATTTTTTTGATTTAAAAAAAAAGGCATTGTGGCAGAACCACTGAATGACTCTGGCTAACTGTATATAATTCTCTTTAACGATGTTCTAACACCAGCCTAAACCTGTACCATTGTGTTAGGCATTGCTGTGTTTTGTATATAGAGTTTGCATGTACGGGACATGGCCCCTTTAAGAGTGCGGGCAAATGCGATGACGTCACGTCGCAAACCACAGGGCTGCCCAGGCAGCCCTCGTGGCATCTCCATTGAGTAAAGACCTGTTTAGTTGTTCTCTTGTGTCGATCTCCGTTATTCGTTGGAATTCGTTAATTCCTACTGTGGTAAACCACTGTTATTGTTGTTGTTGTTGTTGTTGTTACACACTGTTGTACCTATGCATGCCTCAACATGTCTCGGCTGGCTCCACCCACAGGCCCAGGTATAAAGGTGATTGACCTGCAGCCCCCTGCCTGCTTGGAACCCAGTCAACCACGAGAGGCATGCTCTGTTCTTTGCTAATAAAAGCCTTTAGTTACTCTCTTAACTCTCAGGCCTAGAAATTGGGTTTTGGCGCAGCCAGGGCTTTAGCGCCGGAAGTTAGTGCCGGCGCTAATCCCCCTGCGCGCGCCAAAAATTCAGTAGCGCCGCGCCCAAACGGCTGCCGGCGCTACTGGAGGGTTTCAGCGCCTCCCAATGGGCGCTACCTGCCCCATTGCGGCGCTGTTCCTGCGCTGCGGCGCCCGATGCGGTGCGGCAGGCTGGGGAAGTGCAGGCCTCCTCCTTCCGTTAAGGAGGAGCTGCCTGCACCCGGCCGCGGCCCGCGCAAATCTCTGCAAAAATGAGCCCGGCACCTCGGACAAGTGCCGGGCTTGCATCTGTTCCGCGGGGGGGGGGGGGGGAGAAGTCCGGGGAGGGAGCTGCGGGCAGGCGGCCGGCGGGAAAGCGGCCGGCCGCCGCGCCTCCTTAAAGCGCCGGCGCAGACTCCGGCAGCACTCGTTTGCCGGAGTCTTAGTTGCGGCTGCCACTGGCGAGGCGGCCGCAACTGAATTTTGGCTTGGGGCCGGGTTACCACGGCAACCGGGACGCTGCACACACCGATGACGTCATCGGTGCCGGCGCAGCGCTACCGGTCTACCACGGCGGAAGGGCCCCAGGCAATTTAGGAAACGGCGCCAATTGCAGCGCTAGGCCCTCTAGCGCCGCAAAATCGGCGCTAAGGGCACTGAATTTCTAGGCCTCAGTCTTTTATGAGTAATTGATAGCGCATCAATTTTATTAGCAAAAACAAAATGTCGACATTTGCTGAACAGCAGGCTGCTGCACCAAACGCGGAACAGCAGGCTGCTGCACCAAATGCTGAACAGCAGGCTGCTGCACCAAACGCTGAGCAACAGGAGCTGCTGCGAGCCCTCAGACCAACATGCCTGGACCTAGACCCCCAAGAAGCGGGTTCGGCTACCAAATTCGCGCATTGGCTGCGTTGCTTCGAGGCCTACCTGCAAGCCTCAACTGTGACCCTGCACGAAAACAAGTTGGAAATCCTGGCCTCAAAGGTGAGCCACCAAGTTTATACAATAATCCAGGACGCAACGACCTACGCGGCGGCTATCGGTCTGCTAAAAGGGCAATACGCACGCCCGGTAAATACGATCTATGCCCGGCACCTCTTAAGATCCCGCAGACAGCAGCCCGGGGAATCGGTGGAGGCCTTCCTACGGGCACTACGGATACTCGGCCGAGACTGCGATTGCAAAGAAGCATCAGCCGCAGCACACACGGAGGGACTGATCCGAGATGCTTTCGTTGCGGGTCTAAGGTCCGACTACTCCCGGCAGAGACTGTTGGAAAAGGGAGAAATGGACCTGAGAAAGGCAGTGTCCCTCACGCTCTCGCTCGACGCGGCCCACAGGAATATGGACGCCTTCTCCCCTAACCACTCTGCAACGTGGACGCCACAACCTTGGGTCATGGGACCACCACCTTCAACTGCTGCTGCGACGTCCAAGGCACAGAAATGTTATTTTTGTGGCCAGGCAAAACACCCCAGAGCACGCTGCCCGGCGAGAAACGCCACCTGCTCCGGCTGCGGGAAGAAAGGACACTATGTCAGCGCCTGCAAAGGTAAAACCGCTAACGCCAGCAACGCCGCGTGCGAACCGTGGGGGCAGCCATCTTGTCCGCCATCTTGGGCTCCCCCAGCCGCGTGGGGATCGGGACCATGGGCGCCGCCATTTTGTCCGCCATCTCGGACGTCTCCAACTTCAACCACGGGGGACCCGGACTCAACCACCACCTCATCTGACGACCACATCGACTCGCTCGACCATACGCTGGCCTCCGTGACGCTGGACCAATCTCTCCCTCATCAACTGTCCAGGTCCATGATGGACATTAAGGTAAACGGCCGCGCCACTACCTGCCTTTTTGACAGCGGGAGCACGGAAAGCTTTATCCACCCCGACACGGTGCGCAGTTACTCTCTCCCGGTACTGCCGACGCGACATCGGATCTCTTTGGCTTCCAAAGCCCAGTCAGCGGACGTCGGTGGTTACTGTGTAGTGACCCTTTCAGTAAGGGGCACAGAATACAAAAATTTTAAACTCCTGGTCCTGCCCCATCTTTGCGCTGCCATTCTACTGGGGTTGGATTTTCAGTGCAACCTTAAGAGTGTCACATTAGCGTACGACGGACCCCTCCCCCCACTCACAGTCTGCAGCCAGCAGCTTTTAAACCGCCCGCCGCGCACCATTTGCAGCCTCTCCACCCTTAAAGTCCCCCCCCCCTCCTTGTTCG